>NC_090445.1:28281980-28922480 GCF_031143425.1 Pleurodeles waltl | reverse complement strand
CACCCTGGGGCGAGTCCTTGCTATGGGGGAGCCCAGAAACTGTGCTCCACCATGACCTCATACCCCAAACAGTTTGGAGGTCTTATACAATATTAAATGTAGTTTCACAACACTTTTTTTCCTCCTTCCATCTCTTCGTGGAGAATTAAAAAAATACTGCAAGGTGGAAAAAGTAACAAAATAATCAGCTTTACTTGATGGTCAACAAAAAAAATCCCTCACAAATGGGAAGTTTTTCCTTTAAGGGCAACTATGGGGGTCATTCCGGGGTTGGCGGGAGCACCGTCAACAGGCTGGCGGTGCCCCGCAGGGCATTCTTACCGCGGCGGTTTGGCCGCGGTCAGAACAGGAAAACCGGCGGTCTCCCGCCGGTTTTCCGCTGCCCTGGGAATCCCCCATGGCGGCGCAGCTTGCTGCGCCGCCATGGGGGATTCCGACCCCCTCACCGCCATCCTGTTCCTGGCGGTTCCGCCCGCCAGGAACAGGATGGCGGTGAGGGGTGTCGTGGGGCCCCTGGGGGCCCCTGCAGTGCCCATGCCAATGGCATGGGCACTGCAGGGGCCCCCGTAAGAGGGCCCCACTTTGTATTTCAGTGTCTGCTTTGCAGACACTGAAATACGCGACGGGTGCCACTGCACCCGTCGCACATCCTCCACTCCGCCGGCTCCATTCGGAGCCGGCATCCTCATGGAGGGGTGTTTCCCACTGGGCTGGCGGGCGGCCTTTTGGCGGTCGCCCGCCAGCCCAGTGGGAAACCCAGAATACCCGTGGCGGTCTTTTGACCGCACAGCGGTATTCTGGCGGTTCCCTCCAGGCGGGCGGCTCCCGCCGCCCGCCGGGGTCAGAATGACCCCCTATGCACTGATTTAAAGTTTGTAACACAAAAACAAGGACAACCCCATATGCCCGAGGGGACCAGAGTCAATGTCTTATGCATGAACATGGTCCCATGGGACTCATTCAGAGTCTTGGAAACCTCCAGACCAATCAGAGGAACCCGGCATCCAATGTAATGTCACTTCACCAGACCAATACCTTGGTATTTGGATATAATGACATTAGCAGGAACTGCAGATTGTCTTACAGATTCCTAACATGTACACTTGTAAGTAATATACAGAACCAGGGAAATGTACAGTGTCTTATGATATACTTGTGTTCACTTTTTTGATATACATTAGTTCACTTTTTGAGCACTGTTCCGTCCGCACTTTGTCCACTCATTCACAGACTACTGCATATGAAATGTGAATATATGTGATTGACAGTCACCCCTATCAGTCCATTGGTCTCTTTTTTCCAAATACTTATGATTTAGAGGGTCATTATGAACACGGCAGGGAACATGCTGGTGGTCTAAACACAGACCACCAGCCAGTTGAAGACCCTGCCGGCCCAATAATGAACATTCCGCTGGGCCGGCGGGCGGAATCAGTGTTTCCGCCAGCCGGCCCAGCAGAATGCCGGGCCTGGACATTGCCGATGGCTCCACATGAAGCCGTCGTCAATGCCGCTGTACGACGGGTGCAGCAACACCCATCGCGCATATCACTGCCCGTAAATTGGGCATGGACATGCTCGACAGGGCTGTGCACAGGGACCCCGGCACTGCCCATCCCAAGTGCATTTGGCAGTGCAGGGGCCCCCAGGGGGGCCCGGAGCACCCCCTTCCGCCAGCCTTTCCCTGGCGGGGGAAACCGCCAGGGAAAGGCTGGGGGAATACGGGTTCCGCTGCCCTGTCGGATAAGGAAATCCACCATCGTCAGGCTGCCTGGTGGCGGTAGCCTGGCAGTAGCGAAGGGCTGCCTGTGGCGGTCTCCCTGTGTTCAGAATATGGCGTGCCAGACCGCCATGCCGATGGCGGTAATTTCCGCCACCGCCGGCATGCCGGTCCGGACCAACATGTTTATAATGAGGGGTTTAGTCTGATGAAATGATACTGCATTGGGTGGTAGATTCCTCTGATTGGTCTAGAAGTTTCCAAGATTCTGATTTAAAGTTTGGCAGATGAATAGTCTGTGTGCCTTATTACAAGTGCCGTAGGATATAATTCAGTTCTAATAATGCAGATGAGGCATTCGTCAATGTTTAGGACGGAGTGACCTGTTCACCAATCTCTAAACCAGGCCCTTAGTTATGTGACCATACTTTTGTACAGGATCACAGCAAGAAACGTCAATGCGCATCTGCAGTTCTTTCAATGTGAACATAAAGTTACCACACGTGCCACAAAATCCACCACCTGCTGCGTGACATGCAGATTGTAACAAAAAAGAATGTGTCCCTAGGCTAAAACGCTTAAAGGTTATTTAATGTTTTCTGCGCTCAAGTTGCAATGCCCTGACAGACCCTTTACCAAACTTAACCAGTTCCCTTCAGCTATTGTGTGCCATAGTTGTTCATTTTAAGAGGCTAGAAAGTGTAAACATTCCCATTTGATGGGCTGTGGGGACTTCTTTCTGTGCCTCTAAGCTGTGGAGCTCACTGCCCTGGACATCCCATTCCAATCTGCTTCTTTTTAGGAAAGGTCTAAAAACCTGGTTCTTTTCTCAGGGCTCCAATTAAATATTTAAGCCATTGCATTTGTGTTGGGAACACCAGCAGCAAGACACCCTCGGGCATTCAAGCGCTTTCTAAGCTGCTTACCTACTTACTTAAATATTTCAATGTAATTTAAATAGGGATAGAATGTCTTCTTTTTTCATGATGTCATTTATTTCTCTAGTAAGACAAACTTGTGCATGTTATGGACACCACTCTCAAAGGTGCAATTACTTCAGCTGGGCACTCAGCCATTATGAGAACCAGGAACATGTTGCATCACTTTTTAAGTCCCATGTACTGACTCCTAAAATACCGCTGGCCTGATACTTACACAATGAATATGAAATATGCTACGCTGTTCTGTAGGGGTATTACTCCTTTGAATGAAATGTTGTAATTGCTGCATAAATTGCCTTTCTTTGCCACTTAACTTGGTCAATGCAGCTACAAATTGTGGCCTGCCGCATAATTCAAGTGGCCTGTTTATCTAGTGCGGTGTCACTGAGGAGAAGAGGGTGAAAACCTGCTTCAAATTAAGGCCCAGATTCTCAAAAACTTTGCATCAGGCTTGCATAATTTTTCTGACCAGACCCAACACAAAAATCTAATTTTGTATTTACAAAGCACTGCAAATGTCGATTTGTGTTGCTTTGTAAAAAGAAAATGTACTGAACGCAGCATATTACACTGCCTTGCATTACTTTGCATCAAGGAGACGTTCCATGGATGGTGCGTTGGCATCCCCATGGATCATCCTTTGTAAATGTGGGTTTGCATCAAAATCCAAAGAGTTGTAGATGTGTTTGCCCCAAAATGGTGTGCCTGCCTGAGGCTGGTGTAACAAGGAGGAATACCTTTACTTCTACTTGTTTTTTCCTCTTTGCATGCGTTCACTGTGGTGCAAGGGTGCATACGTTGGCGCTAGGCAGCCCAAAGAGAGCCCGCTCAGCGACAGTGCACAACTGCACCATTTCTTTGAAAACATGGCGCAGTTCTGCTGCCTCCATTTCACGCAGCACAGCACTTCGCTACTCTGCGCTGTGTGACATGTTTGTAAATCTGGGCCTCAGAGTGCAGCGTGTGGAACAAGGTGTGTAATTTGTGTGCAGACACACAACAGGCTGCTCTGTAATACAGTTACCAGAGGTTTGGCAATGATTGCCCCAGCCTTGGGAGTGTGGGCTTCAGCCTTTGGGAGTGAGCGAATCACCTTTAGCTGAGGGTGGGTACCAGAGCCTTACACTTTGAAATACAATGTGCTTTCACACTGGAATCTACATCAATATAGGTGCCCCATCTGAGACAAGCACAGTTTTTTTTGCATGTAGCTGAAATCTAAGTCTAAATATCCTTGTTAAACCTATTAGTTTTAAGGCCTGGGCAAAGTGGGCTCTGCCCCGGGGGCCCCAGCCTTTCAGGGACCACCTGATAGAGACACCTCTGTTCTGCTGAGAGTCTTGCCCCGACGACCTTGAATAATTCCTAAACAGATTCTTTTAAATACTGTTTGCCTTTATTTTAATGTGGGTTATGTGTGAGAGTCTATTACAGGCATTTTGGAGAGAAATGTGCATTTATGTTTCATGGAACATCCATAAAAAAGCTGATTTTAGATCAAAATAGGATTTCACATATGAGAAATGAGGGGGGGGGGCACAGAGATTATTTGCAGTAATATTAGCGAACTGCTGCTGTGTTATAATACTGAAAATACGTCACTATCCCTAAATATTAGCTGTAAACACTTTAGAATTTGGACGAGTGTGCCTGTGTACTGTCAGTGACCTGGCCAAAGAGGGCTTGAAAGAAATAAAACTGGAGTATACATTCAAAGATGTTCTGAACATGGTCCCCTAAAATATGTTTGGCCCAGGGACCTCAAAATCCTTAAGATGTCCCAGTCCTTGTAGGACAAAGTTAGCTGCATGGTGTTTTTCTCTATGTGATATCAAGCGTGACCTATCATACACTTTTTATGTGAAACTTATTGTTAGGGGACACCAAAGTACAGCTGTTTGATGGGATTTCAGGGAAAACTCAATCAACAGGAACCACATAGTTAAAACCGGTCTTCGTAGACGCTGAATTCAGACACAACAGATCTGCATTTCATGTTGTTGCACTTTTCTGTCACAACACATTGTTGCATATAATTTATTTCGTGTTTAGGATTTAATACTACAAAGTGTGCTGCTGAAAATAAGCCCGAAAGAAACTTGAATACAAAAACATACATTTAATGAGTTTATGCTTGTACCGAGTGTGCTTGTAAAATTAATCGGCCATCTGTTCCGTATTTGCCTGAACACGAAACAAACCCTCGTATTGCACTTTGGCTCCTAATTAGCTGCAGTTTCGTGCCCAGATTTTATGGAAAACGATAATTAAATACAATAAACAGCAGAACACAAATGTGGGTTCACCTCTGTGGGTGGTAAGACACAACCCCACCAGTTCCCCGTGGGTTTCGTGAAAGGGGTAACACAACTTCGTGAAACAAATTAGTGTTTTCACAGCCGCTGCGGTGAGTAACTTGGGAGTGAATGATTCCAGCTAGGCGGGGCCCACTCGGCTCTCATTTTTCAAAAGTCTACAAAATACGTCCTGTTGAGTTGTGTAACATGCTCTGTAGTGTTATGACATGATAACTGCTGTAATCATTACCTTCAAAACCGGGGTTTCCCCTTTCAAGTGGTATGTAACCTGGGGGTTTTTGTCCCTCCATTTCGTGAGCCTTTCCCCCTGTTACATTTTGGCAGTCTGACCTGTGTGGTAACCTGTCCCCCAGGATGAGCTGCAGAGGGGGCTCTGGTCTGTGTAGTAATCTATCCCCTAGGATGAGCTGCAGCGAGGGCTCTGGTCTGTGTAGTAACCTGTCCCCTAGGATGAGCTGCAGCGAGGGCTCTGGTCTGTGTAGTAACCTGTCCCCTAGGATGAGCTGCAGCGAGGGCTCTGGTCTGTGTAGTAACCTGTCCCCTAGGATGAGCTGCAGAGGGGTCTCTGGTCTGTGTAGTAACCTATCCCCTAGGATGAGCTGCAGCGACGGCTCTGGTCTGTGTAGTAACCTGTCCCCTAGGATGAGCTGCAGAGGGGTCTCTGGTCTGTGTAGTAACCTATCACCCAGGATGAGCTGCAGCGCGGGCTCTGGTCTGTGTAGTAACCTATCCCCCAGGATGAGCTGCAGCGAGGGCTCTGGTCTGTGTAGTAACCTGTCCCCTAGGATGAGCTGCAGAGGGGTCTCTGGTCTGTGTAGTAACCTATCCCCTAGGATGAGCTGCAGCGAGGGCTCTGGTCTGGGTAGTAACCTGTCCCCTAGGATGAGCTGCAGAGGGGTCTCTGGTCTGTGTAGTAACCTATCCCCTAGGATGAGCTGCAGGGAGGGCTCTGGTCTGTGTAGTAACCTGTCCCCTGGGATGAGCTGCAGAGGGGTCTCTGGTCTGTGTAGTAACCTATCCCCACGGATGAGCTGCAGCGAGGGCTCTGGTCTGTGGAGTAATCTATCCCCTGGGATGAGCTGCAGCAAGGGCTCTGGTCTGTGGAGTAATCTATCCCCCAGGATGAGCTGCAGCGCGGGCTCTGGTGTGTGTAGTAACCTATCCCCTAGGATGAGCTGCAGCGAGGGCGCTGGTCTGTGTAGTAACCTATCCCCCAGGAAGAGCTGCAGCTAGGTCTCTGGTCTGTGTAGTAACCTATCCCCTAGGATGAGCTGCAGCGAGGGCTCTGGTCTGTGTAGTAACCTATCCCCCGGGATGAGCTGCAGCGAGGGCTCTGGTCTGTGTAGTAATCTATCCCCCAGGATGAGCTGCAGGGAGGGCTCTGGTCTGTGTAGTAACCTGTCCCCCAGGATGAGCTGCAGCGAGGGCTCTGGTCTGTGTAGTAACCTGTCCCCTAGGATGAGCTGCAGCGCGGGCTCTGGTCTGTGTAGTAATCTATCCCCTATGATGAGCTGCAGCTGGGGCTCTGGTCTGTGTAGTAATCTATCCCCCAGTATGAGCTGCAGAGGGGTGTCTGGTCTGTGTAGTAACCTGTCCCCCAGGATGAGCTGCAGAGGGGGCTCTGGTCTGTGTAGTAATCTATCCCCTAGGATGAGCTGCAGCGAGGGCTCTGGTCTGTGTAGTAACCTGTCCCCTAGGATGAGCTGCAGCGAGGGCTCTGGTCTGTGTAGTAACCTATCCCCCAGGATGAGCTGCAGCGAGGGCTCTGGTCTGTGTAGTAACCTGTCCCCTAGGATGAGCTGCAGAGGGGTCTCTGGTCTGTGTAGTAACCTATCCCCTAGGATGAGCTGCAGCGAGGGCTCTGGTCTGGGTAGTAACCTGTCCCCTAGGATGAGCTGCAGAGGGGTCTCTGGTCTGTGTAGTAACCTATCCCCTAGGATGAGCTGCAGGGAGGGCTCTGGTCTGTGTAGTAACCTGTCCCCTGGGATGAGCTGCAGAGGGGTCTCTGGTCTGTGTAGTAACCTATCCCCACGGATGAGCTGCAGCGAGGGCTCTGGTCTGTGGAGTAATCTATCCCCTGGGATGAGCTGCAGCAAGGGCTCTGGTCTGTGGAGTAATCTATCCCCCAGGATGAGCTGCAGCGCGGGCTCTGGTGTGTGTAGTAACCTATCCCCTAGGATGAGCTGCAGCGAGGGCGCTGGTCTGTGTAGTAACCTATCCCCCAGGAAGAGCTGCAGCTAGGTCTCTGGTCTGTGTAGTAACCTATCCCCTAGGATGAGCTGCAGCGAGGGCTCTGGTCTGTGTAGTAACCTATCCCCCGGGATGAGCTGCAGCGAGGGCTCTGGTCTGTGTAGTAATCTATCCCCCAGGATGAGCTGCAGGGAGGGCTCTGGTCTGTGTAGTAACCTGTCCCCCAGGATGAGCTGCAGCGAGGGCTCTGGTCTGTGTAGTAACCTGTCCCCTAGGATGAGCTGCAGCGCGGGCTCTGGTCTGTGTAGTAATCTATCCCCTATGATGAGCTGCAGCTGGGGCTCTGGTCTGTGTAGTAATCTATCCCCCAGTATGAGCTGCAGAGGGGTGTCTGGTCTGTGTAGTAACCTGTCCCCTTGGTTGAGCTGCTTGAGAGCTCTGGTCTGTGTAGTAATCTATCCCCTAGGATGAGCTGCTGAGGGCTCTGGTCTGTGTAGTAACCTATGCCCTAGGATGAGCAGCAGCGAGGGCTCAGGTCTATGTAGTAACCTGTCCCCTAGGATGAGCTGCAGCGAGGGCTCTGGTCTGTGTAGTAATCTATCCCCTAGGATGAGCTGCTGAGGGCTCAGGTCTATGGAGTAACCTATCCCATAGGATGAGCTGCAGCGCGGGCTCTGGTCTGTGTAGTAACCTGTCCCCTATGATGAGCAGCAGCAAGGGCTCAGGTCTGTGTAGTAACCTGTCCCCTAGGATGAGCTGCAGCGAGGGCTCAGGTCTGTGTAGTAACCTGTCCCCTTGGATGAGCTGCAGCGAGGGCTCTGGTCTGTGTAGTAATCTATCCCCTAGGATGAGCTGCTGAGGGCTCCGGTCTGTGTAGTAACCTGTCCCCTAGGATGAGCTGCTTGAGGGCTCTGGTCTGTGTAGTAACCTGTCCCCTTGGTTGAGCTGCTTGTGGGCTCTGGTCTGTGTAGTAATATATCCCCTAGGATGAGCTGCTGAGGGCTCTGGTCTGTGTAGTAACCTATCCCCTAGGATGAGCTGCAGCGAGGGCTTTGGTCTGTGTAGTAATCTATCCCCTGGGATGAGCTGCAGCGAGGGCTCTGGTCTGTGGAGTAATCTATCCCCTAGGATGAGCTGCAGCGAGGGCTCTGGTCTGTGGAGTAATCTATCCCCTGGGATGAGCTGCAGCAAGGGCTCTGGTCTGTGTAGTAACCTAAACCCTAGGATGAGCTGCAGCGAGGGCTCTGGTCTGTGGAGTAACCTATCCCCTAGGATGAGCTGCAGTGAGGGCTCTGGTCTGTGGAGTAATCTATCCCCTGGGATGAGCTGCAGCGAGGGCTCTGGTCTGTGGAGTAATCTATCCCCTAGGATGAGCTGCAGCGAGGGCTCTGGTCTGTGTAGTAATCTATCCCCTAGGATGAGCTGCAGCGAGGGCTCTGGTCTGTGTAGTAACCTGTCCCCTAGGATGAGCTGCAGCGAGGGCTCTGGTCTGTGTAGTAATCTATCCCCTAGGATGAGCTGCAGCGGGGGCTCTGGTCTGTGTAGTAACCTGTCCCCTAGGATGAGCTGCAGTGAGGGCTCTGGTCTGTGTAGTAACCTATCCCCCAGGATGAGCTGCAGCGAGGGCTCTGGTCTGTGGAGTAATCTATCCCCTAGGAGGAGCTGCAGCTGGGGCTCTGGTCTGTGTAGTAACCTATCCCCTAGGATGAGCTGCAGCTGGGGCTCTGGTCTGTGTAGTAACCTATCCCCTAGGATGAGCTGCTTGAGGGCTCTGGTCTGTGTAGTAAGCTATCCCCTAGGATGAGCTGCAGCGCGGGCTCTGGTCTGTGTAGTAACCTGTCCCCTAGGATGAGCTGCAGCGAGGGCTCTGGTCTGTGTAGTAATCTATCCCCTAGGATGAGCTGCAGCGAGGGCTCTGGTCTGTGTAGTAACCTATCCCCTAGCATGAGCTGCAGCGAGGGCTCTGGTCTGTGTAGTAATCTATCCCCTAGGATGAGCTGCAGCGAGGGCTCTGGTCTGTGTAGTAATCTATCCCCTAGGATGAGCTGCAGGGAGGGCTCTGGTCTGGGTAGTAACCTGTCCCCTAGGATGAGCTGCAGCTGGGGCTCTGGTCTGTGTAGTAACCTATCCCCCAGGATGAGCTGCAGCGAGGGCTCTGGTCTGTGTAGTAACCTGTCCCCTTGGTTGAGCTGCTTGAGGGCTCTTGTCTGTGTAGTAACCTATCCCCCTAGGATGAGCTGCACGGAGGGCTCTGGTCTGTGTAGTAACCTGTCCCCTATGATGAGCAGCAGCGAGGGCTCAGGTCTGTGTAGTAACCTATCCCCCAGGATGAGCTGCAGCGAGGGCTCTGGTCTGTGTATTAACCTGTCCCCTAGGATGAGCTGGAGCTCTGGTCTGTGTAGTAACCTATCCCCTAGGATGAGCTGCAGGGAGGGCTCTGGTCTGGGTAGTAACCTGTCCCCTAGGATGAGCTGCAGCTGGGGCTCTGGTCTGTGTAGTAACCTATCCCCCAGGATGAGCTGCAGCGAGGGCTCTGGTCTGTGTAGTAACCTATCCCCCAGGATGAGCTGCAGCGAGGGCTCTGGTCTGTGTAGTAACCTGTCCCCTAGGATGAGCTGCAAAGGGGTCTCTGGTCTGTGTAGTAACCTATCCCCTAGGATGAGCTGCAGGGAGGGCTCTGGTCTGGGTAGTAACCTGTCCCCTAGGATGAGCTGCAGCTGGGGCTCTGGTCTGTGAAGTAACCTATCACCCAGGATGAGCTGCAGCGAGGGCTCTGGTCTGTGTAGTAACCTATCCCCCAGGATGAGCTGCAGCGAGGGCTCTGGTCTGTGTAGTAACCTGTCCCCTAGGATGAGCTGCAGAGGGGTCTCTGGTCTGTGTAGGAACCTATCCCCTAGGATGAGCTGCAGCGAGAGCTCTGGTCTGGGTAGTAACCTGTCCCCTAGGATGAGCTGCAGAGGGGTCTCTGGTCTGTGTAGTAACCTATCCCCTAGGATGAGCTGCAGGGAGGGCGCTGGTCTGGGTAGTAACCTGTCCCCTAGGATGAGCTGCAGAGGGGGCGCTGGTCTGTGTAGTAACCTATCCCCCAGGATGAGCTGCAGCTAGGTCTCTGGTCTGTGTAGTAACCTATCCCCTAGGATGAGCTGCAGCGAGGGCTCTGGTCTGTGTAGTAACCTGTCCCCTTGGTTGAGCTGCTTGAGGGCTCTTGTCTGTGTAGTAACCTATCCCTACGAGGAGCTGCTTGAGGGCTCTGGTCTGTGTAGTAACCTATCCCCTAGGATGAGCTGCAGGGAGGGCTCTGGTCTGTGTAGTAATCTATCCCCCAGGATGAGCTGCAGGGAGGGCTCTGGTTTGTGTAGTAATCTATCCCCCAGGATGAGCTGCAGTGAGGGCTCTGGTCTGGGTAGTAACCTGTCCCCTAGGATGAGCTGCAGCTGGGGCTCTGGTATGTGTAGTAAACGATCCCCCAGGATGAGCTGCAGCGGGGGCTCTGGTCTGTGGAGTAACCTATCCCCTGGGGTGAGCTGCAGCGACGGCTCTGGTCTGTGTAGTAACCTATCCCCTAGGATGAGCTGCAGGGAGGGCTCTGGTCTGTGTAGTAATCTATCCCCCAGGATGAGCTGCAGCGAGGGCTCTGGTCTGTGTAGTAACCTGTCCCCTAGGATGAGCTGCAGCTGGGGCTCTGGTCTGTGTAGTAACCTGTCCCCTAGGATGAGCTGCAGAGGGGTCTCTGGTCTGTGTAGTAACCCATCCCCTGGGATGAGCTGCAGCGAGGGCTCTGGTCTGTGGAGTAATCTATCCCCCAGGATGAGCTGCAGCGTGGGCTCTGGTCTGTGTAGTAACCTGTCCCCTAGGATGAGCTGCAGCGAGGGCTCTGGTCTGTGGAGTAATCCATCCCCTAGGATGAGCTGCAGCGGGGGCTCTGGTCTGTGTAGTAACCTGTCCCCTAGGATGAGCTGAAGTGAGGGCTCTGGTCTGTGGAGTAACCTGTCCCCTAGGATGAGCTGCTGAGGGCTCAGGTGTGGACTGTAGCTGGACAGACTCCCAACACAAGCTGAAGGGAGGGCTCTGGTCTGTGGTTTCCTCCCAGGTCTGAGCTGTAATCACCGACCCTCGCGCACATCCCGCAGTAAGTGTTTCCATTGTGGTTTTCCAATAAGTGCACCATGAATCAGCCCAGGCCTGCCTGCCTCGTGATTCTCACTATGAGTGGTTATTACATTATCAGAAGCCCTGAATCACATGTCAGAGGTAGAATAAATCTACACCACGGGTAACCTCTACCCCCCCCCCCCCCCCCCCCCCCCCCCGCCAGGCCCCAAGCAGGCAGCGAGCAGCCAAGCAGCGCCTTGCCCGGCTACACCACCAGGCTCTACCCAGCAGGCGGATACAGCTGTACCTTGAGTGTGGGCACCGGTTTCCTTCCAGGAGGGGCAGCCCATGTACAGATGGGCATGGGTGCTGAGGGGTGCCACCGCCGGGGAGCCAGGTGAGGGGTCCGTTGAGGTGCTCGCCGAGGTGACTGGGTGATCTGACCACAACAGGAACACAGGAGAGAGTTAACACTCGGGCACACTTCCACTGCGCCAGGAAGCGTCTAGCAGGCATGTGGGCGCTATGCAAGCCAGTGAAAGAGTTCAGTGGGCGCACGAGAGGATTAGGCCCAAGCTGGGCATACTAATGAGTTTGGCACAACTAATATTTTGTGTCAATTACAGCACTAAGAACGGGTACCAGCAAGCAGCATACAGAAAGCCGCACTATCCGCTGGTGATGAGGGTACAAGTCTATCTTTGTTAAAGATTCATAAAGATTTTCTGTGTTGAATAGTGTGTAGACCAATTACTCTACACTCGTATCACATGTGCATTCTTACATGGAGTTAGTCCAGCTGAAATGAATTGGCTTTGACTTGTTGACGTGTGCTTTCTTGACTTATGCTAACTGTGCCTCAGCTAGGCCTCGACCCCATCTTGTCCAAAATGGATGCAATACCATTGTGTTTATCCTCAGTTTATAATTCTGCTGCCCATAGTTAAGAAAGATGTGCATATGTTTATTTCTGCATTGGCATTGTTCTCGAAGAAAGCCTCCTAGAGGGCCTACTGTGACATATTTCCAGGGACCTTCTGCTCACACGCAGTATTACATTCATTCACGATGGTTCACTGTTGTTTTCTGACACCTCTGAGTGATATTAGTTCAGAGGGGTGAATCAGTATTCAGGTAAGACGTTTATTTGATGATTTAAATTGCTGTGAACTGATTTGTTCAAAACGTAAATCTCACACCATGGTGAGTTTGCAGTTCACTTGCTTTCTTATGGAGAAATTGGCAGTATAAACCCTTGAATTTGAGAGGTGGGCCAGAGATCTTTCCAATGCTTGTAGGGATGTTGCTCAAATTCTTAATTACTTTGCTGCACTTTTGAGATTTACTCCATTTCTGATTTTACCTATTATTCTGAATAGTTCTTATTACTCGCAGCCCTCATGGCAATGACTTTATGCATTTAAATCAGATTTGCTGCTTCTACCTTTTTTATTGCATATTGTATTTTTGAATTTTGTAATATGCCTTCATGGTTCTTCTAAATTCTGCTCTAGAACACACTTTTTGAGCAAGTCCTTCCTTCATTCACAATATGTTGAGATGCTGTTTTGAACCTTGTCCCTAGGACATATTGCCTCCTGATTCAAGGTTAACACTGCCCTCCAATCCAACCAAATCCCGGACTCGACACTGAGATGCAGATTACTTTCTAGGCTGATGCCCACAAGATTAACCCAATCTCTGCAGGCCTCACCACTGAGAGTTATTTCCTAGTGGTGTTTGGTTGTGATCTTGCAGTATTGTGGTTTCTAAGCGATGGTAGGGTCATTTGCACATGGGCCTCTTCAGAGACAAGTGGACTTTGCTGCTGGTCCATACATAGAGGTCTTGACCGGTGTTTTGGCTGCTGCAGTGCTTAATTTGAGCTTGGCTTTCTAGTGCTTGGCACCGGCATTTAATTGTCAACACTGGCACTTATGATAGCTGTCACATGGTGGCAGTGTTGGTCTAATTTAATTTAATTCATTCATTTTTTCATTAAAAACAACTAATACCTGCTGCCCAAGCCATTCTTACAGCTTTGGGGGCCTTGAACAGTCTGAATTGTCAGACTTGTAGCTATGTAGTTATGTTACTGGCAGCACTGGCAGAGGCAATGTATGGTGCAAGCTTTTGTTTTTACAAATTAAGCACTGTGCTGCTGACTGAGGCAGATCCCCATAGGACAGGCCTTGTCCATATAAACAGGTAGATTGTGGTGGCATGATGCAATCCACTGGCCTTCCCCTGGTGTAAATGATATTCTGTAGTGTAAACATGGCAGCCTGCTTTTGCAACCATTCATGCCAATAAAAGCACTTATTAGGGGCCAAAAGACCCGTCAGTATGTGTGGTTTGTGTGAAAAGCGCTTTATAAACATTTATCCGGCAGCTGAACTTTGGAGAAGTGCTTGGACATTTGGTTGGCACTTCTCATCAGACTGGATTTATATTCCTAGTTTCTGTACTTTTACAAAGCACTGCATGACAGTTTCAGATACTTAGGGGCACTGAATATATATGTGTTAAAGCACTATGCTTCATGCAGGAATTAATGGTGAGGCAAGATTCCAGTGTCATAAGGTAGAAATTGAGTTTTTGGTTTTGTTTTTCAGTCAGAAACACTTTAGGGCATGAAGTTCAGTCCAGTCCAAAGAGAACTTGAGGAGTTCAGGGTCCGGCTCCTGGCCTTCAAGAGTTTGATTCGGCTTCCGGGTTTGGTGCAGTGCACTCCACGGTGTAGGGGATACCTCCATCTTTCAGCTGTGAGTAAGTTTGTCAGTTGTCCCTGGTGTCAATTCCTAGTGCCTGCAGCTCCTGAGAGTGTATCCCTAGTGCCTGCCGTTGCTGACCCCTGCTGCATGCCTAATCTGAGCGAGGGGTCCTAGTGCCTGCCCTCACTGGGCACAGGTGCCTCTCTGGGACCATATTATACGAAGTGCCCCTGGGGCGCAACAGGCATGTGTGCCCACATTGTGCACCTCTGGGGCACTTTGGTGTTACAAAAAAGGCAGCAGACGCTTGTACAGCCCCTTCTGCACTACAGAGAGCGCTGGTGCATGTATATCACCAGCGCTATCACCAGAGGGTGTTCCCTCATTTGCATGGGGCGTGACCTCATGTGAAGGAGGGAGTCCCTTTGCCTCTGCGCCACAGTATAGACGCGGGCACAGAAGCAACAAAGCTGTCAGGAGCCGTACGGTCAGTGCACCACCTATGATGTGGTGCATTGTCAGTGCGCCCCCTGATGGCAGCTCTCTGGAGGGTGAAACGGGGGTTCCCAGACATCCCCTTGCAGGTGGGTGCATTCACTCACTGCATCGGCCTGCAAGAGGATCTCTAATCCCCCTTAAAAGTGCAGGCGGGTTGTCGTCTCCACAGTGAAACACGGCGCAGCTGCTTCAAAGCTCCAAATCTGCTCCATTTTTCACTTGAATGCGCAGCTCTCAGGGCATCTCGAGTTCACGGGCGCCCCGGGGGCAGCGCCTTCGATGTAATAGGATGTACTTTATCTGTTTGCACATGACGCACCTCTTTAGAGGTGTGCCAAGGCGCACAAGGAGAAAGTGCGCACTGTGTGTAATAGGGCCCCCGGTGCACACCCCGAGTCAGTTTCTGCAGGTATCCTGGTCCTTTGCCACAGATGAACTAGTCTGACTACGATGCGCATGCGCAGAAACCATTGTTTACACAGAGTTGGGCTCTGTGGCTGTAGTGAGAAAGCGTCCAACCTAATCAGACTTTTTTGGAGTTTGTGTACAGCGCTATGAGGCAGGTCACTGAGCACCTGCTCAGGGCACTTATAGAGCCTACAGATGAGCAGCGAGGAGGGCAGCGTGACAGGGGAGACACACAGACATATAGGGGTGCTTCTTGTCTATCAGGGGTGCAGGGATGCTCTGTAGGGAACGAGGTGGTTTCCAACAGGCTAGCGCCTCATTCGCCTTTCAGAGGTACCAGCCTCCTGGGGACCCCCCCAGTTTCACCAGAGGCCCGCAAGCAGTCGCCTAGTGCTTGGTACACTAAACTGTGCGCTATCATAGCTCCTAATCCGAGCTGTACCTGTGTGCTCCTGCGTCTCGTGGGTGGAGGCAGGTGTTGAGGGCGTGGTCCACCACTGGGCCGACTCTGCGCATGTCCAGGGGGAAAGAAGGTGCATTTAATGTGGAAGAAGAGAAACCGAATAAAAAAAAAAAAGAAACATTGCATGACCGTTCAGGTACTGGCACCACTGTTGTTCGGAAGCTCCACGTGGGGCTGGTGCGAAGTTGTGCCATTGTTGTAACAAACCCGCCATATTGTCATCAGGCCAGTGATGTGATGGATTGATTAGTGATGTGACGAACAATGGGACATCCTTGTTACAACAGGTGCAAAACCAACAGCTTTATGATGGAATACACGTATGGTTACAAGTAATTATTATAATTAAGGCTCCCAGTCCTCCGTTTTTACTGATTTTTGCCAAAATATGCACACTGAAAAGTACAGCATGTTTGTCCTTCAAAGAAACATGCTACTGACAACAAGGAAAGTGTTGATACGTCATTAATGCTCAGCAGCCATTCCAGGCCCCTTCCAGTTACCGTTCCATCCTGGTTAACAACTGCTAGCATTACCATGGACCATCAGGCAAAGAAAATATCCTCCACCTGTTTTGGGATATTTAGACTCTTTAGGAAAGTCTTTAAAGTGCTCCCTTTCTTTGCAAAGAGACTCACTATACAGGCTTTAAACATTTAACGCCTGGAATATGGGAACGCCCTGTTTTTAGGGTCCCCAAACTATGTTAAAAAGAAATTGCAGGTGGTTCAGAATATGGCTGCTCGCCTTCTCTTCAACGTGCCCAGAAGTCAATCGTCTAAAGCTGGCCATTTAACATTACACTGGCTCCCACTGGAACAATGATTGAAGTTCAAGGCACTCTGTTGTATTCATAGAGCTCTTTATGCCAAGGGCCCTCCGTTCCTGCATACTCTAGTTACTTTTCATAAGCCAATCAAAAAGCTAAATAGGGCGGATGATCGATGGCCTATCTTGCTGCCAAACTTTGGAACTCTCTGCCTATTTCTCTTCGGCAAACTAGCCACAAACTATCTTTTCGTCGGCTATTAAAAACATGGCTCTACTACTATCTGTCCCCCTATGCTTAGCTGTTGGAGATTTCTGTATAGCGCTTGGAGGCCTTGGGCTAGCTATGCACTCTATAAATTTCCATAACATAACAAAACATTAGCTCTTCACAGTCGCTTCTCGTCCCAGTCTTTACCTGTCAGGCTCCATCCCTCATTAGTGCCTTCCCATGTGGTTGCCTCCACACAAGGTGAGTCCTTCCTTTCTTTCAAGGACTGCACCACAATGCTCTTCTCCTCCCTGGGCGCTTCCTGCTTGGTCCATGTTCAGCCTTCCGCGTGTACTGGACAAAGTAAATCTAATGTTGTTGTTAATGTGAAAGTTAAACGTGTTGTTTCGTGGCCCGTCGGGAAGCTCACCATTAGGCCTGGGTGGAACTTGTATAGTTTCACTCCACAGAATTCGACGGAGTTAACCAAAAACTCAGTGAGATTCTGTGGAGTTCTGCAAGTGGGCGGAGTTGGACATTTCATGCTGCTCACGCTGGAAGCCTCTTCTGGGGTGTAAAATCAGCGCGAACGAGAGGGCGCTGCTTCTTTCTGTTGCTCAAATAGATTTTCTACTCAAGCAGCAGCTTTCTCAGCGCTAATGACAGTGACCTGCTGCGACCGCCCGCATTGAGAAATCTTGCCAGAAAGCGTTCTAGTGCCTGAAAATCGCACTGAGGGCTGCAAATTCTCGCTCACCAACTTAACATTAGCGAGCCGCACATGAGAAAATATTCTGCCACACGGCGGTTGGCTGAGTTTTGCCAGAATTCCACACTCCAAGCGGAGCGTGGAGTGGGCAAAACTCAGCATACTCCACCGGCGGAGAAGAATTTTTCGCCCACCCCTACTGACAATGCGGAACACTGCGCACTCCCTGCTCATGTGCTGGGCAATGAGGCAGCGGTGAGCTTCGTGCATGAGAACCAGGTTGATGGGTTCCCAGTCCCGGCTTGTTCCCCTGGCTGGTGGATCAGATGCTCCGGATTACACATAGTGACAGTGGTTGGGGCCATAACAGAGCATCTTTTGGGGCCTAATGGTTAAGGTGTTAGACCTTCCTTCTTACTAAAGTATCAAGGGTTATGTGTCTGCTTTGATGGCGATGTAAACCCAGGGTAACTGATTAATTCGTTAATTAATTACTAACTGCCTAATTATGGGCCCTTTAAATAAGTTAGCTAGCCAGAGCTAGTTGACATGCTCGGTTCACCTGAATGCAGAGTCTCTGTGCTGGAGAAGGCAGTGAACTGGGTGGGACAGGTTACTGGAGAGCCTCAGAGTCTGTGATGGAGGATGCTGTAATCAGCGTTGGGGGAGCCGCATGACATAAGGAAGAGGCTGGGCTCTGATGAGGACTTGGATGAGGATCCGAGGGGACAGTACATTCAAGGGCATCAGTTGGTGGAGGTGAGTGCACTTATGAGGGTTTTCTTAAGGTTCCAGGAGAAGCCCCTGCAGGAAGACAAGGTGTTTCTTTGTGCAGGACATGGCCTTGCGGGCTGATGCTCTACCCTTCCATGGTCCTCAAAGAGTGAAAGGTTTTGGCAAAGTCCTCTTTCCCCAGATTTCTAGCAAAAAAAGTATCCTGTGGACCAGTTTGATGTAAACTTACCTCATCTTTGACGATCAATACTATTTTGGCCAGCGTGGCTTCCAGTTCATGTTTGGCCTTCAAGTTGTCATCTCTACTGGATGAGGTGGACGGAAAGATGGAGGTTGCCTTCAGAAGGGGCTATTCAACATGACAGACCTGTGCTGAACCTCAAGTGGTTGAACAAGTTTGTTTGATAGACAAAGGTCAGGATGCTACCACTGCAAATAGTGATCCAAATGATGACAAAATAGGACTTTCCAGCGACCTTGGACTGGAAGATGCATTGGCATTACAGGAGCAACATTTTCAGTTCAAGGCACCCCCCTTCGGTCTGTCGTTCACACAGGTGTTGGCACCATTTGTTTCTTTCCTGCGGTTACATGGTTTGTTTCCATACCTGGACGTCAGATTAAAAGATGCGTCAAATATTTTTGGTGCCAGAGAGTATATCTTCACAGGTGAGGGTTGGGACGAGGAGAGACCATGAGGAGGTAATGAACGTATGGCTTACCGGTAATCTTCATTACTTCAGATCAGGAGCCCCTTGTCCCAGTTCAGATCCTGCCCATCCTCCCATCATGGCACAGATACATGTGGCTTGTGCAGACAGGCAGTGTCTAGGCAGGAGAAGAGCATTATGTGATGGTCCTTGAAACAAAGGAAGGACTCATTAGATCATGGGAAATGGCGCGGGAAGGAGCTGGCGAGGGCAGAACCTCCCAGGTGAGGCCTGGGACGAGGAGCTCCTGATTCAGAGTAATGAAGATTACCGGCCAGTAACAGGTTCATCTGGATTTACCTGGGGTTTGTAAACCAGGCTCCAATCTTTTGTTTAATAAAAAGAGACGTAGGACTAATAATCTTCCTCACTTCTCTTTCTTGCAGCCCTATCAAGGATTGGATGGAGACGCAGTTTTGCACAAGAGTAACTTATCTATCTTCTCAAAACAAGTGGCAGGTTCTCTGCTCACTGGTGAGCAGTGTGAGCTCACCAACACTGCAAGTGTGAGTGCCTCTGCTACAGCCACTTTCACACCAGCACTTCTATGTGCAGAGTTTGGATGCCTCCAAGCGCTATAGACATCAGGATAGTGTCAGCTTCTAAAAAACAGTAAAAGTGCCCCGGCTCAAGAGTACAGCTCCGTATATCTATGGAAAAAATACTTATTGCAATTTTACTGTTGACAAAAAAATTAAAAGTTGTTAATTACTGTTAAATTGTAACAAAAAATGGATAAATACAAGTTAATGTCAAAACAATAATTATCATACCACTGGGAGCTTTAATTATAAAATCACACAGACTATATGTAGGACTTTTGTAATACGTCACTCTAGCAATTCCATTATTAGGGTACAAAAAGTTTTACCTACAGCAGGGGTATCGTGTGGGAGTTCTTATCTACAGCGGCATCAAAGCGCTAGACTCTTCTATCTACAGCAGTTCGATAATTTTGGAATTCTCTGTGAAAGTATTGCAGCACTATGCATTGTTCTATGTAGGGCCGAGCCATGGTTCTAGAGTGTTAGGGCTACCTCATGGCCGTAGTTCCAGTCTTTCCTGCCCACAGGAGGAATCTAGTACTCTGTACTGCTCTGTCTTGTTCTAGAAGTACTATCTACAGAAGCAGCCTAGTCCTAGGTGTTCCATTAATAGTAGCATCACACTAATAGGATGTTACTCCATCTATACAATACCATAGTACTAGAGCGGTCTATCTATAGCAGCAATCTAGTACTCTGTATTGCGTTGTCTGGGGGAGTACCACTGTTCTAAAAGTACTATCTACAGTAACAGCCTAGTCCTAACCGTACCATCAATATTAGTACCACACTAATAGGGTGTTGCTCAATCTATATCAGTACCATAGTTCTAGAGCGTTCTATAGCAGCTGTCTAGTACTCTGTATTACTCTTTCTGGGGGAGGACCGCTGTTTTAGAAGTACTATTTAGAGTAACAGCCTAGTACTAGGTGTTCCATTAATAGTAGTATCTCACTAATGGGGGTTGCCCAATCTATATCAGAACCATTGATTAAGAGTATTCTATCTATAGAAGTAATCTAGTACTCGGTATTGCTCTGTCTGGGGGAGTTCTGCTGTTCTAGAAGTACTATCTACAGAAACAGCCTATTTCTAGGTGTTCCATCAATAGCTGTATCACACTAATGGGGCGTTGTTCCATGTATTGCAGTGCCTTAGTTCAGGGGCATTCTATCTACAGCAGTCATCTAGTACTCTGTATTGATCTGGGGGGGAGTACCACAGTTCTAAAAGTACTATCTGCAGTAACAGCCTAGTTCCAGGTGTTCCATCAACAGTAGTATCACACTAATAGGGCGTTGCTCCATCTATAGCAGTACCATAGGTCTGGAGCGTTCCATCTATAGCAGTAATCTGTATTGCTCTGTCCAGGGAAGTACCACTGTTCTAGAAGTACTATCTACAGTAACAGTCTAGTTCTAGGTGTTCCATCAATAGTAGTATCAAACTAATAGGGCGTTGCTCCATCTATAGCAATACCATAGGTCTGGAGCGTTCCATCTATAGCAGTAATCTGTATTGCTCTGTCCAGGGAAGTACCACTGTTCTAGAAGTACTATCTACAGTAACAGTCCAGTTCTAGGTGTTCCATCAACAGTAGTATCACACTAATAGGGCGTTGCTCCATCTATAGCAGTACATAGGTCTGGAGCGTTCCATCTATAGCAGTAATCTGTATTGCTCTGTCCAGGGAAGTACCACTGTTCTAGAAGTACTATCTACAGTAACAGTCTAGTTCTAGGTGTTCCATCAATAGTAGTATCAAACTAATAGGGCGTTGCTCCATCTATAGCAATACCATAGGTCTGGAGCATTCCAACTATAGCAGTAATCTGTATTGCTCTGTCCAGGGAAGTACCACTGTTCTAGAAGTACTATCTGCAGTAACAGCCTAGTTCCAGGTGTTCCATCAACAGTAGTATCACACTAATAGGGCGTTGCTCCATCTACAGCAGTACCATAGTTCTGGAGCGTTCCATCTGTAGCAGTAATCTGTATTGCTCTGTCCGGGGGAGTACCACTGTTCTAGAAGTACTATCTGCAGTAACAGCCTAGTTCCAGGTGTTCCATCAACAGTAGTATCACACTAATAGGGCGTTGCTCCATCTATAGCAGTACCATAGGTCTGGAGCGTTCCATCTGTAGCAGTAATCTGTATTGCTCTGCCTGGGGGAGTACCACTGTTCTAGAAGTACTATCTACAGTAACAGTATAGTTCTAGGAGTTCCATCAATAGTAGTATCACACTAATAGGGCGTTGCTCCATCTATAGCAGTACCATAGTTCTGGAGCATTCCATCTATAGCAGTCATCTGTATTGCTCTGTCCGGGGGAGTACCACTGCTCTACACCTCTCCCTACCCTGGTAGGACAGTGCCCTTGAGTTGTGTTGTGACAGTAGTCCTGTGACGTCCCTATGTTGGACACAGAGTGGTTTCCCATACAGGGAAACTTTCAATTGACTTTGCTCATTGGCTGCTCTACCTGGTGAGACTGAGTGTAGATGACTAGGGAGGAGTACGCTGGCTGTACCTCCCTCACTCCCCTGGGTGGTGAGAGACAGAGACAACATACGTGGATATGGACTTTGTGAACGAGAACAAAGCCTTTATTTCTAGTGAAGAGACAGGCCTCCAGGCTCTGCAGAGAACGAATAATAATTAACAATAAACACCCATCTTTGAACAGGCTAAGCCTATTTAACTCTGTTACTAAGATGATACAAAAGGTTTCTCATTTTTTTAAATATGGGTAACTGGACGACTGCGGACTAATAGAGTATTTTAGGTGAACTTCAAGCACTAGCTGTTGGGCGATGCCAGATGCTAAGAGACGTGGGGCCAGATGTACAAAGCTTATTAGCTGTTGCAAACGGTCTGAATCGAAGAATCGGGCCATTTACAACCGCTAAAAAGCTCTTTTTTAGCGCTATTACCGAATCAAAGATAGGGTTTGCAAGTCGGTATTTGAAAGAGGCATGTTTAGGGCGTCCATTCCTAATACCAAATCGCACTGGTATGTGTGAATGTTTTGCAACCAAAATGCCGTTGCAAAACATTTGCAATTTACCGCCTACTTCAAGTGGGTGGTAACCCATTTGCAAATGGGGAGGGGTCTCCAAGGGACCTAATTCTTTGAGAATGGTGGTAAAAATATTTTTAAGAGCAGACAGTGGTCCCACGGACCACTGCCTACTCTTAAAAAATTAAAAGAAAACTTTTCTTTTTTCTTTTTGAGACACATCCCATTTTCCTTTAAGAAAAATGGGCTGCATTAAAAAAGAACATTGCTTTATTTAAAAGCAATCACAGACATAGTGGTCTACTGACCCCAGCAGGCCCCCATCACAGTGATTTTCGCCATGCCCACTGGTCACAAACTAAAAACGACCTCATGAATATTCATAAGGTAGGCCTATTTGCAACCCACTGGGAATCGCAGAAAGTGTGAAACACACTTCTGTACATAGGTGCTTGCAATTACCAAATAGGGAGTTGCAAAAATTTGGTAATTGCAAACACTAACTTTTGCACATCTGGCCTCTGAATGTTGAAAACCACTCCTAACTGGACAAGTGGAGATTTTCTGCAGGACGTCCTCTAGGGGGTCTTTCAACCTGTTTCCAGTCCACCACAGGGCCTACTTTGAAGTCTCTAGCATACTCCTAGCAGTGGTCCAGGGGGCTCGAAGGCGGGGCTTGGAATGCAAGCTGGGCATTGGCTGCTTCAGGAGAAGGGTGGAAGAAAGCTTGAAGAGGATTAGCGGGTGGGATGGGAACACCTAGTAATGTTCTCCTGATCAGCGGAGGGTATATGGTGAAGAACCCACCTGGCTGCTTAGTATCGGGCGGGTCAGAGGTCGTAGTAGTAGTGGTGGTAGAGGTCGTCCTGGTGATGCCCAGGTGCCTAAGCCTGTGTAGTACTGGCAGAAAGTAAAAGACAAAACGTACAGTTTAGGTGATAAAGGGACCATCGGGCGGAGCCGGGGAGGTTCAACTGGCAGCATTGGTTCTTGGGGTGACCAATGAACATTGGAGGATTCTGAAGTCAGGAGAAAACTCCTGTAAACCTGAGATTAGAAAACTGACTGCATTCCTATAGGGGATGAATCTTACACAAGGGCACTGGACAATGTCCAAAGAGATACAGAGAGAGGGGAAATCAAATGTCTGAGAAAGGGTGGGTGAAGAGAAGAAAGACTAGCACGTGAGAAGCATAAAAAAAGAGCAAGCGACAAAATGAATAGAGCCTTTGGCAAAGACCATAGGTCTCGTCTTTGGGATGTAATGGCTTTACCAATGGTTTTTAGTAATATTGTACAGCATCCCTGATGCTTTGCAGCATGGCCAAAGTGTAAACAAACAAAAGACCCTATGATGCATCCAAGTGAGGAAAGAACATGGTGAATTGGAGCAAATGAAAGTGGAAGAAAGGACTGGATGGGAAGGAAAGAGACAGGATGAGAATGGAAAACAAGAAGAACAGGAAGGGGGTGAATATGAGAGAAAAAAATAAAATATACAAATCTTGAAAGTGAGAAATGTATGAGGAAGAAAGGAAGGGACGGATAAGAGAAGAACCAGGAAAGAGAAAAAGCAAATAAGGGAGAAAGAAGGACAGAGAATGGGAATATACAGGAGAACAAGAAAGGGACTCGGCTAAGAAGAAAGGGAGCAATGGTATAAAAATAAAAGAAATACTGAAGTGGATGATAAAAGAAGAAAGAGAATGAATAAGGGAAGAAGAAAGACTGAATAAGAAGAAGAAAGAGCAAATAGGAGAAGAAGAAAGAGCAAATAAAACAAGATGAAAGATCAAAGAAAAGAAGAAGGAAAGGAGTTCCTTCCATTGGGGAATGGAATAAAAATAGATGAAATACTAGGGTGCATAGGAGAATAAATGGGGCGGAAACACAAGAAAAATGAAACAGAACAAACATGAGAGGGAGAAAGGCGTGGTTGAAAGAAGGTGATAGGGAGTAAGAAGTACAAAGGGTGGAATAAGAGAAAAATAAAGAATGAATAAGAGAAAATAAAATGGACGGAGTAAGAGAAGAAGAAAGAAAATGGACAGGAGACTAGAAAAGAGACAGAATAAGAGAAGAAACAAGGGACAAAATAGAAGTAAGAGTGAATAATAGAATAAAAATAGATGGGATAAACGGGTGAATAAAAGAAGAAAAAGGGATGGAGTAATAAGAGGGTTGGATACGAGAAAAGGTAAAGGGCAAATAAAAGAAGAAGAAAGAAAGGCAGCTATAAATAAGAAGAAAGTGTGAGTCAGATGAAAGGGAGTGAGTAAAGGAAGACATAGTAAATAAATGAAAGGAAGTGAATAGGAACAAGGGAAAGAGAACAAATGAGAGGAAGTTAGAGAGAGCAAATACATTAGAAGAGAAGAAAGTGCCAAGATAAAGGTCGAAAATAAAAAGGAGAAACCGGTAAGAAGGACCAAGTGGGAGGAGAAGAAAGATGAAGGGAGCGAATAACAGAAAGAGACAAACAAAGCAACGAAAAGTGAACAAGAAACAGATGTGGAGGAGAAAGAATAATACTCAAGGTAATGAAGTGATGAGACACAGAGAGCCACCCAAGGGGGAGAAAAAACAGAATGAGAGAAGCACAGCTGCAAAAGAATGACTGCAGAAAACAAGAAGAGAGTGACAGAAAGAGACCTGTTCATCCCCAACCCCCGCATCCTAAGGGGGCGCTATAAAGTATGATACACCATTTCAGTGTGGTGATGCGGACCACCGCACTAAAGTGCATTAGTCTAACACGTGATGCGTGGTACTTGGCAGGGAACAATGACTGCAGAAAACAAGAAGAGAGTGACAGAAAGAGACCCGTTCATCCCCCAACTCCCGCATCCCAAGGAGGCGCTATAGAGCGTGACACACCATTTCAGTGTGGTGATGCGGACCACCGCACTGAAATGCATTAGTCTAACGCCTGATGCGTGGTACTTGGCAAAGAACAATAATTGCAGAAAACAAGAAGAGAGTGACAGAAAGAGACCCGTTCATCCCCCAAGCCCCGCATCCTAAGGAGGCGCTATAAAGCGTGACACACCATTTCAATGTGGTGATGCGCACCACCGCACTGAAATGCATTAGTCTAACGCCTGATGCGTAGTACTTGGCAGGGAACAATGACTGCAGAAAACAAGAAGAGATTGACAGAAAGAGACCAGTTCATCCCCCAACCCCTGTATCCTAAGGAGGCGCTATAAAGCGTGACACACCATTTCAGTGTGGTGATGCAGACCACCTCACTGAAATGCAATAGTCTAAGGCGTGATGCGTGGTACTTGGCAGGGAACAATGACTGCAGAAAACAAAAAGAGAGTGACAGAAAGAGACCTGTTCATCCCCCAAACCACGCACCCTAAGGAGGCGCTATAATGCGTGACACACCATTTCAGTGTGGTGATGTGGACCACCACACTGAAATGCATTAGTTTAATGCTTGATGCGTGGTACTTGGCAGGGAACAATGACTGCAGAAAACAAGAAGAGATTGTCGGAAAGAGACCAGTTCATCCCCAACCCCCGCATCCTAAGGAGGCGCTATAAAGCGTGATACACCATTTCAGTGTGGTGATGCAGACCACCTCACTGAAATGCAATAGTCTAACGTGTGATGCGTGGTACTTGGCAGGGAACAATGACTGCAGAAAACAAGAAAAGAGTGACAGAAAGAGACCTGTTCATCCCCCAAACCCCGCATTCTAAGGAGGCGCTATAAAGCATGACACACCATTTCAGTGTGGTGATGCGGACCACCGCACTGAAATGCATTAGTCTAATGCTTGATGCGTGGTACTTGGCAGGGAACAATGACTGCAGAAAACAAGAAGAGGTTTACAGAAAGAGACCCGTTCATCCCCCCACACTCTACATCCTCAGGAGGTTGTGGCCTATAAGACAAGACGGGTCTTACTCCCTCACCTCAAAAGACATGCAGGAGAGGTAAGACCCTGTTATAACTGCATCCCTTGATTCCTCCCAAGAAACTTCCAGAAAGGTAGGTGCCATAGATCCACCACACCCACCAGCACCCCAGTGGCAGTCAGCAATGGAAACAGGTTTAGGGGAAAAAACACTGTGCCAGAGGGGGGTGAAGTGTACTTACCATCCGGTCTCTGGCTATTCATGAGGCAGTAACACATGCACACACATTGTATGTGGTAAGCTCCTGCTTGGGGTGGGCAAATGTTTATGACGTAAGTGAATTGTTGCAAAAATCCAATTATTCTGGGTTTTCATAGCTCTCCATTTCTCCCATGCATTGGGTCTTCCACACAAACTGGCACATTTCCTCCCAAGTGCAAACACTCCTTCTATAGTTCATATGTTTTGTAGCGAGTGTCAGCCCTTCCTGGTGAGTGGTATCATCACCCTCGCAAGTGCCAATGTTTCCTCGTTAGTGCAATGTTTACTCATTAGTGCAATATTTCCTCACTAACGTAATGTTTCCTCACTGGTGCAATGTTTCCTAGTGCAATGTTTCCTCACTAATGTAATGTTTCCTCACTAGTGCAATGTTTCCTAGTGCAATGTTTCCTCACTAGTGCAATGTTTACTCACTAATGTAATGTTTCCTCACTGGTGCAATGTTTCCTAGTGCAATGTTTCCTCACTAGTGCAATGTTTACTCACTAGCGCAATATTTCCTCACTAGTGCAATGTTTCCTAGTGCAATGTTTCGTCACTAGTCCAATGTTTCCTCACTAATGCAATGTTTCCTCACTAGTCAATGCTTCCTAGTGCAATGTTTCCTCACTAGTGCAATGTTTCCTAGTGCAAAGTTTCATCACTAGTCCAATGTTTCCTCACTAATGCAATGTTTCCTCACTAGTAAATGTTTCCTAGTGCAATGTTTCCTCACTAGTGCAATGTTTCCTAGTGCAATGTTTCCTCACTAGTTCAATGTTTCCTATTGCAACGTTTCCTCACTAGTGGAATGTTTCCTCGTTAGTGCAATGTTTACTCACTAGTGCACTATTTCCTCACTAATGTAATGTTTCCTCACTGGTGCAATGTTTCCTAGTGCAATGTTTCCTCACTAGTGCAATATTTCCTCACTAATGTAATGTTTCCTCACTAGTGTAATGTATCCTAATGGAATGTTTCCTCACTAGTGCAATGTTTCCTCACTACCTCACTAGTGCAATGTTTCCTCACTAGTGCAATGTTTCCTAGTGCAGTGTTTCCTCACTAGTACAACGTTTCCTAGTGCAATGTTTCCTAGTGCAATGTTTCCTCACTAATGTAATGTTTCCTCACTAATGCAATGTTTGCTAGTGTAATGTTTCCTCACTAGTGCGATGTTTCCTAGTGCAATGTTTCCTCACTAGTTCAATGTTTCCTATTGCAATGTTTCCTCACTAGTGAAATGTATCCTCGTTAGTGCAATGTTTACTCACTAGTGCAATATTTCCTCACTAATTTAATGTTTCCTCACTGGTGCAATGTTTCCTAGTGCACTGTTTCCTCACTAGTGCAATGTTTCCTCACTAATGTAATGTTTCCTCACTAGTGTAATGTATCCTAATGGAATGTTTCCTCACTAGTGCAATGTTTCCTCACTACCTCACTAGTGCAATGTGTCCTCACTACCTCACTAGTGCAATGTTTTCTCACTAGTGCAATGTTTTCTCACTAGTGCAACGTTTCCTAGTGCAATGTTTCCTAGTGCAATGTTTCCTCACTAATGTAATGTTTCCTTACTAGTGCAATGTTTGCTAGTGTAATGTTTCCTCACTAGTGCGATGTTTCCTAGTGCAAGGTTTCCTCACTAGTTCAATGTTTCCTATTGCAATGTTTCCTCACTAGTGGAATGTATCCTCGTTAGTGCAATGTTTACTCACTAGTGCAATATTTCCTCACTAATGTAATGTTTCCTCACTAGTGTAATGTATCCTAATGGAATGTTTCCTCACTAGTGCAATGTTTCCTCACTACCTCACTAGTGCAATGTTTCCTCACTAGTGCAATGCTTCCTAGTGCAGTGTTTCCTCACTAGTGCAATGTTTCCTAGTGCAATGTTTCCTCACTAATGTAATGTTTCCTCACTAGTGCAATGTTTGCTAGTGTAATGTTTCCTCACTAGTGCAATGTTTCCTAGTGTAATGTTTCCTCATTAGTGCAACGTTTCTTTTCTGATGCTAGTTGGCACTGGAGATGGATGTGCTACTTTCTCGTAAGTTAATTGTAAAGGTTTTTTACTCTCGACTTTAAGGCTTTGTGAATGCTGGGGATCCTTTTTTCCTCACAACTAAAGGAGGGAAAAACTCCTGATATTTCCTTGGAAACCCACTTGCAGTGAACTTAGTGACCTATGGATAATATGTGTAATATTTGTGATAATTACCGAAAGTTAGCTAGAAACAAGTCAGCGTGGGTTTGCTGATCCCTTGTTCCGGTGCCTTTTCTGGGTCTCGAGAGAAGGGGCCAGAGTTACATTCTGCGTAACTTCCGCTCACTACACTTTGCGCCCCTTCTGCTAAACCCAAGAATCTGCCAAGGTGCAGAACTCACTCAATCTGTCCCTGTAAATCTGCAGGAAATACCCCCAAAGTACAGCTTTTGTGCAGGAAGGCATCCATTTCTGCACAAAAACTATCCTGCCCTTACTGAGGATACCCTTCTGCTTACGGTGCAAGGGTGCCTGCGTTGGTGCTAGACCACCACAAGTGCGCCAGCGCACGGAGAGAGCAAACTGCTCCGTTTCTTTGAAGGTACAACGCAGAACTGCTCTTGCGTGTTCCCACGGCGTAGCAAATTCGCTTGTTGCACTCCGTTGCATGAACTATTTGAAAATACAGCACCTGATTTAGAACTCGGCAGAAGGGTTACTCCGTCACAACGGTGACGGGTATCCCGTCCTCCTAAATCTAAATCACATTATGTCCTATGGGATTTAGACTTCAGCGGACCAGATAGCCGTCATCGTTGTGACGGAGTAACCGACGAGTTCTAAAGCAGGTCCATGGTCTTAATTGACTCCAACATTCCGACTCGGTTGTCTTCTGGGATCTCCTGTTTTGCTCGATGCACACAGGTCACCCAACGTCCACCCGGACTCCTTCTTTGTCTTATGGAATGAACCCTTTAAGCGATGTTTCATTGGGCATATCCCCTCTGTATTATGTGGCAATCATATCACACCCATTACATAATCGTACCAGTAAATAACAAGGTTGCTATAGGTCAGTATAATACTCAATAGAGCAATAGGGTTAGATAGTCAAAATGAAGGTAAATATAGTAATAAAAAGCTCGTTACAATAACGTCACGGGCCACCAGGAGCTGGGTGTAATATACTTGTAGATCGATACTCCTGATCTTGGTATAGCATCATACGACCCGCTTTAGAACATTTCCACTATGGCTTATGGCTCTGTTTTGGGAAGTGTGTGTTCCAGCTTTTTTCCACTTTGGTTTGCTGCTGTCAACGCTCCTAATAATGCTGAAGGTGAATTGCAAGAACTAAGTGGAGAATCCGTTCAAAAGTTTCACACTTGCATTCACTTCTATAGGGAGCGAGTGTTCGCTGGTGCTGCTCTTTGTGTACAGGCGGGCTTTACAAAACCTTTACGCTTTCCCTCAAATATTTCCAAGTTAGACCTATGTATACAGTATAGGGTATTCATTCAGTGCACCACCCACTCAGTGGGTCTCTCATTTTTAATCAAAAAGCCAGATTTTTACTAGGGGTGGGCAGAACTGGTGGAGTTTCATTCTGCGGAATTCCGTGTGGAATTCTGCAGAATTCAGCCAAGTGGCAGAGTGGGCACCACAGTGTACAGTGCTTGCCCCTCAGTGCCCTTACATGAGTATGTAAGGGCCCCAAGGGGTATCCACTCCAGTGCATACCCTCAGGCCCTTACATAGTTCTGTAAGGGCCCGAGGGGTATGCAGCGCACTCCAGGGCATACCGCTCGATGCCCTTACTTAAGTATATAGGGGCATTGAGGGGTACGCAGGACATTCCACTGCAGTGCATACCCCCCCGGTGCCCTTACATACTTAAGTACGGGGACAGAGGGGTATGTGCACTGCAGTGGTGCTTAAACAGGGCTGGAAGGGGGAGCGGTCCCTCGATGTTTAAAAATCACTGCAGGTTTAAGTTTAATCTGCAGTGGTTTTTAAACATAGAGGGACTGCTCCCTCTCAACCCTGTTTGAGTACCATTTTACAGTGCTGATTTCATTCCGTTGGTGGAACAGTGGAATTAATAAGTAATTCTGTGTTACCTGAGTAGCGTGGAATTACTTAATTACTCAAATTCCGCCAGCGGAATCAAAAAATCCGCCCACCCTTAATTTTTACTTAAAGAGAGATGATTCATTTAGATTTTCAGATGGGAAGGCACAGAGTTCCAAAGTCTGAATCCTTTCCTATTCAGAACACGACAGTGGAAGTGTACCTGCTCTCAGATCATCTACCTTATATTAAATATTGTCTGTTTCAGACCATCAGCGCTTGTAGTCCAGTTTTCAAAATGGCGAATGCTGCTGTTGTCGATCCTCAGTGTTCCAACAGTGGCAGCTTTTGTCTTCAAACCAGCAGCGTCGTCTATTAGGTGCTAGTATCATGTGCTGTCTTTGTAATGGGCCAACAGGGATGCAGCGCCCCTTTTTCAGTCCCTGGGAATTCATTGGTAACTGACCTCTTTTGTGCAAAAGTGTGACATGTGGATTGTCAGCAATTGTGTGATAAAAGTGAAATCCAGACATGAAGGATTAGAAACCCAACATATGGACGAGCGCATCATTCACGTGAGAGAACCCACAAACGGGAAGACCGACTCAAGACACAATCATAGGTTTGCGACAGAACCTTCAAGACCAGTGTATGAAGGTCCACAAACCTGATAGTGCTGTGAGTCCATTGTAATGGTCATACAGCGCTTGACACATCTCTGTCCCCATGCATTGGCATCAAAGACTTGGGTGAATGGTGTTATTTTATTTATGTGGTCGCACTGAATGATAGTTGTAAACAGGGTTTTGAAGGATAAACACCAAAACCACCAGTTGAGGATGGCATTTATGTCTCTCTCTCTTTATACACACATATATATGTATGCATATATGTGTATATATATATATATATATATATATATATATATATATATATATATATATATATATATATATATATATATGTGCATATCATATATATATATATATATGTGTGTGTGTGTGTGTAGATATGTGTGTATCTATATATCTATATATATATATATATATATATATATATATATATATACTATTACTTTCAACTGACACAAGAAATTGTAAGTCTGAATAATCTAAAGACTTGTTTCTCCTAAAACAAATACCATAAAATATGATTAATGTTACATTCTTGACCTATCAATATAAATAAATACATAAATAAATATATATATATATAGGTCAATGTGTTTTTTTTTAAGTTTCATGCCCTCCTGGCCCTACACTGGTGCTGCTCTTCCAAGGGCACCAGCTGAGCTCCGCAGATGCCAGTCTGCCACCTTGCCCATCCGACAGCAGCAATGCTGCTTCCCAACTATCCAACTGGCGAACTCTCTTGGAGTGTGGGACACCCATGAGTCTAAACACAGATGAGGAGCACCATACACAAACCCCAGATACACATACAGTATTAACTTTCAGCAGGCACAGAGGTGCCTGTCGGCATGACCTGGACATGGCCGTCTACATCACAGATGGTAAGATGTGCCCTGAAAAGCGAATGCACAGAGCACCCCTTTGTCTGGAGGGGCCACCACGCCACTGTTCCATGCTGCACCTGCTGCTAGGTCTGTGTGCAACCTGCAACTCATAGCTTCAAATCAAATGTGGTCCTTCAGCACGTCATCCTTCTCAGGTTGATAAACTACAATACTAATAGAATCTGCTGTTTACAACACCTTGAAGCGGCTAACACCGGGTAATTGGCGCTACAAAAATAATTCTTGCAGTAGTTTCAATAAATCAAACAGACAAGGCAGCTCGGAGCAGGCCAACAACACCCATGCAGTTGTGTTCACAACAAGAAGCACCCAAATTTTCAAAGAGGGGCGGTGAAAGGCGGTTGTGTTCACAACAAGAAGCACCCAAATCCTGAAAGAAGGGCAGTGAAGGACTCTAGGGTTCAAGTACCCAACCTTGGATCCAGAATTACCAAGTTCCCACCATAACTTTCTCACTTGGCCGCACTGCCTGGTTTTAGGACCCTGCTACACTGCCCAATGCCTCGGTTTCCATACGTACAATAGTTGTGAGCGCTAAGAAGCAGGCTAAATGCATATATCAAGCTGTAAATGTTGAACATTAAAGAATGTTGCTATTTTCTTACGCAGGTTTACCATCATCATTCGGTGGCCCACCATTAATAAACAAAACATGATTCATAGGAATTAATGAGATATTAAAGAGGTCTAGTCTTTGAAATAAAAAGATAACTGGATGGAGGAAGGAAGCATGAATGCAGGGTGGAAGAAGGGTGGTAGCGGGAACATGCTGATGGGATGGCGGATATACAGGATCCAGCTGTTTACTTACTGCCGAAGGCCGAGCCCGTCGCTGCACCTGCAAGGGAAGGGACAGCAGAGGTTAGAGAAGGCCTGGAGAGAGTCTGTGTCATCAAATAAGTGTTGACATGGGCAGGGCCGGCTTTAGCGCTGGTGGCGCCCGTTGCAGCAATCTTTTTGCCCCTACCCCCTGAGACCTCCTCCTCGGATTCCCTCACTACCACCCGCCAAAAGTGCCCTCATCTCTCCATAGCCCCCCTCACATACATTTCATCAGTGCTTTAAATGAAAATGTCAAAGTGCAGGTATTCAATCAGCTGAGTACCTGTTTGCTGGTACTCCCCCATTAAAAGAATTGCAGCAGTGCTGAGAAGTGTACGTGCTCTCCCTTACAAATTAATGGAGTCCAGGTACTCAGTACCCAACACGTACCTGCCCATTTAAAGCATTGCATTTCATTTGTTTTAAAGCTCAGGTAAAGGCTGGCTTTATTAATCCACTCAGCTATCCACATAAAATACAGATCTGTTCTTTACCATAGGCATATTAACCCTCTGCGCTACTTTATGGCGAGTCAAAGCTGCCACTAGACAAAAATCTGATCTCTCTCTCTCTTTAGCAAAAACATTAATCACACGAGTTATCTTAATATTTGTATTGCTGTCTGAAAGCTGGACACTCAAGGAACTCTGCAGCAAGTGCTTTTAAATCATAAGTTATTGATAAACACAGCACCCCCTCTGAGGTCAGCGCTTCACATCCAGGTCAGCACCCAGTGCAGCTGCACCCATCACACTGCCCTAAAGCCAGTCCTGGACATGGGCTTCATTTCAGAACACGAGAATACTCGGAGGAAAACACCCCACCCTTGGTTTGTTTAGACCCGGAAAGACCTCAGTCTTTGAAATGTTGTTCTTCCTGAACTAAAATATAGCGCATTCCTCCACAAGATGTCCAGAGGGGGCGCTAGCGTCCTGCCCATGTGCACGAATCTCTGGCACAACCTAACCTGCGCCCCTTCTGCTGCAATCATCCTTGGGCATGTAAGATGCCACCTGGAACAGCAATATCTCTATTTCTCCTCGTTTTTTCCTCATTCCTCGTGAGCTGACCCAGGAAGACAGAAGCTGAGGCTGAAGCCCAGGGAAGGACCAGCACCGTCAGGCCATGCGGTGAGACCTCGAGTACCCTGGTGCTCTGAGGCCTGCTTAGAAGCCAGAGTGCCTCTAACAGCAGAGCACACGTGAAAACCACACTCACATCTCATGACTTCCCTACAAAACAGGCATCAGCTGTGAGGGCTCAGCGCTTTGACAACAGTCAATGGACAGAGCAGCAGGACTGAAGCCCTTGAGAAGGTTTGCACTAGAACAAAGACCTCCCCCGTAATAGGAGGCGACTTCGTCCTTTGTCCGGGTACGGGCTATGACCTGGGGTACACTTTTTGCTTGTTTGGGTGGCAGGTTTTGTTGGTGCCCAAGGAACATTCTCAAACAAGGACATGCCCTGCCATGAGCAGTCCCAAAGAAGTTGCTCCCATCTGGAAGCCATCTAACTTTTACGTACAGTATTGTGTAGTGCGCCAGAGGTTTAAATGAAAGTGGCAACTGGACAATGAATTATTGACTGTTATTATATGTTTTATTGAGTTCTGAGTCTGTACCCCCACACCACCTCACTGAGTAAGCCTTGGATCACTCACATTCACCACAATGAGTGTTGAGTGATTGCTCACCTTCACTACGAGTGTGGAGTGATTGTTCGCCTCTGTTACCCTTAGTTTTGAGTGGTTGCTCGCCTTCACTACCCTGAGTGTTGAGTGATTGCTCGCCTTCACTACCCTGAGTGTTGAGTGATTGCTCACCTTCACTACCCTGAGTGTTGAGTGACTGCTTGAGTTCACTGCCCTGAGTGTCGAGGGATCATTTGCCTTCACTACCCTGAATGTCGTGTTCACTGCCGAGAGTTGAGTGATTGCTGGCGTTCACTAACCTGAGTGTCAACTGATTACCTACCTTTACTATCCTGAGTTTCAAATGACCTCTCGCCTTCACACCCTGAGTGTCGAGTGCTTAAAAGCGTACTTGGTGCTCAGCTTTGGGCTCAATAGTAAAGCCCCAGGTCACAACCTTTGCCCTTTGACCTATGACTGCCCTGGGGCTCGTGAAAACCTTGCCCCGTTCTGCTGGTCGGGGAGGTGTTCAGGCCTTTGAAGGACCCGGGCTGCGATAACACTTGTGCTCACAAGGATCCATCACTGATGAGTGCTGCTCGAACCATGGGGGAGATAAAACTTTATCACACAGTGTGCTGCCAGTCCCCAACCTTACAATTTGTTGCTCAGAAATAAACTTTAACGCAATAAACGACAGAGCGGCAGGAATTTAAAGGAGTCGATGTTATTATCTGGCATGAGTCAGAACATCTCAGGAAGCAACATAACGGGCCATTAGTTTGGATACTGTGTGTTAAGGACAGGGGGTGACATCCAAACAAGCGAGTCACGCCTGTTTATGTCCACCATGACTCAGCTTAATGCCAGCTCGACTCAGCTTAATGCCACCATGGCTCAGCTTAATGCCACCATGGCTCAGCTTAATGCCACCATGACTCAGCCTAATGTTTAGCTGACTCAGTCCTTGATATGCAGGGCTAAGAAAAAACACCCAATTGCCACAGGCTGTCAGGGAGGGCCCTGGATATTGTCCAATCCCTTCTCGCCTCCCATGACACAGGCCTCTCCCACGGCTTCTTAAAGCCCAGTCCCACACAGGACCTTGAGAAATGTCCTTGACCTCCATTGACCTCTTTGATGTCAGCCCCTGAGGGCCATACCATTGGCTGTCTTGGTATTTTGTTTTTTAGTGGATACTCGTCCCCCACATAACCTCTGTGGTCTCTCTGGGTATGTGCCAAGCCATGCCACACATAACGCATTACAGAGAATGAAACGAAATGAGAGTGAATGCGGCAGGACTGAATAGACAGTGAATGACAGAGTGTAGAAAGGAGAGAGCGAGAGAGAGAAACCAGGGGACACGTGCACACGTGACCCCGCCAGAGGGGAAGAGGCGCGAGGAGATGAAAGGGCCAGAGAGACTTCTACCAAAGGGGAGAACTGGGAAGGAAGAATTAAAAAGATATAATGAAAGGAGGTGACTGTCAGAGAGAGTCATAGCAGCGGGGAGGGGCAGACCAGAAGTGCCTGGAGGGCCGGGGTGCGAACAGTGCAGTTAGGAGGCGGGGAGTCTGCACCAGGCGGGGCTAGGCACCGCAGAGATAGGAGGTGGGGAGACTGCACCAGGCGGGGTTAGGCACCGGAGAGATAGGAGGTGGGGAGACTGCACCAGGCGGGGCTAGGCGCCGCAGAGATAGGAGGCTGGGAGACTGCACGAGGCGGGGCAAGGCACCGGAGAGATAGGAGGTGGGGAGACTGCACCAGGCGGGGCTAGGCACCGGAGAGATAGGAGGCTGGGAGACTGCACCAGGCGGGGCTAGGCACCGGAGAGATAGGAGGCGGGGAGACTGCACCAGGCGGGGCTAGGCACCGGAGAGATAGGAGGCTGGGAGACTGCACCAGGCGGGGCTAGGCACCGGAGAGATAGGAGGCGGGGAGACTGCACCAGGCGGGGCTAGGCACCGGAGAGATAGGAGGCAGGAAGACTGCACCAGGCGGGGCTAGGCGCCGGAGAGATAGGAGGTGGGGAGACTGCACCCGGCGGGGCTAGGCACCGGAGAGATGTGAGGCGGGGACACTGCATCAGGCGTGGCTGGGCACCGCAGAGATAGGAGGCTGGGAGACTGCCCCAGGCGGGCTAGGCACCGCAGAGATAGGAGGTGGGGAGTCTGTACCAGGCGGGGCTAGGTACAGCAGAGATAGGAGGCTGGGAGACTGCACCCGGCGGGGCTGGGCACTGCAGAGATAGGAGGTTGGGAGTCTGCACCAGGCGGGGCTAGGCACCGCAGAGATAGGAGGTGGGGAGACTGCACCAGGCGGGGCTAGGCGCCGCAGAGATAGGAGGCGGGGAGTCTGCACCAGGCAGGGCTAGGCGCCGCAAAGATAGGAGGCTGGGAGACTGCACCAGGCGGGGCAAGGCAGCGGAGAGATAGGAGGTGGGGAGACTGCACTAGGCGGGGCTAGGCGCCGCAGAGATAGGAGGCGGGGAGACTGCACCAGGCGGGGCTAGGCACCGGAGAGATAGGAGGCTGGAGACTGCACCAGGCGGGGCTAGGCAAAGGAGAGATAGGAGCCTGGGAGGCTGCACCAGGCGGGGATAGGCGCCGCAGAGATAGGAGGCGGGGAGAATGCACCCGGCAGGGATGGGCACCGGAGAGATAGGAGGCGGGGAGACTGCACCATGCTGGGCTAGGCTCCTCAGAGATAGGAGGCGGGGAGACTGCACCCGGCAGGGATGGGCACCGGAGAGATAGGAGGTGGGGAGACTGCACCAGGCGGGGCTAGGCGCCGCAGAGATAGGAGGTGTGAAGACTGCACCAGGCGGGGCTAGGCACCGGAGAGATAGGAGGCAGGGAGACTGCACCAGGCAGGGCTAGGCACTGGAGAGATAGGAGGTGGGGAGACTGCACCAGGCGGGGCTAGGCACCGGAGAGATAGGAGGCGGGGAGACTGTACCAGGCGGGGCTAGGTGCTGGAGAGATAGGAGGTGGGCAGACAGCACCAGGCGGGGCTAGGCACCGGAGAGATAGGAGGCTGGGAGACTGCACCAGGTGGGGCTAGGCACTGGAGAGATGGGGAGACCGCACCCGGCAGGGCTAGGCACCGGAGAGATAGGAGGCTAGGAGACTGCACCAGGCGGGGCTAGGCACGGGAGAGATAGGAGCCTGGGAGACTGCACCAGGCGGGGCTAGGCACCGGAGAGATAGGAGGTGGGGAGACTGCACCAGGCGGGGCTAGGCACCGCAGAGATAGGAGGTGGGGAGTCTGCACCAGGCGGGGCTGGGCACCGCAGAGATAGCAGGCTGGGAGACTGCACCAGGCGGGGCTGGGCACCGCAGAGATAGGTGGCTGGGAGACTGCACCGGGGGGATCGGCGCCGCAGAGATAGGAGGCGGGGAGACTGCACCTGGTGGGGCTAGGCACCGGAGAGATAGGAGGTGGGGAGACTGTACCAGGCGGGGCTCGGCACTGCAGAGATAGGAGGCTGGGAGACTGCACCAGGCGGGGCTAGGCACCTGAGAAATAGGAGGCGGGGAGACTGCACCAGGAGGGGCTTGGCACCAGAGAGATAGGAGGCGGGGAGACTGCACCAGGCGAGGCTAGGCGCCGCAGAGATAGGAGGCGGGGAGACTGCACCAGGCGGGGCTAGGCAAAGGAGAGATAGGAGGCTGGGAGACTGCACCAGGCGGGGATAGGCGCCGCAGAGATAGGAGGCGGGGAGACTGCACCCGGCAGGGATGGGCACCGGAGAGATAGGAGGCGGGGAGACTGCACGATGCGGGGCTAGGCTCCTCAGAGATAGGAGGCGGGGAGATTGCACCCGGCAGGGATGGGCACCGGAGAGATAGGAGGTGGGGAGACTGCACCAGGCGGGGCTAGGCGCCGCAGAGATAGGAGGTGTGGAGACTGCACCAGGCGGGGCTAGGCACCGGAGAGATAGGAGGCGGGGAGACTGCACCAGGCGGGGCTAGGCGCCGGAGAGATAGGAGGCTGGGAGACTGCACCAGGCGGGGTAAGCACCGGAGAGATAGGAGGCGGGGAGACTGCACCAGGCGGGGCTAGGCGCCGGAGAGATTGGAGGCGGGGTGACTGCACCAGGCGGGGCTAGGCGCCGCAGAGATAGGAGGTGGGGAGACTGCACCAGGCAGGGCTAGGCACCGGAGAGATAGGAGGTGGGGAGACTGCACCAGGCGGGGCTAGGCACCGGAGAGATAGGAGGCTGGGAGACTGCACCTGGTGGGGCTAGGCACCGGAGAGATGGGGAGACTGCACCAGGAGGGGCTCGGCACCGGAGAGATAGGAGGCGGGGAGACTGCACCAGGAGGGGCTCGCCACCAAAGAGATAGGAGGCGGGGAGACTGCACCAGGCGTGGATAGGCACCGGAGGATAGGAGGCGGGGAGACTGCACCAGGTGGGGCTAGGCGCCGCAGAGATAGGAGGCGGGGAGACTGCACCAGGCGTGGCTAGGCACCGGAGAGATAGGAGGCTGGGAGACTGCAACAGGCGGGGCTAGGCGCCGCAGAGATAGTAGGCGGGGAGACTGCACCCCGCAGGGATGGGCACCGGAGAGATAGGAGGTGGGGAGACTGCAACAGGCGGGGCTAGGCGCCGCAGAGATAGGAGGTGGGGAGACTGCACCAGGCGGGGCTAGGCACCGGAGAGATAGGAGGCGGGGAGACTGCACCAGGCAGGGCTAGGCACCGGAGAGATAGGAGGGGGGGAGACTGCACCAGGCGGGGCTAGGCACCGGAGAGATAGGAGGCTGGGAGACTGCACCTGGTGGGGCTAGGCACCGGAGAGATGGGGAGACTGCACCAGGCAGGGCTAGGCACCGGAGAGATAGGAGGCTGGGAGACTGCACCAGACGGGGCTAGGCACCGGAGAGATAGGAGCCTGGGAGACTGCACCAGGCGGTGCTAGGCACCGGAGAGATAGGAGGCGGGGAGACTGCACCAGGCGGGGCTAGGAGCCGGAGAGATAGGAGGTGGGGAGACTGCATCAGGTGGCGCTAGGCACAAGAGAGATAGGAGGCTGGGAGACTGCACCAGGCGGGGCTAGGCACCGGAGAGATAGGAGACGGGGAGACTGCACCAGGTGGGGCTAGGCACCGGAGAGATAGGAGGTGGGGAGACTGCACCAGGTGGGGCTAGGAGCCGGAGAGATAGGAGGTGGGGAGACTGCACCAGGCAGGGCTAGGCACCGGAGGGATAGGAGGCTGGGAGACTGCACCAGGCGGGGCTAGGCACCGGAGAGATAGGAGCCTGGGAGACTGCACCAGGCGGGGCTAGGCACCGGAGAGATAGGAGGCGGGGAGACTGCACCAGGCGGGGCTAGGAGCCGGAGAGATAGGAGGTGGGGAGACTGCATCAGGTGGGGCTAGGCACCGGAGAGATAGGAGGCGGGGAGACTGCACCCGGCAGGGATGGGCACCGGAGAGATAGGAGGCGGGGAGACTGCACCAGGCGGGGCTAGGCACCGTAGAGATAGGAGGCGGGGAGACTGCACCCGGCAGGGATGGGCACCGGAGAGATAGGAGGTGGGGAGACTGCACCAGGCGGGGCTAGGAACCGGAGAGATAGGAGGCGGGGAGACTGCACCAGGAGGGGCTCGCCACCAAAGAGATAGGAGGCGGGGAGACTGCCCCAGGCGTGGATAGGCACCGGAGGATAGGAGGCGGGGAGACTGCACCAGGTGCGGCTCGGCACAAGAGAGATAGGAGGCGGGGAGACTGCACCAGGCGGGGCTAGGCACCGGAGAGATAGGAGGCTGGGAGACTGCAACAAGCGGGGCTAGGCGCCGCAGAGATAGTAGGCGGGGAGACTGCACCCGGCAGGGATGGGCACCGGAGAGATAGGAGGTGGGGAGACTGCACCAGGCGGGGCTAGGCACCGCAGAGATAGGAGGTGGGGAGACTGCACCAGGCGGGGCTAGGCACCGGAGAGATAGGAGGCGGGGAGACTGCACCAGGCAGGGCTAGGCACCGGAGAGATAGGAGGTGGGGAGACTGCACCAGGCGGGGCTAGGCACCGGAGAGATAGGAGGCTGGGAGACTGCACCAGGTGGGGCTAGGCACCGGAGAGATGGGGAGACTGCACCAGGCAGGGCTAGGCACCGGAGAGATAGGAGGCTGGGAGACTGCAGCAGACGGGGCTAGGCACCGGAGAGATAGGAGCCTGGGAGACTGCACCAGGCGGTGCTAGGCACCGGAGAGATAGGAGGCGGGGAGACTGCACCAGGCGGGGCTAGGAGCCGGAGAGATAGGAGGTGGGGAGACTGCATCAGGTGGCGCTAGGCACAAGAGAGATAGGAGGCTGGGAGACTGCACCAGGCGGGGCTAGGCACCGGAGAGAAAGGAGACGGGGAGACTGCACCAGGTGGGGCTAGGCACCGGAGAGATAGGAGGTGGGGAGACTGCACCAGGCGGGGCTAGGAGCTGGAGAGATAGGAGGTGGGGAGATTGCATCAGGTGGCGCTAGGCACCAGAGAGATAGGAGGCTTGGAGACTGCACCAGGCGGGGCTAGGCACTGGAGAGATAGGAGACGGGGAGACTGTACCAGGCGGGGCTAGGCACCGCAGAGATAGGAGGTGGGGAGACTGCACCCGGCAGGGATGGGCACCGGAGAGATAGGAGGTGGGGAGACTGCACCAGGCGGGGCTAGGCACCGCAGCGATAGGAGGCGGGGAGACTGCACCCGAAAGGGATGGGCACCGGAGAGATAGGAGGTGGGGAGACTGCACCAGGCGGGGCTAGGAACCGGAGAGATAGGAGGCTGGGAGACTGCACCAGGCGGGGCTAGGCGCCGAAGAGATAGGAGGCGAGAGACTGCACCAGGCGGGGCTAGGCACTGGAGAGATAGGAGGCGGGGAGACTGCACCAGGTGCGGCTCGGCACAAGAGAGATAGGAGGCTGAGAGACTGCACCAGGCAGGGCTAGGCACCGGAGAGATAGGAGGCGGGGAGACTGCACCAGGCGGGGCTAGGCACCGGAGAGATAGGAGGCGGGGAGACTGCACCAGGCGGGGCTAGGCACCGGAGAGATAGGAGGCTGGGAGACTGCACCAGGCAGGGCTAGGCACCGGAGAGATAGGAGGTGGGGAGACTGCACCAGGCGGGGTTAGGCACCGGAGAGATAGCAGGCTGGGAGACTGCACCGGGGGGATCGGCGCCGCAGAGATAGGAGGCGGGGAGACTGCACCAGGTGGGGCTAGGCACCGGAGAGATAGTAGGTGGGGAGACTGTACCAGGCGGGGCTCGGCACTGTAGAGATAGGAGGCTGGGAGACTGCACCAGGCGGGGCTAGGCGACGGAGAGACTGGAGGTGGGGAGACTGCACCAGGCGGGGTTAGGCACCGGAGAGATAGGAGGTAGGGAGACTGCACCAGGCGGGGCTCGGCACCGGAGAGATAGGAGGTGGGGAGGCTGCACCAGGCGGGGCTAGGCACCGCAGAGATAGGAGGTGGGGAGACTGCACCTGGCGGGTCTAGGCACCGCAGAGATAGGAGACGGGGAGACTGTACCAGGCGGGGCTAGGCACCTGAGAGATAGGAGGCGGGGAGACTGCACCAGGCGGGGCTAGGCACCGGAGAGATAGGAGGCGGGGAGACTGCATCAGGTGGGGTTAGGCGCCGGAGAGATAGGAGGCGGGGAGACTGCACCCGGCAGGGCTAGGCACCGCAGAGATAGGAGGCGGGGAGACTGCACCAGGCGGGGCTAGGCACCGGAGCGATAGGAGGCGGGGAGACTGCACCAGGCGGGGCTAGGCACCGGAGAAATAGGAGGCGGGGAGACTGCACCAGGAGGGGCTTGGCACCAGAGAGATAGGAGGCGGGGAGACTGCACCAGGCGGGGCTAGGCGCCGCAGAGATAGGAGGCGGGGAGACTGCACCAGGCGGGGCTAGGCAAAGGAGAGATAGGAGCCTGGGAGACTGCACCAGGCGGGGATAGGCGCCGCAGAGATAGGAGGCGGGGAGAATGCACCCGGCAGGGATGGCACCGGAGAGATAGGAGGCGGGGAGACTGCACCATGCTGGGCTAGGCTCCTCAGAGATAGGAGGCGGGGAGACTGCACCCGGCAGGGATGGGCACCGGAGAGATAGGAGGTGGGGAGACTGCACCAGGCGGGGCTAGGCACCGGAGAGATAGGAGGCAGGGAGACTGCACCAGGCAGGGCTAGGCACTGGAGAGATAGGAGGTGGGGAGACTGCACCAGGCGGGGCTAGGCACCGGAGAGATAGGAGGCGGGGAGACTGTACCAGGCGGGGCTAGGTGCTGGAGAGATAGGAGGTGGGCAGACTGCACCAGGCGGGGCTAGGCACCGGAGAGATAGGAGGCTGGGAGACTGCACCAGGTGGGGCTAGGCACTGGAGAGATGGGGAGACTGCACCCGGCAGGGCTAGGCACCGGAGAGATAGGAGGCTAGGAGACTGCACCAGGCGGGGCTAGGCACGGGAGAGATAGGAGCCTGGGAGACTGCACCAGGCGGGGCTAGGCACCGGAGAGATAGGAGGTGGGGAGACTGCACCAGGCGGGGCTAGGCACCGCAGAGATAGGAGGTGGGGAGTCTGCACCAGGCGGGGCTGGGCACCGCAGAGATAGCAGGCTGGGAGACTGCACCAGGCGGGGCTGGGCACCGCAGAGATAGGTGGCTGGGAGACTGCACCGGGGGGATCGGCGCCGCAGAGATAGGAGGCGGGGAGACTGCACCTGGTGGGGCTAGGCACCGGAGAGATAGGAGGTGGGGAGACTGTACCAGGCGGGGCTCGGCACTGCAGAGATAGGAGGCTGGTAGACTGCACCAGGCAGGGCTAGGCACCTGAGAAATAGGAGGCGGGGAGACTGCACCAGGAGGGGCTTGGCACCAGAGAGATAGGAGGCGGGGAGACTGCACCAGGCGAGGCTAGGCGCCGCAGAGATAGGAGGCGGGGAGACTGCACCAGGCGGGGCTAGGCAAAGGAGAGATAGGAGGCTGGGAGACTGCACCAGGCGGGGCTAGGCACTGGAGAAATAGGAGGCGGGGAGACTGCACCAGGAGGGGCTTGGCACCAGAGAGATAGGAGGCGGGGAGACTGCACCAGGCGGGGCTAGGCGCCGCAGAGATAGGAGGCGGGGAGACTGCACCAGGCGGGGCTAGGCAAAGGAGAGATAGGAGGCTGGGAGACTGCACCAGGCGGGGATAGGCGTCGCAGAGATAGGAGGCGGGGAGACTGCACCCGGCAGGGATGGGCACCGGAGAGATAGGAGGCGGGGAGACTGCACCATGCGGGGCTAGGCTCCTCAGAGATAGGAGGCGGGGAGACTGCCCCCGGCAGGGATGGGCACCGGAGAGATAGGAGGTGGGGACACTGCACCAGGCGGGGCTAGGCGCCGCAGAGATAGGAGGTGTGAAGACTGCACCAGGCGGGGCTAGGCACCGGAGAGATAGGAGGCAGGAAAACTGCACCAGGCGGGGCTAGGCACCGGAGAGATAGGAGGTGGGGAGACTGCACCAGGCGGGGCTAGGCACCGGAGAGATAGGAGGCGGGGAGACTGTACCAGGCGGGGCTAGGCGCCGGAGAGATAGGAGGTGGGCAGATTGCACCAGGCGGGGCTAGGCACCGGAGAGATAGGAGGCTGGGAGACTGCACCAGGTGGGGCTAGGCACCGGAGAGATGGGGAGACTGCACCCGGCAGGGCTAGGCACCGGAGAGATAGGAGGCTAGGAGACTGCACCAGGCGGGGCTAGGCACGGGAGAGATAGGAGCCTGGGAGACTGCACCAGGCGGGGCTAGGCAGCGGAGAGATAGGAGGTGGGGAGACTGCACCAGGCGGGGCTAGGCACCGCAGAGATAGGAGGTGGGGAGTCTGCACCAGGCGGGGCTGGGCACCGCAGAGATAGCAGGCTGGGAGACTGCACCCGGCGGGGCTGGGCCCCGCAGAGATAGGTGGCTGGGAGACTGCACCGGGGCGATCGGCGCCGCAGAGATAGGAGGCGGGGAGACTGAACCTGGTGGGGCTAGGCACCGGAGAGATAGGAGGTGGGGAGACTGTACCAGGCGGGGCTCGGCACTGCAGAGATAGGAGGCTGGGAGACTGCACCAGGCGGGGCTAGGCGACGGAGAGACTGGAGGTGGGGAGACTGCACCAGGCGGGGTTAGGCTCCGGAGAGATAGGAGGTAGGGAGACTGCACCCGGCAGAGATGGGCACCGGAGAGATAGGAGGCGGGGAGACTGCACCATGCGGGGCTAGGCAGCGGAGAGATAGGAGGTGGGGAGACTGCACCAGGCGGGGCTAGGCACCGCAGAGATAGGAGGTGGGGAGTCTGCACCAGGCGGGGCTGGGCACCGCAGAGATAGCAGGCTGGGAGACTGCACCAGGCGGGGCTGGGCCCCGCAGAGATAGGTGGCTGGGAGACTGCACCGGGGCGATCGGCGCCGCAGAGATAGGAGGCGGGGAGACTGAACCTGGTGGGGCTAGGCACCGGAGAGATAGGAGGTGGGGAGACTGTACCAGGCGGGGCTAGGCGCCGCAGAGATAGGAGGCGGGGAGACTGCACCAGGCGGGGCTAGGCAAAGGAGAGATAGGAGGCTGGGAGACTGCACCAGGCGGGGATAGGCGCCGCAGAGATAGGAGGCGGGGAGACTGCACCCGGCAGAGATGGGCACCGGAGAGATAGGAGGCGGGGAGACTGCACCAAGCGGGGCTAGGCTCCTCAGAGATAGGAGGCGGGGAGATTGCACCCGGCAGGGATGGGCACCGGAGAGATAGGAGGTGGGGACACTGCACCAGGCGGGGCTAGGCGCCGCAGAGATAGGAGGTGTGAAGACTGCACCAGGCGGGGCTAGGCACCGGAGAGATAGGAGGCAGGGAGACTGCACCAGGCGGGGCTAGGCACCGGAGAGATAGGAGGTGGGGAGACTGCACCAGGCGGGGCTAGGCACCGGAGAGATAGGAGGCGGGGAGACTGTACCAGGCGGGGCTAGGCGCCGGAGAGATAGGAGGTGGGCAGATTGCACCAGGCGGGGCTAGGCACCGGAGAGATAGGAGGCTGGGAGACTGCACCAGGTGGGGCTAGGCACCGGAGAGATGGGGAGACTGCACCCGGCAGGGCTAGGCACCGGAGAGATAGGAGGCTAGGAGACTGCACCAGGCGGGGCTAGGCACGGGAGAGATAGGAGCCTGGGAGACTGCACCAGGCGGGGCTAGGCAGCGGAGAGATAGGAGGTGGGGAGACTGCACCAGGCGGGGCTAGGCACCGCAGAGATAGGAGGTGGGGAGTCTGCACCAGGCGGGGCTGGGCACCGCAGAGATAGCAGGCTGGGAGACTGCACCAGGCGGGGCTGGGCCCCGCAGAGATAGGTGGCTGGGAGACTGCACCGGGGCGATCGGCGCGCAGAGATAGGAGGCGGGGAGACTGTACCTGGTGGGGCTAGGCACCGGAGAGATAGGAGGTGGGGAGACTGTACCAGGCGGGCTCGGCACTGCAGAGATAGGAGGCTGGGAGACTGCACCAGGCGGGGCTAGGCGACGGAGAGACTGGAGGTGGGGAGACTGCACCAGGCGGGGTTAGGCTCCGGAGAGATAGGAGGTAGGGAGACTGCACCAGGGTGGGGAGACTGCACCAGGCGGGGCTAGGCACCGCAGAGATAGGAGGTGGGGAGACTGCACCTGGCGGGGCTAGGCACCGCAGAGATAGGAGGCGGGGAGACTGTACCAGGCGGGGCTAGGCACCTGAGAGATAGGAGGCGGGGAGACTGCACCAGGCGGGGCTAGGCACCGGAGAGATAGGAGGCGGGGTGACTGCATCAGGTGGGGTTAGGCGCCGGAGAGATAGGAGGCGGGGAGACTGCACCCGGCAGAGCTAGGCACTGCAGAGATAGGAGGCGGGGAGACTGCACCAGGCGGGGCTAGACACCGGAGCGATAGGAGGCGGGGAGACTGCACCAGGCGGGGCTAGGCACCGGAGAAATAGGAGGCGGGGAGACTGCACCAGGAGGGGCTTGGCACCAGAGAGATAGGAGGCGGGGAGACTGCACCAGGCGAGGCTAGGCGCCGCAGAGATAGGAGGCGGGGAGACTGCACCAGGCGGGGCTAGGCAAAGGAGAGATAGGAGGCTGGGAGACTGCACCAGGCGGGGATAGGCGCCGCAGAGATAGGAGGCGGGGAGACTGCACCCGGCAGGGATGGGCACCGGAGAGATAGGAGGCGGGGAGACTGCACCATGCGGGGCTAGGCTCCTCAGAGATAGGAGGCGGGGAGATTGCACCCGGCAGGGATGGGCACCAGAGAGATAGGAGGTGGGGAGACTGCACCAGGCGGGGCTAGGCGCTGCAGAGATAGGAGGTGTGGAGACTGCACCAGGCGGGGCTAGGCACCGGAGAGATAGGAAGCGGGGAGACTGCACCAGGCGGGGGTAGGCGCCGGAGAGATAGGAGGCTGGGAGACTGCACCAGGCGGGGTAAGCACCGGAGAGATAGGAGGTGGGGAGACTGCACCAGGCGGGGCTAGGCGCAGGAGAGATTGGAGGCGGGGTGACTGCACCAGGCTGGGCTAGGCGCCGCAGAGATAGGAGGTGGGGAGACTGCACCAGGCGGGGCTAGGCACCGGAGAGATAGGAGGTGGGGAGACTGCACCAGGCGGGGCTAGGCACCGGAGAGATAGGAGACGGGGAGACTGCACCAGGCGGGGCTAGGCACCGGAGAGATAGGAGGCAGGGAGACTGCACCAGGCGGGGCTAGGCACCGGAGAGATAGGAGGCTGGGAGACTGCAGCAGGCAGGGCTAGGCACCGGATAGATAGGAGGAGGGGAGACTGCACCAAGCAGGGCTAGGCACCGGAGAGATAGGAGGCTGGGAGACTGCACTAGGCGGGGCTAGGCGCCGGAGAGATATGAGACGGGGAGACTGCACCAGGCGGGGCTAGGCGCCGCAGAGATAGCAGGCGGGGAGACTGCACCAGGCAGGGCTAGGCGCCGGAGAGATAGGAGGTGGGGAGACTGCACCAGGCGGGGCTAGGCACCGGAGAGATAGGAGGCGGGGAGACTGCACCAGGCGGGGCTAGGCACCGGAGAGATAGGAGGCGGGGAGACTGCACCAGGCGGGGCTAGGCACCGGAGAGACAGGAGGCTGGGAGACTGCACCAGGCAGGGCTAGGCACCGGAGAGATAGGAGGTGGAGAGACTGCACCCGGAGGGGCTAGGCACCGCAGAGATAGGAGGTGGGGAGTCTGCACCAGGCGGGGCTGGGCACCGCAGAGATAGCAGGCTGGGAGACTGCACCAGGCGGGGCTGGGCCCCGCAGAGATAGGTGGCTGGGAGACTGCACCGGGGCGATCGGCGCCGCAGAGATAGGAGGCGGGGAGACTGAACCTGGTGGGGCTAGGCACCGGAGAGATAGGAGGTGGGGAGACTGTATCAGGCGGGGCTCGGCACTGCAGAGATAGGAGGCTGGGAGACTGCACCAGGCGGGGCTAGGCGACGGAGAGACTGGAGGTGGGGAGACTGCACCAGGCGGGGTTAGGCTCCGGAGAGATAGGAGGTAGGGAGACTGCACCAGGGTGGGGAGACTGCACCAGGCGGGGCTAGGCACCGCAGAGATAGGAGGTGGGGAGACTGCACCTGGCGGGGCTAGGCACCGCAGAGATAGGAGGCTGGGAGACTGTACCAGGCGGGGCTAGGCACCTGAGAGATAGGAGGCGGGGAGACTGCACCAGGCGGGGCTAGGCACCGGAGAGATAGGAGGCGGGGTGACTGCATCAGGTGGGGTTAGGCGCCTGAGAGATAGGAGGCGGGGAGACTGCACCCGGCAGAGCTAGGCACTGCAGAGATAGGAGGCGGGGAGACTGCATCAGGCGGGGCTAGACACCGGAGCGATAAGAGGCGGGGAGACTGCACCAGGCGGGGCTAGGCACCGGAGAAATAGGAGGCAGGGAGACTGCACCAGGAGGGGCTTGGCACCAGAGAGATAGGAGGCGGGGAGACTGCACCAGGCGAGGCTAGGCGCCGCAGAGATAGGAGGCGGGGAGACTGCACCAGGCGGGGCTAGGCAAAGGAGAGATAGGAGGCTGGGAGACTGCACCAGGCGGGGATAGGCGCCGCAGAGATAGGAGGCGGGGAGACTGCACCCGGCAGGGATGGGCACCGGAGAGATTGGAGGCGGGGAGACTGCACCATGCGGGGCTAGGCTCCTCAGAGATAGGAGGCGGGGAGATTGCACCCGGCAGGGATGGGCACCGGAGAGATAGGAGGTGGGGAGACTGCACCAGGCGGGGCTAGGCGCTGCAGAGATAGGAGGTGTGGAGACTGCACCAGGCGGGGCTAGGCACCGGAGAGATAGGAAGCGGGGAGACTGCACCAGGCGGGGGTAGGCGCCGGAGAGATAGGAGGCTGGGAGACTGCACCAGGCGGGGTAAGCACCGGAGAGATAGGAGGTGGGGAGACTGCACCAGGCGGGGCTAGGCGCGGGAGAGATTGGAGGCGGGGTGACTGCACCAGGCTGGGCTAGGCGCCGCAGAGATAGGAGGTGGGGAGACTGCACCAGGCGGGGCTAGGCACCGGAGAGATAGGAGGTGGGGAGACTGCACCAGGCGGGGCTAGGCACCGGAGAGATAGGAGGCGGGGAGACTGCACCAGACGGGGCTAGGCGCCGGAGAGATTGGAGGTGGGGAGACTGCACCAGGCGGGGCCAGGCGCCGCAGAGATAGGAGGCGGGGAGACTGCACCAGGCGGGGCTAGGCACCGGAGAGATAGGAGGCGGGGAGACTGCACCAGGCGGGGCTAGGCACCGGAGAGATAGGAGGCTGGGAGACTGCAGCAGGCAGGGCTAGGCACCGGAGAGATAGGAGGCGGGGAGACTGCACCAAGCAGGGCAAGGCACCGGAGAGATAGGAGGCTGGGAGACTGCACTAGGCGGGGCTAGGCGCCGGAGAGATAGGAGACGGGGAGACTGCACCAGGCGGGGCTAGGCGCCGCAGAGATAGCAGGCGGGGAGACTGCACCAGGCAGGGCTAGGCGCCGGAGAGATAGGAGGTGGGGAGACTGCACCAGGCGGGGCTAGGCACCGGAGAGATAGGAGGCGGGGAGATTGCACCAGGCGGGGCTAGGCACCGGAGAGATAGGAGGCGGGGAGACTGCACCAGGCGGGGCTAGGCACCGGAGAGACAGGAGGCTGGGAGACTGCACCAGGCAGGGCTAGGCACCGGAGAGATAAGGGGTGGAGAGACTGCACCCGGAGGGGCTAGGCACCGGAGAGATAGGAGGCTGGGAGACTGCACCAGGTGGGGCTAGGCACCGGAGAGATAGGAGGCGGGGAGACTGTACCAGGCTGGGCTAGGCGCCGGAGAGATAGGAGGTGGGCAGACTGCACCAGGCGGGGCTAGGCACCGGAGAGATAGGAGGCTGGGAGACTGCACCAGGTGGGGCTAGGCACCGGAGAGATGGGGAGACTGCACCCGGCAGGGCTAGGCACCGGAGAGATAGGAGGCTAGGAGACTGCACCAGGCGGGGCTAGGCACGGGAGAGATAGGAGCCTGGGAGACTGCACCAGGCCGGGCTAGGTGCCGGAGAGATAGGAGGCGGGGAGACTGCATCAGGTGGGGCTAGGCGCCGGAGAGATAGGTGGCGGGGAGACTGCACCAGACGGGGCTAGGCACCGGAGAGATAGGAGGCGGGGAGACTGCACCCGGCAGAGCTAGGCACTGCAGAGATAGGAGGCGGGGAGACTGCACCAGGTGGGGCTAGACACCGGAGCGATAGGAGGCGGGGAGACTGCACCAGGCGGGGCTAGGCACCGGAGAAATAGGAGGCGGGGAGACTGCACCAGGAGGGGCTTGGCACCAGAGAGATAGGAGGCGGGGAGACTGCACCAGGCGAGGCTAGGCGCCGCAGAGATAGGAGGCGGGGAGACTGCACCAGGCGGGGCTAGGCAAAGGAGAGATAGGAGGCTGGGAGACTGCACCAGGCGGGGATAGGCGCCGCAGAGATAGGAGGCGGGGAGACTGCACCCGGCAGGGATGGGCACCGGAGAGATAGGAGGCGGGGAGACTGCACGATGCGGGGCTAGGCTCCTCAGAGATAGGAGGCGGGGAGATTGCACCCGGCAGGGATGGGCACCGGAGAGATAGGAGGTGGGGAGACTGCACCAGGCGGGGCTAGGCGCTGCAGAGATAGGAGGTGTGGAGACTGCACCAGGCGGGGCTAGGCACCGGAGAGATAGGAGGCGGGGAGACTGCACCAGGCGGGGTTAGGCGCCGGAGAGATAGGAGGCTGGGAGACTGCACCAGGCGGGGTAAGCACCGGAGAGATAGGAGGCGGGGAGACTGCACCAGGCGGGGCTAGGCGCCGGAGAGATTGGAGGCGGGGTGACTGCACCAGGCGGGGCTAGGCGCCGCAGAGATAGGAGGTGGGGAGACTGCACCAGGCAGGGCTAGGCACCGGAGAGATAGGAGGTGGGGAGACTGCACCAGGCGGGGCTAGGCAACGGAGAGATAGGAGGCTGGGAGACTGCACCTGGTGGGGCTAGGCACCAGAGAGATGGGGAGACTGCACCAGGAGGGGCTCGGCACCGGAGAGATAGGAGGCGGGGAGACTGCACCAGGAGGGGCTCGCCACCAAAGAGATAGGAGGCGGGGAGACTGCACCAGGCGTGGATAGGCACCGGAGGATAGGAGGCGGGGAGACTGCACCAGGCGGGGCTAGGCGCCGCAGAGATAGGAGGCGGGGAGACTGCACCAGGCGGGGCTAGGCACCGGAGAGATAGGAGGCTGGGAGACTGCAACAGGCGGGGCTAGGCGCCGCAGAGATAGTAGGCGGGGAGACTGCACCCCGCAGGGATGGGCACCGGAGAGATAGGAGGTGGGGAGACTGCAACAGGCGGGGCTAGGCGCCGCAGAGATAGGAGGTGGTGAGACTGCACCAGGCGGGGCTAGGCACCGGAGAGATACGAGGCGGGGAGACTGCACCAGGCAGGGCTAGGCACCGGAGAGATAGGAGGTGGGGAGACTGCACCAGGCGGGGCTAGGCACCGGAGAGATAGGAGGCTGGGAGACTGCACCTGGTGGGGCTAGGCACCGGAGAGATGGGGAGACTGCACCAGGCAGGGCTAGGCACCGGAGAGATAGGAGGCTGGGAGACTGCACCAGACGGGGCTAGGCACCGGAGAGATAAGAGCCTGGGAGACTGCACCAGGCGGTGCTAGGCACCGGAGAGATAGGAGGCGGGGAGACTGCACCAGGCGGGGCTAGGAGCCGGAGAGATAGGAGGTGGGGAGACTGCATCAGGTGGCGCTAGGCACAAGAGAGATAGGAGGCTGGGAGACTGCACCAGGCGGGGCTAGGCACCGGAGAGATAGGAGACGGGGAGACTGCACCAGGTGGGGCTAGGCACCGGAGAGATAGGAGGTGGGGAGACTGCACCAGGCGGGGCTAGGAGCCGGAGAGATAGGAGGTGGGGAGACTGCATCAGGTGGCGCTAGGCACCAGAGAGATAGGAGGCTGGGAGACTGCACCAGGCGGGGCTAGGCACCGGAGAGATAGGAGACGGGGAGACTGCACCAGGCGGGGCTAGGCACCGGAGAGATAGGAGGTGGGGAGACTGCACCCGGCAGGGATGGGCACCGGAGAGATAGGAGGTGGGGAGACTGCACCAAGTGGGGCTAGGCACCGGAGAGATAGGAGGCGGGGAGACTGGTCCCGGCAGGGATGGGCACCGGAGAGATAGGAGGCGGGGAGACTGCACCAGGCGGGGCTAGGCACCGTAGAGATAGGAGGCGGGGAGACTGCACACGGCAGGGATGGGCACCGGAGAGGTAGGAGGTGGGGAGACTGCACCAGGCGGGGCTAGGAACCGGAGAGATAGGAGGCTGGGAGACTGCACCAGGCGGGGCTAGGCGCCGCAGAGATAGGAGGTGGGGAGACTGCACCAGACGGGGCTAGGCACCGGAGAGATAGGAGGCGGGGAGACTGCACCAGGTGCGGCTCGGCACAAGAGAGATAGGAGGCTGAGAGACTGCACCAGGCAGGGCTAGGCACCGGAGAGATAGGAGGCGGGGAGACTGCACCAGGCGGGGCTAGGCACCGGAGAGATAGGAGGCGGGGAGACTGCACCAGGCAGGGCTAGGCACCGGAGAGATAGGAGGTGGGGAGACTGCACCAGGCGGGGCTAGGCACCGGAGAGATAGCAGGCTGGGAGACTGCACCGGGGGGATCGGCGCCGCAGAGATAGGAGGCGGGGAGACTGCACCTGGTGGGGCTAGGCACCGGAGAGATAGGAGGTGGGGAGACTGTACCAGGCGGGGCTCGGCACTGTAGAGATAGGAGGCTGGGAGACTGCACCAGGCGGGGCTAGGCGACGGAGAGACTGGATGTGGGGAGACTGCACCAGGCGGGGTTAGGCACCGGAGAGATAGGAGGTAGGGAGACTGCACCAGGCGGGGCTCGGCACCGGAGAGATAGGAGGTGGGGAGAGTGCACCAGGCGGGGCTAGGCACCGCAGAGATAGGAGGTGGGGAGACTGCACCTGGCGGGTCTAGGCACCGCAGAGATAGGAGGCGGGGAGACTGTACCAGGCGGGGCTAAGCACCTGAGAGATAGGAGGCGGGGAGACTGCACCAGGCGGGGCTAGGCACCGGAGAGATAGGAGGCGGGGAGACTGCATCAGGCGGGGCTAGGCACCGGAGAGATAGGAGGCGGGGAGACTGCATCAGGTGGGGTTAGGCGCCGGAGAGATAGGAGGCGGGGAGACTGCACCCGGCAGGGCTAGGCACCGCAGAGATAGGAGGCGGGGAGACTGCACCAGGCGGGGCTAGGCACCGGAGCGATAGGAGGCGGGGAGACTGCACCAGGCGGGGCTAGGCACCGGAGAAATAGGAGGCGGGGAGACTGCACCAGGAGGGGCTTGGCACCAGAGAGATAGGAGGCGGGGAGACTGCACCAGGCGGGGCTAGGTGCCGCAGAGATAGGAGGCGGGGACACTGCACCAGGCGGGGCTAGGCAAAGGAGAGATAGGAGGCTGGGAGACTGCACCAGGCGGGGATAGGCGTCGCAGAGATAGGAGGCGGGGAGACTGCACCCGGCAGGGATGGGCACCGGAGAGATAGGAGGCGGGGAGACTGCACCATGCGGGGCTAGGCTCCTCAGAGATAGGAGGCGGGGAGACTGCACCCGGCAGGGATGGGCACCGGAGAGATAGGAGGTGGGGACACTGCACCAGGCGGGGCTAGGCGCCGCAGAGATAGGAGGTGTGAAGACTGCACCAGGCGGGGCTAGGCACCGGAGAGATAGGAGGCAGGGAGACTGCACCAGGCGGGGCTAGGCACCGGAGAGATAGGAGGTGGGGAGACTGCACCAGGCGGGGCTAGGCACCGGAGAGATAGGAGGCGGGGAGACTGTACCAGGCGGGGCTAGGCGCCGGAGAGATAGGAGGTGGGCAGACTGCACCAGGCGGGGCTAGGCACCGGAGAGATAGGAGGCTGGGAGACTGCACCAGGTGGGGCTAGGCACCGGAGAGATGGGGAGACTGCACCCGGCAGGGCTAGGCACCGGAGAGATAGGAGGCTAGGAGACTGCACCAGGAGGGGCTAGGCACGGGAGAGATAGGAGCCTGGGAGACTGCACCAGGTGGGGCTAGGCAGCGGAGAGATAGGAGGTGGGGAGACTGCACCAGGCGGGGCTAGGCACCGCAGAGATAGGAGGTGGGGAGTCTGCACCAGGCGGGGCTGGGCACCGCAGAGATAGCAGGCTGGGAGACTGCACCAGGCGGGGCTGGGCCCCGCAGAGATAAGTGGCTGGGAGACTGCACCGGGCGATCGGCGCCGCAGAGATAGGAGGCGGGGAGACTGAACCTGGTGGGGCTAGGCACCGGAGAGATAGGAGGTGGGGAGACTGTACCAGGCGGGGCTCGGCACTGCAGAGATAGGAGGCTGGGAGACTGCACCAGGCGGGGCTAGGCGACGGAGAGACTGGAGGTGGGGAGACTGCACCAGGCGGGGTTATGCTCCGGAGAGATAGGAGGTAGGGAGACTGAACCAGGGTGGGGAGACTGCACCAGGCGGGGCAAGGCACCGCAGAGATAGGAGGTGGGGAGACTGCACCTGGCGGGGCTAGGCACCGCAGAGATAGGAGGCAGGGAGACTGTACCAGGCGGGGCTAGGCACCTGAGAGATAGGAGGCGGGGAGACTGCACCAGGCGGGGCTAGGCACCGGAGAGATAGGAGGCGGGGTGACTGCATCAGGTGGGGTTAGGCGCCGGAGAGATAGGAGGCGGGGAGACTGCACCCGGCAGAGCTAGGCACTGCAGAGATAGGAGGCGGGGAGACTGCACCAGGCGGGGCTAGACACCGGAGCGATAGGAGGCGGGGAGACTGCACCAGGCGGGGCTAGGCACCGGAGAAATAGGAGGCGGGGAGACTGCACCAGGAGGGGCTTGGCACCAGAGAGATAGGAGGCGGGGAGACTGCACCAGGCGAGGCTAGGCGCCGCAGAGATAGGAGGCGGGGAGACTGCACCAGGCGGGGCTAGGCAAAGGAGAGATAGGAGGCTGGGAGACTGCACCAGGCGGGGATAGGCGCCGCAGAGATAGGAGGCGGGGATACTGCACCCGGCAGGGATGGGCACCGGAGAGATAGGAGGCGGGGAGACTGCACCATGCAGGGCTAGGCTCCTCAGAGATAGGAGGCGGGGAGATTGCACCCGGCAGGGATGGGCACCGGAGAGATAGGAGGTGGGGAGACTGCACCAGGCGGGGCTAGGCGCTGCAGAGATAGGAGGTGTGGAGACTGCACCAGGCGGGGCTAGGCACCGGAGAGATAGGAAGCGGGGAGACTGCACCAGGCGGGGGTAGGCGCCGGAGAGATAGGAGGCTGGGAGACTGCACCAGGCGGGGTAAGCACCGGAGAGATAGGAGGTGGGGAGACTGCACCAGGCGGGGCTAGGCGCAGGAGAGATTGGAGGCGGGGTGACTGCACCAGGCTGGGCTAGGCGCCGCAGAGATAGGAGGTGGGGAGACTGCACCAGGCGGGGCTAGGCACTGGAGAGATAGGAGGTGGGGAGACTGCACCAGGTGGGGCTAGGCACCGGAGAGATAGGAGGCGGGGAGACTGCACCAGACGGGGCTAGGCGCCGGAGAGATTGGAGGCGGGGAGACTGCACCAGGCGGGACCAGGCGCCGCAGAGATAGGAGGCGGGGAGACTGCACCAGGCGGGGCTAGGCACCGGAGAGATAGGAGGCGGGGAGACTGCACCAGGCGGGGCTAGGCACCGGAGAGATAGGAGGCTGGGAGACTGCAGCAGGCAGGGTTAGGCACCGGAGAGATAGGAGGCGGGGAGACTGCACCAAGCAGGGCTAGGCACCGGAGAGATAGGAGGCTGGGAGACTGCACTAGGCGGGGCTAGGCGCCGGAGAGATAGGAGACGGGGAGACTGCACCAGGCGGGGCTAGGCGCCGCAGAGATAGCAGGCGGGGAGACTGCACCAGGCAGGGCTAGGTGCCGGAGAGATAGGAGGTGGGGAGACTGCACCAGGCGGGGCTAGGCACCGGAGAGATAGGAGGCGGGGAGACTGCACCAGGCGGGGCTAGGCACCGGAGAGATAGGAGGTGGAGAGACTGCACCCGGAGGGGCTAGGCACCGCAGAGATAGGAGGTGGGGAGTCTGCACCAGGCGGGGCTGGGCACCGCAGAGATAGCAGGCTGGGAGACTGCACCAGGCGGGGCTGGGCCCCGCAGAGATAGGTGGCTGGGAGACTGCACCGGGGCGATCGGCGCCGCAGAGATAGGAGGCGGGGAGACTGAACCTGGTGGGGCTAGGCACCGGAGAGATAGGAGGTGGGGAGACTGTACCAGGCGGGGCTCGGCACTGCAGAGATAGGAGGCTGGGAGACTGCACCAGGCGGCGCTAGGCGACGGAGAGACTGGAGGTGGGGAGACTGCACCAGGCGGGGTTAGGCTCCGGAGAGATAGGAGGTGGGGAGACTGCACCAGGCGGGTCTAGGCACCGCAGAGATAGGAGGCGGGGAGACTGTACCAGGCGGGGCTAAGCACCTGAGAGATAGGAGGCGGGGAGACTGCACCAGGCGGGGCTAGGCACCGGAGAGATAGGAGGCGGGGAGACTGCATCAGGCGGGGCTAGGCACCGGAGAGATAGGAGGCGGGGAGACTGCATCAGGTGGGGTTAGGCGCCGGAGAGATAGGAGGCGGGGAGACTGCACCCGGCAGGGCTAGGCACCGCAGAGATAGGAGGCGGGGAGACTGCACCAGGCGGGGCTAGGCACCGGAGCGATAGGAGGCGGGGAGACTGCACCAGGCGGGGCTAGGCACCGGAGAAATAGGAGGCGGGGAGACTGCACCAGGAGGGGCTTGGCACCAGAGAGATAGGAGGCGGGGAGACTGCACCAGGCGGGGCTAGGTGCCGCAGAGATAGGAGGTGGGGACACTGCACCAGGCGGGGCTAGGCAAAGGAGAGATAGGAGGCTGGGAGACTGCACCAGGCGGGGATAGGCGTCGCAGAGATAGGAGGCGGGGAGACTGCACCCGGCAGGGATGGGCACCGGAGAGATAGGAGGCGGGGAGACTGCACCATGCGGGGCTAGGCTCCTCAGAGATAGGAGGCGGGGAGACTGCACCCGGCAGGGATGGGCACCGGAGAGATAGGAGGTGGGGACACTGCACCAGGCGGGGCTAGGCGCCGCAGAGATAGGAGGTGTGAAGACTGCACCAGGCGGGGCTAGGCACCGGAGAGATAGGAGGCAGGGAGACTGCACCAGGCGGGGCTAGGCACCGGAGAGATAGGAGGTGGGGAGACTGCACCAGGCGGGGCTAGGCACCGGAGAGATAGGAGGCGGGGAGACTGTACCAGGCGGGGCTAGGCGCCGGAGAGATAGGAGGTGGGCAGACTGCACCAGGCGGGGCTAGGCACCGGAGAGATAGGAGGCTGGGAGACTGCACCAGGTGGGGCTAGGCACCGGAGAGATGGGGAGACTGCACCCGGCAGGGCTAGGCACCGGAGAGATAGGAGGCTAGGAGACTGCACCAGGAGGGGCTAGGCACGGGAGAGATAGGAGCCTGGGAGACTGCACCAGGTGGGGCTAGGCAGCGGAGAGATAGGAGGTGGGGAGACTGCACCAGGCGGGGCTAGGCACTGCAGAGATAGGAGGTGGGGAGTCTGCACCAGGCGGGGCTGGGCACCGCAGAGATAGCAGGCTGGGAGACTGCACCAGGCGGGGCTGGGCCCCGCAGAGATAAGTGGCTGGGAGACTGCACCGGGGCGATCGGCGCCGCAGAGATAGGAGGCGGGGAGACTGAACCTGGTGGGGCTAGGCACCGGAGAGATAGGAGGTGGGGAGACTGTACCAGGCGGGGCTCGGCACTGCAGAGATAGGAGGCTGGGAGACTGCACCAGGCGGGGCTAGGCGACGGAGAGACTGGAGGTGGGGAGACTGCACCAGGCGGGGTTATGCTCCGGAGAGATAGGAGGTAGGGAGACTGAACCAGGGTGGGGAGACTGCACCAGGCGGGGCTAGGCACCGCAGAGATAGGAGGTGGGGAGACTGCACCTGGCGGGGCTAGGCACCGCAGAGATAGGAGGCAGGGAGACTGTACCAGGCGGGGCTAGGCACCTGAGAGATAGGAGGCGGGGAGACTGCACCAGGCGGGGCTAGGCACCGGAGAGATAGGAGGCGGGGTGACTGCATCAGGTGGGGTTAGGCGCCGGAGAGATAGGAGGCGGGGAGACTGCACCCGGCAGAGCTAGGCACTGCAGAGATAGGAGGCGGGGAGACTGCACCAGGCGGGGCTAGACACCGGAGCGATAGGAGGCGGGGAGACTGCACCAGGCGGGGCTAGGCACCGGAGAAATAGGAGGCGGGGAGACTGCACCAGGAGGGGCTTGGCACCAGAGAGATAGGAGGCGGGGAGACTGCACCAGGCGAGGCTAGGCGCCGCAGAGATAGGAGGCGGGGAGACTGCACCAGGCGGGGCTAGGCAAAGGAGAGATAGGAGGCTGGGAGACTGCACCAGGCGGGGATAGGCGCCGCAGAGATAGGAGGCGGGGAGACTGCACCCGGCAGGGATGGGCACCGGAGAGATAGGAGGCGGGGAGACTGCACCATGCAGGGCTAGGCTCCTCAGAGATAGGAGGCGGGGAGATTGCACCCGGCAGGGATGGGCACCGGAGAGATAGGAGGTGGGGAGACTGCACCAGGCGGGGCTAGGCGCTGCAGAGATAGGAGGTGTGGAGACTGCACCAGGCGGGGCTAGGCACCGGAGAGATAGGAAGCGGGGAGACTGCACCAGGCGGGGGTAGGCGCCGGAGAGATAGGAGGCTGGGAGACTGCACCAGGCGGGGTAAGCACCGGAGAGATAGGAGGTGGGGAGACTGCACCAGGCGGGGCTAGGCGCAGGAGAGATTGGAGGCGGGGTGACTGCACCAGGCTGGGCTAGGCGCCGCAGAGATAGGAGGTGGGGAGACTGCACCAGGCGGGGCTAGGCACTGGAGAGATAGGAGGTGGGGAGACTGCACCAGGTGGGGCTAGGCACCGGAGAGATAGGAGGCGGGGAGACTGCACCAGACGGGGCTAGGCGCCGGAGAGATTGGAGGCGGGGAGACTGCACCAGGCGGGACCAGGCGCCGCAGAGATAGGAGGCGGGGAGACTGCACCAGGCGGGGCTAGGCACCGGAGAGATAGGAGGCGGGGAGACTGCACCAGGCGGGGCTAGGCACCGGAGAGATAGGAGGCGGGGAGACTGCACCAGGCGGGGCTAGGCACCGGAGAGACAGGAGGCTGGGAGACTGCACCAGGCAGGGCTAGGCACCGGAGAGATAAGGGGTGGAGAGACTGCACCCGGAGGGGCTAGGCACCGGAGAGATAGGAGGCTGGGAGACTGCACCAGGTGGGGCTAGGCACCGGAGAGATAGGAGGCGGGGAGACTGTACCAGGCTGGGCTAGGCGCCGGAGAGATAGGAGGTGGGCAGACTGCACCAGGCGGGGCTAGGCACCGGAGAGATAGGAGGCTGGGAGACTGCACCAGGTGGGGCTAGGCACCGGAGAGATGGGGAGACTGCACCCGGCAGGGCTAGGCACCGGAGAGATAGGAGGCTAGGAGACTGCACCAGGCGGGGCTAGGCACGGGAGAGATAGGAGCCTGGGAGACTGCACCAGGCCGGGCTAGGTGCCGGAGAGATAGGAGGCGGGGAGACTGCATCAGGTGGGGCTAGGCGCCGGAGAGATAGGTGGCGGGGAGACTGCACCAGACGGGGCTAGGCACCGGAGAGATAGGAGGCGGGGAGACTGCACCCGGCAGAGCTAGGCACTGCAGAGATAGGAGGCGGGGAGACTGCACCAGGTGGGGCTAGACACCGGAGCGATAGGAGGCGGGGAGACTGCACCAGGCGGGGCTAGGCACCGGAGAAATAGGAGGCGGGGAGACTGCACCAGGAGGGGCTTGGCACCAGAGAGATAGGAGGCGGGGAGACTGCACCAGGCGAGGCTAGGCGCCGCAGAGATAGGAGGCGGGGAGACTGCACCAGGCGGGGCTAGGCAAAGGAGAGATAGGAGGCTGGGAGACTGCACCAGGCGGGGATAGGCGCCGCAGAGATAGGAGGCGGGGAGACTGCACCCGGCAGGGATGGGCACCGGAGAGATAGGAGGCGGGGAGACTGCACGATGCGGGGCTAGGCTCCTCAGAGATAGGAGGCGGGGAGATTGCACCCGGCAGGGATGGGCACCGGAGAGATAGGAGGTGGGGAGACTGCACCAGGCGGGGCTAGGCGCTGCAGAGATAGGAGGTGTGGAGACTGCACCAGGCGGGGCTAGGCACCGGAGAGATAGGAGGCGGGGAGACTGCACCAGGCGGGGTTAGGCGCCGGAGAGATAGGAGGCTGGGAGACTGCACCAGGCGGGGTAAGCACCGGAGAGATAGGAGGCGGGGAGACTGCACCAGGCGGGGCTAGGCGCCGGAGAGATTGGAGGCGGGGTGACTGCACCAGGCGGGGCTAGGCGCCGCAGAGATAGGAGGTGGGGAGACTGCACCAGGCAGGGCTAGGCACCGGAGAGATAGGAGGTGGGGAGACTGCACCAGGCGGGGCTAGGCAACGGAGAGATAGGAGGCTGGGAGACTGCACCTGGTGGGGCTAGGCACCAGAGAGATGGGGAGACTGCACCAGGAGGGGCTCGGCACCGGAGAGATAGGAGGCGGGGAGACTGCACCAGGAGGGGCTCGCCACCAAAGAGATAGGAGGCGGGGAGACTGCACCAGGCGTGGATAGGCACCGGAGGATAGGAGGCGGGGAGACTGCACCAGGCGGGGCTAGGCGCCGCAGAGATAGGAGGCGGGGAGACTGCACCAGGCGGGGCTAGGCACCGGAGAGATAGGAGGCTGGGAGACTGCAACAGGCGGGGCTAGGCGCCGCAGAGATAGTAGGCGGGGAGACTGCACCCCGCAGGGATGGGCACCGGAGAGATAGGAGGTGGGGAGACTGCAACAGGCGGGGCTAGGCGCCGCAGAGATAGGAGGTGGGGAGACTGCACCAGGCGGGGCTAGGCACCGGAGAGATACGAGGCGGGGAGACTGCACCAGGCAGGGCTAGGCACCGGAGAGATAGGAGGTGGGGAGACTGCACCAGGCGGGGCTAGGCACCGGAGAGATAGGAGGCTGGGAGACTGCACCTGGTGGGGCTAGGCACCGGAGAGATGGGGAGACTGCACCAGGCAGGGCTAGGCACCGGAGAGATAGGAGGCTGGGAGACTGCACCAGACGGGGCTAGGCACCGGAGAGATAAGAGCCTGGGAGACTGCACCAGGCGGTGCTAGGCACCGGAGAGATAGGAGGCGGGGAGACTGCACCAGGCGGGGCTAGGAGCCGGAGAGATAGGAGGTGGGGAGACTGCATCAGGTGGCGCTAGGCACAAGAGAGATAGGAGGCTGGGAGACTGCACCAGGCGGGGCTAGGCACCGGAGAGATAGGAGACGGGGAGACTGCACCAGGTGGGGCTAGGCACCGGAGAGATAGGAGGTGGGGAGACTGCACCAGGCGGGGCTAGGAGCCGGAGAGATAGGAGGTGGGGAGACTGCATCAGGTGGCGCTAGGCACCAGAGAGATAGGAGGCTGGGAGACTGCACCAGGCGGGGCTAGGCACCGGAGAGATAGGAGACGGGGAGACTGCACCAGGCGGGGCTAGGCACCGGAGAGATAGGAGGTGGGGAGACTGCACCCGGCAGGGATGGGCACCGGAGAGATAGGAGGTGGGGAGACTGCACCAAGTGGGGCTAGGCACCGGAGAGATAGGAGGCGGGGAGACTGGTCCCGGCAGGGATGGGCACCGGAGAGATAGGAGGCGGGGAGACTGCACCAGGCGGGGCTAGGCACCGTAGAGATAGGAGGCGGGGAGACTGCACACGGCAGGGATGGGCACCGGAGAGGTAGGAGGTGGGGAGACTGCACCAGGCGGGGCTAGGAACCGGAGAGATAGGAGGCTGGGAGACTGCACCAGGCGGGGCTAGGCGCCGCAGAGATAGGAGGTGGGGAGACTGCACCAGACGGGGCTAGGCACCGGAGAGATAGGAGGCGGGGAGACTGCACCAGGTGCGGCTCGGCACAAGAGAGATAGGAGGCTGAGAGACTGCACCAGGCAGGGCTAGGCACCGGAGAGATAGGAGGCGGGGAGACTGCACCAGGTGGGGCTAGGCACCGGAGAGATAGGAGGCGGGGAGACTGCACCAGGCAGGGCTAGGCACCGGAGAGATAGGAGGTGGGGAGACTGCACCAGGCGGGGCTAGGCACCGGAGAGATAGCAGGCTGGGAGACTGCACCGGGGGGATCGGCGCCGCAGAGATAGGAGGCGGGGAGACTGCACCTGGTGGGGCTAGGCACCGGAGAGATAGGAGGTGGGGAGACTGTACCAGGCGGGGCTCGGCACTGTAGAGATAGGAGGCTGGGAGACTGCACCAGGCGGGGCTAGGCGACGGAGAGACTGGATGTGGGGAGACTGCACCAGGCGGGGTTAGGCACCGGAGAGATAGGAGGTAGGGAGACTGCACCAGGCGGGGCTCGGCACCGTAGAGATAGGAGGTGGGGAGAGTGCACCAGGCGGGGCTAGGCACCGCAGAGATAGGAGGTGGGGAGACTGCACCTGGCGGGTCTAGGCACCGCAGAGATAGGAGGCGGGGAGACTGTACCAGGCGGGGCTAAGCACCTGAGAGATAGGAGGCGGGGAGACTGCACCAGGCGGGGCTAGGCACCGGAGAGATAGGAGGCGGGGAGACTGCATCAGGCGGGGCTAGGCACCGGAGAGATAGGAGGCGGGGAGACTGCATCAGGTGGGGTTAGGCGCCGGAGAGATAGGAGGCGGGGAGACTGCACCCGGCAGGGCTAGGCACCGCAGAGATAGGAGGCGGGGAGACTGCACCAGGCGGGGCTAGGCACCGGAGCGATAGGAGGCGGGGAGACTGCACCAGGCGGGGCTAGGCACCGGAGAAATAGGAGGCGGGGAGACTGCACCAGGAGGGGCTTGGCACCAGAGAGATAGGAGGCGGGGAGACTGCACCAGGCGGGGCTAGGTGCCGCAGAGATAGGAGGCGGGGACACTGCACCAGGCGGGGCTAGGCAAAGGAGAGATAGGAGGCTGGGAGACTGCACCAGGCGGGGATAGGCGTCGCAGAGATAGGAGGCGGGGAGACTGCACCCGGCAGGGATGGGCACCGGAGAGATAGGAGGCGGGGAGACTGCACCATGCGGGGCTAGGCTCCTCAGAGATAGGAGGCGGGGAGACTGCACCCGGCAGGGATGGGCACCGGAGAGATAGGAGGTGGGGACACTGCACCAGGCGGGGCTAGGCGCCGCAGAGATAGGAGGTGTGAAGACTGCACCAGGCGGGGCTAGGCACCGGAGAGATAGGAGGCAGGGAGACTGCACCAGGCGGGGCTAGGCACCGGAGAGATAGGAGGTGGGGAGACTGCACCAGGCGGGGCTAGGCACCGGAGAGATAGGAGGCGGGGAGACTGTACCAGGCGGGGCTAGGCGCCGGAGAGATAGGAGGTGGGCAGACTGCACCAGGCGGGGCTAGGCACCGGAGAGATAGGAGGCTGGGAGACTGCACCAGGTGGGGCTAGGCACCGGAGAGATGGGGAGACTGCACCCGGCAGGGCTAGGCACCGGAGAGATAGGAGGCTAGGAGACTGCACCAGGAGGGGCTAGGCACGGGAGAGATAGGAGCCTGGGAGACTGCACCAGGTGGGGCTAGGCAGCGGAGAGATAGGAGGTGGGGAGACTGCACCAGGCGGGGCTAGGCACCGCAGAGATAGGAGGTGGGGAGTCTGCACCAGGCGGGGCTGGGCACCGCAGAGATAGCAGGCTGGGAGACTGCACCAGGCGGGGCTGGGCCCCGCAGAGATAAGTGGCTGGGAGACTGCACCGGGCGATCGGCGCCGCAGAGATAGGAGGCGGGGAGACTGAACCTGGTGGGGCTAGGCACCGGAGAGATAGGAGGTGGGGAGACTGTACCAGGCGGGGCTCGGCACTGCAGAGATAGGAGGCTGGGAGACTGCACCAGGCGGGGCTAGGCGACGGAGAGACTGGAGGTGGGGAGACTGCACCAGGCGGGGTTATGCTCCGGAGAGATAGGAGGTAGGGAGACTGAACCAGGGTGGGGAGACTGCACCAGGCGGGGCTAGGCACCGCAGAGATAGGAGGTGGGGAGACTGCACCTGGCGGGGCTAGGCACCGCAGAGATAGGAGGCAGGGAGACTGTACCAGGCGGGGCTAGGCACCTGAGAGATAGGAGGCGGGGAGACTGCACCAGGCGGGGCTAGGCACCGGAGAGATAGGAGGCGGGGTGACTGCATCAGGTGGGGTTAGGCGCCGGAGAGATAGGAGGCGGGGAGACTGCACCCGGCAGAGCTAGGCACTGCAGAGATAGGAGGCGGGGAGACTGCACCAGGCGGGGCTAGACACCGGAGCGATAGGAGGCGGGGAGACTGCACCAGGCGGGGCTAGGCACCGGAGAAATAGGAGGCGGGGAGACTGCACCAGGAGGGGCTTGGCACCAGAGAGATAGGAGGCGGGGAGACTGCACCAGGCGAGGCTAGGCGCCGCAGAGATAGGAGGCGGGGAGACTGCACCAGGCGGGGCTAGGCAAAGGAGAGATAGGAGGCTGGGAGACTGCACCAGGCGGGGATAGGCGCCGCAGAGATAGGAGGCGGGGATACTGCACCCGGCAGGGATGGGCACCGGAGAGATAGGAGGCGGGGAGACTGCACCATGCAGGGCTAGGCTCCTCAGAGATAGGAGGCGGGGAGATTGCACCCGGCAGGGATGGGCACCGGAGAGATAGGAGGTGGGGAGACTGCACCAGGCGGGGCTAGGCGCTGCAGAGATAGGAGGTGTGGAGACTGCACCAGGCGGGGCTAGGCACCGGAGAGATAGGAAGCGGGGAGACTGCACCAGGCGGGGGTAGGCGCCGGAGAGATAGGAGGCTGGGAGACTGCACCAGGCGGGGTAAGCACCGGAGAGATAGGAGGTGGGGAGACTGCACCAGGCGGGGCTAGGCGCAGGAGAGATTGGAGGCGGGGTGACTGCACCAGGCTGGGCTAGGCGCCGCAGAGATAGGAGGTGGGGAGACTGCACCAGGCGGGGCTAGGCACTGGAGAGATAGGAGGTGGGGAGACTGCACCAGGTGGGGCTAGGCACCGGAGAGATAGGAGGCGGGGAGACTGCACCAGACGGGGCTAGGCGCCGGAGAGATTGGAGGCGGGGAGACTGCACCAGGCGGGACCAGGCGCCGCAGAGATAGGAGGCGGGGAGACTGCACCAGGCGGGGCTAGGCACCGGAGAGATAGGAGGCGGGGAGACTGCACCAGGCGGGGCTAGGCACCGGAGAGATAGGAGGCTGGGAGACTGCAGCAGGCAGGGTTAGGCACCGGAGAGATAGGAGGCGGGGAGACTGCACCAAGCAGGGCTAGGCACCGGAGAGATAGGAGGCTGGGAGACTGCACTAGGCGGGGCTAGGCGCCGGAGAGATAGGAGACGGGGAGACTGCACCAGGCGGGGCTAGGCGCCGCAGAGATAGCAGGCGGGGAGACTGCACCAGGCAGGGCTAGGCGCCGGAGAGATAGGAGGTGGGGAGACTGCACCAGGCGGGGCTAGGCACCGGAGAGATAGGAGGCGGGGAGACTGCACCAGGCGGGGCTAGGCACCGGAGAGATAGGAGGTGGAGAGACTGCACCCGGAGGGGCTAGGCACCGCAGAGATAGGAGGTGGGGAGTCTGCACCAGGCGGGGCTGGGCACCGCAGAGATAGCAGGCTGGGAGACTGCACCAGGCGGGGCTGGGCCCCGCAGAGATAGGTGGCTGGGAGACTGCACCGGGGCGATCGGCGCCGCAGAGATAGGAGGCGGGGAGACTGAACCTGGTGGGGCTAGGCACCGGAGAGATAGGAGGTGGGGAGACTGTACCAGGCGGGGCTCGGCACTGCAGAGATAGGAGGCTGGGAGACTGCACCAGGCGGCGCTAGGCGACGGAGAGACTGGAGGTGGGGAGACTGCACCAGGCGGGGTTAGGCTCCGGAGAGATAGGAGGTGGGGAGACTGCACCAGGCGGGTCTAGGCACCGCAGAGATAGGAGGCGGGGAGACTGTACCAGGCGGGGCTAAGCACCTGAGAGATAGGAGGCGGGGAGACTGCACCAGGCGGGGCTAGGCACCGGAGAGATAGGAGGCGGGGAGACTGCATCAGGCGGGGCTAGGCACCGGAGAGATAGGAGGCGGGGAGACTGCATCAGGTGGGGTTAGGCGCCGGAGAGATAGGAGGCGGGGAGACTGCACCCGGCAGGGCTAGGCACCGCAGAGATAGGAGGCGGGGAGACTGCACCAGGCGGGGCTAGGCACCGGAGCGATAGGAGGCGGGGAGACTGCACCAGGCGGGGCTAGGCACCGGAGAAATAGGAGGCGGGGAGACTGCACCAGGAGGGGCTTGGCACCAGAGAGATAGGAGGCGGGGAGACTGCACCAGGCGGGGCTAGGTGCCGCAGAGATAGGAGGTGGGGACACTGCACCAGGCGGGGCTAGGCAAAGGAGAGATAGGAGGCTGGGAGACTGCACCAGGCGGGGATAGGCGTCGCAGAGATAGGAGGCGGGGAGACTGCACCCGGCAGGGATGGGCACCGGAGAGATAGGAGGCGGGGAGACTGCACCATGCGGGGCTAGGCTCCTCAGAGATAGGAGGCGGGGAGACTGCACCCGGCAGGGATGGGCACCGGAGAGATAGGAGGTGGGGACACTGCACCAGGCGGGGCTAGGCGCCGCAGAGATAGGAGGTGTGAAGACTGCACCAGGCGGGGCTAGGCACCGGAGAGATAGGAGGCAGGGAGACTGCACCAGGCGGGGCTAGGCACCGGAGAGATAGGAGGTGGGGAGACTGCACCAGGCGGGGCTAGGCACCGGAGAGATAGGAGGCGGGGAGACTGTACCAGGCGGGGCTAGGCGCCGGAGAGATAGGAGGTGGGCAGACTGCACCAGGCGGGGCTAGGCACCGGAGAGATAGGAGGCTGGGAGACTGCACCAGGTGGGGCTAGGCACCGGAGAGATGGGGAGACTGCACCCGGCAGGGCTAGGCACCGGAGAGATAGGAGGCTAGGAGACTGCACCAGGAGGGGCTAGGCACGGGAGAGATAGGAGCCTGGGAGACTGCACCAGGTGGGGCTAGGCAGCGGAGAGATAGGAGGTGGGGAGACTGCACCAGGCGGGGCTAGGCACCGCAGAGATAGGAGGTGGGGAGTCTGCACCAGGCGGGGCTGGGCACCGCAGAGATAGCAGGCTGGGAGACTGCACCAGGCGGGGCTGGGCCCCGCAGAGATAAGTGGCTGGGAGACTGCACCGGGGCGATCGGCGCCGCAGAGATAGGAGGCGGGGAGACTGAACCTGGTGGGGCTAGGCACCGGAGAGATAGGAGGTGGGGAGACTGTACCAGGCGGGGCTCGGCACTGCAGAGATAGGAGGCTGGGAGACTGCACCAGGCGGGGCTAGGCGACGGAGAGACTGGAGGTGGGGAGACTGCACCAGGCGGGGTTATGCTCCGGAGAGATAGGAGGTAGGGAGACTGAACCAGGGTGGGGAGACTGCACCAGGCGGGGCTAGGCACCGCAGAGATAGGAGGTGGGGAGACTGCACCTGGCGGGGCTAGGCACCGCAGAGATAGGAGGCAGGGAGACTGTACCAGGCGGGGCTAGGCACCTGAGAGATAGGAGGCGGGGAGACTGCACCAGGCGGGGCTAGGCACCGGAGAGATAGGAGGCGGGGTGACTGCATCAGGTGGGGTTAGGCGCCGGAGAGATAGGAGGCGGGGAGACTGCACCCGGCAGAGCTAGGCACTGCAGAGATAGGAGGCGGGGAGACTGCACCAGGCGGGGCTAGACACCGGAGCGATAGGAGGCGGGGAGACTGCACCAGGCGGGGCTAGGCACCGGAGAAATAGGAGGCGGGGAGACTGCACCAGGAGGGGCTTGGCACCAGAGAGATAGGAGGCGGGGAGACTGCACCAGGCGAGGCTAGGCGCCGCAGAGATAGGAGGCGGGGAGACTGCACCAGGCGGGGCTAGGCAAAGGAGAGATAGGAGGCTGGGAGACTGCACCAGGCGGGGATAGGCGCCGCAGAGATAGGAGGCGGGGAGACTGCACCCGGCAGGGATGGGCACCGGAGAGATAGGAGGCGGGGAGACTGCACCATGCAGGGCTAGGCTCCTCAGAGATAGGAGGCGGGGAGATTGCACCCGGCAGGGATGGGCACCGGAGAGATAGGAGGTGGGGAGACTGCACCAGGCGGGGCTAGGCGCTGCAGAGATAGGAGGTGTGGAGACTGCACCAGGCGGGGCTAGGCACCGGAGAGATAGGAAGCGGGGAGACTGCACCAGGCGGGGGTAGGCGCCGGAGAGATAGGAGGCTGGGAGACTGCACCAGGCGGGGTAAGCACCGGAGAGATAGGAGGTGGGGAGACTGCACCAGGCGGGGCTAGGCGCAGGAGAGATTGGAGGCGGGGTGACTGCACCAGGCTGGGCTAGGCGCCGCAGAGATAGGAGGTGGGGAGACTGCACCAGGCGGGGCTAGGCACTGGAGAGATAGGAGGTGGGGAGACTGCACCAGGTGGGGCTAGGCACCGGAGAGATAGGAGGCGGGGAGACTGCACCAGACGGGGCTAGGCGCCGGAGAGATTGGAGGCGGGGAGACTGCACCAGGCGGGACCAGGCGCCGCAGAGATAGGAGGCGGGGAGACTGCACCAGGCGGGGCTAGGCACCGGAGAGATAGGAGGCGGGGAGACTGCACCAGGCGGGGCTAGGCACCGGAGAGATAGGAGGCTGGGAGACTGCAGCAGGCAGGGTTAGGCACCGGAGAGATAGGAGGCGGGGAGACTGCACCAAGCAGGGCTAGGCACCGGAGAGATAGGAGGCTGGGAGACTGCACTAGGCGGGGCTAGGCGCCGGAGAGATAGGAGACGGGGAGACTGCACCAGGCGGGGCTAGGCGCCGCAGAGATAGCAGGCGGGGAGACTGCACCAGGCAGGGCTAGGCGCCGGAGAGATAGGAGGTGGGGAGACTGCACCAGGCGGGGCTAGGCACCGGAGAGATAGGAGGCGGGGAGACTGCACCAGGCGGGGCTAGGCACCGGAGAGATAGGAGGTGGAGAGACTGCACCCGGAGGGGCTAGGCACCGCAGAGATAGGAGGTGGGGAGTCTGCACCAGGCGGGGCTGGGCACCGCAGAGATAGCAGGCTGGGAGACTGCACCAGGCGGGGCTGGGCCCCGCAGAGATAGGTGGCTGGGAGACTGCACCGGGGCGATCGGCGCCGCAGAGATAGGAGGCGGGGAGACTGAACCTGGTGGGGCTAGGCACCGGAGAGATAGGAGGTGGGGAGACTGTACCAGGCGGGGCTCGGCACTGCAGAGATAGGAGGCTGGGAGACTGCACCAGGCGGCGCTAGGCGACGGAGAGACTGGAGGTGGGGAGACTGCACCAGGCGGGGTTAGGCTCCGGAGAGATAGGAGGTGGGGAGACTGCACCAGGCGGGGCTAGGCACCGCAGAGATAGGAGGTGGGGAGACTGCACCTGGCGGGGCTAGGCACCGCAGAGATAGGAGGCGGGGAGACTGTACCAGGCGGGGCTAGGCACCTGAGAGATAGGAGGCGGGGAGACTGCACCAGGCGGGGCTAGGCACCGGAGAGATAGGAGGCGGGGTGACTGCATCAGGTGGGGTTAGGCGCCGGAGAGATAGGAGGCGGGGAGACTGCACCCGGCAGAGCTAGGCACTGCAGAGATAGGAGGCGGGGAGACTGCACCAGGCGGGGCTAGACACCGGAGCGATAGGAGGCGGGGAGACTGCACCCGGCTGGGCTAGGCACCGGAGAAATAGGAGGCGGGGAGACTGCACCAAGAGGGGCTTGGCACCAGAGAGATAGGAGGCGGGGAGACTGCACCAGGCGGGGCTAGGCAAAGGAGAGATAGGAGGCTGGGAGACTGCACCAGGCGGGGATAGGCGCCGCAGAGATAGGAGGCGGGGAGACTGCACCCGGCAGGGATGGGCACCGGAGAGATAGGAGGCGGGGAGACTGCACCATGCGGGGCTAGGCTCCTCAGAGATAGGAGGCGGGGAGATTGCACCCGGCAGGGATGGGCACCGGAGAGATAGGAGGTGGGGAGACTGCACCAGGCGGGGCTAGGCGCTGCAGAGATAGGAGGTGTGGAGACTGCACCAGGCGGGGCTAGGCACCGGAGAGATAGGAAGCGGGGAGACTGCACCAGGCGGGGGTAGGCGCCGGAGAGATAGGAGGCTGGGAGACTGCACCAGGCGGGGTAAGCACCGGAGAGATAGGAGGTGGGGAGACTGCACCAGGCGGGGCTAGGCGCGGGAGAGATTGGAGGCGGGGTGACTGCACCAGGCTGGGCTAGGCGCCGCAGAGATAGGAGGTGGGGAGACTGCACCAGGCGGGGCTAGGCACCGGAGAGATAGGAGGTGGGGAGACTGCACCAGGCGGGGCTAGGCACCGGAGAGATAGGAGGCGGGGAGACTGCACCAGACGGGGCTAGGCGCCGGAGAGATTGGAGGCGGGGAGACTGCACCAGGCGGGGCCAGGCGCCGCAGAGATAGGAGGCGGGGAGACTGCACCAGGCGGGGCTAGGCACCGGAGAGATAGGAGGCGGGGAGACTGCACCAGGCGGGGCTAGGCACTGGAGAGATAGGAGGCTGGGAGACTGCAGCAGGCAGGGCTAGGCACCGGAGAGATAGGAGGCGGGGAGACTGCACCAAGCAGGGCTAGGCACCGGAGAGATAGGAGGCTGGGAGACTGCACTAGGCGGGGCTAGGCGCCGGAGAGATAGGAGACGGGGAGACTGCACCAGGCGGGGCTAGGCGCCGCAGAGATAGCAGGCGGGGAGACTGCACCAGGCAGGGCTAGGCGCCGGAGAGATAGGAGGTGGGGAGACTGCACCAGGCGGGGCTAGGCACCGGAGAGATAGGAGGCGGGGAGACTGCACCAGGCGGGGCTAGGCACCGGAGAGATAGGAGGCGGGGAGACTGCACCAGGCGGGGCTAGGCACTGGAGAGACAGGAGGCTGGGAGACTGCACCAGGCAGGGCTAGGCACCGGAGAGATAGGAGGTGGAGAGACTGCACCCGGAGGGGCTAGGCACCGGAGAGATAGGAGGCTGGGAGACTGCACCAGGTGGGGCTAGGCACCGGAGAGATAGGAGGCGGGGAGACTGTACCAGGCTGGGCTAGGCGCCGGAGAGATAGGAGGTGGGCAGACTGCACCAGGCGGGGCTAGGCACCGGAGAGATAGGAGGCTGGGAGACTGCACCAGTTGGGGCTAGGCACCGGAGAGATGGGGAGACTGCACCCGGCAGGGCTAGGCACCGGAGAGATAGGAGGCTAGGAGACTGCACCAGGCGGGGCTAGGCACGGGAGAGATAGGAGCCTGGGAGACTGCACCAGGCGGGGCTAGGCACCGGAGAGATAGGAGGCTGGGAGACTGCACCAGGCGGGGCTAGGCACCGGAGAGATAGGAGGCGGGGAGACTGCACCAGGCGGGGCTAGGTGCCGGAGAGATAGGAGGCGGGGAGACTGCATCAGGTGGGGCTAGGCACCGGAGAGATAGGAGGCTGGGAGTCTGCACCAGGCGGGGCTAGGCGCCGCAGAGATAGGAGGCTGGGAGACTGCACCAGGCGGGGCTAGGCACCGGAGAGATAGGAGGCTTGGAGACTGCACCAGGCGGGGCTAGGCACCGGAGAGATAGGAGGTGGGGAGACTGCATCAGGTGGCGCTAGGCACCAGAGAGATAGGAGGCGGGGAGACTGCACCAGGTGGGGCTAGGCACCGGAGAGATGGGGAGACTGCACCCGGCAGGGCTAGGCACCGGAGAGATAGGAGGCTAGGAGACTGCACCAGGCGGGGCTAGGCACGGGAGAGATAGGAGCCTGGGAGACTGCACCAGGCGGGGCTAGGCACCGGAGAGATAGGAGGCTGGGAGACTGCACCAGGCGGGGCTAGGCACTGGAGAGATAGGAGGCGGGGAGACTGCACCAGGCGGGGCTAGGCGCCGGAGAGATAGGAGGCGGGGAGACTGCATCAGGTGGGGCTAGGCACCGGAGAGATAGGAGGCTGGGAGACTGCACCAGGCGGGGCTAGGCGCCGCAGAGATATGAGGCTGGGAGACTGCACCAGGCAGGGCTAGGCACCGGAGAGATAGGAGGCTTGGAGACTGCACCAGGCGGGGCTAGGCACCGGAGAGATAGGAGGTGGGGAGACTGCATCAGGTGGCGCTAGGCACCAGAGAGATAGGAGGCGGGGAGACTGCACCCGTCAGGGATGGGCACCGGAGAGATAGGAGGTGGGGAGACTGCACCAGGTGGGGCTAGGCACTGGAGAGATAGAAGGCGGGGAGACTGCACCCGGCAGGGATGGGCACCGGAGAGATAGGAGGCGGGGAGACTGCACCAGGTGGGGCTAGGCAACGCAGAGATAGGGGGCGGGGAGACTGCACCCGGCAGGGATGGGCACCGGAGAGATAGGAGGTCGGAGACTGCACCAGGCGGGGCTAGGCACCGGAGAGATAGGAGGCGGGGAGACTGCACCAGGCGGGGGTAGGCGCCGCAGAGATAGGAGGCGGGGAGACTGCACCAGACAGGGCTAGGCACCGGAGAGATAGGAGGCGGGGAGACTGCACCAGGCGGGGCTAGGCACCGGAGAGATAGGAGGCGGGGAGACTGCAGCAGGCTGGGCTAGGCACCGGAGAGATAGGAGGCTGGGAGACTGCACCAGGCGGGGCTAGGCACCGGAGGGATAGGAGGCTAGGAGACTGCACCAGGCAGGGCTAGGCACTGGAGAGGTAGGAGGCGGGGAGACTGCACCCGGTGGGGCTAGGCACCGGAGAGATAGGAGGCTGGGAGACTGCACCAGGTGGGGCTAGGCACCGGAGAGATAGAAGGCGGGGAGACTGCACCCGGCAGGGATGGGCACCGGAGAGATAGGAGGCGGGGAGACTGCACCAGGTGGGGCTAGGCACCGCAGAGATAGGGGGCGGGGAGACTGCACAAGGCGGGGCTAGGCGCCGGAGAGATAGGAGGCGGGGAGACTGCACCAGGCGAGGCTAGGCACCGGAGATATAGGAGGCTGGGAGACTGCACCAGGCGGGGTAGGCACCGGAGAGACAGGAGGCGGGGAGACTGCACCAGGCGGGGCTAGGTGCCGGAGAGATTGGAGGCGGGGAGTCTGCACCAGGCGGGGCTAGGCGCTGCAGAGATAGGAGGCCGGGAGACTGCACCAGGCGGGGCTAGGCACCGGAGAGATAGGAGGTGGGGAGACTGCAACAGGCGGGGCTAGGCACCGGAGAGATAGGAGGCGGGGAGACTGCACCAGGCGGGGCTAGGCGCCGGAGAGATTGGAGGCGGGGAGACTGCACCAGGCGGGGCTAGGCGCCGCAGAGATATGAGGCGGGGAGACTGCATCAGGTGGGGCTAGGCACCGCAGAGATAGAAGGCGGGGAGACTGCACAAGGCGGGGCTAGGCACCGGAGAGATAGGAGGCGGGGAGACTGCACCAGACGAGGCTAGGCACCGGAGAGATAGGAGGCTGGGAGACTGAACCAGGCGGGGTAGGCACCGGAGAGATAGGAGGCGGGGAGACTGCACCAGGCGGGGCTAGGCTCCAGAGAGATTGGAGGCGGGGAGACTGCACCAGGCGGGGCTAGGCACCGCAGAGATAGGAGGCGGGGAGACTGCACCAGGCGGGGCTAGGCGCCGGAGAGATAGGAGGTGGGGAGACTGCACCACGCGGGGCTAGGCACCGGAGAGATAGGATGCTGGGAGACTTCACCAGGCGGGGCTAGGCACCGGAGAGATAGGAGGCGGGGAGACTGCACCAGGCAGGGCTAGGCACCGGAGAGATAGCAGGCGGGGAGACTGCACCAGGCGGGGCTAGGCACTGGAGAGATAGGAGGTAGGGAGACTGCACCAGGCGGGGCTAGGCACCGGAGAGATAGGAGGTAGGGAGACTGCACCAGGCGGGGCTAAGCACAGGAGAGATAGGAGGCGGGGAGACTGCACCAGGCGGGGCAAGACACCGGAGAGATAGGAGACGGGGAGACTGCACCCGGTGGGGCTAGCGCCGGAGAGACAGGAGGCGGGGAGACTGCACCAGGCGGGGCTAGGCGCCGGAGAGATAGGAGGCGGGGAGACTGCATCAGGCGGGGCTAGGCACCAGAGAGATAGGAGGCAGGGAGACAGCACCAGGCGGGGCTAGGCACTGGAGAGATAGCAGGCGGGGAGAGTGCACCAGGCGGGGCTAGGCGCTGGAAAGATAGGAGGCGGGGAGACTGCACCAGGCGGGGCTAGGCACCGGAGAGATAGGAGGCGGGGAGACTGCACCAGGCGGGGCTTAGCACCGGAGAGATAGGAGGCGGGGAGACTGCACCAGGCGGGGCTAGGCACCGGAGAGATAGGAGGCTGGGAGACTGCACCAGGCGGGGCTAGGCACCGGAGAGATAGGAGGTGGAGAGACTGCACCCGGCGGGGCTAGGCACCGGAGAGATAGGAGGCTGGGAGACTGCGCCAGGTGGGGCTAGGCACCGGAGAGCTAGGAGGTGGGGAGACTGCACCCGGCAGGGCTAGGCACCGCAGAGATAGGAGGCGGGGAGACTGCACCAGGCAGGGCTCAGCACCGGAGAGATAGGAGGTGGGGAGACTGCACCAGGCGGGGCTAGGCACCGCAGAGATAGGAGGTGGGGAGTCTGCACCAGCCGGGGCTGGGCACTGCAGAGATAGCAGGCTGGGAGACTGCACCAGGCGGGGCTGGGCACCGCAGAGATAGGTGGCTGGGAGACTGCACCGGGGGGATCGGCGCCGCATTGATAGGAGGCGGGGAGACTGCATCTGGTGGGGCTAGACCCCTGAGAGATAGGAGGTGGGGAGACTGTACCAGGCGGGGCTCGGCACTGCAGAGATAGGAGGCTGGGAGACTGCACCAGGCGGGGCTAGTCGACAGAGAGACTGGAGGTGGGGAGACTGCACGAGGCGGGGTTAGGCTCCGGAGAGATAGGAGGTAGGGAGACTGCACCAGGCGGGGCTCGGCACCAGAGAGATAGGAGGTGGGGAGACTGCACCAGGCGGGGCTAGGCACCGCAGAGATAGGAGGTGGGGAGACTGCACCTGGCGGGGCTAGGCACCGCAGAGATAGGAGGCGGGGAGACTGTACTAGGCGGGGCTAGGCACCTGAGAGATAGGAGGCGGGGAGACTGCACCAGGCGGGGCTAGGCACCGGAGAGATAGGAGGCGGGGAGACTGCATCAGGTGGGGTTAGGCGCCGGAGAGATAGGAGGCGGGGAGACTGCACCAGGTGGGGCTAGGCACCGGAGAAATAGGAGGCGGGGAGACTGCACCAGGCAAGGCTAGGCGCCGCAGAGATAGGGGGCGGGGAGACTGCACCAGGCGGGGCTAGGCAAAGGAGAGATAGGAGGCGGGGAGACTGCACCAGGCGGCGCTAGGCACCGGAGCGATAGGAGGCGGGGAGACTGCACCAGGCGGGGCTAGGCACCGGAGAAATAGGAGGCTGGGAAACTGCGCCAGGCGAGGCTAGGCGCCGCAGAGATAGGAGGCGGGGAGACTGCACCAGGCGGGGCTAGGCAAAGGAGAGATAGGAGGCTGGGAGACTGCACCAGGCGGGGATAGGCGCCGCAGAGATAGGAGGCGGGGAGACTGCACCCGGCAGGGATGGGCACCGGAGAGATAGGAGGTGGGGAGACTGCACCATGCGGGGCTAGGCTCCTCAGAGATAGGAGGCGGGGAGATTGCACCCAGCAGGGATGGGCACCGGAGAGATAGGAGGTGGGGAGACTGCACCAGGCGGAGCTAGGCGCCGCAGAGATAGGAGGTGTGGAGACTGCACCAGGCGGGGCTAGGCACCGGAGAGATAGGAGGCAGGGAGACTGCACCAGGCGGGGCTAGGCACCGGAGAGATAGGAGGTGGTGAGACTGCACCAGGCGGGGCTAGGCACCGGAGAGATAGGAGGCGGGGAGACTGTACCAGGTGGGGCTAGGCGCCGGAGAGATAGGAGGTGGGTAGACTGCACCAGGCGGGGCTAGGCACCGGAGAGATAGGAGGCTGGGAGACTGCACCAGGTGGGGCTAGGCACGGGAGAGATAGGAGCCTGGGAGACTGCACCAGGCGGGGCTAGGCACCGGAGAGATAGGAGGCGGGGATACTGCACCAGGCGGGGCTGGGTGCAGGAGAGATAGGAGGCGGTGAGACTGCAACAGGTGGGGCTAGGCACTGGAGAGATAGGAGGCTGGGAGACTGCACCAGGCGGGGCTAGGCACCGCAGAGATAGGAGGCTGGGAGACTGCACCAGGCAGGGCTAGGCACCGGAGAGATAGGAGACGGGGAGACTGCACCAGGCGGGGCTAGGCACCGGAGAGATAGGAGGTGGGGAGGCTGCATCAGGTGGCGCTAGGCACCAGAGAGATAGGAGGCGGGGAGACTGCACCCGGCAGGGATGGGCACCGGAGAGATAGGAGATGGGGAGACTGCACCAGGTGGGGCTAGGCACCGGAGAGATAGGAGGCGGGGAGACTGCACCCGGCAGGGATGGGCACCGGAGAGATAGGAGGCGGGGAGACTGCACCAGGTGGGGCTAGGCACCGCAGAGATAGGGGGCGGGGAGACAGCACCCGGCAGGGATGGGCACCGGAGAGATAGGAGGTCGGGAGACTGCACCAGGTGGGGCTAGGCACCGGAGAGATAGGAGGCTGGGAGACTGCACCAGGTGGGGGTAGGCGCCGCAGAGATAGGAGGCGGGGAGACTGCACCAGGCAGGGCTAGGCACCGGAGAGATAGGAGGCGGGGAGACTGCACCAGGCGGGACTAGGCACCGGAGAGATAGGAGGCTGGGAGACTGCACCAGGCGGGGCTAGGCACCGGAGGGATAGTAGGCTGGGAGACTGCACCAGGCAGGGCTAGGCATCGGAGAGGTAGGAGGCGGGGAGACTGCACCCAGTGGGGCTAGGCACCGGAGAGATAGGAGGCTGGAAGACTGCACCAGGCGGGGCTAGGCACTGGAGAGATAGGAGGGTGGGATACTGCACCAGGCGGGTCTAGGCACTGCAGAGATAGGAGACGGGGAGACTGCATCAGGTGGGGCTAGGCACCGCAGAGATAGAAGGTGGGGAGACTGCACAAGGCGGGGCTAGGCGCCGGAGAGATAGGAGGCGGGGAGACTGCACCCGGCGAGGCTAGGCACCGGAGAGATAGGAGGCTGGGAGACTGCACCAGGCGGGGTAGGCACCGGAGAGATAGGAGGCGGGGAGACTGCACCAGGCGGGGCTAGGCACGGGAGAGATAGGAGCCTGGGAGACTGCACCAGGCGGGGCTAGGCACCGGAGAGATAGGAGGCTGGGAGACTGCACCAGGCGGGGCTAGGCACCGGAGAGATAGGAGGCGGGGAGACTGCACCAGGCGGGCCTAGGTGCCGGAGAGATAGGAGGCGGGGAGACTGCATCAGGTGGGGCTAGGCACCGGAGAGATAGGAGGCTGGGAGTCTGCACCAGGCGGGGCTAGGCGCCGCAGAGATAGGAGGCTGGGAGACTGCACCAGGCGGGGCTAGGCACCGGAGAGATAGGAGGCTTGGAGACTGCACCAGGCGGGGCTAGGCACCGGAGAGATAGGAGGTGGGGAGACTGCATCAGGTGGCGCTAGGCACCAGAGAGATAGGAGGCGGGGAGACTGCACCAGGTGGGGCTAGGCACCGGAGAGATGGGGAGACTGCACCCGGCAGGGCTAGGCACCGGAGAGATAGGAGGCTAGGAGACTGCACCAGGCGGGGCTAGGCACGGGAGAGATAGGAGCCTGGGAGACTGCACCAGGCGGGGCTAGGCACCGGAGAGATAGGAGGCTGGGAGACTGCACCAGGCGGGGCTAGGCACTGGAGAGATAGGAGGCGGGGAGACTGCACCAGGCGGGGCTAGGCGCCGGAGAGATAGGAGGCGGGGAGACTGCATCAGGTGGGGCTAGGCACCGGAGAGATAGGAGGCTGGGAGACTGCACCAGGCGGGGCTAGGCGCCGCAGAGATATGAGGCTGGGAGACGGCACCAGGCAGGGCTAGGCACCGGAGAGATAGGAGGCTTGGAGACTGCACCAGGCGGGGCTAGGCACCGGAGAGATAGGAGGTGGGGAGACTGCATCAGGTGGCGCTAGGCACCAGAGAGATAGGAGGCGGGGAGACTGCACCCGTCAGGGATGGGCACCGGAGAGATAGGAGGTGGGGAGACTGCACCAGGTGGGGCTAGGCACTGGAGAGATAGAAGGCGGGGAGACTGCACCCGGCAGGGATGGGCACCGGAGAGATAGGAGGCGGGGAGACTGCACCAGGTGGGGCTAGGCAACGCAGAGATAGGGGGCGGGGAGACTGCACCCGGCAGGGATGGGCACCGGAGAGATAGGAGGTCGGAGACTGCACCAGGCGGGGCTAGGCACCGGAGAGATAGGAGGCGGGGAGACTGCACCAGGCGGGGGTAGGCGCCGCAGAGATAGGAGGCGGGGAGACTGCACCAGACAGGGCTAGGCACCGGAGAGATAGGAGGCGGGGAGACTGCACCAGGTGGGGCTAGGCACCGGAGAGATAGGAGGCGGGGAGACTGCAGCAGGCTGGGCTAGGCACCGGAGAGATAGGAGGCTGGGAGACTGCACCAGGCGGGGCTAGGCACCGGAGGGATAGGAGGCTAGGAGACTGCACCAGGCAGGGCTAGGCACTGGAGAGGTAGGAGGCGGGGAGACTGCACCCGGTGGGGCTAGGCACTGGAGAGATAGGAGGCTGGGAGACTGCACCAGGTGGGGCTAGGCACCGGAGAGATAGAAGGCGGGGAGACTGCACCCGGCAGGGATGGGCACCGGAGAGATAGGAGGCAGGGAGACTGCACCAGGTGGGGCTAGGCACCGCAGAGATAGGGGGCGGGGAGACTGCACAAGGCGGGGCTAGGCGCCGGAGAGATAGGAGGCGGGGAGACTGCACCAGGCGAGGCTAGGCACCGGAGATATAGGAGGCTGGGAGACTGCACCAGGCGGGGTAGGCACCGGAGAGACAGGAGGCGGGGAGACTGCACCAGGCGGGGCTAGGTGCCGGAGAGATTGGAGGCGGGGAGTCTGCACCAGGCGGGGCTAGGCGCTGCAGAGATAGGAGGCCGGGAGACTGCACCAGGCGGGGCTAGGCACCGGAGAGATAGGAGGTGAGGAGACTGCAACAGGCGGGGCTAGGCACCGGAGAGATAGGAGGCGGGGAGACTGCACCAGGCGGGGCTAGGCGCCGGAGAGATTGGAGGCGGGGAGACTGCACCAGGCGGGGCTAGGCGCCGCAGAGATATGAGGCGGGGAGACTGCATCAGGTGGGGCTAGGCACCGCAGAGATAGAAGGCGGGGAGACTGCACAAGGCGGGGCTAGGCACCGGAGAGATAGGAGGCGGGGAGACTGCACCAGACGAGGCTAGGCACCGGAGAGATAGGAGGCTGGGAGAGTGCACCAGGCGAGGTAGGCACCGGAGAGATAGGAGGCGGGGAGACTGCACCAGGCGGGGCTAGGCGCCAGAGAGATTGGAGGCGGGGAGACTGCACCAGGCGGGGCTAGGCACCGCAGAGATAGGAGGCGGGGAGACTGCACCAGGCGGGGCTAGGCGCCGGAGAGATAGGAGGTGGGGAGACTGCACCACGCGGGGCTAGGCACCGGAGAGATAGGATGCTGGGAGACTTCACCAGGCGGGGCTAGGCACCGGAGAGATAGGAGGCGGGGAGACTGCACCAGGCAGGGCTAGGCACCGGAGAGATAGCAGGCGGGGAGACTGCACCAGGCGGGGCTAGGCACCGGAGAGATAGGAGGTGGGGAGACTGCACCAGGCGGGGCTAGGCACCGGAGAGATAGGAGGTAGGGAGACTGCACCAGGCGGGGCTAAGCACAGGAGAGATAGGAGGCGGGGAGACTGCACCAGGCGGGGCAAGGCACCGGAGAGATAGGAGATGGGGAGACTGCACCCGGTGGGGCTAGCGCCGGAGAGACAGGAGGCGGGGAGACTGCACCAGGCGGGGCTAGGCGCCGGAGAGATAGGAGGCGGGGAGACTGCATCAGGCGGGGCTAGGCACCAGAGAGATAGGAGGCGGGGAGACAGCACCAGGCGGGGCTAGGCACTGGAGAGATAGCAGGCGGGGAGAGTGCACCAGGCAGGGCTAGGCGCTGGAAAGATAGGAGGCGGGGAGACTGCACCAGGCGGGGCTAGGCACCGGAGAGATAGGAGGCGGGGAGACTGCACCAGGCGGGGCTTAGCACCGGAGAGATAGGAGGCGGGGAGACTGCACCAGGCGGGGCTAGGCACCGGAGAGATAGGAGGCTGGGAGACTGCACCAGGCGGGGCTAGGCACCGGAGAGATAGGAGGTGGAGAGACTGCACCCGGCGGGGCTAGGCACCGGAGAGATAGGAGGCTGGGAGACTGCGCCAGGTGGGGCTAGGCACCGGAGAGCTAGGAGGTGGGGAGACTGCACCCGGCAGGGCTAGGCACCGCAGAGATAGGAGGCGGGGAGACTGCACCAGGCAGGGCTCAGCACCGGAGAGATAGGAGGTGGGGAGACTGCACCAGGCGGGGCTAGGCACCGCAGAGATAGGAGGTGGGGAGTCTGCACCAGGCGGGGCTGGGCACCGCAGAGATAGCAGGCTGGGAGACTGCACCAGGCGGGGCTGGGCACCGCAGAGATAGGTGGCTGGGAGACTGCACCGGGGGGATCGGCGCCGCATTGATAGGAGGCGGGGAGACTGCATCTGGTGGGGCTAGACCCCGGAGAGATAGGAGGTGGGGAGACTGTACCAGGCGGGGCTCGGCACTGCAGAGATAGGAGGCTGGGAGACTGCACCAGGCGGGGCTAGTCGACAGAGAGACTGGAGGTGGGGAGACTGCACGAGGCGGGGTTAGGCTCCGGAGAGATAGGAGGTAGGGAGACTGCACCAGGCGGGGCTCGGCACCAGAGAGATAGGAGGTGGGGAGACTGCACCAGGCGGGGCTAGGCACCGCAGAGATAGGAGGTGGGGAGACTGCACCTGGCGGGGCTAGGCACCGCAGAGATAGGAGGCGGGGAGACTGTACTAGGCGGGGCTAGGCACCTGAGAGATAGGAGGCGGGGAGACTGCACCAGGCGGGGCTAGGCACCGGAGAGATAGGAGGCGGGGAGACTGCATCAGGTGGGGTTAGGCGCCGGAGAGATAGGAGGCGGGGAGACTGCACCAGGTGGGGCTAGGCACCGGAGAAATAGGAGGCGGGGAGACTGCACCAGGCAAGGCTAGGCGCCGCAGAGATAGGGGGCGGGGAGACTGCACCAGGCGGGGCTAGGCAAAGGAGAGATAGGAGGCGGGGAGACTGCACCAGGCGGCGCTAGGCACCGGAGCGATAGGAGGCGGGGAGACTGCACCAGGCGGGGCTAGGCACCGGAGAAATAGGAGGCTGGGAAACTGCGCCAGGCGAGGCTAGGCGCCGCAGAGATAGGAGGCGGGGAGACTGCACCAGGCGGGGCTAGGCAAAGGAGAGATAGGAGGCTGGGAGACTGCACCAGGCGGGGATAGGCGCCGCAGAGATAGGAGGCGGGGAGACTGCACCCGGCAGGGATGGGCACCGGAGAGATAGGAGGTGGGGAGACTGCACCATGCAAGGCTAGGCTCCTCAGAGATAGGAGGCGGGGAGATTGCACCCGGCAGGGATGGGCACCGGAGAGATAGGAGGTGGGGAGACTGCACCAGGCGGAGCTAGGCGCCGCAGAGATAGGAGGTGTGGAGACTGCACCAGGCGGGGCTAGGCACCGGAGAGATAGGAGGCAGGGAGACTGCACCAGGCGGGGCTAGGCACCGGAGAGATAGGAGGTGGTGAGACTGCACCAGGCGGGGCTAGGCACCGGAGAGATAGGAGGCGGGGAGACTGTACCAGGTGGGGCTAGGCGCCGGAGAGATAGGAGGTGGGTAGACTGCACCAGGCGGGGCTAGGCACCGGAGAGATAGGAGGCTGGGAGACTGCACCAGGTGGGGCTAGGCACGGGAGAGATAGGAGCCTGGGAGACTGCACCAGGCGGGGCTAGGCACCGGAGAGATAGGAGGCGGGGATACTGCACCAGGCGGGGCTGGGTGCAGGAGAGATAGGAGGCGGGGAGACTGCATCAGGTGGGGCTAGGCACTGGAGAGATAGGAGGCTGGGAGACTGCACCTGGCGGGGCTAGGCACCGCAGAGATAGGAGGCTGGGAGACTGCACCAGGCAGGGCTAGGCACCGGAGAGATAGGAGACGGGGAGACTGCACCAGGCGGGGCTAGGCACCGGAGAGATAGGAGGTGGGGAGGCTGCATCAGGTGGCGCTAGGCACCAGAGAGATAGGAGGCGGGGAGACTGCACCCGGCAGGGATGGGCACCGGAGAGATAGGAGATGGGGAGACTGCACCAGGTGGGGCTAGGCACCGGAGAGATAGGAGGCGGGGAGACTGCACCCGGCAGGGATGGGCACCGGAGAGATAGGAGGCGGGGAGACTGCACCAGGTGGGGCTAGGCACCGCAGAGATAGGGGGCGGGGAGACAGCACCCGGCAGGGATGGGCACCGGAGAGATAGGAGGTCGGGAGACTGCACCAGGCGGGGCTAGGCACCGGAGAGATAGGAGGCTGGGAGACTGCACCAGGTGGGGGTAGGCGCCGCAGAGATAGGAGGCGGGGAGACTGCACCAGGCAGGGCTAGGCACCGGAGAGATAGGAGGCGGGGAGACTGCACCAGGCGGGACTAGGCACCGGAGAGATAGGAGGCTGGGAGACTGCACCAGGCGGGGCTAGGCACCGGAGGGATAGTAGGCTGGGAGACTGCACCAGGCAGGGCTAGGCACCGGAGAGGTAGGAGGCGGGGAGACTGCACCCAGTGGGGCTAGGCACCGGAGAGATAGGAGGCTGGAAGACTGCACCAGGCGGGGCTAGGCACTGGAGAGATAGGAGGGTGGGATACTGCACCAGGCACTGCAGAGATAGGAGACGGGGAGACTGCATCAGGTGGGGCTAGGCACCGCAGAGATAGAAGGTGGGGAGACTGCACAAGGCGGGGCTAGGCGCCGGAGAGATAGGAGGCGGGGAGACTGCACCCGGCGAGGCTAGGCACCGGAGAGATAGGAGGCTGGGAGACTGCACCAGGCGGGGTAGGCACCGGAGAGATAGGAGGCGGGGAGACTGCACCAGGCGGGCTAGGTGCTGGAGAGATTGGAGGCGGGGAGACTGCACCAGGCGGGGCCAGGCGCCGCAGAGATAGGAGGTGGGGAGACTGCACCAGGCGGGGCTAGGCACCGGAGAGATAGGAGGCGGGGAGACTGCACCAGGCGGGGCTAGGCACTGGAGAGATAGGAGGCTGGGAGACTGCAGCAGGCAGGGCTAGGCACCGGAGAGATAGGAGGCGGGGAGACTGCACCAAGCAGGGCTAGGCACCGGAGAGATAGGAGGCTGGGAGACTGCACTAGGCGGGGCTAGGCGCCGGAGAGATAGGAGACGGGGAGACTGCACCAGGCGGGGCTAGGCGCCGCAGAGATAGCAGGCGGGGAGACTGCACCAGGCAGGGCTAGGCGCCGGAGAGATAGGAGGTGGGGAGACTGCACCAGGCGGGGCTAGGCACCGGAGAGATAGGAGGCGGGGAGACTGCACCAGGCGGGGCTAGGCACCGGAGAGATAGGAGGCGGGGAGACTGCACCAGGCGGGGCTAGGCACTGGAGAGACAGGAGGCTGGGAGACTGCACCAGGCAGGGCTAGGCACCGGAGAGATAGGAGGTGGAGAGACTGCACCCGGAGGGGCTAGGCACCGGAGAGATAGGAGGCTGGGAGACTGCACCAGGTGGGGCTAGGCACCGGAGAGATAGGAGGCGGGTAGACTGTACCAGGCTGGGCTAGGCGCCGGAGAGATAGGAGGTGGGCAGACTGCACCAGGCGGGGCTAGGCACCGGAGAGATAGGAGGCTGGGAGACTGCACCAGTTGGGGCTAGGCACCGGAGAGATGGGGAGACTGCACCCGGCAGGGCTAGGCACCGGAGAGATAGGAGGCTAGGAGACTGCACCAGGCGGGGCTAGGCACGGGAGAGATAGGAGCCTGGGAGACTGCACCAGGCGGGGCTAGGCACCGGAGAGATAGCAGGCTGGGAGACTGCACCAGGCGGGGCTAGGCACCGGAGAGATAGGAGGCGGGGAGACTGCACCAGGCGGGGCTAGGTGCCGGAGAGATAGGAGGCGGGGAGACTGCATCAGGTGGGGCTAGGCACCGGAGAGATAGGAGGCTGGGAGTCTGCACCAGGCGGGGCTAGGCGCCGCAGAGATAGGAGGCTGGGAGACTGCACCAGGCGGGGCGGGGCTAGGCACCGGAGAGATAGGAGGCTTGGAGACTGCACCAGGCGGGGCTAGGCACCGGAGAGATAGGAGGTGGGGAGACTGCATCAGGTGGCGCTAGGCACCAGAGAGATAGGAGGCGGGGAGACTGCACCAGGTGGGGCTAGGCACCGCAAAGATAGGGGGCGGGGAGACTGCACAAGGCGGGGCTAGGCGCCGGAGAGATAGGAGGCGGGGAGACTGCACCAGGCGAGGCTAGGCACCGGAGATATAGGAGGCTGGGAGACTGCACCAGGCGGGGTAGGCACCGGAGAGACAGGAGGCGGGGAGACTGCACCAGGCGGGGCTAGGTGCCGGAGAGATTGGAGGCGGGGAGTCTGCACCAGGCGGGGCTAGGCGCTGCAGAGATAGGAGGCCGGGAGACTGCACCAGGCGGGGCTAGGCACCGGAGAGATAGGAGGTGGGGAGACTGCAACAGGCGGGGCTAGGCACCGGAGAGATAGGAGGCGGGGAGACTGCACCAGGCGGGGCTAGGCGCCGGAGAGATTGGAGGCGGGGAGACTGCACCAGGCAGGGCTAGGCGCCGCAGAGATATGAGGCGGGGAGACTGCATCAGGTGGGGCTAGGCACCGCAGAGATAGAAGGCGGGGAGACTGCACAAGGCGGGGCTAGGCACCGGAGAGATAGGAGGCGGGGAGACTGCACCAGACGAGGCTAGGCACCGGAGAGATAGGAGGCTGGGAGACTGCACCAGGCGGGGTAGGCACCGGAGAGATAGGAGGCGGGGAGACTGCACCAGGCGGGGCTAGGCGCCAGAGAGATTGGAGGCGGGGAGACTGCACCAGGCGGGGCTAGGCACCGCAGAGATAGGAGGCGGGGAGACTGCACCAGGCGGGGCTAGGCGCCGGAGAGATAGGAGGTGGGGAGACTGCACCACGCGGGGCTAGGCACCGGAGAGATAGGATGCTGGGAGACTTCACCAGGCGGGGCTAGGCACCGGAGAGATAGGAGGCGGGGAGACTGCACCAGGCAGGGCTAGGCACCGGAGAGATAGCAGGCGGGGAGACTGCACCAGGCGGGGCTAGGCACCGGAGAGATAGGAGGTGGGGAGACTGCACCAGGCGGGGCTAGGCACCGGAGAGATAGGAGGTAGGGAGACTGCACCAGGCGGGGCTAAGCACAGGAGAGATAGGAGGCGGGGAGACTGCACCAGGCGGGGCAAGGCACCGGAGAGATAGGAGACGGGGAGACTGCACCCGGTGGGGCTAGCGCCGGAGAGACAGGAGGCGGGGAGACTGCACCAGGCGGGGCTAGGCGCCGGAGAGATAGAAGGCGGGGAGACTGCATCAGGCGGGGCTAGGCACCAGAGAGATAGGAGGCGGGGAGACAGCACCAGGCGGGGCTAGGCACTGGAGAGATAGCAGGCGGGGAGAGTGCACCAGGCAGGGCTAGGCGCTGGAAAGATAGGAGGCGGGGAGACTGCACCAGGCGGGGCTAGGCACCGGAGAGATAGGAGGCGGGGAGACTGCACCAGGCGGGGCTTAGCACCGGAGAGATAGGAGGCGGGGAGACTGCACCAGGCGGGGCTAGGCACCGGAGAGATAGGAGGCTGGGAGACTGCACCAGGCGGGGCTAGGCACCGGAGAGATAGGAGGTGGAGAGACTGCACCCGGCGGGGCTAGGCACCGGAGAGATAGGAGGCTGGGAGACTGCGCCAGGTGGGGCTAGGCACCGGAGAGCTAGGAGGTGGGGAGACTGCACCCGGCAGGGCTAGGCACCGCAGAGATAGGAGGCGGGGAGACTGCACCAGGCAGGGCTCAGCACCGGAGAGATAGGAGGTGGGGAGACTGCACCAGGCGGGGCTAGGCACCGCAGAGATAGGAGGTGGGGAGTCTGCACCAGCCGGGGCTGGGCACCGCAGAGATAGCAGGCTGGGAGACTGCACCAGGCGGGGCTGGGCACCGCAGAGATAGGTGGCTGGGAGACTGCACCGGGGGGATCGGCGCCGCATTGATAGGAGGCGGGGAGACTGCATCTGGTGGGGCTAGACCCCTGAGAGATAGGAGGTGGGGAGACTGTACCAGGCGGGGCTCGGCACTGCAGAGATAGGAGGCTGGGAGACTGCACCAGGCGGGGCTAGTCGACAGAGAGACTGGAGGTGGGGAGACTGCACGAGGCGGGGTTAGGCTCCGGAGAGATAGGAGGTAGGGAGACTGCACCAGGCGGGGCTCGGCACCAGAGAGATAGGAGGTGGGGAGACTGCACCAGGCGGGGCTAGGCACCGCAGAGATAGGAGGTGGGGAGACTGCACCAGGCGGGGCTAGGCACTGGAGAGACAGGAGGCTGGGAGACTGCACCAGGCAGGGCTAGGCACCGGAGAGATAGGAGGTGGAGAGACTGCACCCGGAGGGGCTAGGCACCGGAGAGATAGGAGGCTGGGAGACTGCACCAGGTGGGGCTAGGCACCGGAGAGATAGGAGGCGGGTAGACTGTACCAGGCTGGGCTAGGCGCCGGAGAGATAGGAGGTGGGCAGACTGCACCAGGCGGGGCTAGGCACCGGAGAGATAGGAGGCTGGGAGACTGCACCAGTTGGGGCTAGGCACCGGAGAGATGGGGAGACTGCACCCGGCAGGGCTAGGCACCGGAGAGATAGGAGGCTAGGAGACTGCACCAGGCGGGGCTAGGCACGGGAGAGATAGGAGCCTGGGAGACTGCACCAGGCGGGGCTAGGCACCGGAGAGATAGCAGGCTGGGAGACTGCACCAGGCGGGGCTAGGCACCGGAGAGATAGGAGGCGGGGAGACTGCACCAGGCGGGGCTAGGTGCCGGAGAGATAGGAGGCGGGGAGACTGCATCAGGTGGGGCTAGGCACCGGAGAGATAGGAGGCTGGGAGTCTGCACCAGGCGGGGCTAGGCGCCGCAGAGATAGGAGGCTGGGAGACTGCACCAGGCGGGGCGGGGCTAGGCACCGGAGAGATAGGAGGCTTGGAGACTGCACCAGGCGGGGCTAGGCACCGGAGAGATAGGAGGTGGGGAGACTGCATCAGGTGGCGCTAGGCACCAGAGAGATAGGAGGCGGGGAGACTGCACCAGGTGGGGCTAGGCACCGCAAAGATAGGGGGCGGGGAGACTGCACAAGGCGGGGCTAGGCGCCGGAGAGATAGGAGGCGGGGAGACTGCACCAGGCGAGGCTAGGCACCGGAGATAAAGGAGGCTGGGAGACTGCACCAGGCGGGGTAGGCACCGGAGAGACAGGAGGCGGGGAGACTGCACCAGGCGGGGCTAGGTGCCGGAGAGATTGGAGGCGGGGAGTCTGCACCAGGCGGGGCTAGGCGCTGCAGAGATAGGAGGCCGGGAGACTGCACCAGGCGGGGCTAGGCACCGGAGAGATAGGAGGTGGGGAGACTGCAACAGGCGGGGCTAGGCACCGGAGAGATAGGAGGCGGGGAGACTGCACCAGGCGGGGCTAGGCGCCGGAGAGATTGGAGGCGGGGAGACTGCACCAGGCAGGGCTAGGCGCCGCAGAGATATGAGGCGGGGAGACTGCATCAGGTGGGGCTAGGCACCGCAGAGATAGAAGGCGGGGAGACTGCACAAGGCGGGGCTAGGCACCGGAGAGATAGGAGGCGGGGAGACTGCACCAGACGAGGCTAGGCACCGGAGAGATAGGAGGCTGGGAGACTGCACCAGGCGGGGTAGGCACCGGAGAGATAGGAGGCGGGGAGACTGCACCAGGCGGGGCTAGGCGCCAGAGAGATTGGAGGCGGGGAGACTGCACCAGGCGGGGCTAGGCACCGCAGAGATAGGAGGCGGGGAGACTGCACCAGGCGGGGCTAGGCGCCGGAGAGATAGGAGGTGGGGAGACTGCACCACGCGGGGCTAGGCACCGGAGAGATAGGATGCTGGGAGACTTCACCAGGCGGGGCTAGGCACCGGAGAGATAGGAGGCGGGGAGACTGCACCAGGCAGGGCTAGGCACCGGAGAGATAGCAGGCGGGGAGACTGCACCAGGCGGGGCTAGGCACCGGAGAGATAGGAGGTGGGGAGACTGCACCAGGCGGGGCTAGGCACCGGAGAGATAGGAGGTAGGGAGACTGCACCAGGCGGGGCTAAGCACAGGAGAGATAGGAGGCGGGGAGACTGCACCAGGCGGGGCAAGGCACCGGAGAGATAGGAGACGGGGAGACTGCACCCGGTGGGGCTAGCGCCGGAGAGACAGGAGGCGGGGAGACTGCACCAGGCGGGGCTAGGCGCCGGAGAGATAGAAGGCGGGGAGACTGCATCAGGCGGGGCTAGGCACCAGAGAGATAGGAGGCGGGGAGACAGCACCAGGCGGGGCTAGGCACTGGAGAGATAGCAGGCGGGGAGAGTGCACCAGGCAGGGCTAGGCGCTGGAAAGATAGGAGGCGGGGAGACTGCACCAGGCGGGGCTAGGCACCGGAGAGATAGGAGGCGGGGAGACTGCACCAGGCGGGGCTTAGCACCGGAGAGATAGGAGGCGGGGAGACTGCACCAGGCGGGGCTAGGCACCGGAGAGATAGGAGGCTGGGAGACTGCACCAGGCGGGGCTAGGCACCGGAGAGATAGGAGGTGGAGAGACTGCACCCGGCGGGGCTAGGCACCGGAGAGATAGGAGGCTGGGAGACTGCGCCAGGTGGGGCTAGGCACCGGAGAGCTAGGAGGTGGGGAGACTGCACCCGGCAGGGCTAGGCACCGCAGAGATAGGAGGCGGGGAGACTGCACCAGGCAGGGCTCAGCACCGGAGAGATAGGAGGTGGGGAGACTGCACCAGGCGGGGCTAGGCACCGCAGAGATAGGAGGTGGGGAGTCTGCACCAGCCGGGGCTGGGCACCGCAGAGATAGCAGGCTGGGAGACTGCACCAGGCGGGGCTGGGCACCGCAGAGATAGGTGGCTGGGAGACTGCACCGGGGGGATCGGCGCCGCATTGATAGGAGGCGGGGAGACTGCATCTGGTGGGGCTAGACCCCTGAGAGATAGGAGGTGGGGAGACTGTACCAGGCGGGGCTCGGCACTGCAGAGATAGGAGGCTGGGAGACTGCACCAGGCGGGGCTAGTCGACAGAGAGACTGGAGGTGGGGAGACTGCACGAGGCGGGGTTAGGCTCCGGAGAGATAGGAGGTAGGGAGACTGCACCAGGCGGGGCTCGGCACCAGAGAGATAGGAGGTGGGGAGACTGCACCAGGCGGGGCTAGGCACCGCAGAGATAGGAGGTGGGGAGACTGCACCTGGCGGGGCTAGGCACCGCAGAGATAGGAGGCGGGGAGACTGTACTAGGCGGGGCTAGGCACCTGAGAGATAGGAGGCGGGGAGACTGCATCAGGTGGGGTTAGGCGCCGGAGAGATAGGAGGCGGGGAGACTGCACCAGGTGGGGCTAGGCACCGGAGAAATAGGAGGCGGGGAGACTGCACCAGGCAAGGCTAGGCGCCGCAGAGATAGGGGGCGGGGAGACTGCACCAGGCGGGGCTAGGCAAAGGAGAGATAGGAGGCGGGGAGACTGCACCAGGCGGCGCTAGGCACCGGAGCGATAGGAGGCGGGGAGACTGCACCAGGCGGGGCTAGGCACCGGAGAAATAGGAGGCTGGGAAACTGCGCCAGGCGAGGCTAGGCGCCGCAGAGATAGGAGGCGGGGAGACTGCACCAGGCGGGGCTAGGCAAAGGAGAGATAGGAGGCTGGGAGGCTGCACCAGGCGGGGATAGGCGCCGCAGAGATAGGAGGCGGGGAGACTGCACCCGGCAGGGATGGGCACCGGAGAGATAGGAGGTGGGGAGACTGCACCATGCGGGGCTAGGCTCCTCAGAGATAGGAGGCGGGGAGATTGCACCCGGCAGGGATGGGCACCGGAGAGATAGGAGGTGGGGAGACTGCACCAGGCGGGGCTAGGCACCGGAGAGATAGGAGGCAGGGAGACTGCACCAGGCGGGGCTAGGCACCGGAGAGATAGGAGGTGGTGAGACTGCACCAGGCGGGGCTAGGCACCGGAGAGATAGGAGGCGGGGAGACTGTACCAGGTGGGGCTAGGCGCCGGAGAGATAGGAGGTGGGTAGACTGCACCAGGCGGGGCTAGGCACCGGAGAGATAGGAGGCTGGGAGACTGCACCAGGTGGGGCTAGGCACGGGAGAGATAGGAGCCTGGGAGACTGCACCAGGCAGGGCTAGGCACCGGAGAGATAGGAGGCGGGGAGACTGCACCAGGCGGGGCTTAGCACCGGAGAGATAGGAGGCGGGGAGACTGCACCAGGCGGGGCTAGGCGCCGGAGAGATTGGAGGCGGGGAGACTGCACCAGGCGGGGCTAGGCGCCGCAGAGATAGGAGGCGGGGAGACTGCACCAGGCGGGGCTAGGCACCGGAGAGATAGGAGGCGGGGAGACTGCACCAGGCGGGGCTTAGCACCGGAGAGATAGGAGGCGGGGAGACTGCACCAGGCGGGGCTAGGCGCCGGAGAGATAGGAGGCGGGGAGACTGTACCAGGTGGGGCTAGGCGCCGGAGAGATAGGAGGTGGGTAGACTGCACCAGGCGGGGCTAGGCACCGGAGAGATAGGAGGCTGGGAGACTGCACCAGGTGGGGCTAGGCACGGGAGAGATAGGAGCCTGGGAGACTGCACCAGGCGGGGCTAGGCACCGGAGAGATAGGAGGCGGGGATACTGCACCAGGCGGGGCTGGGTGCAGGAGAGATAGGAGGCGGGGAGACTGCATCAGGTGGGGCTAGGCACTGGAGAGATAGGAGGCTGGGAGACTGCACCTGGCGGGGCTAGGCACCGCAGAGATAGGAGGCTGGGAGACTGCACCAGGCAGGGCTAGGCACCGGAGAGATAGGAGACGGGGAGACTGCACCAGGCGGGGCTAGGCACCGGAGAGATAGGAGGTGGGGAGGCTGCATCAGGTGGCGCTAGGCACCAGAGAGATAGGAGGCGGGGAGACTGCACCCGGCAGGGATGGGCACCGGAGAGATAGGAGATGGGGAGACTGCACCAGGTGGGGCTAGGCACCGGAGAGATAGGAGGCGGGGAGACTGCACCCGGCAGGGATGGGCACCGGAGAGATAGGAGGCGGGGAGACTGCACCAGGTGGGGCTAGGCACCGCAGAGATAGGGGGCGGGGAGACAGCACCCGGCAGGGATGGGCACCGGAGAGATAGGAGGTCGGGAGACTGCACCAGGCGGGGCTAGGCACCGGAGAGATAGGAGGCTGGGAGACTGCACCAGGTGGGGGTAGGCGCCGCAGAGATAGGAGGCGGGGAGACTGCACCAGGCAGGGCTAGGCACCAGAGAGATAGGAGGCGGGGAGACTGCACCAGGCGGGACTAGGCACCGGAGAGATAGGAGGCTGGGAGACTGCACCAGGCGGGGCTAGGCACCGGAGGGATAGTAGGCTGGGAGACTGCACCAGGCAGGGCTAGGCACCGGAGAGGTAGGAGGCGGGGAGACTGCACCCAGTGGGGCTAGGCACCGGAGAGATAGGAGGCTGGAAGACTGCACCAGGCGGGGCTAGGCACTGGAGAGATAGGAGGGTGGGATACTGCACCAGGCACTGCAGAGATAGGAGACGGGGAGACTGCATCAGGTGGGGCTAGGCACCGCAGAGATAGAAGGTGGGGAGACTGCACAAGGCGGGGCTAGGCGCCGGAGAGATAGGAGGCGGGGAGACTGCACCCGGCGAGGCTAGGCACCGGAGAGATAGGAGGCTGGGAGACTGCACCAGGCGGGGTAGGCACCGGAGAGATAGGAGGCGGGGAGACTGCACCAGGCGGGCTAGGTGCTGGAGAGATTGGAGGCGGGGAGACTGCATCAGGCGGGGCTAGGCGCCGCAGAGATAGGAGGCGGGGAGACTGCACCAGGCAGGGCTAGGCACCGGAGAGATAGGAGGTGGGGAGACTGTACCAGGCGGGGCTAGGCACCGGAGAGATAGGAGGCGGGGAGACTGCACCAGGAGGGGCTAGGCGCCGGAGAGATTGGTGGCGGGGAGACTGCACCAGGCGGGGCTAGGCGCCGCAGAGATAGGAGGCGGGGAGACTGCATCAGGTAGGGCTAGGCACCGCAGAGATAGAAGGCTGGGAGACTGCACAAGGCGGGGCTAGGCGCCGGAGAGATAGGAGGCGGGGAGACTGCACCAGGCGAGGCCAGGCACCGGAGAGATAGGAGGCTGGGAGACTGCACCAGGCGGGGTAGGCACCGGAGAGATAGGAGTCGGGGAGACTGCACCAGGCGGGGCTAGGCGGCGGAGAGATTGGAGGCGGGGTGACTGCACCAGGCGGGGCTAGGCGCCGCAGAGATAGGAGGCGGGTAGACTGCACCAGGCGGGGCTAGGCACCGGATAGATAGGAGGTGGGGAGACTGTACCAGGCGGGGCTAGGCACCGGAGAGATAGGAGGCGGGGAGACTGCAGCAGGCGGGGCTAGGCGCCGGTGAGATTGGAGGCGGGGAGACTGCACCAGGCGGGACTAGGCGCCGCAGAGATAGGAGGTGGGGAGACTGCACCAGGTGGGGCTAGGCACCGGAGAGATAGGAGGCGGGGAGACTGCACCAGGCGGGGCTAGGCACCGGAGAGATAGGAGGCTGGGAGACTGCAGCAGGCGGGGCTAGGCACCGGAGAGATAGGAGGCGGAGAGACTGCACCAGGCAGGGTTAGGCACCGGAGAGATAGGAGGCTGGGAGACTGCACTAGGCGGGGTAGGCGCCGGAGAGATAGGAGACAGGGAGACTGCACCAGGCGGGGCTAGGCGCCGGAGAGATAGGAGGTGGGGAGACTGCACCAGGCGGGGCTAGGCACCGCAGAGATAGGAGGAGGGGAGACTGCACCAGGCAGGGCTCGGCACCGGAGAGATAGGAGGTGGGGAGACTGCACCAGGCAGGGCTAGGCACCGGAGAGGTAGGAGGCGGGGAGACTGCACCCAGTGGGGCTAGGCACCGGAGAGATAGGAGGCTGGAAGACTGCACCAGGCGGGGCTAGGCACTGGAGAGATAGGAGGGTGGGATACTGCACCAGGCACTGCAGAGATAGGAGACGGGGAGACTGCATCAGGTGGGGCTAGGCACCGCAGAGATAGAAGGCTGGGAGACTGCACAAGGCGGGGCTAGGCGCCGGAGAGATAGGAGGCGGGGAGACTGCACCAGGCGAGGCCAGGCACCGGAGAGATAGGAGGCTGGGAGACTGCACCAGGCGGGGTAGGCACCGGAGAGATAGGAGTCGGGGAGACTGCACCAGGCGGGGCTAGGCGGCGGAGAGATTGGAGGCGGGGTGACTGCACCAGGCGGGGCTAGGCGCCGCAGAGATAGGAGGCGGGTAGACTGCACCAGGCGGGGCTAGGCACCGGATAGATAGGAGGTGGGGAGACTGTACCAGGCGGGGCTAGGCACCGGAGAGATAGGAGGCGGGGAGACTGCAGCAGGCGGGGCTAGGCGCCGGTGAGATTGGAGGCGGGGAGACTGCACCAGGCGGGACTAGGCGCCGCAGAGATAGGAGGTGGGGAGACTGCACCAGGCGGGGCTAGGCACCGGAGAGATAGGAGGCGGGGAGACTGCACCAGGCGGGGCTAGGCACCGGAGAGATAGGAGGCTGGGAGACTGCAGCAGGCAGGGCTAGGCACCGGAGAGATAGGAGGCGGAGAGACTGCACCAGGCAGGGTTAGGCACCAGAGAGATAGGAGGCTGGGAGACTGCACTAGGCGGGGTAGGCGCCGGAGAGATAGGAGACGGGGAGACTGCACCAGGCGGGGCTAGGCGCCGGAGAGATAGGAGGTGGGGAGACTGCACCAGGCGGGGCTAGGCACCGCAGAGATAGGAGGCGGGGAGACTGCACCAGGCAGGGCTCGGCACCGGAGAGATAGGAGGTGGGGAGGCTGCACCAGGCGGGGCTAGGCACCGCAGAGATAGGAGGTGGGGAGTCTGCACCAGACGGGGCTGGGCACCGCAGAGATAGCAGGCTGGGAGACTGCACCAGGCGGGGCTGGGCACCGCAGAGATAGGAGGCTGGGAGATTGCACCCGGCAGGGATGGGCACCGGAGAGATAGGAGGTGGGGAGACTGCACCAGGCGGAGCTAGGCGCCGCAGAGATAGGAGGTGTGGAGACTGCACCAGGCGGGGCTAGGCACCGGAGAGATAGGAGGCAGGGAGACTGCACCAGGCGGGGCTAGGCACCGGAGAGATAGGAGGTGGTGAGACTGCACCAGGCGGGGCTAGGCACCGGAGAGATAGGAGGCGGGGAGACTGTACCAGGTGGGGCTAGGCGCCGGAGAGATAGGAGGTGGGTAGACTGCACCAGGCGGGGCTAGGCACCGGAGAGATAGGAGGCTGGGAGACTGCACCAGGTGGGGCTAGGCACGGGAGAGATAGGAGCCTGGGAGACTGCACCAGGCGGGGCTAGGCACCGGAGAGATAGGAGGCGGGGATACTGCACCAGGCGGGGCTGGGTGCAGGAGAGATAGGAGGCGGGGAGACTGCATCAGGTGGGGCTAGGCACTGGAGAGATAGGAGGCTGGGAGACTGCACCTGGCGGGGCTAGGCACCGCAGAGATAGGAGGCTGGGAGACTGCACCAGGCAGGGCTAGGCACCGGAGAGATAGGAGACGGGGAGACTGCACCAGGCGGGGCTAGGCACCGGAGAGATAGGAGGTGGGGAGGCTGCATCAGGTGGCGCTAGGCACCAGAGAGATAGGAGGCGGGGAGACTGCACCCGGCAGGGATGGGCACCGGAGAGATAGGAGATGGGGAGACTGCACCAGGTGGGGCTAGGCACCGGAGAGATAGGAGGCGGGGAGACTGCACCCGGCAGGGATGGGCACCGGAGAGATAGGAGGCGGGGAGACTGCACCAGGTGGGGCTAGGCACCGCAGAGATAGGGGGCGGGGAGACAGCACCCGGAAGGGATGGGCACCGGAGAGATAGGAGGTCGGGAGACTGCACCAGGCGGGGCTAGGCACCGGAGAGATAGGAGGCTGGGAGACTGCACCAGGTGGGGGTAGGCGCCGCAGAGATAGGAGGCGGGGAGACTGCACCAGGCAGGGCTAGGCACCGGAGAGATAGGAGGCGGGGAGACTGCACCAGGCGGGACTAGGCACCGGAGAGATAGGAGGCTGGGAGACTGCACCAGGCGGGGCTAGGCACCGGAGGGATAGTAGGCTGGGAGACTGCACCAGGCAGGGCTAGGCACCGGAGAGGTAGGAGGCGGGGAGACTGCACCCAGTGGGGCTAGGCACCGGAGAGATAGGAGGCTGGAAGACTGCACCAGGCGGGGCTAGGCACTGGAGAGATAGGAGGGTGGGATACTGCACCAGGCACTGCAGAGATAGGAGACGGGGAGACTGCATCAGGTGGGGCTAGGCACCGCAGAGATAGAAGGTGGGGAGACTGCACAAGGCGGGGCTAGGCGCCGGAGAGATAGGAGGCGGGGAGACTGCACCCGGCGAGGCTAGGCACCGGAGAGATAGGAGGCTGGGAGACTGCACCAGGCGGGGTAGGCACCGGAGAGATAGGAGGCGGGGAGACTGCACCAGGCGGGCTAGGTGCTGGAGAGATTGGAGGCGGGGAGACTGCATCAGGCGGGGCTAGGCGCCGCAGAGATAGGAGGCGGGGAGACTGCACCAGGCAGGGCTAGGCACCGGAGAGATAGGAGGTGGGGAGACTGTACCAGGCGGGGCTAGGCACCGGAGAGATAGGAGGCGGGGAGACTGCACCAGGAGGGGCTAGGCGCCGGAGAGATTGGTGGCGGGGAGACTGCACCAGGCGGGGCTAGGCGCCGCAGAGATAGGAGGCGGGGAGACTGCATCAGGTAGGGCTAGGCACCGCAGAGATAGAAGGCTGGGAGACTGCACAAGGCGGGGCTAGGCGCCGGAGAGATAGGAGGCGGGGAGACTGCACCAGGCGAGGCCAGGCACCGGAGAGATAGGAGGCTGGGAGACTGCACCAGGCGGGGTAGGCACCGGAGAGATAGGAGTCGGGGAGACTGCACCAGGCGGGGCTAGGCGGCGGAGAGATTGGAGGCGGGGTGACTGCACCAGGCGGGGCTAGGCGCCGCAGAGATAGGAGGCGGGTAGACTGCACCAGGCGGGGCTAGGCACCGGATAGATAGGAGGTGGGGAGACTGTACCAGGCGGGGCTAGGCACCGGAGAGATAGGAGGCGGGGAGACTGCAGCAGGCGGGGCTAGGCGCCGGTGAGATTGGAGGCGGGAGACTGCACCAGGCGGGACTAGGCGCCGCAGAGATAGGAGGTGGGGAGACTGCACCAGGCGGGGCTAGGCACCGGAGAGATAGGAGGCGGGGAGACTGCACCAGGCGGGGCTAGGCACCGGAGAGATAGGAGGCTGGGAGACTGCAGCAGGCAGGGCTAGGCACCGGAGAGATAGGAGGCGGAGAGACTGCACCAGGCAGGGTTAGGCACCAGAGAGATAGGAGGCTGGGAGACTGCACTAGGCGGGGTAGGCGCCGGAGAGATAGGAGACGGGGAGACTGCACCAGGCGGGGCTAGGCGCCGGAGAGATAGGAGGTGGGGAGACTGCACCAGGCGGGGCTAGGCACCGCAGAGATAGGAGGCGGGGAGACTGCACCAGGCAGGGCTCGGCACCGGAGAGATAGGAGGTGGGGAGACTGCACCAGGCAGGGCTAGGCACCGGAGAGGTAGGAGGCGGGGAGACTGCACCCAGTGGGGCTAGGCACCGGAGAGATAGGAGGCTGGAAGACTGCACCAGGCGGGGCTAGGCACTGGAGAGATAGGAGGGTGGGATACTGCACCAGGCACTGCAGAGATAGGAGACGGGGAGACTGCATCAGGTGGGGCTAGGCACCGCAGAGATAGAAGGCTGGGAGACTGCACAAGGCGGGGCTAGGCACCGGAGAGATAGGAGGCGGGGAGACTGCACCAGGCGAGGCCAGGCACCGGAGAGATAGGAGGCTGGGAGACTGCACCAGGCGGGGTAGGCACCGGAGAGATAGGAGTCGGGGAGACTGCACCAGGCGGGGCTAGGCGGCGGAGAGATTGGAGGCGGGGTGACTGCACCAGGCGGGGCTAGGCGCCGCAGAGATAGGAGGCGGGTAGACTGCACCAGGCGGGGCTAGGCACCGGATAGATAGGAGGTGGGGAGACTGTACCAGGCGGGGCTAGGCACCGGAGAGATAGGAGGCGGGGAGACTGCAGCAGGCGGGGCTAGGCGCCGGTGAGATTGGAGGCGGGGAGACTGCACCAGGCGGGACTAGGCACCGCAGAGATAGGAGGTGGGGAGACTGCACCAGGCGGGGCTAGGCACCGGAGAGATAGGAGGCGGGGAGACTGCACCAGGCGGGGCTAGGCACCGGAGAGATAGGAGGCTGGGAGACTGCAGCAGGCAGGGCTAGGCACCGGAGAGATAGGAGGCGGAGAGACTGCACCAGGCAGGGTTAGGCACCAGAGAGATAGGAGGCTGGGAGACTGCACTAGGCGGGGTAGGCGCCGGAGAGATAGGAGACGGGGAGACTGCACCAGGCGGGGCTAGGCGCCGGAGAGATAGGAGGTGGGGAGACTGCACCAGGCGGGGCTAGGCACCGCAGAGATAGGAGGCGGGGAGACTGCACCAGGCAGGGCTCGGCACCGGAGAGATAGGAGGTGGGGAGACTGCACCAGGCGGGGCTAGGCACCGCAGAGATAGGAGGTGGGGAGTCTGCACCAGACGGGGCTGGGCACCGCAGAGATAGCAGGCTGGGAGACTGCACCAGGCGGGGCTGGGCACCGCAGAGATAGGAGGCTGGGAGACTGCACCGGGGGGATCGGCGCCGCAGAGATAGGAGGTGGGGAGACTGCACCTGGTGGGGCTAGGCACCGGAGAGATAGGAGGCAGGGAGACTGCACCAGGCGGGGCTAGGCACCGGAGAGATAGGAGGTGGTGAGACTGCACCAGGCGGGGCTAGGCACCGGAGAGATAGGAGGCGGGGAGACTGTACCAGGTGGGGCTAGGCGCCGGAGAGATAGGAGGTGGGTAGACTGCACCAGGCGGGGCTAGGCACCGGAGAGATAGGAGGCTGGGAGACTGCACCAGGTGGGGCTAGGCACGGGAGAGATAGGAGCCTGGGAGACTGCACCAGGCGGGGCTAGGCACCGGAGAGATAGGAGGCGGGGATACTGCACCAGGCGGGGCTGGGTGCAGGAGAGATAGGAGGCGGGGAGACTGCATCAGGTGGGGCTAGGCACTGGAGAGATAGGAGGCTGGGAGACTGCACCTGGCGGGGCTAGGCACCGCAGAGATAGGAGGCTGGGAGACTGCACCAGGCAGGGCTAGGCACCGGAGAGATAGGAGACGGGGAGACTGCACCAGGCGGGGCTAGGCACCGGAGAGATAGGAGGTGGGGAGGCTGCATCAGGTGGCGCTAGGCACCAGAGAGATAGGAGGCGGGGAGACTGCACCCGGCAGGGATGGGCACCGGAGAGATAGGAGATGGGGAGACTGCACCAGGTGAGGCTAGGCACCGGAGAGATAGGAGGCGGGGAGACTGCACCCGGCAGGGATGGGCACCGGAGAGATAGGAGGTGGAGAGACTGCACCAGGTGGGGCTAGGCACCGCAGAGATAGGGGGCGGGGAGACAGCACCCGGCAGGGATGGGCACCGGAGAGATAGGAGGTCGGGAGACTGCACCAGGCGGGGCTAGGCACCGGAGAGATAGGAGGCTGGGAGACTGCACCAGGTGGGGGTAGGCGCCGCAGAGATAGGAGGCGGGGAGACTGCACCAGGCAGGGCTAGGCACCGGAGAGATAGGAGGCGGGGAGACTGCACCAGGCGGGACTAGGCACCGGAGAGATAGGAGGCTGGGAGACTGCACCAGGCGGGGCTAGGCACCGGAGGGATAGTAGGCTGGGAGACTGCACCAGGCAGGGCTAGGCACCGGAGAGGTAGGAGGCGGGGAGACTGCACCCAGTGGGGCTAGGCACCGGAGAGATAGGAGGCTGGAAGACTGCACCAGGCGGGGCTAGGCACTGGAGAGATAGGAGGGTGGGATACTGCACCAGGCACTGCAGAGATAGGAGACGGGGAGACTGCATCAGGTGGGGCTAGGCACCGCAGAGATAGAAGGTGGGGAGACTGCACAAGGCGGGGCTAGGCGCCGGAGAGATAGGAGGCGGGGAGACTGCACCCGGCGAGGCTAGGCACCGGAGAGATAGGAGGCTGGGAGACTGCACCAGGCGGGGTAGGCACCGGAGAGATAGGAGGCGGGGAGACTGCACCAGGCGGGCTAGGTGCTGGAGAGATTGGAGGCGGGGAGACTGCATCAGGCGGGGCTAGGCGCCGCAGAGATAGGAGGCGGGGAGACTGCACAAGGCGGGGCTAGGCACCGGAGAGATAGGAGGCGGGGAGACTGCACCAGGCGAGGCCAGGCACCGGAGAGATAGGAGGCTGGGAGACTGCACCAGGCGGGGTAGGCACCGGAGAGATAGGAGTCGGGGAGACTGCACCAGGCGGGGCTAGGCGGCGGAGAGATTGGAGGCGGGGTGACTGCACCAGGCGGGGCTAGGCGCCGCAGAGATAGGAGGCGGGTAGACTGCACCAGGCGGGGCTAGGCACCGGATAGATAGGAGGTGGGGAGACTGTACCAGGCGGGGCTAGGCACCGGAGAGATAGGAGGCGGGGAGACTGCAGCAGGCGGGGCTAGGCGCCGGTGAGATTGGAGGCGGGGAGACTGCACCAGGCGGGACTAGGCACCGCAGAGATAGGAGGTGGGGAGACTGCACCAGGCGGGGCTAGGCACCGGAGAGATAGGAGGCGGGGAGACTGCACCAGGCGGGGCTAGGCACCGGAGAGATAGGAGGCTGGGAGACTGCAGCAGGCAGGGCTAGGCACCGGAGAGATAGGAGGCGGAGAGACTGCACCAGGCAGGGTTAGGCACCAGAGAGATAGGAGGCTGGGAGACTGCACTAGGCGGGGTAGGCGCCGGAGAGATAGGAGACGGGGAGACTGCACCAGGCGGGGCTAGGCGCCGGAGAGATAGGAGGTGGGGAGACTGCACCAGGCGGGGCTAGGCACCGCAGAGATAGGAGGCGGGGAGACTGCACCAGGCAGGGCTCGGCACCGGAGAGATAGGAGGTGGGGAGACTGCACCAGGCGGGGCTAGGCACCGCAGAGATAGGAGGTGGGGAGTCTGCACCAGACGGGGCTGGGCACCGCAGAGATAGCAGGCTGGGAGACTGCACCAGGCGGGGCTGGGCACCGCAGAGATAGGAGGCTGGGAGACTGCACCGGGGGGATCGGCGCCGCAGAGATAGGAGGTGGGGAGACTGCACCTGGTGGGGCTAGGCACCGGAGAGATAGGAGGCAGGGAGACTGCACCAGGCGGGGCTAGGCACCGGAGAGATAGGAGGTGGTGAGACTGCACCAGGCGGGGCTAGGCACCGGAGAGATAGGAGGCGGGGAGACTGTACCAGGTGGGGCTAGGCGCCGGAGAGATAGGAGGTGGGTAGACTGCACCAGGCGGGGCTAGGCACCGGAGAGATAGGAGGCTGGGAGACTGCACCAGGTGGGGCTAGGCACGGGAGAGATAGGAGCCTGGGAGACTGCACCAGGCGGGGCTAGGCACCGGAGAGATAGGAGGCGGGGATACTGCACCAGGCGGGGCTGGGTGCAGGAGAGATAGGAGGCGGGGAGACTGCATCAGGTGGGGCTAGGCACTGGAGAGATAGGAGGCTGGGAGACTGCACCTGGCGGGGCTAGGCACCGCAGAGATAGGAGGCTGGGAGACTGCACCAGGCAGGGCTAGGCACCGGAGAGATAGGAGACGGGGAGACTGCACCAGGCGGGGCTAGGCACCGGAGAGATAGGAGGTGGGGAGGCTGCATCAGGTGGCGCTAGGCACCAGAGAGATAGGAGGCGGGGAGACTGCACCCGGCAGGGATGGGCACCGGAGAGATAGGAGATGGGGAGACTGCACCAGGTGGGGCTAGGCACCGGAGAGATAGGAGGCGGGGAGACTGCACCCGGCAGGGATGGGCACCGGAGAGATAGGAGGTGGGGAGACTGCACCAGGTGGGGCTAGGCACCGCAGAGATAGGGGGCGGGGAGACAGCACCCGGCAGGGATGGGCACCGGAGAGATAGGAGGTCGGGAGACTGCACCAGGCGGGGCTAGGCACCGGAGAGATAGGAGGCTGGGAGACTGCACCAGGTGGGGGTAGGCGCCGCAGAGATAGGAGGCGGGGAGACTGCACCAGGCAGGGCTAGGCACCGGAGAGATAGGAGGCGGGGAGACTGCACCAGGCGGGACTAGGCACCGGAGAGATAGGAGGCTGGGAGACTGCACCAGGCGGGGCTAGGCACCGGAGGGATAGTAGGCTGGGAGACTGCACCAGGCAGGGCTAGGCACCGGAGAGGTAGGAGGCGGGGAGACTGCACCCAGTGGGGCTAGGCACCGGAGAGGTAGGAGGCGGGGAGACTGCACCCAGTGGGGCTAGGCACCGGAGAGATAGGAGGCTGGAAGACTGCACCAGGCGGGGCTAGGCACTGGAGAGATAGGAGGGTGGGATACTGCACCAGGCACTGCAGAGATAGGAGACGGGGAGACTGCATCAGGTGGGGCTAGGCACCGCAGAGATAGAAGGTGGGGAGACTGCACAAGGCGGGGCTAGGCGCCGGAGAGATAGGAGGCGGGGAGACTGCACCCGGCGAGGCTAGGCACCGGAGAGATAGGAGGCTGGGAGACTGCACCAGGCGGGGTAGGCACCGGAGAGATAGGAGGCGGGGAGACTGCACCAGGCGGGCTAGGTGCTGGAGAGATTGGAGGCGGGGAGACTGCATCAGGCGGGGCTAGGCGCCGCAGAGATAGGAGGCGGGGAGACTGCACCAGGCAGGGCTAGGCACCGGAGAGATAGGAGGTGGGGAGACTGTACCAGGCGGGGCTAGGCACCGGAGAGATAGGAGGCGGGGAGACTGCACCAGGAGGGGCTAGGCGCCGGAGAGATTGGTGGCGGGGAGACTGCACCAGGCGGGGCTAGGCGCCGCAGAGATAGGAGGCGGGGAGACTGCATCAGGTAGGGCTAGGCACCGCAGAGATAGAAGGCTGGGAGACTGCACAAGGCGGGGCTAGGCGCCGGAGAGATAGGAGGCGGGGAGACTGCACCAGGCGAGGCCAGGCACCGGAGAGATAGGAGGCTGGGAGACTGCACCAGGCGGGGTAGGCACCGGAGAGATAGGAGTCGGGGAGACTGCACCAGGCGGGGCTAGGCGGCGGAGAGATTGGAGGCGGGGTGACTGCACCAGACGGGGCTAGGCGCCCCAGAGATAGGAGGCGGGTAGACTGCACCAGGCGGGGCTAGGCACCGGATAGATAGGAGGTGGGGAGACTGTACCAGGCGGGGCTAGGCACCGGAGAGATAGGAGGCGGGGAGACTGCAGCAGGCGGGGCTAGGCGCCGGTGAGATTGGAGGCGGGAGACTGCACCAGGCGGGACTAGGCGCCGCAGAGATAGGAGGTGGGGAGACTGCACCAGGCGGGGCTAGGCACCGGAGAGATAGGAGGCGGGGAGACTGCACCAGGCGGGGCTAGGCACCGGAGAGATAGGAGGCTGGGAGACTGCAGCAGGCAGGGCTAGGCACCGGAGAGATAGGAGGCGGAGAGACTGCACCAGGCAGGGTTAGGCACCAGAGAGATAGGAGGCTGGGAGACTGCACTAGGCGGGGTAGGCGCCGGAGAGATAGGAGACGGGGAGACTGCACCAGGCGGGGCTAGGCGCCGGAGAGATAGGAGGTGGGGAGACTGCACCAGGCGGGGCTAGGCACCGCAGAGATAGGAGGCGGGGAGACTGCACCAGGCAGGGCTCGGCACCGGAGAGATAGGAGGTGGGGAGACTGCACCAGGCAGGGCTAGGCACCGGAGAGGTAGGAGGCGGGGAGACTGCACCCAGTGGGGCTAGGCACCGGAGAGATAGGAGGCTGGAAGACTGCACCAGGCGGGGCTAGGCACTGGAGAGATAGGAGGGTGGGATACTGCACCAGGCACTGCAGAGATAGGAGACGGGGAGACTGCATCAGGTGGGGCTAGGCACCGCAGAGATAGAAGGCTGGGAGACTGCACAAGGCGGGGCTAGGCACCGGAGAGATAGGAGGCGGGGAGACTGCACCAGGCGAGGCCAGGCACCGGAGAGATAGGAGGCTGGGAGACTGCACCAGGCGGGGTAGGCACCGGAGAGATAGGAGTCGGGGAGACTGCACCAGGCGGGGCTAGGCGGCGGAGAGATTGGAGGCGGGGTGACTGCACCAGGCGGGGCTAGGCGCCGCAGAGATAGGAGGCGGGTAGACTGCACCAGGCGGGGCTAGGCACCGGATAGATAGGAGGTGGGGAGACTGTACCAGGCGGGGCTAGGCACCGGAGAGATAGGAGGCGGGGAGACTGCAGCAGGCGGGGCTAGGCGCCGGTGAGATTGGAGGCGGGGAGACTGCACCAGGCGGGACTAGGCACCGCAGAGATAGGAGGTGGGGAGACTGCACCAGGCGGGGCTAGGCACCGGAGAGATAGGAGGCGGGGAGACTGCACCAGGCGGGGCTAGGCACCGGAGAGATAGGAGGCTGGGAGACTGCAGCAGGCAGGGCTAGGCACCGGAGAGATAGGAGGCGGAGAGACTGCACCAGGCAGGGTTAGGCACCAGAGAGATAGGAGGCTGGGAGACTGCACTAGGCGGGGTAGGCGCCGGAGAGATAGGAGACGGGGAGACTGCACCAGGCGGGGCTAGGCGCCGGAGAGATAGGAGGTGGGGAGACTGCACCAGGCGGGGCTAGGCACCGCAGAGATAGGAGGCGGGGAGACTGCACCAGGCAGGGCTCGGCACCGGAGAGATAGGAGGTGGGGAGACTGCACCAGGCGGGGCTAGGCACCGCAGAGATAGGAGGTGGGGAGTCTGCACCAGACGGGGCTGGGCACCGCAGAGATAGCAGGCTGGGAGACTGCACCAGGCGGGGCTGGGCACCGCAGAGATAGGAGGCTGGGAGACTGCACCGGGGGGATCGGCGCCGCAGAGATAGGAGGTGGGGAGACTGCACCTGGTGGGGCTAGGCACCGGAGAGATAGGAGGCAGGGAGACTGCACCAGGCGGGGCTAGGCACCGGAGAGATAGGAGGTGGTGAGACTGCACCAGGCGGGGCTAGGCACCGGAGAGATAGGAGGCGGGGAGACTGTACCAGGTGGGGCTAGGCGCCGGAGAGATAGGAGGTGGGTAGACTGCACCAGGCGGGGCTAGGCACCGGAGAGATAGGAGGCTGGGAGACTGCACCAGGTGGGGCTAGGCACGGGAGAGATAGGAGCCTGGGAGACTGCACCAGGCGGGGCTAGGCACCGGAGAGATAGGAGGCGGGGATACTGCACCAGGCGGGGCTGGGTGCAGGAGAGATAGGAGGCGGGGAGACTGCATCAGGTGGGGCTAGGCACTGGAGAGATAGGAGGCTGGGAGACTGCACCTGGCGGGGCTAGGCACCGCAGAGATAGGAGGCTGGGAGACTGCACCAGGCAGGGCTAGGCACCGGAGAGATAGGAGACGGGGAGACTGCACCAGGCGGGGCTAGGCACCGGAGAGATAGGAGGTGGGGAGGCTGCATCAGGTGGCGCTAGGCACCAGAGAGATAGGAGGCGGGGAGACTGCACCCGGCAGGGATGGGCACCGGAGAGATAGGAGATGGGGAGACTGCACCAGGTGAGGCTAGGCACCGGAGAGATAGGAGGCGGGGAGACTGCACCCGGCAGGGATGGGCACCGGAGAGATAGGAGGTGGGGAGACTGCACCAGGTGGGGCTAGGCACCGCAGAGATAGGGGGCGGGGAGACAGCACCCGGCAGGGATGGGCACCGGAGAGATAGGAGGTCGGGAGACTGCACCAGGCGGGGCTAGGCACCGGAGAGATAGGAGGCTGGGAGACTGCACCAGGTGGGGGTAGGCGCCGCAGAGATAGGAGGCGGGGAGACTGCACCAGGCAGGGCTAGGCACCGGAGAGATAGGAGGCGGGGAGACTGCACCAGGCGGGACTAGGCACCGGAGAGATAGGAGGCTGGGAGACTGCACCAGGCGGGGCTAGGCACCGGAGGGATAGTAGGCTGGGAGACTGCACCAGGCAGGGCTAGGCACCGGAGAGGTAGGAGGCGGGGAGACTGCACCCAGTGGGGCTAGGCACCGGAGAGATAGGAGGCTGGAAGACTGCACCAGGCGGGGCTAGGCACTGGAGAGATAGGAGGGTGGGATACTGCACCAGGCACTGCAGAGATAGGAGACGGGGAGACTGCATCAGGTGGGGCTAGGCACCGCAGAGATAGAAGGTGGGGAGACTGCACAAGGCGGGGCTAGGCGCCGGAGAGATAGGAGGCGGGGAGACTGCACCCGGCGAGGCTAGGCACCGGAGAGATAGGAGGCTGGGAGACTGCACCAGGCGGGGTAGGCACCGGAGAGATAGGAGGCGGGGAGACTGCACCAGGCGGGCTAGGTGCTGGAGAGATTGGAGGCGGGGAGACTGCATCAGGCGGGGCTAGGCGCCGCAGAGATAGGAGGCGGGGAGACTGCACAAGGCGGGGCTAGGCACCGGAGAGATAGGAGGCGGGGAGACTGCACCAGGCGAGGCCAGGCACCGGAGAGATAGGAGGCTGGGAGACTGCACCAGGCGGGGTAGGCACCGGAGAGATAGGAGTCGGGGAGACTGCACCAGGCGGGGCTAGGCGGCGGAGAGATTGGAGGCGGGGTGACTGCACCAGGCGGGGCTAGGCGCCGCAGAGATAGGAGGCGGGTAGACTGCACCAGGCGGGGCTAGGCACCGGATAGATAGGAGGTGGGGAGACTGTACCAGGCGGGGCTAGGCACCGGAGAGATAGGAGGCGGGGAGACTGCAGCAGGCGGGGCTAGGCGCCGGTGAGATTGGAGGCGGGGAGACTGCACCAGGCGGGACTAGGCACCGCAGAGATAGGAGGTGGGGAGACTGCACCAGGCGGGGCTAGGCACCGGAGAGATAGGAGGCGGGGAGACTGCACCAGGCGGGGCTAGGCACCGGAGAGATAGGAGGCTGGGAGACTGCAGCAGGCAGGGCTAGGCACCGGAGAGATAGGAGGCGGAGAGACTGCACCAGGCAGGGTTAGGCACCAGAGAGATAGGAGGCTGGGAGACTGCACTAGGCGGGGTAGGCGCCGGAGAGATAGGAGACGGGGAGACTGCACCAGGCGGGGCTAGGCGCCGGAGAGATAGGAGGTGGGGAGACTGCACCAGGCGGGGCTAGGCACCGCAGAGATAGGAGGCGGGGAGACTGCACCAGGCAGGGCTCGGCACCGGAGAGATAGGAGGTGGGGAGACTGCACCAGGCGGGGCTAGGCACCGCAGAGATAGGAGGTGGGGAGTCTGCACCAGACGGGGCTGGGCACCGCAGAGATAGCAGGCTGGGAGACTGCACCAGGCGGGGCTGGGCACCGCAGAGATAGGAGGCTGGGAGACTGCACCGGGGGGATCGGCGCCGCAGAGATAGGAGGTGGGGAGACTGCACCTGGTGGGGCTAGGCACCGGAGAGATAGGAGGCAGGGAGACTGCACCAGGCGGGGCTAGGCACCGGAGAGATAGGAGGTGGTGAGACTGCACCAGGCGGGGCTAGGCACCGGAGAGATAGGAGGCGGGGAGACTGTACCAGGTGGGGCTAGGCGCCGGAGAGATAGGAGGTGGGTAGACTGCACCAGGCGGGGCTAGGCACCGGAGAGATAGGAGGCTGGGAGACTGCACCAGGTGGGGCTAGGCACGGGAGAGATAGGAGCCTGGGAGACTGCACCAGGCGGGGCTAGGCACCGGAGAGATAGGAGGCGGGGATACTGCACCAGGCGGGGCTGGGTGCAGGAGAGATAGGAGGCGGGGAGACTGCATCAGGTGGGGCTAGGCACTGGAGAGATAGGAGGCTGGGAGACTGCACCTGGCGGGGCTAGGCACCGCAGAGATAGGAGGCTGGGAGACTGCACCAGGCAGGGCTAGGCACCGGAGAGATAGGAGACGGGGAGACTGCACCAGGCGGGGCTAGGCACCGGAGAGATAGGAGGTGGGGAGGCTGCATCAGGTGGCGCTAGGCACCAGAGAGATAGGAGGCGGGGAGACTGCACCCGGCAGGGATGGGCACCGGAGAGATAGGAGATGGGGAGACTGCACCAGGTGGGGCTAGGCACCGGAGAGATAGGAGGCGGGGAGACTGCACCCGGCAGGGATGGGCACCGGAGAGATAGGAGGTGGGGAGACTGCACCAGGTGGGGCTAGGCACCGCAGAGATAGGGGGCGGGGAGACAGCACCCGGCAGGGATGGGCACCGGAGAGATAGGAGGTCGGGAGACTGCACCAGGCGGGGCTAGGCACCGGAGAGATAGGAGGCTGGGAGACTGCACCAGGTGGGGGTAGGCGCCGCAGAGATAGGAGGCGGGGAGACTGCACCAGGCAGGGCTAGGCACCGGAGAGATAGGAGGCGGGGAGACTGCACCAGGCGGGACTAGGCACCGGAGAGATAGGAGGCTGGGAGACTGCACCAGGCGGGGCTAGGCACCGGAGGGATAGTAGGCTGGGAGACTGCACCAGGCAGGGCTAGGCACCGGAGAGGTAGGAGGCGGGGAGACTGCACCCAGTGGGGCTAGGCACCGGAGAGATAGGAGGCTGGAAGACTGCACCAGGCGGGGCTAGGCACTGGAGAGATAGGAGGGTGGGATACTGCACCAGGCACTGCAGAGATAGGAGACGGGGAGACTGCATCAGGTGGGGCTAGGCACCGCAGAGATAGAAGGTGGGGAGACTGCACAAGGCGGGGCTAGGCGCCGGAGAGATAGGAGGCGGGGAGACTGCACCCGGCGAGGCTAGGCACCGGAGAGATAGGAGGCTGGGAGACTGCACCAGGCGGGGTAGGCACCGGAGAGATAGGAGGCGGGGAGACTGCACCAGGCGGGCTAGGTGCTGGAGAGATTGGAGGCGGGGAGACTGCATCAGGCGGGGCTAGGCGCCGCAGAGATAGGAGGCGGGGAGACTGCACCAGGCAGGGCTAGGCACCGGAGAGATAGGAGGTGGGGAGACTGTACCAGGCGGGGCTAGGCACCGGAGAGATAGGAGGCGGGGAGACTGCACCAGGAGGGGCTAGGCGCCGGAGAGATTGGTGGCGGGGAGACTGCACCAGGCGGGGCTAGGCGCCGCAGAGATAGGAGGCGGGGAGACTGCATCAGGTAGGGCTAGGCACCGCAGAGATAGAAGGCTGGGAGACTGCACAAGGCGGGGCTAGGCGCCGGAGAGATAGGAGGCGGGGAGACTGCACCAGGCGAGGCCAGGCACCGGAGAGATAGGAGGCTGGGAGACTGCACCAGGCGGGGTAGGCACCGGAGAGATAGGAGTCGGGGAGACTGCACCAGGCGGGGCTAGGCGGCGGAGAGATTGGAGGCGGGGTGACTGCACCAGGCGGGGCTAGGCGCCGCAGAGATAGGAGGCGGGTAGACTGCACCAGGCGGGGCTAGGCACCGGATAGATAGGAGGTGGGGAGACTGTACCAGGCGGGGCTAGGCACCGGAGAGATAGGAGGCGGGGAGACTGCAGCAGGCGGGGCTAGGCGCCGGTGAGATTGGAGGCGGGAGACTGCACCAGGCGGGACTAGGCGCCGCAGAGATAGGAGGTGGGGAGACTGCACCAGGCGGGGCTAGGCACCGGAGAGATAGGAGGCGGGGAGACTGCACCAGGCGGGGCTAGGCACCGGAGAGATAGGAGGCTGGGAGACTGCAGCAGGCAGGGCTAGGCACCGGAGAGATAGGAGGCGGAGAGACTGCACCAGGCAGGGTTAGGCACCAGAGAGATAGGAGGCTGGGAGACTGCACTAGGCGGGGTAGGCGCCGGAGAGATAGGAGACGGGGAGACTGCACCAGGCGGGGCTAGGCGCCGGAGAGATAGGAGGTGGGGAGACTGCACCAGGCGGGGCTAGGCACCGCAGAGATAGGAGGCGGGGAGACTGCACCAGGCAGGGCTCGGCACCGGAGAGATAGGAGGTGGGGAGACTGCACCAGGCAGGGCTAGGCACCGGAGAGGTAGGAGGCGGGGAGACTGCACCCAGTGGGGCTAGGCACCGGAGAGATAGGAGGCTGGAAGACTGCACCAGGCGGGGCTAGGCACTGGAGAGATAGGAGGGTGGGATACTGCACCAGGCACTGCAGAGATAGGAGACGGGGAGACTGCATCAGGTGGCGCTAGGCACCGCAGAGATAGAAGGCTGGGAGACTGCACAAGGCTGGGCTAGGCACCGGAGAGATAGGAGGCGGGGAGACTGCACCAGGCGAGGCCAGGCACCGGAGAGATAGGAGGCTGGGAGACTGCACCAGGCGGGGTAGGCACCGGAGAGATAGGAGTCGGGGAGACTGCACCAGGCGGGGCTAGGCGGCGGAGAGATTGGAGGCGGGGTGACTGCACCAGGCGGGGCTAGGCGCCGCAGAGATAGGAGGCGGGTAGACTGCACCAGGCGGGGCTAGGCACCGGATAGATAGGAGGTGGGGAGACTGTACCAGGCGGGGCTAGGCACCGGAGAGATAGGAGGCGGGGAGACTGCAGCAGGCGGGGCTAGGCGCCGGTGAGATTGGAGGCGGGGAGACTGCACCAGGCGGGACTAGGCACCGCAGAGATAGGAGGTGGGGAGACTGCACCAGGCGGGGCTAGGCACCGGAGAGATAGGAGGCGGGGAGACTGCACCAGGCGGGGCTAGGCACCGGAGAGATAGGAGGCTGGGAGACTGCAGCAGGCAGGGCTAGGCACCGGAGAGATAGGAGGCGGAGAGACTGCACCAGGCAGGGTTAGGCACCAGAGAGATAGGAGGCTGGGAGACTGCACTAGGCGGGGTAGGCGCCGGAGAGATAGGAGACGGGGAGACTGCACCAGGCGGGGCTAGGCGCCGGAGAGATAGGAGGTGGGGAGACTGCACCAGGCGGGGCTAGGCACCGCAGAGATAGGAGGCGGGGAGACTGCACCAGGCAGGGCTCGGCACCGGAGAGATAGGAGGTGGGGAGACTGCACCAGGCGGGGCTAGGCACCGCAGAGATAGGAGGTGGGGAGTCTGCACCAGACGGGGCTGGGCACCGCAGAGATAGCAGGCTGGGAGACTGCACCAGGCGGGGCTGGGCACCGCAGAGATAGGAGGCTGGGAGACTGCACCGGGGGGATCGGCGCCGCAGAGATAGGAGGTGGGGAGACTGCACCTGGTGGGGCTACGCACCGGAGAGATAGGAGGTGGGGAGACTGTACCAGGCAGGGCTCGGCACTGCAGAGATAGGAGGCTGGGAGACTGCAGCAGGCGGGGCTAGGCGACGGAGAGACTGGAGGTGGGGAGACTGCACCAGGCGGGGTTAGGCACCGGAGAGATAGGAGGTAGGGAGACTGCACCAGGCGGGGCTCGGCACCGGAGAGATAGGAGGTGGGGAGACTGCACCAGGCGGGGCTAGGCACTGCAGAGATAGGAGGTGGGGAGACTGCACCTGGCGGGTCTAGGCACCGCAGAGATAGGAGGCGGTGAGACTGTACCAGGCGGGGCTAGGCACCTGAGAGATAGGAGGCGGGGAGACTGCACCAGGCGGGGCTAGGCACCGGAGAGATAGGAGGCGGGCAGACTGCATCAGTTGGGGTTAGGCGCCGGAGAGATAGGAGGCGGGGAGACTGCACCCAGCAGGGCTAGGCACCGCAGAGATAGGAGGCAGGGAGACTGCACCAGGCGGGGCTAGGCACCAGAGCGATAGGAGGCGGGGAGACTGCACCAGGCGGGGCTAGGCACCGGAGAAATAGGAGGCGGGGAGACTGCACCAGGAGGGGCTTGGCACCAGAGAGATAGGAGGCGGGGAGACTGCACCAGGCGGGGCTAGGCGCCGCAGAGATAGGAGGCGGGGAGACTGCACCAGGCGGGGCTAGGCAAAGGAGAGATAGGAGGCTGGGATACTGCACCATGCGGGGATAGGCGCCGCAGAGATAGGAGGCGGGGAGACTGCACCCGGCAGGAATGGGCACCGGAGAGATAGGAGGTGGGGTGACTGCACCATGCGGGGCTAGGCTCCTCAGAGATAGGAGGCGGGGAGACTGCACCCGGCAGGGATGGGCACGGGAGAGATAGGAGGTGGGGAGACTGTACCAGGCGGGGCTAGGCGCCGGAGAGATAGGAGGTGGGCAGACTGCACCAGGCGGGGCTAGGCACCGTAGAGATAGGAGCCTGGGAGACTGCACCAGGTGGGGCTAGGCACCGGAGAGATGGGGAGACTGCACCCGGCAGGGCTAGGCACCGGAGAGATAGGAGGCTAGGAGACTGCACTAGGCGGGGCTAGGCACGGGAGAGATAGGAGGCTGGGAGACTGCACCAGGCGGGGCTAGGCACCTCAGAGATAGAAGGCGGGGAGACTGCACAAGGCGGGGCTAGGCGCCGGAGAGATAGGAGGCGGGGAGACTGCACCAGACGAGGCTAGGCACCGGAGAGATAGGAGGCTGGGAGACTGCACCAGGCGGGGCTAGGCGCCGGAGAGATAGGAGGTGGGGAGACTGCACCAGGCGGGGCTAGGCACCGGAGAGATAGGAGGCTGGGAGACTGCACCAGGTGGGGCTAGGCACCGGAGAGATAGGAGGCGGGGAGACTGCACCAGGCGGGGCTAGGCACCGGAGAGATAGCAGGCGGGGAGACTGCACCAGGCGGGGCTAGGCACCGGAGAGATAGGAGGTGGGGAGACTGCACCAGGCGGGGCTAGGCACCGGAGAGATAGGAGGTGGGGAGACTGCACCAGGCGCGGCTAAGCACCGGAGAGATAGGAGGCGGGGAGACTGCACCCGGCAGGGCTAGGCACCGCAGAGATAGGAGGCAGGGAGACTGCACCAGGCGGGGCTAGGCACCGGAGCGATAGGAGGCGGGGAGACTGCACCAGGCGTGGCTAGGCACCGGAGAAATAGGAGGCGGGGAGACTGCACCAGGAGGGGCTTGGCACCAGAGAGATAGGAGGTGGGGAGACTGCACCAGGCGGGGCTAGGCGCCGCAGAGATAGGAGGCGGGGAGACTGCACCAGGCGGGGCTAGGCAAAGGAGAGATAGGAGGCTGGGAGACTGCACCATGCGGGGATAGGCGCCGCAGAGATAGGAGGCGGGGAGACTGCACCCGGCAGGGATGGGCACCGGAGAGATAGGAGGCGGGGAGACTGCACCATGCGGGGCTAGGCTCCTCAGAGATAGGAGGCGGGGAGACTGCACCCGGCAGGGATGGGCACGGGAGAGATAGGAGGTGGGGAGACTGCACCAGGCGGGGCTAGGCGCCGCAGAGATAGGAGGTGTGAATACTGCACCAGGCGGGGCTAGGCACCGGAGAGATAGGAGGCAGGGAGACTGCACCAGGCGGGGCTAGGCGCCGCAGAGATAGGAGGTGTGAAGACTGCACCAGGCGGGGCTAGGCACCGGAGAGATAGGAGGCAGGGAGACTGCACCAGGCGGGGCTAGGCGCTGGAGAGATAGGAGGTGGGCAGACTGCACCAGGCGGGGCTAGGCACCGTAGAGATAGGAGGCTGGGAGACTGCACCAGGTGGGGCTAGGCACCGGAGAGATGGGGAGACTGCACCCGGCAGGGCTAGGCACCGGAGAGATAGGAGGCTAGGAGACTGCACTAGGCGGGGCTAGGCACGGGAGAGATAGGAGCCTGGGAGACTGCACCAGGCGGGGCTAGGCACCGGAGAGATAGGAGGCTGGGAGACTGCACCAGGCGGGGCTTGGCACCGGAGAGATAGGAGGCGGGGAGACTACAGCAGGCGGGTCTAGGCGCCGGAGAGATAGGAGGCGGGAAGACTGCATCAGGTGGGGCTAGGCACCGGAGAGATAGGAGGCTGGGAGACTGCACCAGGCGGGGCTAGGCACCGCAGAGATAGGAGGCTGGGAGACTGCACCAGGCGGGGCTAGGCGCCGGAGAGATAGGAGGCGGGGAGACTGCACCAGGCGGGGCTAGGCACCGGAGAGATAGCAGGCGGGGAGACTGCACCAGGCGGCGCTAGGCACCGGAGAGATAGGAGGCGGGGAGACTGCACCAGGCGGGGCTAGGCACCGGAGAGATAGGAGGTGGGGAGACTGCACCAGGCGGGGCTAAGCACCGGAGAGATAGGAGGCGGGGAGACTGCACCAGACGGGGCTAGGCACCGGAGAGATAGGAGACGGGGAGACTGCACCAGGCGGGGCTAGGCACCGGAGGGATAGGAGGCTGGGAGACTGCACCAGGCAGGGCTAGGCACCGGAGAGGTAGGAGGCGGGGAGACTGCACCCGGTGGGGCTAGGCACCGGAGAGATAGGAGGCTGGAAGACTGCACCAGGCGGGGCTAGGCACTGGAGAGATAGGAGGGTGGGATACTGCACCAGGCGGGTCTAGGCACTGGAGAGATAGGAGACGGGGAGACTGCATCAGGTGGGGCTAGGCACCACAGAGATAGAAGGCGGGGAGACTGCACAAGGCGGGGCTAGGCGCCGGAGAGATAGGAGGCGGGGAGACTGCACCCAGCAGGGCTAGGCACCGCAGAGATAGGAGGCAGGGAGACTGCACCAGGCGGGGCTAGGCACCAGAGCGATAGGAGGCGGGGAGACTGCACCAGGCGGGGCTAGGCACCGGAGAAATAGGAGGCGGGGAGACTGCACCAGGAGGGGCTTGGCACCAGAGAGATAGGAGGCGGGGAGACTGCACCAGGCGGGGCTAGGCGCCGCAGAGATAGGAGGCGGGGAGACTGCACCAGGCGGGGCTAGGCAAAGGAGAGATAGGAGGCTGGGATACTGCACCATGCGGGGATAGGCGCCGCAGAGATAGGAGGCGGGGAGACTGCACCCGGCAGGAATGGGCACCGGAGAGATAGGAGGTGGGGTGACTGCACCATGCGGGGCTAGGCTCCTCAGAGATAGGAGGCGGGGAGACTGCACCCGGCAGGGATGGGCACGGGAGAGATAGGAGGTGGGGAGACTGTACCAGGCGGGGCTAGGCGCCGGAGAGATAGGAGGTGGGCAGACTGCACCAGGCGGGGCTAGGCACCGTAGAGATAGGAGCCTGGGAGACTGCACCAGGTGGGGCTAGGCACCGGAGAGATGGGGAGACTGCACCCGGCAGGGCTAGGCACCGGAGAGATAGGAGGCTAGGAGACTGCACTAGGCGGGGCTAGGCACGGGAGAGATAGGAGGCTGGGAGACTGCACCAGGCGGGGCTAGGCACCTCAGAGATAGAAGGCGGGGAGACTGCACAAGGCGGGGCTAGGCGCCGGAGAGATAGGAGGCGGGGAGACTGCACCAGACGAGGCTAGGCACCGGAGAGATAGGAGGCTGGGAGACTGCACCAGGCGGGGCTAGGCGCCGGAGAGATAGGAGGTGGGGAGACTGCACCAGGCGGGGCTAGGCACCGGAGAGATAGGAGGCTGGGAGACTGCACCAGGTGGGGCTAGGCACCGGAGAGATAGGAGGCGGGGAGACTGCACCAGGCGGGGCTAGGCACCGGAGAGATAGCAGGCGGGGAGACTGCACCAGGCGGGGCTAGGCACCGGAGAGATAGGAGGCGGGGAGACTGCACCAGGCGGGGCTAGGCACCGGAGAGATAGGAGGTGGGGAGACTGCACCAGGCGCGGCTAAGCACCGGAGAGATAGGAGGCGGGGAGACTGCACCCGGCAGGGCTAGGCACCGCAGAGATAGGAGGCAGGGAGACTGCACCAGGCGGGGCTAGGCACCGGAGCGATAGGAGGCAGGGAGACTGCACCAGGCGGGGCTAGGCACCGGAGAAATAGGAGGCGGGGAGACTGCACCAGGAGGGGCTTGGCACCAGAGAGATAGGAGGTGGGGAGACTGCACCAGGCGGGGCTAGGCGCCGCAGAGATAGGAGGCGGGGAGACTGCACCAGGCGGGGCTAGGCAAAGGAGAGATAGGAGGCTGGGAGACTGCACCATGCGGGGATAGGCGCCGCAGAAATAGGAGGCGGGGAGACTGCACCCGGCAGGGATGGGCACCGGAGAGATAGGAGGCGGGGAGACTGCACCATGCGGGGCTAGGCTCCTCAGAGATAGGAGGCGGGGAGACTGCACCCGGCAGGGATGGGCACGGGAGAGATAGGAGGTGGGGAGACTGCACCAGGCGGGGCTTGGCACCGGAGAGATAGGAGGCGGGGAGACTACAGCAGGCGGGTCTAGGCGCCGGAGAGATAGGAGGCGGGAAGACTGCATCAGGTGGGGCTAGGCACCGGAGAGATAGGAGGCTGGGAGACTGCACCAGGCGGGGCTAGGCACCGCAGAGATAGGAGGCTGGGAGACTGCACCAGGCGGGGCTAGGCGCCGGAGAGATAGGAGGCGGGGAGACTGCACCAGGCGGGGCTAGGCACCGGAGAGATAGCAGGCGGGGAGACTGCACCAGGCGGCGCTAGGCACCGGAGAGATAGGAGGCGGGGAGACTGCACCAGGCGGGGCTAGGCACCGGAGAGATAGGAGGTGGGGAGACTGCACCAGGCGGGGCTAAGCACCGGAGAGATAGGAGGCGGGGAGACTGCACCAGGCGGGGCTAGGCACCGGAGAGATAGGAGACGGGGAGACTGCACCAGGCGGGGCTAGGCACCGGAGGGATAGGAGGCTGGGAGACTGCACCAGGCAGGGCTAGGCACCGGAGAGGTAGGAGGCGGGGAGACTGCACCCGGTGGGGCTAGGCACCGGAGAGATAGGAGGCTGGAAGACTGCACCAGGCGGGGCTAGGCACTGGAGAGATAGGAGGGTGGGATACTGCACCAGGCGGGTCTAGGCACTGGAGAGATAGGAGACGGGGAGACTGCATCAGGTGGGGCTAGGCACCACAGAGATAGAAGGCGGGGAGACTGCACAAGGCGGGGCTAGGCGCCGGAGAGATAGGAGGCGGGGAGACTGCACCCAGCAGGGCTAGGCACCGCAGAGATAGGAGGCAGGGAGACTGCACCAGGCGGGGCTAGGCACCAGAGCGATAGGAGGCGGGGAGACTGCACCAGGCGGGGCTAGGCACCGGAGAAATAGGAGGCGGGGAGACTGCACCAGGAGGGGCTTGGCACCAGAGAGATAGGAGGCGGGGAGACTGCACCAGGCGGGGCTAGGCGCCGCAGAGATAGGAGGCGGGGAGACTGCACCAGGCGGGGCTAGGCAAAGGAGAGATAGGAGGCTGGGATACTGCACCATGCGGGGATAGGTGCCGCAGAGATAGGAGGCGGGGAGACTGCACCCGGCAGGAATGGGCACCGGAGAGATAGGAGGTGGGGTGACTGCACCATGCGGGGCTAGGCTCCTCAGAGATAGGAGGCGGGGAGACTGCACCCGGCAGGGATGGGCACGGGAGAGATAGGAGGTGGGGAGACTGTACCAGGCGGGGCTAGGCGCCGGAGAGATAGGAGGTGGGCAGACTGCACCAGGCGGGGCTAGGCACCGTAGAGATAGGAGCCTGGGAGACTGCACCAGGTGGGGCTAGGCACCGGAGAGATGGGGAGACTGCACCCGGCAGGGCTAGGCACCGGAGAGATAGGAGGCTAGGAGACTGCACTAGGCGGGGCTAGGCACGGGAGAGATAGGAGGCTGGGAGACTGCACCAGGCGGGGCTAGGCACCTCAGAGATAGAAGGCGGGGAGACTGCACAAGGCGGGGCTAGGCGCCGGAGAGATAGGAGGCGGGGAGACTGCACCAGACGAGGCTAGGCACCGGAGAGATAGGAGGCTGGGAGACTGCACCAGGCGGGGCTAGGCGCCGGAGAGATAGGAGGTGGGGAGACTGCACCAGGCGGGGCTAGGCACCGGAGAGATAGGAGGCTGGGAGACTGCACCAGGTGGGGCTAGGCACCGGAGAGATAGGAGGCGGGGAGACTGCACCAGGCGGGGCTAGGCACCGGAGAGATAGCAGGCGGGGAGACTGCACCAGGCGGGGCTAGGCACCGGAGAGATAGGAGGCGGGGAGACTGCACCAGGCGGGGCTAGGCACCGGAGAGATAGGAGGTGGGGAGACTGCACCAGGCGCGGCTAAGCACCGGAGAGATAGGAGGCGGGGAGACTGCACCCGGCAGGGCTAGGCACCGCAGAGATAGGAGGCAGGGAGACTGCACCAGGCGGGGCTAGGCACCGGAGCGATAGGAGGCAGGGAGACTGCACCAGGCGGGGCTAGGCACCGGAGAAATAGGAGGCGGGGAGACTGCACCAGGAGGGGCTTGGCACCAGAGAGATAGGAGGTGGGGAGACTGCACCAGGCGGGGCTAGGCGCCGCAGAGATAGGAGGCGGGGAGACTGCACCAGGCGGGGCTAGGCAAAGGAGAGATAGGAGGCTGGGAGACTGCACCATGCGGGGATAGGCGCCGCAGAGATAGGAGGCGGGGAGACTGCACCCGGCAGGGATGGGCACCGGAGAGATAGGAGGCGGGGAGACTGCACCATGCGGGGCTAGGCTCCTCAGAGATAGGAGGCGGGGAGACTGCACCCGGCAGGGATGGGCACGGGAGAGATAGGAGGTGGGGAGACTGCACCAGGCGGGGCTAGGCGCCGCAGAGATAGGAGGTGTGAATACTGCACCAGGCGGGGCTAGGCACCGGAGAGATAGGAGGCAGGGAGACTGCACCAGGCGGGGCTAGGCGCCGCAGAGATAGGAGGTGTGAAGACTGCACCAGGCGGGGCTAGGCACCGGAGAGATAGGAGGCAGGGAGACTGCACCAGGCGGGGCTAGGCGCTGGAGAGATAGGAGGTGGGCAGACTGCACCAGGCGGGGCTAGGCACCGTAGAGATAGGAGGCTGGGAGACTGCACCAGGTGGGGCTAGGCACCGGAGAGATGGGGAGACTGCACCCGGCAGGGCTAGGCACCGGAGAGATAGGAGGCTAGGAGACTGCACTAGGCGGGGCTAGGCACGGGAGAGATAGGAGCCTGGGAGACTGCACCAGGCGGGGCTAGGCACCGGAGAGATAGGAGGCTGGGAGACTGCACCAGACGGGGCTTGGCACCGGAGAGATAGGAGGCGGGGAGACTACAGCAGGCGGGTCTAGGCGCCGGAGAGATAGGAGGCGGGAAGACTGCATCAGGTGGGGCTAGGCACCGGAGAGATAGGAGGCTGGGAGACTGCACCAGGCGGGGCTTGGCACCGCAGAGATAGGAGGCTGGGAGACTGCACCAGGCGGGGCTAGGCGCCGGAGAGATAGGAGGCGGGGAGACTGCACCAGGCGGGGCTAGGCACCGGAGAGATAGCAGGCGGGGAGACTGCACCAGGCGGCGCTAGGCACCGGAGAGATAGGAGGCGGGGAGACTGCACCAGGCGGGGCTAGGCACCGGAGAGATAGGAGGTGGGGAGACTGCACCAGGCGGGGCTAAGCACCGGAGAGATAGGAGGCGGGGAGACTGCACCAGGCGGGGCTAGGCACCGGAGAGATAGGAGACGGGGAGACTGCACCAGGCGGGGCTAGGCACCGGAGGGATAGGAGGCTGGGAGACTGCACCAGGCAGGGCTAGGCACCGGAGAGGTAGGAGGCGGGGAGACTGCACCCGGGGGGGCTAGGCACCGGAGAGATAGGAGGCTGGAAGACTGCACCAGGCGGGGCTAGGCACTGGAGAGATAGGAGGGTGGGATACTGCACCAGGCGGGTCTAGGCACTGGAGAGATAGGAGACGGGGAGACTGCATCAGGTGGAGCTAGGCACCACAGAGATAGAAGGCGGGGAGACTGCACAAGGCGGGGCTAGGCGCCGGAGAGATAGGAGGCGGGGAGACTGCACCAGGCGAGGCTAGGCACCGGAGAGATAGGAGGCTGGGAGACTGCACCAGGCGGGGTAGGCACCGGAGAGATAGGAGGCGGGGAGACTGCACCAGGTGGGGCTAGGAGGCGCTTGGAGAGATTGGAGGCGGGGAGACTGCACCAGGCGGGGCTAGGCAAAGGAGAGATAGGAGGCTGGGAGACTGCACCAGGCGGGGCTAGGCACCGGAGAGATAGGAGGCGGGGAGACTGCACCAGGCAGGGCTAGGCACCGGAGAGATAGGAGGTGGGGAGACTGCACCAGGCGGGGCTAGGCACCGCAGAGATAGGAGGTGGGGAGTCTGCACCAGACGGGGCTGGGCACCGCAGAGATAGCAGGCTGGGAGACTGCACCAGGCGGGGCTGGGCACCGCAGAGATAGGAGGCTGGGAGACTGCAGCGGCGGGATCGGCGCCGCAGAGATAGGAGGTGGGGAGACTGCACCTGGTGGGGCTACGCACCGGAGAGATAGGAGGTGGGGAGACTGTACCAGGCAGGGCTCGGCACTGCAGAGATAGGAGGCTGGGAGACTGCAGCAGGCGGGGCTAGGCGACGGAGAGACTGGAGGTGGGGAGACTGCACTAGGCGGGGTTAGGCACCGGAGAGATAGGAGGTAGGGAGACTGCACCAGGCGGGGCTCGGCACCGGAGAGATAGGAGGTGGGGAGACTGCACCAGGCGGGGCTAGGCACTGCAGAGATAGGAGGTGGGGAGACTGCACCTGGCGGGTCTAGGCACCGCAGAGATAGGAGGCGGTGAGACTGTACCAGGCGGGGCTAGGCACCTGAGAGATAGGAGGCGGGGAGACTGCACCAGGCGGGGCTAGGCACCGGAGAGATAGGAGGCGGGCAGACTGCATCAGTTGGGGTTAGGCGCCGGAGAGATAGGAGGCGGGGAGACTGCACCCAGCAGGGCTAGGCACCGCAGAGATAGGAGGCGGGGAGACTGCACCAGGCGGGGCTAGGCACCGGAGAGATAGGAGGCGGGCAGACTGCACCAGGAGGGGCTTGGCACCAGAGAGATAGGAGGCGGGGAGACTGCACCAGGCGGGGCTAGGCGCCGCAGAGATAGGAGGCGGGGAGACTGCACCAGGCGGGGCTAGGCAAAGGAGAGATAGGAGGCTGGGATACTGCACCATGCGGGGATAGGCGCCGCAGAGATAGGAGGCGGGGAGACTGCACCCGGCAGGAATGGGCACCGGAGAGATAGGAGGTGGGGTGACTGCACCATGCGGGGCTAGGCTCCTCAGAGATAGGAGGCGGGGAGACTGCACCCGGCAGGGATGGGCACGGGAGAGATAGGAGGTGGGGAGACTGTACCAGGCGGGGCTAGGCGCCGGAGAGATAGGAGGTGGGCAGACTGCACCAGGCGGGGCTAGGCACCGTAGAGATAGGAGCCTGGGAGACTGCACCAGGTGGGGCTAGGCACCGGAGAGATGGGGAGACTGCACCCGGCAGGGCTAGGCACCGGAGAGATAGGAGGCTAGGAGACTGCACTAGGCGGGGCTAGGCACGGGAGAGATAGGAGGCTGGGAGACTGCACCAGGCGGGGCTAGGCACCTCAGAGATAGAAGGCGGGGAGACTGCACAAGGCGGGGCTAGGCGCCGGAGAGATAGGAGGCGGGGAGACTGCACCAGACGAGGCTAGGCACCGGAGAGATAGGAGGCTGGGAGACTGCACCAGGCGGGGCTAGGCGCCGGAGAGATAGGAGGTGGGGAGACTGCACCAGGCGGGGCTAGGCACCGGAGAGATAGGAGGCTGGGAGACTGCACCAGGTGGGGCTAGGCACCGGAGAGATAGGAGGCGGGGAGACTGCACCAGGCGGGGCTAGGCACCGGAGAGATAGCAGGCGGGGAGACTGCACCAGGCGGGGCTAGGCACCGGAGAGATAGGAGGTGGGGAGACTGCACCAGGCGGGGCTAGGCACCGGAGAGATAGGAGGTGGGGAGACTGCACCAGGCGCGGCTAAGCACCGGAGAGATAGGAGGCGGGGAGACTGCACCCGGCAGGGCTAGGCACCGCAGAGATAGGAGGCAGGGAGACTGCACCAGGCGGGGCTAGGCACCGGAGCGATAGGAGGCGGGGAGACTGCACCAGGCGGGGCTAGGCACCGGAGAAATAGGAGGCGGGGAGACTGCACCAGGAGGGGCTTGGCACCAGAGAGATAGGAGGTGGGGAGACTGCACCAGGCGGGGCTAGGCGCCGCAGAGATAGGAGGCGGGGAGACTGCACCAGGCGGGGCTAGGCAAAGGAGAGATAGGAGGCTGGGAGACTGCACCATGCGGGGATAGGCGCCGCAGAGATAGGAGGCGGGGAGACTGCACCCGGCAGGGATGGGCACCGGAGAGATAGGAGGCGGGGAGACTGCACCATGCGGGGCTAGGCTCCTCAGAGATAGGAGGCGGGGAGACTGCACCCGGCAGGGATGGGCACGGGAGAGATAGGAGGTGGGGAGACTGCACCAGGCGGGGCTAGGCGCCGCAGAGATAGGAGGTGTGAATACTGCACCAGGCGGGGCTAGGCACCGGAGAGATAGGAGGCAGGGAGACTGCACCAGGCGGGGCTAGGCGCCGCAGAGATAGGAGGTGTGAAGACTGCACCAGGCGGGGCTAGGCACCGGAGAGATAGGAGGCAGGGAGACTGCACCAGGCGGGGCTAGGCGCTGGAGAGATAGGAGGTGGGCAGACTGCACCAGGCGGGGCTAGGCACCGTAGAGATAGGAGGCTGGGAGACTGCACCAGGTGGGGCTAGGCACCGGAGAGATGGGGAGACTGCACCCGGCAGGGCTAGGCACCGGAGAGATAGGAGGCTAGGAGACTGCACTAGGCGGGGCTAGGCACGGGAGAGATAGGAGCCTGGGAGACTGCACCAGGCGGGGCTAGGCACCGGAGAGATAGGAGGCTGGGAGACTGCACCAGGCGGGGCTTGGCACCGGAGAGATAGGAGGCGGGGAGACTACAGCAGGCGGGTCTAGGCGCCGGAGAGATAGGAGGCGGGAAGACTGCATCAGGTGGGGCTAGGCACCGGAGAGATAGGAGGCTGGGAGACTGCACCAGGCGGGGCTAGGCACCGCAGAGATAGGAGGCTGGGAGACTGCACCAGGCGGGGCTAGGTGCCGGAGAGATAGGAGGCGGGGAGACTGCACCAGGCGGGGCTAGGCACCGGAGAGATAGCAGGCGGGGAGACTGCACCAGGCGGCGCTAGGCACCGGAGAGATAGGAGGCGGGGAGACTGCACCAGGCGGGGCTAGGCACCGGAGAGATAGGAGGTGGGGAGACTGCACCAGGCGGGGCTAAGCACCGGAGAGATAGGAGGCGGGGAGACTGCACCAGGCGGGGCTAGGCACCGGAGAGATAGGAGACGGGGAGACTGCACCAGGCGGGGCTAGGCACCGGAGGGATAGGAGGCTGGGAGACTGCACCAGGCAGGGCTAGGCACCGGAGAGGTAGGAGGCGGGGAGACTTCACCCGGTGGGGCTAGGCACCGGAGAGATAGGAGGCTGGAAGACTGCACCAGGCGGGGCTAGGCACTGGAGAGATAGGAGGGTGGGATACTGCACCAGGCGGGTCTAGGCACTGGAGAGATAGGAGACGGGGAGACTGCATCAGGTGGGGCTAGGCACCACAGAGATAGAAGGCGGGGAGACTGCACAAGGCGGGGCTAGGCGCCGGAGAGATAGGAGGCGGGGAGACTGCACCAGGCGAGGCTAGGCACCGGAGAGATAGGAGGCTGGGAGACTGCACCAGGCGGGGTAGGCACCGGAGAGATAGGAGGCGGGGAGACTGCACCAGGTGGGGCTAGGAGGCGCTGGAGAGATTGGAGGCGGGGAGACTGCACCAGGCGGGGCTAGGCAAAGGAGAGATAGGAGGTTGGGAGACTGCACCAGGCGGGGCTAGGCACCGGAGAGATAGGAGGCGGGGAGACTGCACCAGGCAGGGCTAGGCACCGGAGAGATAGCAGGCGGGGAGACTGCACCAGGCGGGGCTAGGCACCGGAGAGATAGGAGGTGGGAAGACTGCACCAGGCGGGGCTAGGCACCGGAGAGATAGGAGGTAGGGAGACTGCACCAGGCGGGGCTAAGCACTGGAGAGATAGGAGGCGGGGAGACTGCACCAGGCGGGGCAAGGCACCGGAGAGATAGGAGACGGGGAGACTGCACCCTGTGGGGCTAGCGCCGGAGAGACAGGAGGCGGGGAGACTGCACCAGGCGGGGCTAGGCGCCGGAGAGATAGGAGGCGGGGAGACTGCATCAGGCGGGGCTAGGCACCGGAGAGATAGGAGGCGGGGAGACAGCACCAGGCGAGGCTAGGCACTGGAGAGATAGCAGGCGGGGAGAGTGCACCAGGCAGGGCTAGGCGCTGGAAAGATAGGAGGCGGGGAGACTGCACCAGGCGGGGCTAGGCACCGGAGAGATAGGAGGCGGGGAGACTGCACCAGGCGGGGCTTAGCAGCGGAGAGATAGGAGGTGGGGAGACTGCACCAGGCGGGGCTAGGCACCGGAGAGATAGGAGGCTGGGAGACTGCACCAGGCGGGGCTAGGCACCGGAGAGATAGGAGGTGGAGAGACTGCACCCGGCGGGGCTAGGCACCGGAGAGATAGGAGGCTGGGAGACTGCGCCAGGTGGGGCTAGGCACCGGAGAGCTAGGAGGTGGGGAGACTGCACCCGGCAGGGCTAGGCACCGCAGATATAGGAGGCGGGGAGACTGCACCAGGCAGGGCTCAGCACCGGAGAGATAGGAGGTGGGGAGACTGCACCAGGCGGGGCTAGGCACCGCAGAGATAGGAGGTGGGGAGTCTGCACCAGGCGGGGCTGTGCACCGCAGAGATAGCAGGCTGGGAGACTGCACCAGGCGGGGCTGGGCACCGCAGAGATAGGTGGCTGGGAGACTGCACCGGGGGGATCGGCGCCGCAGAGATAGGAGGCGGGGACACTGCACCTGGTGGGGCTAGGCCCCGGAGAGATAGGACGTGGGGAGACTGTACCAGGCGGGGCTCGGCACTGCAGAGATAGGAGGCTGGGAGACTGCACCAGGCGGGGCTAGGCGACGGAGAGACTGGAGGTGGGGAGACTGCACGAGGCGGGGTTAGGCTCCGGAGAGATAGGAGGTAGGGAGACTGCACCAGGCGGGGCTCGGCACCGGAGAGATAGGAGGTGGGGAGACTGCACCAGGCGGGGCTAGGCACCGCAGAGATAGGAGGTGGGGAGACTGCACCTAGCGGGGCTAGGCACCGCAGAGATAGGAGGCGGGGAGACTGTACCAGGCGGGGCTAGGCACCTGAGAGATAGGAGGCGGGGAGACTGCACCAGGCGGGACTAGGCACCGGAGAGATAGGAGGCGGGGAGACTGCATCAGGTGGGGTTAGGCGCCGGATAGATAGGAGGCGGGGAGACTGCACCCGGCAGAGCTAGGCACTGCAGAGATAGGAGGCGGGGAGACTGCACCAGGCGGGGCTAGGCACCGGAGCGATAGGAGGCGGGGAGACTGCACCAGGCGGGGCTAGGCACCGGAGAAATAGGAGGCGGGGAGACTGCACCAGGCGAGGCTAGGCGCCGCAGAGATAGGAGGCGGGGAGACTGCACCAGGCGGGGCTAGGCAAAGGAGAGATAGGAGGCTGTGAGACTGCACCAGGCGGGGATAGGCGCCGCAGAGATAGGAGGCGGGGAGACTGCACCCGGCAGGGATGGGCACCGGAGAGATAGGAGGTGGGGAGACTGCACCAGGCGGGGCTAGGCGCCGCAGAGATAGGAGGTGTGGAGACTGCACCAGGCGGGGCTAGGCACCGGAGAGATAGGAGGCAGGGAGACTGCACCAGGCGGGGCTAGGCACCGGAGAGATAGGAGGTGGGGAAACTGCACCAGGCGGGGCTAGGCACCGGAGAGATAGGAGGCGGGGAGACTGTACCAGGTGGGGCTAGGCGCCGGAGAGATAGGAGGTGGGTAGACTGCACCAGGCGGGGCAAGGCACCGGAGAGATAGGAGGCTGGGAGACTGCACCAGGCGGGGCTAGGCGCCGGAGAGATAGGAGCCTGGGAGACTGCACCAGGCGGGGCTAGGCACCGGAGAAATAGGAGGCGGGGAGACTGCACCAGGCGAGGCTAGGCGCCGCAGAGATAGGAGGCGGGGAGACTGCACCAGGCGGGGCTAGGCAAAGGAGAGATAGGAGGCTGGGAGACTGCACCAGGCGGGGATAGGCGCCGCAGAGATCGGAGGCGGGGAGACTGCACCCGGCAGGGATGGGCACCGGAGAGATAGGAGGCGGGGAGACTGCACCATGCGGGGCTAGGCTCCTCAGAGATAGGAGGCGGGGAGATTGCACCCGGCAGGGATGGGCACCGGAGAGATAGGAGGTGGGGAGACTGCACCAGGCGGGGCTAGGCGCCGCAGAGATAGGAGGTGTGGAGACTGCACCAGGCGGGGCTAGGCACCGGAGAGATAGGAGGCAGGGAGACTGCACCAGGCGGGGCTAGGCACCGGAGAGATAGGAGGTGGGGAAACTGCACCAGGAGGGGCTAGGCACCGGAGAGATAGGAGGCGGGGAGACTGTACCAGGTGGGGCTAGGCGCCGGAGAGATAGGAGGTGGGTAGACTGCACCAGGCGGGGCTAGGCACCGGAGAAATAGGAGGCTGGGAGACTGCACCAGGTGGGGCTAGCCACGGGAGAGATAGGAGCCTGGGAGACTGCACCAGGCGGGGCTAGGCACCGGAGTGATAGGAGGCGGGGATACTGCACCAGGCGGGGCTGGGTGCAGGAGAGATAGGAGGCGGGGAGACTGCATCAGGTGGGGCTAGGCACCGGAGAGATAGGAGGCTGGGAGACTGCACCAGGCGGGGCTAGGCACCGCAGAGATAGGAGGCTGGGAGACTGCACCAGGCAGGGCTAGACACCGGAGAGATAGGAGACGGGGAGACTGCACCAGGCGGGGCTAGGCACCGGAGAGATAGGAGGTAGGGAGACTGCATCAGGTGGCGCTAGGCACCAGAGAGATAGGAGGCGGGGAGACTGCACCCAGCAAGGATGGGCACCGGAGAGATAGGAGGAGGGGAGACTGCACCAGGTGGGGCTAGGCACCGGAGAGATAGGAGGCGGGGAGACTGCACCCGGCAGGGATGGGCACCGGAGAGATAGGAGGCGGGGAGACTGCACCAGGTGGGGCTAGGCACCGCAGAGATAGGGGGCGGGGAGACTGCACCCGGCAGGGATGGGCACCGGAGAGATAGGAGGTCGGGAGACTGCACCAGGCGGGGCTAGGCACCGGAGAGATAGGAGGCTGGGAGACTGCACCAGGTGGGGGTAGGCGCCGCAGAGATAGGAGGTGGGGAGACTGCACCAGGCAGGGCTAGGCACCGGAGAGATAGGAGGCGGGGAGACTGCACCAGGCGGGGCTAGGCACCGGAGAGATAGGAGGCTGGGAGACTGCACCAGACGGGGCTAGGCACCGGAGGGATAGTAGGCTGGGAGACTGCACCAGGCAGGGCTAGGCACCGGAGAGGTAGGAGGCGGGGAGACTGCACCCAGTGGGGCTAGGCACCGGAGAGATAGGAAGCTGGAAGACTGCACCAGGCGGGGCTAGGCACTGGAGAGATAGGAGGGTGGGATACTGCACCAGGCGGGTCTAGGCACTGCAGAGATAGGAGACGGGGAGACTGCATCAGGTGGGGCTAGGCACCGCAGAGATAGAAGGTGGGGAGACTGCACAAGGCGGGGCTTGGCGCCGGAGAGATAGGAGGCGGGGAGACTGCACCCGGCGAGGCTAGGCACCGGAGAGATAGGAGGCTGGGAGACTGCACCAGGCGGGGTAGGCACCGGAGAGATAGGAGGCGGGGAGACTGCACCAGGCGGGGCTAGGCGCTGGAGAGATTGGAGGCGGGGAGACTGCATCAGGCGGGGCTAGGCGCCGCAGAGATAGTAGGCGGGGAGACTGCACCAGGCGGGGCTAGGCACTGGAGAGAAAGGAGGTGGGGAGACTGTACCAGGCGGGGCTAGGCGCCGGAGAGATAGGAGGTGGGGAGACTGCACCAGGCGGGGCTAGGCACCGCAGAGATAGGAGGCGGGGAGACTGCACCAGGCAGGGCTCGGCACCGGAGAGATAGGAGGTGGGGAGACTGCACCAGGCGGGGCTAGGCACCGCAGAGATAGGAGGTGGGGAGTCTGCACCAGACGGGGCTGGGCACCGCAGAGATAGCAGGCTGGGAGACTGCACCAGGCGGGGCTGGGCACCGCAGAGATAGGAGGCTGGGAGACTGCACCGGGGGGATCGGCGCCGCAGAGATAGGAGGTGGGGAGACTGCACCTGGTGGGGCTACGCACCGGAGAGATAGGAGGTGGGGAGACTGTACCAGGCAGGGCTCGGCACTGCAGAGATAGGAGGCTGGGAGACTGCAGCAGGCGGGGCTAGGCGACGGAGAGACTGGAGGTGGGGAGACTGCACCAGGCGGGGTTAGGCACCGGAGAGATAGGAGGTAGGGAGACTGCACCAGGCGGGGCTCGGCACCGGAGAGATAGGAGGTGGGGAGACTGCACCAGGCGGGGCTAGGCACTGCAGAGATAGGAGGTGGGGAGACTGCACCTGGCGGGTCTAGGCACCGCAGAGATAGGAGACGGTGAGACTGTACCAGGCGGGGCTAGGCACCTGAGAGATAGGAGGCGGGGAGACTGCACCAGGCGGGGCTAGGCACCGGAGAGATAGGAGGCGGGCAGACTGCATCAGGTGGGGTTAGGCGCCGGAGAGATAGGAGGCGGGGAGACTGCACCCGGCAGGGCTAGGCACCGCAGAGATAGGAGGCAGGGAGACTGCACCAGGCGGGGCTAGGCACCGGAGCGATAGGAGGCGGGGAGACTGCACCAGGCGGGGCTAGGCACCGGAGAAATAGGAGGCGGGGAGACTGCACCAGGAGGGGCTTGGCACCAGAGAGATAGGAGGCGGGGAGACTGCACCAGGCGGGGCTAGGCGCCGCAGAGATAGGAGGCGGGGAGACTGCACCAGGCGGGGCTAGGCAAAGGAGAGATAGGAGGCTGGGAGACTGCACCATGCGGGGATAGGCGCCGCAGAGATAGGAGGCGGGGAGACTGCACCCGGCAGGAATGGGCACCGGAGAGATAGGAGGTGGGGTGACTGCACCATGCGGGGCTAGGCTCCTCAGAGATAGGAGGCCGGGAGACTGCAACCGGCAGGGATGGGCACGGGAGAGATAGGAGGTGGGGAGACTGCACCAGGCGGGGCTAGGCGCCGCAGAGATAGGAGGTGTGAAGACTGCACCAGGAGGGGCTAGGCACCGGAGAGATAGGAGGCGGGGAGACTGTACCAGGCGGGGCTAGGCGCCGGAGAGATAGGAGGTGGGCAGACTGCACCAGGCGGGGCTAGGCACCGTAGAGATAGGAGCCTGGGAGACTGCACCAGGTGGGGCTAGGCACCGGAGAGATGGGGAGACTGCACCCGGCAGGGCTAGGCACCGGAGAGATAGGAGGCTAGGAGACTGCACTAGGCGGGGCTAGGCACGGGAGAGATAGGAGGCTGGGAGACTGCACCAGGCGGGGCTAGGCACCTCAGAGATAGAAGGCGGGGAGACTGCACAAGGCGGGGCTAGGCGCCGGAGAGATAGGAGGCGGGGAGACTGCACCAGACGAGGCTAGGCACCGGAGAGATAGGAGGCTGGGAGACTGCACCAGGCGGGGCTAGGCGCCGGAGAGATAGGAGGTGGGGAGACTGCACCAGGCGGGGCTAGGCTCCTCAGAGATAGGAGGCGGGGAGACTGCACCCGGCAGGGATGGGCACGGGAGAGATAGGAGGTGGGGAGACTGTACCAGGCGGGGCTAGGCGCCGGAGAGATAGGAGGTGGGCAGACTGCACCAGGCGGGGCTAGGCACCGTAGAGATAGGAGCCTGGGAGACTGCACCAGGTGGGGCTAGGCACCGGAGAGATGGGGAGACTGCACCCGGCAGGGCTAGGCACCGGAGAGATAGGAGGCTAGGAGACTGCACTAGGCGGGGCTAGGCACGGGAGAGATAGGAGGCTGGGAGACTGCACCAGGCGGGGCTAGGCACCTCAGAGATAGAAGGCGGGGAGACTGCACAAGGCGGGGCTAGGCGCCGGAGAGATAGGAGGCGGGGAGACTGCACCAGACGAGGCTAGGCACCGGAGAGATAGGAGGCTGGGAGACTGCACCAGGCGGGGCTAGGCGCCGGAGAGATAGGAGGTGGGGAGACTGCACCAGGCGGGGCTAGGCACCGGAGAGATAGGAGGCTGGGAGACTGCACCAGGTGGGGCTAGGCACCGGAGAGATAGGAGGCGGGGAGACTGCACCAGGCGGGGCTAGGCACCGGAGAGATAGCAGGCGGGGAGACTGCACCAGGCGGGGCTAGGCACCGGAGAGATAGGAGGCGGGGAGACTGCACCAGGCGGGGCTAGGCACCGGAGAGATAGGAGGTGGGGAGACTGCACCAGGCGCGGCTAAGCACCGGAGAGATAGGAGGCGGGGAGACTGCACCCGGCAGGGCTAGGCACCGCAGAGATAGGAGGCAGGGAGACTGCACCAGGCGGGGCTAGGCACCGGAGCGATAGGAGGCGGGGAGACTGCACCAGGCGGGGCTAGGCACCGGAGAAATAGGAGGCGGGGAGACTGCACCAGGAGGGGCTTGGCACCAGAGAGATAGGAGGTGGGGAGACTGCACCAGGCGGGGCTAGGCGCCGCAGAGATAGGAGGCGGGGAGACTGCAGCAGGCGGGGCTAGGCAAAGGAGAGATAGGAGGCTGGGAGACTGCACCATGCGGGGATAGGCGCCGCAGAGATAGGAGGCGGGGAGACTGCACCCGGCAGGGATGGGCACCGGAGAGATAGGAGGCGGGGAGACTGCACCATGCGGGGCTAGGCTCCTCAGAGATAGGAGGCGGGGAGACTGCACCCGGCAGGGATGGGCACGGGAGAGATAGGAGGTGGGGAGACTGCACCAGGCGGGGCTAGGCGCCGCAGAGATAGGAGGTGTGAAGACTGCACCAGGCGGGGCTAGGCACCGGAGAGATAGGAGGCAGGGAGACTGCACCAGGCGGGGCTAGGCGCCGCAGAGATAGGAGGTGTGAAGACTGCACCAGGCGGGGCTAGGCACCGGAGAGATAGGAGGCAGGGAGACTGCACCAGGCGGGGCTAGGCGCTGGAGAGATAGGAGGTGGGCAGACTGCACCAGGCGGGGCTAGGCACCGTAGAGATAGGAGGCTGGGAGACTGCACCAGGTGGGGCTAGGCACCGGAGAGATGGGGAGACTGCACCCGGCAGGGCTAGGCACCGGAGAGATAGGAGGCTAGGAGACTGCACTAGGCGGGGCTAGGCACGGGAGAGATAGGAGCCTGGGAGACTGCACCAGGCGGGGCTAGGCACCGGAGAGATAGGAGGCTGGGAGACTGCACCAGACGGGGCTTGGCACCGGAGAGATAGGAGGCGGGGAGACTACAGCAGGCGGGTCTAGGCGCCGGAGAGATAGGAGGCGGGAAGACTGCATCAGGTGGGGCTAGGCACCGGAGAGATAGGAGGCTGGGAGACTGCACCAGGCGGGGCTAGGCACCGCAGAGATAGGAGGCTGGGAGACTGCACCAGGCGGGGCTAGGCGCCGGAGAGATAGGAGGCGGGGAGACTGCACCAGGCGGGGCTAGGCACCGGAGAGATAGCAGGCGGGGAGACTGCACCAGGCGGCGCTAGGCACCGGAGAGATAGGAGGCGGGGAGACTGCACCAGGCGGGGCTAGGCACCGGAGAGATAGGAGGTGGGGAGACTGCACCAGGCGGGGCTAAGCACCGGAGAGATAGGAGGCGGGGAGACTGCACCAGGCGGGGCTAGGCACCGGAGAGATAGGAGACGGGGAGACTGCACCAGGCGGGGCTAGGCACCGGAGGGATAGGAGGCTGGGAGACTGCACCAGGCAGGGCTAGGCACCGGAGAGGTAGGAGGCGGGGAGACTGCACCCGGTGGGGCTAGGCACCGGAGAGATAGGAGGCTGGAAGACTGCACCAGGCGGGGCTAGGCACTGGAGAGATAGGAGGGTGGGATACTGCACCAGGCGGGTCTAGGCACTGGAGAGATAGGAGACGGGGAGACTGCATCAGGTGGAGCTAGGCACCACAGAGATAGAAGGCGGGGAGACTGCACAAGGCGGGGCTAGGCGCCGGAGAGATAGGAGGCGGGGAGACTGCACCAGGCGAGGCTAGGCACCGGAGAGATAGGAGGCTGGGAGACTGCACCAGGCGGGGTAGGCACCGGAGAGATAGGAGGCGGGGAGACTGCACCAGGCGGGGCTAGGCACCGGAGAAATAGGAGGCGGGGAGACTGCACCAGGAGGGGCTAGGCAAAGGAGAGATAGGAGGCTGGGAGACTGCACCAGGCGGGGCTAGGCACCGGAGAGATAGGAGGCGGGGAGACTGCACCAGGCAGGGCTAGGCACCGGAGAGATAGGAGGTGGGGAGACTGCACCAGGCGGGGCTAGGCACCGCAGAGATAGGAGGTGGGGAGTCTGCACCAGACGGGGCTGGGCACCGCAGAGATAGCAGGCTGGGAGACTGCACCAGGCGGGGCTGGGCACCGCAGAGATAGGAGGCTGGGAGACTGCACCGGGGGGATCGGCGCCGCAGAGATAGGAGGTGGGGAGACTGCACCTGGTGGGGCTACGCACCGGAGAGATAGGAGGTGGGGAGACTGTACCAGGCAGGGCTCGGCACTGCAGAGATAGGAGGCTGGGAGACTGCAGCAGGCGGGGCTAGGCGACGGAGAGACTGGAGGTGGGGAGACTGCACTAGGCGGGGTTAGGCACCGGAGAGATAGGAGGTAGGGAGACTGCACCAGGCGGGGCTCGGCACCGGAGAGATAGGAGGTGGGGAGACTGCACCAGGCGGGGCTAGGCACTGCAGAGATAGGAGGTGGGGAGACTGCACCTGGCGGGTCTAGGCACCGCAGAGATAGGAGGCGGTGAGACTGTACCAGGCGGGGCTAGGCACCTGAGAGATAGGAGGCGGGGAGACTGCACCAGGCGGGGCTAGGCACCGGAGAGATAGGAGGCGGGCAGACTGCATCAGTTGGGGTTAGGCGCCGGAGAGATAGGAGGCGGGGAGACTGCACCCAGCAGGGCTAGGCACCGCAGAGATAGGAGGCAGGGAGACTGCACCAGGCGGGGCTAGGCACCAGAGCGATAGGAGGCGGGGAGACTGCACCAGGCGGGGCTAGGCACCGGAGAAATAGGAGGCGGGGAGACTGCACCAGGAGGGGCTTGGCACCAGAGAGATAGGAGGCGGGGAGACTGCACCAGGCGGGGCTAGGCGCCGCAGAGATAGGAGGCGGGGAGACTGCACCAGGCGGGGCTAGGCAAAGGAGAGATAGGAGGCTGGGATACTGCACCATGCGGGGATAGGCGCCGCAGAGATAGGAGGCGGGGAGACTGCACCCGGCAGGAATGGGCACCGGAGAGATAGGAGGTGGGGTGACTGCACCATGCGGGGCTAGGCTCCTCAGAGATAGGAGGCGGGGAGACTGCACCCGGCAGGGATGGGCACGGGAGAGATAGGAGGTGGGGAGACTGTACCAGGCGGGGCTAGGCGCCGGAGAGATAGGAGGTGGGCAGACTGCACCAGGCGGGGCTAGGCACCGTAGAGATAGGAGCCTGGGAGACTGCACCAGGTGGGGCTAGGCACCGGAGAGATGGGGAGACTGCACCCGGCAGGGCTAGGCACCGGAGAGATAGGAGGCTAGGAGACTGCACTAGGCGGGGCTAGGCACGGGAGAGATAGGAGGCTGGGAGACTGCACCAGGCGGGGCTAGGCACCTCAGAGATAGAAGGCGGGGAGACTGCACAAGGCGGGGCTAGGCGCCGGAGAGATAGGAGGCGGGGAGACTGCACCAGACGAGGCTAGGCACCGGAGAGATAGGAGGCTGGGAGACTGCACCAGGCGGGGCTAGGCGCCGGAGAGATAGGAGGTGGGGAGACTGCACCAGGCGGGGCTAGGCACCGGAGAGATAGGAGGCTGGGAGACTGCACCAGGTGGGGCTAGGCACCGGAGAGATAGGAGGCGGGGAGACTGCACCAGGCGGGGCTAGGCACCGGAGAGATAGCAGGCGGGGAGACTGCACCAGGCGGGGCTAGGCACCGGAGAGATAGGAGGCGGGGAGACTGCACCAGGCGGGGCTAGGCACCGGAGAGATAGGAGGTGGGGAGACTGCACCAGGCGCGGCTAAGCACCGGAGAGATAGGAGGCGGGGAGACTGCACCCGGCAGGGCTAGGCACCGCAGAGATAGGAGGCAGGGAGACTGCACCAGGCGGGGCTAGGCACCGGAGCGATAGGAGGCGGGGAGACTGCACCAGGCGGGGCTAGGCACCGGAGAAATAGGAGGCGGGGAGACTGCACCAGGAGGGGCTTGGCACCAGAGAGATAGGAGGTGGGGAGACTGCACCAGGCGGGGCTAGGCGCCGCAGAGATAGGAGGCGGGGAGACTGCACCAGGCGGGGCTAGGCAAAGGAGAGATAGGAGGCTGGGAGACTGCACCATGCGGGGATAGGCGCCGCAGAGATAGGAGGCGGGGAGACTGCACCCGGCAGGGATGGGCACCGGAGAGATAGGAGGCGGGGAGACTGCACCATGCGGGGCTAGGCTCCTCAGAGATAGGAGGCGGGGAGACTGCACCCGGCAGGGATGGGCACGGGAGAGATAGGAGGTGGGGAGACTGCACCAGGCGGGGCTAGGCGCCGCAGAGATAGGAGGTGTGAAGACTGCACCAGGCGGGGCTAGGCACCGGAGAGATAGGAGGCAGGGAGACTGCACCAGGCGGGGCTAGGCACCGCAGAGATAGGAGGTGTGAAGACTGCACCAGGCGGGGCTAGGCACCGGAGAGATAGGAGGCAGGGAGACTGCACCAGGCGGGGCTAGGCGCTGGAGAGATAGGAGGTGGGCAGACTGCACCAGGCGGGGCTAGGCACCGTAGAGATAGGAGGCTGGGAGACTGCACCAGGTGGGGCTAGGCACCGGAGAGATGGGGAGACTGCACCCGGCAGGGCTAGGCACCGGAGAGATAGGAGGCTAGGAGACTGCACTAGGCGGGGCTAGGCACGGGAGAGATAGGAGCCTGGGAGACTGCACCAGGCGGGGCTAGGCACCGGAGAGATAGGAGGCTGGGAGACTGCACCAGGCGGGGCTTGGCACCGGAGAGATAGGAGGCAGGGAGACTACAGCAGGCGGGTCTAGGCGCCAGAGAGATAGGAGGCGGGAAGACTGCATCAGGTGGGGCTAGGCACCGGAGAGATAGGAGGCTGGGAGACTGCACCAGGCGGGGCTAGGCACCGCAGAGATAGGAGGCTGGGAGACTGCACCAGGCGGGGCTAGGCGCCGGAGAGATAGGAGGCGGGGAGACTGCACCAGGCGGGGCTAGGCACCGGAGAGATAGCAGGCGGGGAGACTGCACCAGGCGGCGCTAGGCACCGGAGAGATAGGAGGCGGGGAGACTGCACCAGGCGGGGCTAGGCACCGGAGAGATAGGAGGTGGGGAGACTGCACCAGGCGGGGCTAAGCACCGGAGAGATAGGAGGCGGGGAGACTGCACCAGGCGGGGCTAGGCACCGGAGAGATAGGAGACGGGGAGACTGCACCAGGCGGGGCTAGGCACCGGAGGGATAGGAGGCTGGGAGACTGCACCAGGCAGGGCTAGGCACCGGAGAGGTAGGAGGCGGGGAGACTTCACCCGGTGGGGCTAGGCACCGGAGAGATAGGAGGCTGGAAGACTGCACCAGGCGGGGCTAGGCACTGGAGAGATAGGAGGGTGGGATACTGCACCAGGCGGGTCTAGGCACTGGAGAGATAGGAGACGGGGAGACTGCATCAGGTGGGGCTAGGCACCACAGAGATAGAAGGCGGGGAGACTGCACAAGGCGGGGCTAGGCGCCGGAGAGATAGGAGGCGGGGAGACTGCACCAGGCGAGGCTAGGCACCGGAGAGATAGGAGGCTGGGAGACTGCACCAGGCGGGGTAGGCACCGGAGAGATAGGAGGCGGGGAGACTGCACCAGGTGGGGCTAGGAGGCGCTGGAGAGATTGGAGGCGGGGAGACTGCACCAGGCGGGGCTAGGCAAAGGAGAGATAGGAGGTTGGGAGACTGCACCAGGCGGGGCTAGGCACCGGAGAGATAGGAGGCGGGGAGACTGCACCAGGCAGGGCTAGGCACCGGAGAGATAGCAGGCGGGGAGACTGCACCAGGCGGGGCTAGGCACCGGAGAGATAGGAGGTGGGAAGACTGCACCAGGCGGGGCTAGGCACCGGAGAGATAGGAGGTAGGGAGACTGCACCAGGCGGGGCTAAGCACTGGAGAGATAGGAGGCGGGGAGACTGCACCAGGCGGGGCAAGGCACCGGAGAGATAGGAGACGGGGAGACTGCACCCTGTGGGGCTAGCGCCGGAGAGACAGGAGGCGGGGAGACTGCACCAGGCGGGGCTAGGCGCCGGAGAGATAGGAGGCGGGGAGACTGCATCAGGCGGGGCTAGGCACCGGAGAGATAGGAGGCGGGGAGACAGCACCAGGCGAGGCTAGGCACTGGAGAGATAGCAGGCGGGGAGAGTGCACCAGGCAGGGCTAGGCGCTGGAAAGATAGGAGGCGGGGAGACTGCACCAGGCGGGGCTAGGCACCGGAGAGATAGGAGGCGGGGAGACTGCACCAGGCGGGGCTTAGCAGCGGAGAGATAGGAGGCGGGGAGACTGCACCAGGCGGGGCTAGGCACCGGAGAGATAGGAGGCTGGGAGACTGCACCAGGCGGGGCTAGGCACCGGAGAGATAGGAGGTGGAGAGACTGCACCCGGCGGGGCTAGGCACCGGAGAGATAGGAGGCTGGGAGACTGCGCCAGGTGGGGCTAGGCACCGGAGAGCTAGGAGGTGGGGAGACTGCACCCGGCAGGGCTAGGCACCGCAGATATAGGAGGCGGGGAGACTGCACCAGGCAGGGCTCAGCACCGGAGAGATAGGAGGTGGGGAGACTGCACCAGGCGGGGCTAGGCACCGCAGAGATAGGAGGTGGGGAGTCTGCACCAGACGGGGCTGTGCACCGCAGAGATAGCAGGCTGGGAGACTGCACCAGGCGGGGCTGGGCACCGCAGAGATAGGTGGCTGGGAGACTGCACCGGGGGGATCGGCGCCGCAGAGATAGGAGGCGGGGACACTGCACCTGGTGGGGCTAGGCCCCGGAGAGATAGGACGTGGGGAGACTGTACCAGGCGGGGCTCGGCACTGCAGAGATAGGAGGCTGGGAGACTGCACCAGGCGGGGCTAGGCGACGGAGAGACTGGAGGTGGGGAGACTGCACGAGGCGGGGTTAGGCTCCGGAGAGATAGGAGGTAGGGAGACTGCACCAGGCGGGGCTCGGCACCGGAGAGATAGGAGGTGGGGAGACTGCACCAGGCGGGGCTAGGCACCGCAGAGATAGGAGGTGGGGAGACTGCACCTAGCGGGGCTAGGCACCGCAGAGATAGGAGGCGGGGAGACTGTACCAGGCGGGGCTAGGCACCTGAGAGATAGGAGGCGGGGAGACTGCACCAGGCGGGACTAGGCACCGGAGAGATAGGAGGCGGGGAGACTGCATCAGGTGGGGTTAGGCGCCGGATAGATAGGAGGCGGGGAGACTGCACCCGGCAGAGCTAGGCACTGCAGAGATAGGAGGCGGGGAGACTGCACCAGGCGGGGCTAGGCACCGGAGCGATAGGAGGCGGGGAGACTGCACCAGGCGGGGCTAGGCACCGGAGAAATAGGAGGCGGGGAGACTGCACCAGGCGAGGCTAGGCGCCGCAGAGATAGGAGGCGGGGAGACTGCACCAGGCGGGGCTAGGCAAAGGAGAGATAGGAGGCTGTGAGACTGCACCAGGCGGGGATAGGCGCCGCAGAGATAGGAGGCGGGGAGACTGCACCCGGCAGGGATGGGCACCGGAGAGATAGGAGGTGGGGAGACTGCACCAGGCGGGGCTAGGCGCCGCAGAGATCGGAGGTGTGGAGACTGCACCAGGCGGGGCTAGGCACCGGAGAGATAGGAGGCAGGGAGACTGCACCAGGCGGGGCTAGGCACCGGAGAGATAGGAGGTGGGGAAACTGCACCAGGCGGGGCTAGGCACCGGAGAGATAGGAGGCGGGGAGACTGTACCAGGTGGGGCTAGGCGCCGGAGAGATAGGAGGTGGGTAGACTGCACCAGGCGGGGCAAGGCACCGGAGAAATAGGAGGCTGGGAGACTGCACCAGGTGGGGCTAGCCACGGGAGAGATAGGAGCCTGGGAGACTGCACCAGGCGGGGCTAGGCACCGGAGAAATAGGAGGCGGGGAGACTGCACCAGGCGAGGCTAGGCGCCGCAGAGATAGGAGGCGGGGAGACTGCACCAGGCGGGGCTAGGCAAAGGAGAGATAGGAGGTTGGGAGACTGCACCAGGCGGGGATAGGCGCCGCAGAGATCGGAGGCGGGGAGACTGCACCCGGCAGGGATGGGCACCGGAGAGATAGGAGGCGGGGAGACTGCACCATGCGGGGCTAGGCTCCTCAGAGATAGGAGGCGGGGAGATTGCACCCGGCAGGGATGGGCACCGGAGAGATAGGAGGCGGGGAGACTGCACCAGGCGGGGCTAGGCGCCGCAGAGATAGGAGGTGTGGAGACTGCACCAGGCGGGGCTAGGCACCGGAGAGATAGGAGGCAGGGAGACTGCACCAGGCGGGGCTAGGCACCGGAGAGATAGGAGGTTGGGAAACTGCACCAGGAGGGGCTAGGCACCGGAGAGATAGGAGGCGGGGAGACTGTACCAGGTGGGGCTAGGCGCCGGAGAGATAGGAGGTGGGTAGACTGCACCAGGCGGGGCTAGGCACCGGAGAAATAGGAGGCTGGGAGACTGCACAAGGTGGGGCTAGCCACGGGAGAGATAGGAGCCTGGGAGACTGCACCAGGCGGGGCTAGGCACCGGAGAGATAGGAGGCGGGGATACTGCACCAGGCGGGGCTGGGTGCAGGAGAGATAGGAGGCGGGGAGACTGCATCAGGTGGGGCTAGGCACCGGAGAGATAGGAGGCTGGGAGACTGCACCAGGCGGGGCTAGGCACCGCAGAGATAGGAGGCTGGGAGACTGCACCAGGCAGGGCTAGACACCGGAGAGATAGGAGACGGGGAGACTGCACCAGGCGGGGCTAGGCACCGGAGAGATAGGAGGTAGGGAGACTGCATCAGGTGGCGCTAGGCACCAGAGAGATAGGAGGCGGGGAGACTGCACCCAGCAAGGATGGGCACCGGAGAGATAGGAGGTGGGGAGACTGCACCAGGTGGGGCTAGGCACCGGAGAGATAGGAGGCGGGGAGACTGCACCTGGCAGGGATGGGCACCGGAGAGATAGGAGGCGGGGAGACTGCACCAGGTGGGGCTAGGCACCGCAGAGATAGGGGGCGGGGAGACTGCACCCGGCAGGGATGGGCACCGGAGAGATAGGAGGTCGGGAGACTGCACCAGGCGGGGCTAGGCACCGGAGAGATAGGAGGCTGGGAGACTGCACCAGGTGGGGGTAGGCGCCGCAGAGATAGGAGGCGGGGAGACTGCACCAGGCAGGGCTAGGCACCGGAGAGATAGGAGGCGGGGAGACTGCACCAGGCGGGGCTAGGCACCGGAGAGATAGGAGGCTGGGAGACTGCACCAGACGGGGCTAGGCACCGGAGGGATAGTAGGCTGGGAGACTGCACCAGGCAGGGCTAGGCACCGGAGAGGTAGGAGGCGGGGAGACTGCACCCAGTGGGGCTAGGCACGGGAGAGATAGGAAGCTGGAAGACTGCACCAGGCGGGGCTAGGCACTGGAGAGATAGGAGGGTGGGATACTGCACCAGGCGGGTCTAGGCACTGCAGAGATAGGAGACGGGGAGACTGCATCAGGTGGGGCTAGGCACCGCAGAGATAGAAGGTGGGGAGACTGCACAAGGCGGGGCTTGGCGCCGGAGAGATAGGAGGCGGGGAGACTGCACCCGGCGAGGCTAGGCACCGGAGAGATAGGAGGCTGGGAGACTGCACCAGGCGGGGTAGGCACCGGAGAGATAGGAGGCGGGGAGACTGCACCAGGCGGGGCTAGGCGCTGGAGAGATTGGAGGCGGGGAGACTGCATCAGGCGGGGCTAGGCGCCGCAGAGATAGTAGGCGGGGAGACTGCACCAGGCGGGGCTAGGCACTGGAGAGATAGGAGGTGGGGAGACTGTACCAGGCGGGGCTAGGCGCCGGAGAGATAGGAGGTGGGGAGACTGCACCAGGCGGGGCTAGGCACCGCAGAGATAGGAGGCGGGGAGACTGCACCAGGCAGGGCTCGGCACCGGAGAGATAGGAGGTGGGGAGACTGCACCAGGCGGGGCTAGGCACCGCAGAGATAGGAGGTGGGGAGTCTGCACCAGACGGGGCTGGGCACCGCAGAGATAGCAGGCTGGGAGACTGCACCAGGCGGGGCTGGGCACCGCAGAGATAGGAGGCTGGGAGACTGCACCGGGGGGATCGGCGCCGCAGAGATAGGAGGTGGGGAGACTGCACCTGGTGGGGCTACGCACTGGAGAGATAGGAGGAGGGGAGACTGTACCAGGCAGGGCTCGGCACTGCAGAGATAGGAGGCTGGGAGACTGCAGCAGGCGGGGCTAGGCGACGGAGAGACTGGAGGTGGGGAGACTGCACCAGGCGGGGTTAGGCACCGGAGAGATAGGAGGTAGGGAGACTGCACCAGGCGGGGCTCGGCACCGGAGAGATAGGAGGTGGGGAGACTGCACCAGGCGGGGCTAGGCACTGCAGAGATAGGAGGTGGGGAGACTGCACCTGGCGGGTCTAGGCACCGCAGAGATAGGAGGCGGTGAGACTGTACCAGGCGGGGCTAGGCACCTGAGAGATAGGAGGCGGGGAGACTGCACCAGGCGGGGCTAGGCACCGGAGAGATAGGAGGCGGGCAGACTGCATCAGGTGGGGTTAGGCGCCGGAGAGATAGGAGGCGGGGAGACTGCACCCGGCAGGGCTAGGCACCGCAGAGATAGGAGGCAGGGAGACTGCACCAGGCGGGGCTAGGCACCGGAGCGATAGGAGGCGGGGAGACTGCACCAGGCGGGGCTAGGCACCGGAGAAATAGGAGGCGGGGAGACTGCACCAGGAGGGGCTTGGCACCAGAGAGATAGGAGGCGGGGAGACTGCACCAGGCGGGGCTAGGCGCCGCAGAGATAGGAGGCGGGGAGACTGCACCAGGCGGGGCTAGGCACCTGAGAGATAGGAGGCGGGGAGACTGCACCAGGCGGGGCTAGGCACCGGAGAGATAGGAGGCGGGGAGACTGCATCAGGTGGGGTTAGGCGCCGGAGAGATAGGAGGCGGGGAGACTGCACCCGGCAGAGCTAGGCACTGCAGAGATAGGAGGCGGGGAGACTGCACCAGGCGGGGCTAGGCACCGGAGCGATAGGAGGCGGGGAGACTGCACCAGGCGGGGCTAGGCACCGGAGAAATAGGAGGCGGGGAGACTGCACCAGGCGAGGCTAGGCGCCGCAGAGATAGGAGGCGGGGAGACTGCACCAGGCGGGGCTCGGCAAAGGAGAGATAGGAGGCTGGGAGACTGCACCAGGCGGGGATAGGCGCCGCAGAGATAGGAGGCGGGGAGACTGCACCATGCGGGGCTAGGCTCCTCAGAGATAGGAGGCGGGGAGATTGCACCCGGCAGGGATGGGCACCGGAGAGATAGGAGGTGGGGAGACTTCACCAGGCGGGGCTAGGCGCCGCAAAGAGAGGAGGTGTGGAGACTGCACCAGGCGGGGCTAGGCACCGGAGAGATAGGAGGCAGGGAGACTGCACCAGGCGGGGCTAGGCACCGGAGAGATAGGAGGTGGGGAGACTGCACCAGGCGGGGCTAGGTACCGGAGAGATAGGAGGCGGGGAGACTGTACCAGGTGGGGCTAGGCGCCGGAGTGATAGGAGGTGGGTAGACTGCACCAGGCGGGGCTAGGCACCGGAGAGATAGGAGGCTGGGAGACTGCACCAGGTGGGGCTAGGCACGGGAGAGATTGGAGCCTGGGAGACTGCACCAGGTGGGGCTAGGCACCGGAGAGATAGGAGGCGGGGATACTGCACCAGGCGGGGCTGGGTGCAGGAGAGATAGGAGGCGGGGAGACTGCATCAGGAGGGGCTAGGCACCGGAGAGATAGGAGGCTGGGAGACTGCACCAGGCGGGGCTAGGCGCCGCAGAGATAGGAGGCTGGGAGACTGCACCAGGCAGGGCTAGGCACCGGAGAGATAGGAGACGGGGAGACTGCACCAGGAGGGGCTAGGCACCGGAGAGATAGGAGGTGGGGAGACTGCATCAGGTGGTGCTAGGCACCAGAGAGATAGGAGGCGGGGAGACTGCACCCGGCAGGGATGGGCACCGGAGAGATAGGAGGTGGGGAGACTGCACCAGGTGGGGCTAGGCACCGGAGAGATAGGAGGCGGGGAGACTGCACCCGGCAGGGATGGGCACCGGAGAGATAGGAGGCGGGGAGACTGCACCAGGTGGGGCTAGGCACCGCAGAGATAGGGGGCGGGGAGACTGCACCCGGCAGGGATGGGCATCGGAGAGATAGGAGGTCGGGAGACTGCACCAGGCGGGGCTAGGCACCGGAGAGATAGGAGGCTGGGAGACTGCACCAGGTGGGGGTAGGCGCCGCAGAGATAGGAGGCGGGGAGACTGCACCAGGCAGGGCTAGGCACCGGAGAGATAGGAGGCGGGGAGACTGCACCAGGCGGGGCTAGGCACTGGAGAGATAGGAGGCTGGGAGACTGCACCAGGCGGGGCTAGGCACCGGAGGGATAGTAGGCTGGGAGACTGCACCAGGCAGGGCTAGGCACCGGAGAGGTAGGAGGCGGGGAGACTGCACCCAGTGGGGCTAGGCACCGGAGAGATAGGAGGCTGGAAGACTGCACCAGGCGGGTCTAGGCACTGGAGAGATAGGAGGGTGGGATACTGCACCAGGCGGGTCTAGGCACTGCAGAGATAGGAGACGGGGAGACTGCATCAGGTGGGGCTAGGCACCGCAGAGATAGAAGGTGGGGAGACTGCACAAGGCGGGGCTAGGCGCCGGAGAGATAGGAGGCGGGGAGACTGCACCCGGCGAGGCTAGGCACCGGATAGATAGGAGGCTGGGAGACTGCACCAGGCGGGGTAGGCACCGGAGAGATAGGAGGCGGGGAGACTGCACCAGGTGGGGTTAGGCGCCGGAGAGATAGGAGGCGGGGAGACTGCACCCGGCAGAGCTAGGCACTGCAGAGATAGGAGGCGGGGAGACTGCACCAGGCGGGGCTAGACACCGGAGCGATAGGAGGCGGGGAGACTGCACCAGGCGGGGCTAGGCACCGGAGAAATAGGAGGCGGGGAGACTGCACCAGGCGAGGCTAGGCGCCGCAGAGATAGGAGGCGGGGAGACTGCACCAGGCGGGGCTCGGCAAAGGAGAGATAGGAGTCTGGGAGACTGCACCAGGCGGGGATAGGCGCCGCAGAGATAGGAGGCGGGGAGACTGCACCATGCGGGGCTAGGCTCCTCAGAGATAGGAGGCGGGGAGATTGCACCCGGCAGGGATGGGCACCGGAGAGATAGGAGGTGGGGAGACTGCACCAGGCGGGGCTAGGCGCCGCAAAGAGAGGAGGTGTGGAGACTGCACCAGGCGGGGCTAGGCACCGGAGAGATAGGAGGCAGGGAGACTGCACCAGGCGGGGCTAGGCACCGGAGAGATAGGAGGTGGGGAGACTGCACCAGGCGGGGCTAGGTACCGGAGAGATAGGAGGCGGGGAGACTGTACCAGGTGCGGCTAGGCGCCGGAGAGATAGGAGGTGGGTAGACTGCACCAGGCGGGGCTAGGCACCTGAGAGATAGGAGGCTGGGAGACTGCACCAGGTGGGGCTAGGCACGGGAGAGATTGGAGCCTGGGAGACTGCACCAGGTGGGGCTAGGCACCGGAGAGATAGGAGGCGGGGATACTGCACCAGGCGGGGCTGGGTGCAGGAGAGATAGGAGGCGGGGAGACTGCATCAGGTGGGGCTAGGCACCGGAGAGATAGGAGGCTGGGAGACTGCACCAGGCGGGGCTAGGCGCCGCAGAGATAGGAGGCTGGGAGACTGCACCAGGCAGGGCTAGGCACCGGAGAGATAGGAGACGGGGAGACTGCACCAGGAGGGGCTAGGCACCGGAGAGATAGGAGGTGGGGAGACTGCATCAGGTGGTGCTAGGCACCAGAGAGATAGGAGGCGGGGAGACTGCACCCGGCAGGGATGGGCACCGGAGAGATAGGAGGTGGGGAGACTGCACCAGGTGGGGCTAGGCACCGGAGAGATAGGAGGCGGGGAGACTGCACCCGGCAGGGATGGGCACCGGAGAGATAGGAGGCGGGGAGACTGCACCAGGTGGGGCTAGGCACCGCAGAGATAGGGGGCGGGGAGACTGCACCCGGCAGGGATGGGCATCGGAGAGATAGGAAGTCGGGAGACTGCACCAGGCGGGGCTAGGCACCGGAGAGATAGGAGGCTGGGAGACTGCACCAGGTGGGGGTAGGCGCCGCAGAGATAGGAGGCGGGGAGACTGCACCAGGCAGGGCTAGGCACCGGAGAGATAGGAGGCGGGGAGACTGCACCAGGCGGGGCTAGGCACCGGAGAGATAGGAGGCTGGGAGACTGCACCAGGCGGGGCTAGGCACCGGAGGGATAGTAGGCTGGGAGACTGCACCAGGCAGGGCTAGGCACCGGAGAGGTAGGAGGCGGGGAGACTGCACCCAGTGGGGCTAGGCACCGGAGAGATAGGAGGCTGGAAGACTGCACCAGGCGGGTCTAGGCACTGGAGAGATAGGAGGGTGGGATACTGCACCAGGCGGGTCTAGGCACTGCAGAGATAGGAGACGGGGAGACTGCATCAGGTGGGGCTAGGCACCGCAGAGATAGAAGGTGGGGAGACTGCACAAGGCGGGGCTAGGCGCCGGAGAGAGAGGAGGCGGGGAGACTGCACCCGGCGAGGCTAGGCACCGGATAGATAGGAGGCTGGGAGACTGCACCAGGCGGGGTAGGCACCGGAGAGATAGGAGGCGGGGAGACTGCACCAGGTGGGGCTAGGCGCTGGAGAGATTGGAGGCGGGGAGACTGCATCAGGCGGGGCTAGGCGCCACAGAGATAGGAGGCGGGGAGACTGCACCAGGCGGGGCTAGGCACCGGAGAGATAGGAGGTGGGGAGACTGTACCAGGCAGGCCTAGGCACCGGAGAGATAGGAGGCCGGGAGACTGCACCAGGCGGGGCTAGGCGCCGGAGAGATTGGTGGCGGGGAGACTGCACCAGGCGGGGCTAGGCGCCGCAGAGATAGGAGGCGGGGAGACTGCATCAGGTAGGGCTAGGCACCGCAGAGATAGAAGGCTGAGAGACTGCACAAGGCGGGGCTAGGCGCCGGAGAGATAGGAGGCGGGGAGACTGCACCAGGCGAGGCTAGGCACCGGAGAGATAGGAGGCTGGGAGACTGCACCAGGCGGGGTAGGCACCGGAGAGATAGGAGGCGGGGAGACTGCACCAGGCGGGGCTTAGCGCCGGAGAGATTGGAGGCGGGGTGACTGCACCAGGCGGGGCTAGGCGCCGCAGAGATAGGAGGCGGGTAGACTGCACCAGGCGGGGCTAGGCACCGGATAGATAGGAGGTGGGGAGACTGCACCAGGCGGGGCTAGGCACCGGAGAGATAGGAGGCGGGGAGACTGCACCAGGCGGTGCTAGGCGCCGGAGAGATTGGAGGCGGGGAGACTGCACCAGGCGGGACTAGGCGCTGCAGAGATAGGAGGCGGGGAGACTGCACCAGGCGGGGCTAGGCACCGGAGAGATAGGAGGCGGGGAGACTGCACCAGGCGGGGCTAGGTACCGGAGAGATAGGAGGCGGGGAGACTGTACCAGGTGGGGCTAGGCGCCGGAGAGATAGGAGGTGGGTAGACTGCACCAGGCGGGGCTAGGCACCGGAGAGATAGGAGGCTGGGAGACTGCACCAGGTGGGGCTAGGCACGGGAGAGATAGGAGCCTGGGAGACTGCACCAGGCGGGGCTAGGCACCGGAGAGATAGGAGGCGGGGATACTGCACCAGGCGGGGCTGGGTGCAGGAGAGATAGGAGGCGGGGAGACTGCATCAGGTGGGGCTAGGCACCGGAGAGATAGGAGGCTGGGAGACTGCACCAGGCGGGGCTAGGCGCCGCAGAGATAGGAGGCTGGGAGACTGCACCAGGCAGGGCTAGGCACCGGAGAGATAGGACACGGGGAGACTGCACCAGGCGGGGCTAGGCACCGGAGAGATAGGAGGTGGGGAGACTGCATCAGGTGGTGCTAGGCACCAGAGAGATAGGAGGCGGGGAGACTGCACCCGGCAGGGATGGGCACCGGAGAGATAGGAGGTGGGGAGACTGCACCAGGTGGGGCTAGGCACCGGAGAGATAGGAGGCGGGGAGACTGCACCCGGCAGGGATGGGCACCGGAGAGATAGGAGGCGGGGAGACTGCACCAGGTGGGGCTAGGCACCGCAGAGATAGGGGGCGGGGAGACTGCACCCGGCAGGGATGGGCACCAGAGAGATAGGAGGCGGGGAGACTGCACCATGCGGGGCTAGGCTCCTCAGAGATAGGAGGCGGGGAGATTGCACCCGGCAGGGATGGGCACCGGAGAGATAGGAGGCGGGGAGACTGCACCAGGCGGGGCTAGGCGCCGGAGAGATTGGAGGCGGGGAGACTGCACCAGGCGGGACTAGGCGCCGCAGAGATAGGAGGCGGGGAGACTGCACCAGGCGGGGCTAGGCACCGGAGAGATAGGAGGCGGGGAGACTGCACCAGGCGGGGCTAGGTACCGGAGAGATAGGAGGCGGGGAGACTGTACCAGGTGGGGCTAGGCGCCGGAGAGATAGGAGGTGGGTAGACTGCACCAGGCGGGGCTAGGCACCGGAGAGGTAGGAGGCTGGGAGACTGCACCAGGTGGGGATAGGCACGGGAGAGATAGGAGCCTGGGAGACTGCACCAGGCGGGGCTAGGCACCGGAGAGATGGGAGGCGGGGATACTGCACCAGGCGGGGCTGGGTGCAGGAGAGATAGGAGGCGGGGAGACTGCATCAGGTGGGGCTAGGCACCGGAGAGATAGGAGGCTGGGAGACTGCACCAGGCGGGGCTAGGCGCCGCAGAGATAGGAGGCTGGGAGACTGCACCAGGCAGGGCTAGGCACCGGAGAGATAGGACACGGGGAGACTGCACCAGGCGGGGCTAGGCACCGGAGAGATAGGAGGTGGGGAGACTGCATCAGGTGGTGCTAGGCACCAGAGAGATAGGAGGCGGGGAGACTGCACCCGGCAGGGATGGGCACCGGAGAGATAGGAGGTGGGTAGACTGCACCAGGCGGGGCTAGGCACCGGAGAGATAGGATGCTGGGAGACTGCACCAGGTGGGGCTAGGCACGGGAGAGAAAGGAGCCTGGGAGACTGCACCAGGCGGGGCTAGGCACCGGAGAGATAGGAGGCGGGGATACTGCACCAGGCGGGGCTGGGTGCAGGAGAGATAGGAGGCGGGGAGACTGCATCAGGTGGGGCTAGGCACCGGAGAGATAGGAGGTGGGGAGACTGCATCAGGTGGCGCTAGGCACCAGAGAGATAGGAGGCGGGGAGACTGCACCCGGCAGGGATGGGCACCGGAGAGATAGGAGGTGGGGAGACTGCACCAGGTGGGGCTAGGCACCGGAGAGATAGGAGGCGGGGAGACTGCACACGGCAGGGATGGGCACCGGAGAGATAGGAGGCGGGGAGACTGCACCAGGTGGGGCTAGGCACCGCAGAGATAGGGGGCGGGGAGACTGCTCCCGGCAGGGATGGGCACCGGAGAGATAGGAGGTCGGGAGACTGCACCAGGCGGGTCTAGGCACCGGAGAGATAGGAGGCGGGGAGACTGCACCAGGCGGGGCTAGGCACCGGAGAGATAGGAGGCGGGGAGACTGCACCAGGCGGGTCTAGGCAAAGGAGAGATAGGAGGCTGGGAGACTGCACCAGGCGGGGATAGGCGCCGCAGAGATAGGAGGCGGGGAGACTGCACCCGGCAGGGATGGGCACCGGAGAGACAGGAGGCGGGGAGACTGCACCATGCGGGGCTAGGCTCCTCAGAGATAGGAGGCGGGGAGATTGCACCCGGCAGGGATGGGCACCGGAGAGATAGGAGGTTGGGAGACTGCACCAGGCGGGGCTAGGTGCCGCAGAGATAGGAGGTGTGGAGACTGCACCAGGCGGGGCTAGGCACCGGAGAGATAGGAGGTGGGGAGACTGCACCAGGCGGGGCTGGGTGCAGGAGAGATAGGAGGCGGGGAGACTGCATCAGGTGGGGCTAGGCACCGGAGAGATAGGAGGCTGGGAGACTGCACCAGGCGGGGCTAGGCGCCGCAGAGATAGGAGGCTGGGAGACTGCACCAGGCAGGGCTAGGCACCGGAGAGATAGGACACGGGGAGACTGCACCAGGCGGGGCTAGGCACCGGAGAGATAGGAGGTGGGGAGACTGCATCAGGTGGTGCTAGGCACCAGAGAGATAGGAGGCGGGGAGACTGCACCCGGCAGGGATGGGCACCGGAGAGATAGGAGGTGGGGAGACTGCACCAGGTGGGGCTAGGCACCGGAGAGATAGGAGGCGGGAGACTGCACCCGGCAGGGATGGGCACCGGAGAGATAGGAGGCGGGGAGACTGCACCAGGTGGGGCTAGGCACCGCAGAGATAGGGGGCGGGGAGACTGCACCCGGCAGGGATGGGCACCAGAGAGATAGGAGGCGGGGAGACTGCACCATGCGGGGCTAGGCTCCTCAGAGATAGGAGGCGGGGAGATTGCACCCGGCAGGGATGGGCACCGGAGAGATAGGAGGCGGGGAGACTGCACCAGGCGGGGCTAGGCGCCGGAGAGATTGGAGGCGGGGAGACTGCACCAGGCGGGACTAGGCGCCGCAGAGATAGGAGGCGGGGAGACTGCACCAGGCGGGGCTAGGCACCGGAGAGATAGGAGGCGGGGAGACTGCACCAGGCGGGGCTAGGTACCGGAGAGATAGGAGGCGGGGAGACTGTACCAGGTGGGGCTAGGCGCCGGAGAGATAGGAGGTGGGTAGACTGCACCAGGCGGGGCTAGGCACCGGAGAGATAGGAGGCTGGGAGACTGCACCAGGTGGGGCTAGGCACGGGAGAGATAGGAGCCTGGGAGACTGCACCAGGCGGGGCTAGGCACCGGAGAGATAGGAGGCGGGGATACTGCACCAGGCGGGGCTGGGTGCAGGAGAGATAGGAGGCGGGGAGACTGCATCAGGTGGGGCTAGGCACCTGAGAGATAGGAGGCTGGGAGACTGCACCAGGCGGGGCTAGGCGCCGCAGAGATAGGAGGCTGGGAGACTGCACCAGGCAGGGCTAGGCACCGGAGAGATAGGACACGGGGAGACTGCACCAGGCGGGGCTAGGCACCGGAGAGATAGGAGGTGGGGAGACTGCATCAGGTGGTGCTAGGCACCAGAGAGATAGGAGGCGGGGAGACTGCACCCGGCAGGGATGGGCACCGGAGAGATAGGAGGTGGGTAGACTGCACCAGGCGGGGCTAGGCACCGGAGAGATAGGATGCTGGGAGACTGCACCAGGTGGGGCTAGGCACGGGAGAGAAAGGAGCCTGGGAGACTGCACCAGGCGGGGCTAGGCACCGGAGAGATAGGAGGCGGGGATACTGCACCAGGCGGGGCTGGGTGCAGGAGAGATAGGAGGAGGGGAGACTGCATCAGGTGGGGCTAGGCACCGGAGAGATAGGAGGCTGGGAGACTGCACCAGGCGGGGCTAGGCGCCGCAGAGATAGGAGGCTGGGAGACTGCACCAGGCAGGGCTAGGCACCGGAGAGATAGGAGACGGGGAGACTGCACCAGGCGGGGCTAGGCACCGGAGAGATAGGAGGTGGGGAGACTGCATCAGGTGGCGCTAGGCACCAGAGAGATAGGAGGCGGGGAGACTGCACCCGGCAGGGATGGGCACCGGAGAGATAGGAGGTGGGGAGACTGCACCAGGTGGGGCTAGGCACCGGAGAGATAGGAGGCGGGGAGACTGCACACGGCAGGGATGGGCACCGGAGAGATAGGAGGCGGGGAGACTGGACCAGGTGGGGCCAGGCACCGCAGAGATAGGGGGCGGGGAGACTGCTCCCGGCAGGGATGGGCACCGGAGAGATAGGAGGTCGGGAGACTGCACCAGGCGGGGCTAGGCACCGGAGAGATAGGAGGCTGGGAGACTGCACCAGGTGGGGGTAGGCGCCGCAGAGATAGGAGGCGGGGAGACTGCACCAGGCAGGGCTAGCACCGGAGAGATAGGAGGCGGGGAGACTGTACCAGGCGGGTCTAGGCAAAGGAGAGATAGGAGGCTGGGAGACTGCACCAGGCGGGGATAGGCGCCGCAGAGATAGGAGGCGGGGAGACTGCACCCGGCAGGGATGGGCACCGGAGAGACAGGAGGCGGGGAGACTGCACCATGCGGGGCTAGGCTCCTCAGAGATAGGAGGCGGGGAGATTGCACCCGGCAGGGATGGGCACCGGAGAGATAGGAGGTTGGGAGACTGCACCAGGCGGGGCTAGGTGCCGCAGAGATAGGAGGTGTGGAGACTGCACCAGGCGGGGCTAGGCACCGGAGAGATAGGAGGTGGGGAGACTGCACCAGGCGGGGCTAGGCACCGGAGAGATAGGAGGCGGGGAGACTGTACCAGGCGGGGCTAGGCACCGGAGAGATGGGGAGACTGCACCCAGTAGGGCTAGGCACCGGAGAGATAGGAGGCTAGGAGACTGCACCAGGCGGGGCTAGGCACCGGAGAGATAGGAGCCTGGGAGACTGCACCAGGCGGGGCTAGGCACCGGAGGGATAGTAGGCTGGGAGACTGCACCCGGCAGGGATGGGCACCGGAGAGACAGGAGGTGGGGAGACTGCACCATGCGGGGCTAGGCTCCTCAGAGATAGGAGGCGGGGAGATTGCACCCGGCAGGGATGGGCACCGGAGAGATAGGAGGTGGGGAGACTGCACCAGGCGGGGCTAGGTGCCGCAGAGATAGGAGGTGTGGAGACTGCACCAGGCGGGGCTAGGCACCGGAGAGATAGGAGGTGGGGAGACTGCACCAGGCGGGGCTAGGCACCGGAGAGATAGGAGGCGGGGAGACTGTACCAGGCGGGGCTAGGCACCGGAGAGATGGGGAGACTGCACCCGGCAGGGCTAGGCACCGGAGAGATAGGAGGCTAGGAGACTGCACCAGGCGGGGCTAGGCACCGGAGAGATAGGAGCCTGGGAGACTGCACCAGGCGGGGCTAGGCACCGGAGGGATAGTAGGCTGGGAGACTGCACCAGGCAGGGCTAGGCACCGGAGAGGTAGGAGGCGGGGAGACTGCACCCAGTGGGGCTAGGCACCGGAGAGATAGGAGGCTAGAAGACTGCACCAGGCGGGTCTAGGCACTGGAGAGATAGGAGGGTGGGATACTGCACCAGGCGGGTCTAAGCACTGCAGAGATAGGAGACGGGGAGACTGCATCAGGTGGGGCTAGGCACCGCAGAGATAGAAGGTGTGGAGACTGCACAAGGCGGGGCTAGGCGCCGGAGAGATAGGAGGCGGGGAGACTGCACCCGGCGAGGCTAGGCACCGGAGAGATAGGAGGCTGGGAGACTGCACCAGGCGGGGTAGGCACCGGAGAGATAGGAGGCGGGGAGACTGCACCAGGCGGGGCTAGGCGCTGGAGAGATTGGAGGCGGGGAGACTGCATCAGGCGGGGCTAGGCGCCGCAGAGATAGGAGGCGGGGAGACTGCACCAGGCGGGGCTAGGCACCGGAGAGATAGGAGGCGGGGAGACTGCACCAGGTGGGGCTAGGCACCGGAGAGATAGGAGGCGGGGAGACTGCACCAGGCAGGGCTAGGCACCGGAGACATAGGAGGCTTGGAGACTGAACCAGGCGGGGCTAGGCACCTGAGAGATAGGAGACGGGGAGACTGCACCAGGCGGGGCTAGGCACCGGAGAGATAGGAGACGGGGAGACTGCATCAGGTGGGGTTAGGCGCCGGAGAGATAGGAGGCGGGGAGACTGCACCCGGCAGAGCTAGGCACTGCAGAGATAGGAGGCGGGGAGACTGCACCAGGCGGGGCTAGGCACCGGAGCGATAGGAGGCGGGGAGACTGCACCAGGCGGGGCTAGGCACCGGAGAAATAGGAGGCGGGGAGACTGCACCAGGCGAGGCTAGGCGCCGCAGAGATAGGAGGCGGGGAGACTGCACCAGGCGGGGCTAGGCACCGGAGAGATAGGAGGCGGGGATACTGCACCAGGCGGGGCTGGGTGCAGGAGAGATAGGAGGCGGGGAGACTGCATCAGGTGGGGCTAGGCACCGGTGAGATAGGAGGCTGGGAGACTGCACCAGGCGGGGCTAGGCGCCGCAGAGATAGGAGGCTGGGAGACTGCACCAGGCAGGGCTAGGCACCGGAGAGATAGGAGACGGGGAGACTGCACCAGGCGGGGCTAGGCACCGGAGAGATAGGAGGTGGGGAGACTGCATCAGGTGGCGCTAGGCACCAGAGAGATAGGAGGCGGGGAGACTGCACCCGGCACGGATGGGCACCGGAGAGATAGGAGGTGGGGAGACTGCACCAGGTGGGGCTAGGCACCGGAGAGATAGGAGGCGGGGAGACTGCACACGGCAGGGATGGGCACCGGAGAGATAGGAGGCGGGGAGACTGCACCAGGCGGGGCTAGGCACCGGAGAGATAGGATGCTGGGAGACTGCACCAGGTGGGGGTAGGCGCCGCAGAGATAGGAGGCGGGGAGACTGCACCAGGCAGGGCTAGGCACCGGAGAGATAGGAGGCGGGGAGACTGCACCAGGCGGGGCTAGGCACCGGAGAGATAGGAGGCTGGGAGACTGCACCAGGCGGGGCTAGGCACCGGAGGGATAGTAGGCTGGGAGACTGCACCAGGCAGGGCTAGGCACCGGAGAGATAGGAGGCTTGGAGACTGAACCAGGCGGGGCTAGGCACCGGAGAGATAGGAGGTGGGGAGACTGCATCAGGTGGCGCTAGGCACCAGAGAGATAGGAGGTGGGGAGACTGCACCCGGCAGGGATGGGCACCGGAGAGATAGGAGGTGGGGAGACTGCACCAGGTGGGGCTAGGCACCGGAGAGATAGAAGGTGGGGAGACTGCACCCGGCAGGGATGGGCACCGGAGAGATAGGAGGCGGGGAGACTGCACCAGGTGGGGCTAGGCACCGCAGAGATAGGGGGCGGGGAGACTGCACCCGGCAGGGATGGGTACCGGAGAGATAGGAGGTCGGAGACTGCACCAGGCGGGGCTAGGCACCTGAGAGATAGGAGGCTGGGAGACTGCACCAGGCGGGGGTAGGCGCCGCAGAGATAGGAGGCGGGGAGACTGCACCAGACAGGGCTAGGCACCGGAGAGATAGGAGGCGGGGAGACTGCACCAGGCGGGGCTAGGCACCGGAGAGATAGGAGGCGGGGAGACTGCAGCAGGCTGGGCTAGGCACCGGAGAGATAGGAGGCTGGGAGACTGCACCAGGCGGGGCTAGGCACCGGAGGGATAGGAGGCTAGGAGACTGCACCAGGCAGGGCTAGGCACTGGAGAGGTAGGAGGTGGGGAGACTGCACCCGATGGGGCTAGGCACCGGAGAGATAGGAGGCTGGGAGACTGCACCAGGCGGGGCTAGGCACTGGAGAGATAGGAGGGTGGGATACTGCACCAGGCGGGTCTAGGCACTGGAGAGATAGAAGACGGGGATACTGCATCAGGTGGGGCTAGGCACCGCAGAGATAGAATGCGGGGAGACTGCACAAGGCGGGGCTAGGCGCCGGAGAGATAGGAGGTGGGGAGACTGCACCAGGCGAGGCTAGGCACTGGAGACATAGGAGGCTGGGAGACTGCACCAGGCGGGGTAGGCACCGGAGAGATAGGAGGCGGGGAGACTGCACCAGGCGGGGCTAGGCGCCGGAGAGATTGGAGGCGGGGAGTCTGCACCAGGCGGGGCTAGGCACCGGAGAGATAGGAGGTGGGGAGACTGCAACAGGCGGGGCTAGGCACCGGAGAGATAGGAGGCGGGGAGACTGAACCAGGCGGGGCTAGGCGCCGGAGAGATTGGAGGCGGGGAGACTGCACCAGGCGGGTCTAGGCGCCGCAGAGATACGAGGCGGGGAGACTGCATCAGGTGGGGCTAGGCACCGCAGAGATAGAAGGTGGGGAGGCTGCACAAGGCGGGGCTAGGCACCGGAGAGATAGGAGGCGGGGAGACTGCACCAGACGAGGCTAGGCACCGGAGAGATAGGAGGCTGGGAGACTGCACCAGGCGGGGTAGGCACCGGAGAGATAGGAGGCGGGGAGACTGCACCAGGCGGGGCTAGGCGCCGGAGAGATTGGAGGCGGGGAGACTGCACCAGGCGGGGCTAGGCGCCGCAGAGATAGGAGGCGGGGAGACTGCACCAGGCGAGGCTAGGCGCCGGAGAGATAGGAGGTGGGGAGACTGCACCAGGCGGGGCTAGGCACCGGAGAGACAGGATGCTGGGAGACTGCACCAGGCGAGGCTAGGCGCCGCAGAGATAGGAGGCGGGGAGACTGCACCATGCGGGGCTAGGCTCCTCAGAGATAGGAGGCGGGGAGATTGCACCCGGCAGGGATGGGCACGGAGAGATAGGAGGTGGGGAGACTGCACCAGGCGGGGCTAGGTGCAGCAGAGATAGGAGGTGTGGAGACTGCACCAGGCGGGGCTAGGCACCGGAGAGATAGGAGGTAGGGAGACTGCACCAGGCGGGGCTAGGCACCGGAGAGATAGGAGGTGGGGAGACTGCACCAGGCGGGGCTAGGCACCGGAGAGATAGGAGGCGGGGAGACTGTACCAGGTGGGGCTAGGCGCCGGAGAGATAGGAGGTGGGTAGACTGCACTAGGCGGGGCTAGGCACCGGAGAGATAGGATGCTGGGAGACTGCACCAGGTGGGGCTAGGCACGGGAGAGAAAGGAGCCTGGGAGACTGCACCAGGCGGGGCTAGGCACCGGAGAGATAGGAGGCGGGGATACTGCACCAGGCGGGGCTGGGTGCAGGAGAGATAGGAGGCGGGTAGACTGCATCAGGTGGGGCTAGGCACCGGAGAGATAGGAGGCTGGGAGACTGCACCAGGCGGGGCTAGGCGCCGCAGAGATAGGAGGCTGGGAGACTGCACCAGGCAGGGCTAGGCACCGGAGAGATAGGAGACGAGGAGACTGCACCAGGCGGGGCTAGGCACCGGAGAGATAGGAGGTGGGGAGACTGCATCAGGTGGCGCTAGGCACCAGAGAGATAGGAGGTGGGGAGACTGCACCCGGCAGGGATGGGCACCGGAGAGATAGGAGGTGGGGAGACTGCACAAGGTGGGGCTAGGCACCGGAGAGATAGGAGGCGGGGAGACTGCACCCGGCAGGGATGGGCACCGGAGAGATAGGAGGCGGGGAGACTGCACCAGGTGGGGCTAGGCACCGCAGAGATAGGGGGCGGGGAGACTGCTCCCGGCAGGGATGGGCACCGGAGAGATAGGAGGTCGGGAGACTGCACCAGGCGGGGCTAGGCACCGGAGAGATAGGAGGCTGGGAGACTGCACCAGGTGGGGGTAGGCGCCGCAGAGATAGGAGGCGGGGAGACTGCACCAGGCAGGGCTAGGCACCGGAGAGATAGGAGGCGGGGAGACTGCACCAGGCGGGGCTAGGCACCGGAGAGATAGGAGGCTGGGAGACTGCACCAGGCGGGGCTAAGCACCGGAGGGATAGTAGGCTGGGAGACTGCACCAGGCGGGGCTAGGCAAAGGAGAGATAGGAGGCTGGGAGACTGCAGCAGGCGGGGATAGGCGCGGCAGAGATAGGAGGCGGGGAGACTGCACCCGGCAGGGATGGGCACCGGAGAGATAGGAGGCGGGGAGACTGCACCATGCGGGGCTAGGCTCCTCAGAGATAGGAGGCGGGGAGATTGCATCCGGCAGGGATGGGCACCGGAGAGATAGGAGGTAGGGAGACTGCACCAGGCGGGGCTAGGCGCCGCAGAGATAGGAGGTGTGGAGACTGCACCAGGCGGGGCTAGGCACCGGAGAGATAGGAGGCAGGGAGACTGCACCAGGCGGGGCTAGGCACCGGAGAGATAGGAGGTGGGGAGCCTGCACCGGGGGGATCGGCGCCGCAGAGATAGGAGGCGGGGAGACTGCACCTGGTGGGGCTAGGCCCCGGAGAGATAGGAGGTGGGGAGACTGTACCAGGCGGGGCTCGGCACTGCAGAGATAGGAGGCTGGGAGACTGCACCAGGCGGGGCTAGGCGACAGAGAGACTGGAGGTGGGGAGACTGCACAAGGCGGGGTTAGGCTCCGGAGAGATAGGAGGTAGGGAGACTGCACCAGGCGGGGCTCGGCACCGGAGAGATAGGAGGTGGGGAGACTGCACCAGGCGGGGCTAGGCACCGCAGAGATAGGAGGTGGGGAGACTGCACCTGGCGGGGCTAGGCACCGCAGAGATAGGAGGCGGGGAGACTGTACCAGGCGGGGCTAGGCACCTGAGAGATAGGAGGCGGGGAGACTGCACCAGGCGGGGCTAGGCACCGGAGAGATAGGAGGCGGGGAGACTGCATCAGGTGGGGTTAGGCGCCGGAGAGATAGGAGGTGGGGAGACTGCACCCGGCAGAGCTAGGCACTGCAGAGATAGGAGGCGGGGAGACTGCACCAGGCGGGGCTAGGCACCGGAGCGATAGGAGGCGGGGAGACTGCACCAGGCGGGGCTAGGCACCGGAGAAATAGGAGGCGGGGAGACTGCACCAGGCGAGGCTAGGCGCCGCAGAGATAGGAGGCGGGGAGACTGCACCAGGCGGGGCTCGGCAAAGGAGAGATAGGAGGCTGGGAGACTGCACCAGGCGGGGATAGGCGCCGCAGAGATAGGAGGCGGGGAGACTGCACCCGGCAGGGATGGGCACCGGAGAGATAGGAGGCGGGGAGACTGCACCATGCGGGGCTAGGCTCCTCAGAGATAGGAGGCGGGGAGATTGCACCCGGCAGGGATGGGCACCGGAGAGATAGGAGGTGGGGAGACTGCACCAGGCGGGGCTAGGCGCCGCAGAGATAGGAGGTGTGGAGACTGCACCAGGCGGGGCTAGGCACCGGAGAGATAGGAGGCAGGGAGACTGCACCAGGCGGGGCTAGGCACCGGAGAGATAGGAGGTGGGGAGACTGCACCAGGCGGGGCTAGGTACCGGAGAGATAGGAGGCGGGGAGACTGTACCAGGTGGGGCTAGGTGCCGGAGAGATAGGAGGTGGGTAGACTGCACCAGGCGGGGCTAGGCACCGGAGAGATAGGAGGCTGGGAGACTGCACCAGGTGGGGCTAGGCACGGGAGAGATAGGAGCCTGGGAGACTGCACCAGGCGGGGCTAGGCACCGGAGAGATAGGAGGCGGGGATACTGCACCAGGCGGGGCTGGGTGCAGGAGAGATAGGAGGCGGGGAGACTGCATCAGGTGGGGCTAGGCACCGGAGAGATAGGAGGCTGGGAGACTGCACCAGGCGGGGCTAGGCGCCGCAGAGATAGGAGGCTGGGAGACTGCACCAGGCAGGGCTAGGCACCGGAGAGATAGGAGACGGGGAGACTGCACCAGGAGGGGCTAGGCACCGGAGAGATAGGAGGTGGGGAGACTGCATCAGGTGGTGCTAGGCACCAGAGAGATAGGAGGCGGGGAGACTGCACCCGGCAGGGATGGGCACCGGAGAGATAGGAGGTGGGGAGACTGCACCAGGTGGGGCTAGGCACCGGAGAGATAGGAGGCGGGGAGACTGCACCCGGCAGGGATGGGCACCGGAGAGATAGGAGGTGGGGAGACTGCACCAGGTGGGGCTAGGCACCGCAGAGATAGGGGGCGGGGAGACTGCACCCGGCAGGGATGGGCACCGGAGAGATAGGAGGTCGGGAGACTGCACCAGGCGGGGCTAGGCACCGGAGAGATAGGAGGCTGGGAGACTGCACCAGGTGGGGGTAGGCGCCGCAGAGATAGGAGGCGGGGAGACTGCACCAGGCAGGGCTAGGCACCGGAGAGATAGGAGGTGGGGAGACTGCACCAGGCGGGGCTAGGCACCGGAGAGATAGGAGGCTGGGAGACTGCACCAGGCGGGGCTAGGCACCGGAGGGATAGTAGGCTGGGAGACTGCACCAGGCAGGGCTAGGCACCGGAGAGGTAGGAGGCGGGGAGACTGCACCCAGTGGGGCTAGGCACCGGAGAGATAGGAGGCTGGAAGACTGCACCAGGCGGGTCTAGGCACTGGAGAGATAGGAGGGTGGGATACTGCACCAGGCGGGTCTAGGCACTGCAGAGATAGGAGACGGGGAGACTGCATCAGGTGGGGCTAGGCACCGCAGAGATAGAAGGTGGGGAGACTGCACAAGGCAGGGCTAGGCGCCGGAGAGATAGGAGGCGGGGAGACTGCACCCGGCAGGGATGGGCACCGGAGAGATAGGAGGTGGGGAGACTGCACCAGGTGGGGCTAGGCACCGCAGAGATAGGGGGCGGGGAGACTGCACCCGGCAGGGATGGGCACCGGAGAGATAGGAGGTCGGGAGACTGCACCAGGCGGGGCTAGGCACCGGAGAGATAGGAGGCTGGGAGACTGCACCAGGTGGGGGTAGGCGCCGCAGAGATAGGAGGCGGGGAGACTGCACCAGGCAGGGCTAGGCACCGGAGAGATAGGAGGCGGGGAGACTGCACCAGGCGGGGCTAGGCACCGGAGAGATAGGAGGCTGGGAGACTGCACCAGGCGGGGCTAGGCACCGGAGGGATAGTAGGCTGGGAGACTGCACCAGGCAGGGCTAGGCACCGGAGAGGTAGGAGGCGGGGAGACTGCACCCAGTGGGGCTAGGCACCGGAGAGATAGGAGGCTGGAAGACTGCACCAGGCGGGTCTAGGCACTGGAGAGATAGGAGGGTGGGATACTGCACCAGGCGGGTCTAGGCACTGCAGAGATAGGAGACGGGGAGACTGCATCAGGTGGGGCTAGGCACCGCAGAGATAGAAGGTGGGGAGACTGCACAAGGCAGGGCTAGGCGCCGGAGAGATAGGAGGCGGGGAGACTGCACCCGGTGAGGCTAGGCACCGGAGAGATAGGAGGCTGGGAGACTGCACCAGGCGGGGTAGGCACCGGAGAGATAGGAGGCGGGGAGACTGCACCAGGCGGGGCTAGGCGCTGGAGAGATTGGAGGCGGGGAGACTGCATCAGGCGGGGCTAGGCGCCGCAGAGATAGGAGGCGGGGAGACTGCACCCGGCACGGATGGGCACCGGAGAGATAGGAGGTGGGGAGACTGCACCAGGTGGGGCTAGGCACCGGAGAGATAGGAGGCGGGGAGACTGCACCCGGCAGGGATGGGCACCGGAGAGATAGGAGGCGGGGAGATTGCACCAGGTGGGGCTAGGCACCGCAGAGATAGGGGGCGGGGAGACTGCACCCGGCAGGGATGGGCACCGGAGAGATAGGAGGTCGGGAGACTGCACCAGGCGGGGCTAGGCACCGGAGAGATAGGATGCTGGGAGACTGCACCAGGTGGGGGTAGGCGCCGCAGAGATAGGAGGCGGGGAGACTGCACCAGGCAGGGCTAGGCACCGGAGAGATAGGAGGCGGGGAGACTGCACCAGGCGGGGCTAGGCACCGGAGAGATAGGAGGCTGGGAGACTGCACCAGGCGGGGCTAGGCACCGGAGGGATAGTAGGCTGGGAGACTGCACCAGGCAGGGCTAGGCACCGGAGAGATAGGAGGCTTGGAGACTGAACCAGGCGGGGCTAGGCACCGGAGAGATAGGAGGTGGGGAGACTGCATCAGGTGGCGCTAGGCACCAGAGAGATAGGAGGCGGGGAGACTGCACCCGGCAGGGATGGGCACCGGAGAGATAGGAGGTGGGGAGACTGCACCAGGTGGGGCTAGGCACCGGAGAGATAGAAGGTGGGGAGACTGCACCCGGCAGGGATGGGCACCGGAGAGATAGGAGGCGGGGAGACTGCACCAGGTGGGGCTAGGCACCGCAGAGATAGGGGGCGGGGAGACTGCACCCGGCAGGGATGGGCACCAGAGAGATAGGAGGTCGGAGACTGCACCAGGCGGGGCTAGGCACCTGAGAGATAGGAGGCTGGGAGACTGCACCAGGCGGGGGTAGGCGCCGCAGAGATAGGAGGCGGGGAGACTGCACCAGACAGGGCTAGGCACCGGAGAGATAGGAGGCGGGGAGACTGCACCAGGCGGGGCTAGGCACCGGAGAGATAGGAGGCGGGGAGACTGCAGCAGGCTGGGCTAGGCACCGGAGAGATAGGAGGCTGGGAGACTGCACCAGGCGGGGCTAGGCACCGGAGGGATAGGAGGCTAGGAGACTGCACCAGGCAGGGCTAGGCACTGGAGAGGTAGGAGGTGGGGAGACTGCACCCGATGGGGCTAGGCACCGGAGAGATAGGAGGCTGGGAGACTGCACCAGGCGGGGCTAGGCACTGGAGAGATAGGAGGGTGGGATACTGCACCAGGCGGGTCTAGGCACTGGAGAGATAGAAGACGGGGATACTGCATCAGGTGGGGCTAGGCACCGCAGAGATAGAATGCGGGGAGACTGCACAAGGCGGGGCTAGGCGCCGGAGAGATAGGAGGTGGGGAGACTGCACCAGGCGAGGCTAGGCACTGGAGACATAGGAGGCTGGGAGACTGCACCAGGCGGGGTAGGCACCGGAGAGATAGGAGGCGGGGAGACTGCACCAGGCGGGGCTAGGCGCCGGAGAGATTGGAGGCGGGGAGTCTGCACCAGGCGGGGCTAGGCACCGGAGAGATAGGAGGTGGGGAGACTGCAACAGGCGGGGCTAGGCACCGGAGAGATAGGAGGCGGGGAGACTGAACCAGGCGGGGCTAGGCGCCGGAGAGATTGGAGGCGGGGAGACTGCACCAGGCGGGTCTAGGCGCCGCAGAGATACGAGGCGGGGAGACTGCATCAGGTGGGGCTAGGCACCGCAGAGATAGAAGGTGGGGAGGCTGCACAAGGCGGGGCTAGGCACCGGAGAGATAGGAGGCGGGGAGACTGCACCAGACGAGGCTAGGCACCGGAGAGATAGGAGGCTGGGAGACTGCACCAGGCGGGGTAGGCACCGGAGAGATAGGAGGCGGGGAGACTGCACCAGGCGGGGCTAGGCGCCGGAGAGATTGGAGGCGGGGAGACTGCACCAGGCGGGGCTAGGCGCCGCAGAGATAGGAGGCGGGGAGACTGCACCAGGCGAGGCTAGGCGCCGGAGAGATAGGAGGTGGGGAGACTGCACCAGGCGGTGCTAGGCACCGGAGAGACAGGATGCTGGGAGACTGCACCAGGCGAGGCTAGGCGCCGCAGAGATAGGAGGCGGGGAGACTGCACCATGCGGGGCTAGGCTCCTCAGAGATAGGAGGCGGGGAGATTGCACCCGGCAGGGATGGGCACCGGAGAGATAGGAGGTGGGGAGACTGCACCAGGCGGGGCTAGGTGCAGCAGAGATAGGAGGTGTGGAGACTGCACCAGGCGGGGCTAGGCACCGGAGAGATAGGAGGTAGGGAGACTGCACCAGGCGGGGCTAGGCACCGGAGAGATAGGAGGTGGGGAGACTGCACCAGGCGGGGCTAGGCACCGGAGAGATAGGAGGCGGGGAGACTGTACCAGGTGGGGCTAGGCGCCGGAGAGATAGGAGGTGGGTAGACTGCACTAGGCGGGGCTAGGCACCGGAGAGATAGGATGCTGGGAGACTGCACCAGGTGGGGCTAGGCACGGGAGAGAAAGGAGCCTGGGAGACTGCACCAGGCGGGGCTAGGCACCGGAGAGATAGGAGGCGGGGATACTGCACCAGGCGGGGCTGGGTGCAGGAGAGATAGGAGGCGGGTAGACTGCATCAGGTGGGGCTAGGCACCGGAGAGATAGGAGGCTGGGAGACTGCACCAGGCGGGGCTAGGCGCCGCAGAGATAGGAGGCTGGGAGACTGCACCAGGCAGGGCTAGGCACCGGAGAGATAGGAGACGAGGAGACTGCACCAGGCGGGGCTAGGCACCGGAGAGATAGGAGGTGGGGAGACTGCATCAGGTGGCGCTAGGCACCAGAGAGATAGGAGGTGGGGAGACTGCACCCGGCAGGGATGGGCACCGGAGAGATAGGAGGTGGGGAGACTGCACAAGGTGGGGCTAGGCACCGGAGAGATAGGAGGCGGGGAGACTGCACCCGGCAGGGATGGGCACCGGAGAGATAGGAGGCGGGGAGACTGCACCAGGTGGGGCTAGGCACCGCAGAGATAGGGGGCGGGGAGACTGCTCCCGGCAGGGATGGGCACCGGAGAGATAGGAGGTCGGGAGACTGCACCAGGCGGGGCTAGGCACCGGAGAGATAGGAGGCTGGGAGACTGCACCAGGTGGGGGTAGGCGCCGCAGAGATAGGAGGCGGGGAGACTGCACCAGGCAGGGCTAGGCACCGGAGAGATAGGAGGCGGGGAGACTGCACCAGGCGGGGCTAGGCACCGGAGAGATAGGAGGCTGGGAGACTGCACCAGGCGGGGCTAAGCACCGGAGGGATAGTAGGCTGGGAGACTGCACCAGGCGGGGCTAGGCAAAGGAGAGATAGGAGGCTGGGAGACTGCAGCAGGCGGGGATAGGCGCGGCAGAGATAGGAGGCGGGGAGACTGCACCCGGCAGGGATGGGCACCGGAGAGATAGGAGGCGGGGAGACTGCACCATGCGGGGCTAGGCTCCTCAGAGATAGGAGGCGGGGAGATTGCATCCGGCAGGGATGGGCACCGGAGAGATAGGAGGTAGGGAGACTGCACCAGGCGGGGCTAGGCGCCGCAGAGATAGGAGGTGTGGAGACTGCACCAGGCGGGGCTAGGCACCGGAGAGATAGGAGGCAGGGAGACTGCACCAGGCGGGGCTAGGCACCGGAGAGATAGGAGGTGGGGAGCCTGCACCGGGGGGATCGGCGCCGCAGAGATAGGAGGCGGGGAGACTGCACCTGGTGGGGCTAGGCCCCGGAGAGATAGGAGGTGGGGAGACTGTACCAGGCGGGGCTCGGCACTGCAGAGATAGGAGGCTGGGAGACTGCACCAGGCGGGGCTAGGCGACAGAGAGACTGGAGGTGGGGAGACTGCACAAGGCGGGGTTAGGCTCCGGAGAGATAGGAGGTAGGGAGACTGCACCAGGCGGGGCTCGGCACCGGAGAGATAGGAGGTGGGGAGACTGCACCAGGCGGGGCTAGGCACCGCAGAGATAGGAGGTGGGGAGACTGCACCTGGCGGGGCTAGGCACCGCAGAGATAGGAGGCGGGGAGACTGTACCAGGCGGGGCTAGGCACCTGAGAGATAGGAGGCGGGGAGACTGCACCAGGCGGGGCTAGGCACCGGAGAGATAGGAGGCGGGGAGACTGCATCAGGTGGGGTTAGGCGCCGGAGAGATAGGAGGTGGGGAGACTGCACCCGGCAGAGCTAGGCACTGCAGAGATAGGAGGCGGGGAGACTGCACCAGGCGGGGCTAGGCACCGGAGCGATAGGAGGCGGGGAGACTGCACCAGGCGGGGCTAGGCACCGGAGAAATAGGAGGCGGGGAGACTGCACCAGGCGAGGCTAGGCGCCGCAGAGATAGGAGGCGGGGAGACTGCACCAGGCGGGGCTCGGCAAAGGAGAGATAGGAGGCTGGGAGACTGCACCAGGCGGGGATAGGCGCCGCAGAGATAGGAGGCGGGGAGACTGCACCCGGCAGGGATGGGCACCGGAGAGATAGGAGGCGGGGAGACTGCACCATGCGGGGCTAGGCTCCTCAGAGATAGGAGGCGGGGAGATTGCACCCGGCAGGGATGGGCACCGGAGAGATAGGAGGTGGGGAGACTGCACCAGGCGGGGCTAGGCGCCGCAGAGATAGGAGGTGTGGAGACTGCACCAGGCGGGGCTAGGCACCGGAGAGATAGGAGGCAGGGAGACTGCACCAGGCGGGGCTAGGCACCGGAGAGATAGGAGGTGGGGAGACTGCACCAGGCGGGGCTAGGTACCGGAGAGATAGGAGGCGGGGAGACTGTACCAGGTGGGGCTAGGCGCCGGAGAGATAGGAGGTGGGTAGACTGCACCAGGCGGGGCTAGGCACCGGAGAGATAGGAGGCTGGGAGACTGCACCAGGTGGGGCTAGGCACGGGAGAGATAGGAGCCTGGGAGACTGCACCAGGCGGGGCTGGGTGCAGGAGAGATAGGAGGCGGGGAGACTGCATCAGGTGGGGCTAGGCACCGGAGAGATAGGAGGCTGGGAGACTGCACCAGGCGGGGCTAGGCGCCGCAGAGATAGGAGGCTGGGAGACTGCACCAGGCAGGGCTAGGCACCGGAGAGATAGGAGACGGGGAGACTGCACCAGGAGGGGCTAGGCACCGGAGAGATAGGAGGTGGGGAGACTGCATCAGGTGGTGCTAGGCACCAGAGAGATAGGAGGCGGGGAGACTGCACCCGGCAGGGATGGGCACCGGAGAGATAGGAGGTGGGGAGACTGCACCAGGTGGGGCTAGGCACCGGAGAGATAGGAGGCGGGGAGACTGCACCCGGCAGGGATGGGCACCGGAGAGATAGGAGGTGGGGAGACTGCACCAGGTGGGGCTAGGCACCGCAGAGATAGGGGGCGGGGAGACTGCACCCGGCAGGGATGGGCACCGGAGAGATAGGAGGTCGGGAGACTGCACCAGGCGGGGCTAGGCACCGGAGAGATAGGAGGCTGGGAGACTGCACCAGGTGGGGGTAGGCGCCGCAGAGATAGGAGGCGGGGAGACTGCACCAGGCAGGGCTAGGCACCGGAGAGATAGGAGGCGGGGAGACTGCACCAGGCGGGGCTAGGCACCGGAGAGATAGGAGGCTGGGAGACTGCACCAGGCGGGGCTAGGCACCGGAGGGATAGTAGGCTGGGAGACTGCACCAGGCAGGGCTAGGCACCGGAGAGGTAGGAGGCGGGGAGACTGCACCCAGTGGGGCTAGGCACCGGAGAGATAGGAGGCTGGAAGACTGCACCAGGCGGGTCTAGGCACTGGAGAGATAGGAGGGTGGGATACTGCACCAGGCGGGTCTAGGCACTGCAGAGATAGGAGACGGGGAGACTGCATCAGGTGGGGCTAGGCACCGCAGAGATAGAAGGTGGGGAGACTGCACAAGGCAGGGCTAGGCGCCGGAGAGATAGGAGGCGGGGAGACTGCACCCGGCAGGGATGGGCACCGGAGAGATAGGAGGTGGGGAGACTGCACCAGGTGGGGCTAGGCACCGCAGAGATAGGGGGCGGGGAGACTGCACCCGGCAGGGATGGGCACCGGAGAGATAGGAGGTCGGGAGACTGCACCAGGCGGGGCTAGGCACCGGAGAGATAGGAGGCTGGGAGACTGCACCAGGTGGGGGTAGGCGCCGCAGAGATAGGAGGCGGGGAGACTGCACCAGGCAGGGCTAGGCACCGGAGAGATAGGAGGCGGGGAGACTGCATCAGGCGGAGCTAGGCGCCGCAGAGATAGGAGGCGGGGAGACTGCACCAGGCGGGGCTAGGCACCGGAGAGATAGGAGGTGGGGAGACTGTACCAGGCAGGGCTAGGCACCGGAGAGATAGGAGGCGGGGAGACTGCACCAGGCGGGGCTAGGCGCCGGAGAGATTGGTGGCGGGGAGACTGCACCAGGCGGGGCTAGGCGCCGCAGAGATAGGAGGCGGGGAGACTGCATCAGGTAGGGCTAGGCACCGCAGAGATAGAAGGCTGAGAGACTGCACAAGGCGGGGCTAGGCGCCGGAGAGATAGGAGGCTGGGAGACTGCACCAGGCGGGGTAGGCACCGGAGAGATAGGAGGCGGGGAGACTGCACCAGGCGGGGCTAGGCGCCGGAGAGATTGGAGGCGGGGTGACTGCACCAGGCGGGGCTAGGCACCGGATAGATAGGAGGCGGGTAGACTGCACCAGGCGGGGCTAGGCACCGGATAGATAGGAGGTGGGGAGACTGCACCAGGCGGGGCTAGGCACCGGAGAGATAGGAGGCGGGGAGACTGCACCAGGCGGGGCTAGGCGCCGGAGAGATTGGAGGCGGGGAGACTGCACCAGGCGGGACTAGGCGCTGCAGAGATAGGAGGCGGGGAGACTGCACCAGGCGGGGCTAGGCACCGGAGAGATAGGAGGCGGGGAGACTGCACCAGGCGGGGCTAGGTACCGGAGAGATAGGAGGCGGGGAGACTGTACCAGGTGGGGCTAGGCGCCGGAGAGATAGGAGGTGGGTAGACTGCACCAGGCGGGGCTAGGCACCGGAGAGATAGGAGGCTGGGAGACTGCACCAGGTGGGGCTAGGCACGGGAGAGATAGGAGCCTGGGAGACTGCACCAGGCGGGGCTAGGCACCGGAGAGATAGGAGGCGGGGATACTGTACCAGGCGGGCTGGGTGCAGGAGAGATAGGAGGCGGGGAGACTGCATCAGGTGGGGCTAGGCACCGGAGAGATAGGAGGATGGGAGACTGCACCAGGCGGGGCTAGGCGCCGCAGAGATAGGAGGCTGGGAGACTGCACCAGGCAGGGCTAGGCACCGGAGAGATAGGACACGGGGAGACTGCACCAGGCGGGGCTAGGCACCGGAGAGATAGGAGGTGGGGAGACTGCATCAGGTGGTGCTAGGCACCAGAGAGATAGGAGGCGGGGAGACTGCACCCGGCAGGGATGGGCACCGGAGAGATAGGAGGTGGGGAGACTGCACCAGGTGGGGCTAGGCACCGGAGAGATAGGAGGCGGGGAGACTGCACCCGGCAGGGATGGGCACCGGAGAGATAGGAGGCGGGGAGACTGCACCAGGTGGGGCTAGGCACCGCAGAGATAGGGTGCGGGGAGACTGCACCCGGCGGGGCTAGGCGCCGGAGAGATTGGAGGCGGGGAGACTGCACCAGGCTGGACTAGGCGCCGCAGAGATAGGAGGCGGGGAGACTGCACCAGGCGGGGCTAGGCACCGGAGAGATAGGAGGCGGGGAGACTGCACCAGGTGGGGCTAGGTACCGGAGAGATAGGAGGCGGGGAGACTGTACCAGGTGGGGCTAGGCGCCGGAGAGATAGGAGGTGGGTAGACTGCACCAGGCGGGGCTAGGCACCGGAGAGATAGGAGGCTGGGAGACTGCACCAGGTGGGGCTAGGCACGGGAGAGATAGGAGCCTGGGAGACTGCACCAGGCGGGGCTAGGCACCGGAGAGATAGGAGGCGGGGATACTGCACCAGGCGGGGCTGGGTGCAGGAGAGATAGGAGGCGGGGAGACTGCATCAGGTGGGGCTAGGCACCGGAGAGATAGGAGGCTGGGAGACTGCACCAGGCGGGGCTAGGCGCCGCAGAGATAGGAGGCTGGGAGACTGCACCAGGCAGGGTTAGGCACCGGAGAGATAGGACACGGGGAGACTGCACCAGACGGGGCTAGGCACCGGAGAGATAGGAGGTGGGGAGACTGCATCAGGTGGTGCTAGGCACCAGAGAGATAGGAGGCGGGGAGACTGCACCCGGCAGGGATGGGCACCGGAGAGATAGGAGGTGGGGAGACTGCACCAGGTGGGGCTAGGCACCGGAGAGATAGGAGGCGGGGAGACTGCACCCGGCAGGGATGGGCACCGGAGAGATAGGAGGCGGGGAGACTGCACCAGGTGGGGCTAGGCACCGCAGAGATAGGGGGCGGGGAGACTGCACCCGGCAGGGATGGGCACCGGAGAGATAGGAGGTCGGGAGACTGCACCAGGCGGGGCTAGGCACCGGAGAGATAGGAGGCTGGGAGACTGCACCAGGTGGGGGTAGGCGCCGCAGAGATAGGAGGCGGGGAGACTGCACCAGGCAGGGCTAGGCACCGGAGAGATAGGAGGCGGGGAGACTGCACCAGGCGGGGCTAGGCACCAGAGAGATAGGAGGCTGGGAGACTGCACCAGGCGGGGCTAGGCACCGGAGGGATAGTAGGCTGGGAGACTGCACCAGGCAGGGCTAGGCACCGGAGAGGTAGGAGGGGGGGAGACTGCACCCAGTGGGGCTAGGCACCGGAGAGATAGGAGGCTGGAAGACTGCACCAGGCGGGTCTAGGCACTGGAGAGATAGGAGGGTGGGATACTGCACCAGGCGGGTCTAAGCACTGCAGAGATAGGAGACGGGGAGACTGCATCAGGTGGGGCTAGGCACCGCAGAGATAGAAGGTGGGGAGACTGCACAAGGCGGGGCTAGGCGCCGGAGAGATAGGAGGCGGGGAGACTGCACCCGGCGAGGCTAGGCACCGGAGAGATAGGAGGCTGGGAGACTGCACCAGGCGGGGTAGGCACCGGAGAGATAGGAGGCGGGGAGACTGCACCAGGCGGGGCTAGGCGCTGGAGAGATTGGAGGCGGGGAGACTGCATCAGGCGGGGCTAGGCGCCGCAGAGATAGGAGGCGGGGAGACTGCACCAGGCGGGGCTAGGCACCGGAGAGATAGGAGGTGGGGAGACTGTACCAGGCGGGGCTAGGCACCGGAGAAATGGGAGGCGGGGAGACTGCACCAGGAGGGGCTTGGCACCAGAGAGATAGGAGGCGGGGAGACTGCACCAGGCGAGGCTCGGCGCCGCAGAGATAGGAGGCGGGGAGACTGCACCAGGCGGGTCTAGGCAAAGGAGAGATAGGAGGCTGGGAGACTGCACCAGGCGGGGATAGGCGCCGCAGAGATAGGAGGCGGGGAGACTGCACCCGGCAGGGATGGGCACCGGAGAGACAGGAGGCGGGGAGACTGCACCATGCGGGGCTAGGCTCCTCAGAGATAGGAGGCGGGGAGATTGCACCCGGCAGGGATGGGCACCGGAGAGATAGGAGGTGGGGAGACTGCACCAGGCGGGGCTAGGTGCCGCAGAGATAGGAGGTGTGGAGACTGCACCAGGCGGGGCTAGGCACCGGAGAGATAGGAGGTGGGGAGACTGCACCAGGCGGGGCTAGGCACCGGAGAGATAGGAGGCGGGGAGACTGTACCAGGCGGGGCTAGGCACCGGAGAGATGGGGAGACTGCACCCGGCAGGGCTAGGCACCGGAGAGATAGGAGGCTAGGAGACTGCACCAGGCGGGGCTAAGCACCGGAGAGATAGGAGCCTGGGAGACTGCACCAGGCGGGGCTAGGCACCGGAGGGATAGTAGGCTGGGAGACTGCACCAGGCAGGGCTAGGCACTGGAGAGGTAGGAGGCGGGGAGACTGCACCCAGTGGGGCTAGGCACCGGAGAGATAGGAGGCTGGAAGACTGCACCAGGCAGGTCTAGGCACTGGAGAGATAGGAGGGTGGGATACTGCACCAGGCGGGTCTAAGCACTGCAGAGATAGGAGACGGGGAGACTGCATCAGGTGGGGCTAGGCACCGCAGAGATAGAAGGTGGGGAGACTGCACAAGGCGGGGCTAGGCGCCAGAGAGATAGGAGGCGGGGAGACTGCACCAGGCGGGGTAGGCACCGGAGAGATAGGAGGCGGGGAGACTGCACCAGGCGGGGCTAGGCGCTGGAGAGATTGGAGGCGGGGAGACTGCATCAGGCGGGGCTAGGCGCCGCAGAGATAGGAGGCGAGGCTAGGCACCGGAGAGATAGGAGGCTGGGAGACTGCACCAGGCGGGGTAGGCACCGGAGAGATAGGAGGCGGGAGACTGCACCAGGCGGGGTAGGCACCGGAGAGATAGGAGGCGGGGAGACTGCACCAGGCGGGGCTAGGCGCTGGAGAGATTGGAGGCGGGGAGACTGCATCAGGCGGGGCTAGGCACCGGAGAGATAGGAGGCTGGGAGACTGCAGCAGGCGGGGCTAGGCACCGGAGAGATAGGAGGCGGGGAGACTGCACCAGGCAGGGTTAGGCACCGGAGAGATAGGAGGCTGGGAGACTGCACTAGGCGGGGTAGGCGCCGGAGAGATAGGAGACGGGGAGACTGCACCAGGCGGGGCTAGGCGCCGCAGAGATAGGAGGCGGGGAGACTGCACCAGGCGGGGCTAGGCGCCAGAGAGATAGGAGGTGGGGAGACTGCACCAGGCGGGGCTAGGCACCGCAGAGATAGGAGGCGGGGAGACTGCACCAGGCAGGGCTCGGCACCGGAGAGATAGGAGGTGGGGAGACTGCACCAGGCGGGGCTAGGCACCGCAGAGATAGGAGGTGGGGAGTCTGCACCAGACGGGGCTGGGCACCACAGAGATAGCAGGCTGGGAGACTGCACCAGGCTGGGCTGGGCACCGCAGAGATAGGAGGCTGGGAGACTGCACCGGGGGGATCGGCGCCGCAGTGATAGGAGGTGGGGAGACTGCACCTGGTGGGGCTACGCACCGGAGAGATAGGAGGTGGGGAGACTGTACCAGGCGGGGCTCGGTACTGCAGAGATAGGAGGCTGGGAGACTGCAGCAGGCGGGGCTAGGCGACGGAGAGACTGGAGGTGGGGAGACTGCACCAGGCGGGGTTAGGCACCGGAGAGATAGGAGGTAGGGAGACTGCACCAGGCGGGGCTCGGCACCGGAGAGATAGGAGGTGGGGAGACTGCACCAGGCGGGGCTAGGCACTGCAGAGATAGGAGGTGGGGAGACTGCACCTGGCGGGTCTAGGCACCGCAGAGATAGGAGGTGGTGAGACTGTACCAGGCGGGGCTAGGCACCTGAGAGATAGGAGGCGGGGAGACTGCACCAGGCGGGGCTAGGCACCGGAGAGATAGGAGGCGGGCAGACTGCATCAGGTGGGGTTAGGCGCCGGAGAGATAGGAGGCGGGGAGACTGGACCCGGCAGGGCTAGGCACCGCAGAGATAGGAGGCGGGGAGACTGCACCAGGCGGAGCTAGGCACCGGAGCGATAGGAGGCGGGGAGACTGCACCAGGGGGGGCTAGGCACCAGAGAAATAGGAGGCGGGGAGACTGCACCAGGAGGGGCTTGGCACCAGAGAGATAGGAGGCGGGGAGACTGCACCAGGCGGGGCTAGGCGCCGCAGAGATAGGAGGCGGGGAGACTGCACCAGGCGGGGCTAGGCAAAGGAGAGATAGGAGGCTGGGAGACTGCACCATGCGGGGATAGGCGCAGCAGAGATAGGAGGCGGGGAGACTGCACCCGGCAGGGATGGGCACCGGAGAGATAGGAGACGGGGAGACTGCACCATGCGGGGCTAGGCTCCTCAGAGATAGGAGGCGGGGAGACTGCACCCGGCAGGGATGGGCACGGGAGAGATAGGAGGTGGGGAGAGTGCACCAGGCGGGGCTAGGCGCCGCAGAGATAGGAGGTGTGAAGACTGCACCAGGCGGGGCTAGGCACCGGAGAGATAGGAGGCAGGGAGACTGCACCAGGCGGGGCTAGCCACGGAGAGATAGGAGGTGGGGAGACTGCACCAGGCGGGGCTAGGCACCAGAGAGATAGGAGGCGGGGAGACTGTACCAGGCGGGGCTAGGCGCCGGAGAGATAGGAGGTGGGCAGACTGCACCAGGCGGGGCTAGGCACCGTAGAGATAGGAGGCTGGGAGACTGCACCAGGTGGGGCTAGGCACCGGAGAGATGGGGAGACTGCACCCGGCAGGGCTAGGCACCGGAGAGATAGGAGGCTAGGAGACTGCACTAGGGGGGGCTAGGCACGGGAGAGATAGGAGCCTGGGAGACTGCACCAGGCGGGGCTAGGCACCGGAGAGATAGGAGGCTGGGAGACTGCACCAGGCGGGGCTTGGCACCGGAGAGATAGGAGGCGGGGAGACTACAGCAGGCGGGGCTAGGCGCCGGAGAGATAGGAGGCGGGAAGACTGCATCAGGTGGGGCTAGGCACCGGAGAGATAGGAGGCTGGGAGACTGCACCAGGCGGGGCTAGGCACCGCAGAGATAGAAGGCGGGGAGACTGCACAAGGCGGGGCTAGGTGCCGGAGAGATAGGAGGCGGGGAGACTGCACCAGACGAGGCTAGGCACCGGAGAGATAGGAGGCTGGGAGACTGCACCAGGCGGGGCTAGGCGCCGGAGAGATAGGAGGTGGGGAGACTGCACCAGGCGGGGCTAGGCACCGGAGAGATAGGAGGCTGGGAGACTGCACCAGGCGGGGATAGGCACCGGAGAGATAGGAGGCGGGGAGACTGCACCAGGCGGGGCTAGGCACCGGAGAGATAGCAGGCGGGGAGACTGCACCAGGCGGGGCTAGGCACTGGAGAGATAGGAGGCGGGGAGACTGCACCAGGCGGGGCTAGGCACCGGAGAGATAGGAGGTGGGGAGACTGCACCAGGCGGGGCTAAGCACCGGAGAGATAGGAGGCGGGGAGACTGCACCAGGCGGGGCTAGGCACCGGAGAGATAGGAGACGGGGAGACTGCACCAGGCGGGGCTAGGCACCGGAGGGATAGGAGGCTGGGAGACTGCACCAGGCAGGGCTAGGCACCGGAGAGGTAGGAGGCGGGGAGACTGCACCCGGTGGGGCTAGGCACCGGAGAGATAGGAGGCTGGAAGACTGCACCAGGCGGAGCTAGGCTCTGGAGAGATAGGAGGGTGGGATACTGCACCAGGCGGGTCTAGGCACTGGAGAGATAGGAGACGGGGAGACTGCATCAGGTGGGGCTAGGCATCACAGAGATAGAAGGCGGGGAGACTGCACAAGGCGGGGCTAGGCGCCGGAGAGATAGGAGGCGGGGAGACTGCACCAGGCGAGGCTAGGCACCGGAGAGATAGGAGGCTGGGAGACTGCACCAGGCGGGGTAGGCACCGGAGAGATAGGAGGCGGGGAGACTGCACCAGGTGGGGCTAGGAGGCGCTGGAGAGATTGGAGGCAGGGAGACTGCACCAGGCGGGGCTAGGCGCCGGAGAGATAGGAGGTGGGGAGACTGCACCAGGCGGGGCTAGGCACCGGAGAGATAGGAGGCGGGGAGACTGCACCAGGCGGGGCTAGGCGCCGGAGAGATTGGAAGCGGGGAGACTGCACCAGGCGGGGCTAGGCGCCGCAGAGATAGGAGGCGGGGAGACTGCATCAGGTGGGGCTAGGCACCGCAGAGATAGAAGGCGGGGAGACTACACAATGCGGGGCTAGGCGCCAGAGAGATAGGAGGCGGGGAGACTGCACCAGGTGAGGCTAGGCACCGGAGAGATAGGAGGCTGGGAGACTGCACCAGGCGGGGTAGGCACCGGAGAGATAGGAGGCGGGGAGACTGCACCAGGCGGGGCTAGGCGCCGGAGAGATTGGAGGCGGGGTGACTGCACCAGGCAGGGCTAGGCGCCGCAGAGATAGGAGGCGGGGAGACTGCACCAGGCGGGGCTAGGCACCGGAGAGATAGGAGGTGGGGAGACTGCACCAGGCGGGGCTAGGCACCGGAGAGATAGGAGGCGGGGAGACTGCACCAGGCGGGGCTAGGCGCCGGAGTGATTGGAGGCGGGGAGACTGCACCAGGCGGGGCTAGGCGCCGCAGATATAGGAGGCGGGGAGACTGCAGCAGGCGGGGCTAGGCACCGGAGAGATAGGAGGCGGGGAGACTGCACCAGGCAGGGCTAGGCACCGGAGAGATAGGAGGCGGGGAGACTGCACCAAGCAGGGCTAGGCACCGGAGAGATAGGAGGCTGGGAGACTGCACTAGGCGGGGCTAGGCGCCGGAGAGATAGGAGACGGGGAGACTGCACCAGGCAGGGCTAGGTGCCGCAGAGATAGGATGCGGGGAGACTGCACCAGGCGGGGCTAGGCGCCGGAGAGATAGGAGGTGGGGAGACTGCACCAGGCGGGGCTAGGCACCGGAGAGATAGGAGGCGGGGAGACTGCACCAGGCGGGGCTAGGCACCGGAGAGATAGGAGGCTGGGAGACTGCTCCCGGCGGGGCTAGGCACCGGAGAGATAGGAGGTGGGGAAACTGCATCAGGTGGCGCTAGGCACCAGAGAGATAGGAGGCGGGGAGACTGCACCAGGCGAGGCTAGGCACCGGAGAGATAGGAGGCTGGGAGACTGCACCAGGCGGGGTAGGCACCGGAGAGATAGGAGGCGGGGAGAGTGCACCAGGCGGGGCTAGGCGCCGGAGAGATTGGAGGCGGGGTGACTGCACCAGGCGGGGCTAGGCACCGGAGAGATAGGAGGTGGGGAGACTGTACCAGGCGGGGCTCGGCACTGCAGAGATAGGAGGCTGGGAGACTGCACCAGGCAGGGCTAGGCGACGGAGAGACTGGAGGTGGGGAGACTGCACCAGGCGGGGTTAGGCACCGGAGAGATAGGAGGTAGGGAGACTGCACCAGGCGGGGCTCGGCACCGCAGAGATAGGAGGCGGGGAGACTGTACCAGGCGGGGCTAGGCACCGGAGAGATAGGAGGCGGGGAGACTGCACCAGGCGGGGCTAGGCACAGGAGAGATAGGAGGCGGGGAGACTGCATCAGGTGGGGTTAGGCGCCGGAGAGATAGGAGGCGGGGAGACTGCACCCGGCAGGGCTCGGCACCGGAGAGATAGGAGTTGGGGAGACTGCACCAGGCGGGCTAGGCACCGGCGAGATAGGAGGCGGGGAGACTGCATCAGGTGGGGTTAGGCGCCGGAGAGATATGAGGCGGGGAGACTGCACCCGGCAGGGCTAGGCACCGCAGAGATAGGAGGCGGGGAGACTGCACCAGGCGGGGTTAGGCACCGGAGCGATAGGAGGCGGGGAGACTGCACCAGGCGGGGCTAGGCACCGGAGAAATAGGAGGCGGGGAGACTGCACCAGGAGGGGCTTGGCACCAGAGAGATAGGAGGCGGGGAGACTGCACCAGGCGAGGCTAGGCGCCGCAGAGATAGGAGGCGGGGAGACTGCACCAGGCGGGTCTAGGCAAAGGAGAGATAGGAGGCTGGGAGACTGCACCAGGCGGGGATAGGCGCCGCAGAGATAGGAGGCGGGGAGACTGCACCCGGCAGGGATGGGCACCGGAGAGACAGGAGGCGGGGACACTGCACCATGCGGGGCTAGGCTCCTCAGAGATAGGAGGCGGGGAGATTGCACCCGGCAGGGATGGGCACCGGAGAGATAGGAGGTGGGGAGACTGCACCAGGCGGGGCTAGGTGCCGCAGAGATAGGAGGTGTGGAGACTGCACCAGGCGGGGCTAGGCACCGGAGAGATAGGAGGTGGGGAGACTGCACCAGGCGGGGCTAGGCACCGGAGAGATAGGAGGCGGGGAGACTGTACCAGGCGGGGCTAGGCACCGGAGAGATGGGGAGACTGCACCCGGCAGGGCTAGGCACCGGAGAGATAGGAGGCTAGGAGACTGCACCAGGCGGGGCTAGGCACGGGAGAGATAGGAGCCTGGGAGACTGCACCAGGCGGGGCTAGGCACCGGAGAGATAGGAGGCGAGGAGACTGCACCAGGCGGGGCTAGGCACCAGAGAAATAGGAGGCGGGGAGACTGCACCAGGAGGGGCTTGGCACCAGAGAGATAGGAGGCGGGGAGACTGCACCAGGCGAGGCTAGGCGCCGCAGAGATAGGAGGCGGGGAGACTGCACCAGGCGGGGCTAGGCAAAGGAGAGATAGGAGGCTGGGAGACTGCACCAGGCGGGGATAGGCGCTGCAGAGATAGGAGGCGGGGAGACTGTACCAGGCGGGGCTAGGCACCGGAGAGATAGGAGGTGGGCAGACTGCACCAGGCGGGGCTAGGCACCGGAGAGATAGGAGGCTGGGAGACTGCACCAGGTGGGGCTAGGCACCGGAGAGATGGGGAGACTGCACCCGGCAGGGCTAGGCACCGGAGAGATAGGAGGCTAGGAGACTGCACCAGGCGGGGCTAGGCACGGGAGAGATAGGAGCCTGGGAGACTGCACCAGGCGGAGCTAGGTACCGGAGAGATAGGAGGCGAGGAGACTGCATCAGGTGGGGCTAGGCACCGGAGAGATAGGAGGCTGGGAGACTGCACCAGGCGGGGCTAGGCGCCGCAGAGATAGGAGGCTGGGAGACTGCACCAGGCAGGGCTAGGCACCGGAGAGATAGGAGGCGGGGAGACTGCACCAGGCGGGGCTAGGCACCGGAGAGATAGGAGGTGGGGAGACTGCATCAGGTGGCGCTAGGCACCAGAGAGATAGGAGGCGGGGAGACTGCACCCGGCAGGGATGGGCACCGGAGAGATAGGAGGTGGGGTGACTGCACCAGGTGGGGCTAGGCACCGGAGAGATAGGAGGCGGGGAGACTGCACCAGGTGGGGCTAGGCACCGCAGGGATAGGGGGCGGGGAGACTGCACCCGGCAGGGATGGCCACCGGAGAGATAGGAGGTCGGGAGACTGCACCAGGCGGGGCTAGGCACCGGAGAGATAGGAGGCTGGGAGACTGCACCAGGCGGGGGTAGGCGCCGCAGAGATAGGAGGCGGGGAGGCTGCACCAGGCAGAGCTAGGCACCGGAGAGATAGGAGGCGGGGACACTGCACCAGGCGGGGCTAGGCACCGGAGAGGTAGGAGGCGGGGAGACTGCACCAGGCTGGGCTAGGCACCGGAGAGATAGGAGGCTGGGAGACTGCACCAGGCGGGGCTAGGCACCGGAGGGATAGGAGGCTGGGAGACTGCACCAGGCAGGGCTAGGCACCGGAGAGGTAGGAGGCGGGGAGACTGCACCCGGTGGGGCTAGGCACCGGAGAGATAGGAGGCTGGAAGACTGCACCAGGCGGGGCTAGGCACTGGAGAGATAGGAGGGTGGGATACTGCAGCAGGCGGGTCTAGGCACTGCAGAGATAGGAGACGGGGAGACTGCATCAGGTGGGGCTAGGCACCGCAGAGATAGAAGGCGGGGAGACTGCACAAGGCGGGGCTAGGCGCCGGAGAGATAGAAGGCGGGGAGACAGCACCAGGCGAGGCTAGGCACCGGAGAGATAGGAGCCTGGGAGACTGCACCAGGCGGGTAGGCACCGGAGAGATACGAGGCGGGGAGACTGCACCAGGCGGGGCTAGGCGCTGGAGAGATTGGAGGCGGGGAGACTGCACCAGGCGGGGCTAGGCGCCGCAGAGATAGGAGGCGGGGAGACTGCACCAGGCGGGGCTAGGCACCGGAGAGATAGGAGGTGGGGACACTGTACCAGGCGGGGCTAGGCATCAGAGAGATAGGAGGCGGGGAGACTGTACCAGGCGGGGCTAGGCACCGGAGAGATTGGTGGCAGGGAGACTGCACCAGGCGGGGCTAGGCGCCGCAGAGATAGGAGGCGGGGAGACTGCACCAGGCGGGGCTAGGCACCGGAGAGATAGGAGGTGGGGACACTGTACCAGGCGGGGCTAGGCATCAGAGAGATAGGAGGCGGGGAGACTGTACCAGGCGGGGCTAGGCACCGGAGAGATTGGTGGCAGGGAGACTGCACCAGGCGGGGCTAGGCGCCGCAGAGATAGGAGGCGGGGAGACTGCATCAGGTGGGGCTAGGCACCGCAGAGATAGAAGGCTGGGAGACTGCACAAGGCGGGGCTAGGCGCCGGAGAGATAGGAGGCTGGGAGACTGCACCAGGCGGGGTAGGCACCGGAGAGATAGGAGGCGGGGAGACTGCACCAGACGGGGCTAGGCGCTGGAGAGATTGGAGGTGGGGAGACTGCACCAGGCGGGGCTAGGAACCGGAGAGATAGGAGGCGGGGACACTGCACCAGGCGGGGCTAGGCACCGGAGAGATAGGAGGTCGGGAGACTGTACCAGGCGGGGCTCGGCACCGGAGAGATAGGAGGCGGGGAGACTGCACCAGGCGGGGCTAGGCGCCGGAGAGATTGGTGGCGGGGAGACTGCACCAGGCGGGGCTAGGCGCCGCAGAGAGTGGAGGCGGGGATACTGCATCAGGTGGGGCTAGGCACCGGAGAGATAGAAGGTTGGGAGACTGCACAAGGCGGGGCTAGGCGCCGGAGAGATAGGAGGCGGGGAGACTGCACCAGGCGAGGCTAGGCACCGGAGAGATAGGAGGCTGGGAGACTGCACCGGGCGGGGTAGGCACCGGAGAGATAGGAGGCGGGGAGACTGCACCAGGCGGGGCTAGGAGCCGGAGAGATAGGAGGTGGGGAGACTGCATCAGGCGGGGCTAGGCGCCGGAGAGATAGGAGGTGGGGAGACTGCACCAGGCGGGGCTAGGCACCGGAGAGATAGGAGGCGGGGAGACTGCACCAGGCGGGGCTAGGCACCGGAGAGATAGGAGGCTGGGAGACTGCACCCAGCGGGGCTAGGCACCGGAGAGATAGGAGGTGGGGAGACTGCATCAGGTGGCACTAGGCACCAGAGAGATAGGAGGCGGGGAGACTGCACCAGGCAAGGCTAGGCACCGGAGAGATAGGAGGCTGGGAGACTGCACCAGGCGGGGTAGGCACCGGAGAGATAGGAGGCGGGGAGACTGCACCAGGCGGGGCTAGGCGCCGGAGAGATTGGAGGCGGGGTGACTGCACCAGGCGGGGCTAGGCACCGGAGAGATAGGAGGTGGGGAGACTGTACCAGGCGGGGCTCGGCACCGGAGAGATAGGAGGCTGGGAGACTGCACCAGGCGGGGTAGGCACCGGAGAGATAGGAGGCGGGGAGACTGCACCAGGCGGGGCTAGGCGCCGGAGAGATTGGAGGCGGGGTGACTGCACCAGGCAGGGCTAGGCGCCGCAGAGATAGGAGGCGGGGAGACTGCACCAGGCGGGGCTAGGCACCGGAGAGATAGGAGGTGGGGAGACTGCACCAGGCGGGGCTAGGCACCGGAGAGATAGGAGGCGGGGAGACTGCACCAGGCGGGGCTAGGCGCCGGAGTGATTGGAGGCGGGGAGACTGCACCAGGCGGGGCTAGGCGCCGCAGATATAGGAGGCGGGGAGACTGCAGCAGGCGGGGCTAGGCACCGGAGAGATAGGAGGCGGGGAGACTGCACCAGGCGGGGCTTGGCACCGGAGAGATAGGAGGCTGGGAGACTGCAGCAGGCAGGGCTAGGCACCGGAGAGATAGGAGGCGGGGAGACTGCACCAAGCAGGGCTAGGCACCGGAGAGATAGGAGGCTGGGAGACTGCACTAGGCGGGGCTAGGCGCCGGAGAGATAGGAGACGGGGAGACTGCACCAGGCAGGGCTAGGTGCCGCAGAGATAGGATGCGGGGAGACTGCACCAGGCGGGGCTAGGCGCCGGAGAGATAGGAGGTGGGGAGACTGCACCAGGCGGGGCTAGGCACCGGAGAGATAGGAGGCGGGGAGACTGCACCAGGCGGGGCTAGGCACCGGAGAGATAGGAGGCTGGGAGACTGCTCCCGGCGGGGCTAGGCACCGGAGAGATAGGAGGTGGGGAAACTGCATCAGGTGGCGCTAGGCACCAGAGAGATAGGAGGCGGGGAGACTGCACCAGGCGAGGCTAGGCACCGGAGAGATAGGAGGCTGGGAGACTGCACCAGGCGGGGTAGGCACCGGAGAGATAGGAGGCGGGGAGAGTGCACCAGGCGGGGCTAGGCGCCGGAGAGATTGGAGGCGGGGTGACTGCACCAGGCGGGGCTAGGCACCGGAGAGATAGGAGGTGGGGAGACTGTACCAGGCGGGGCTCGGCACTGCAGAGATAGGAGGCTGGGAGACTGCACCAGGCAGGGCTAGGCGACGGAGAGACTGGAGGTGGGGAGACTGCACCAGGCGGGGTTAGGCACCGGAGAGATAGGAGGTAGGGAGACTGCACCAGGCGGGGCTCGGCACCGCAGAGATAGGAGGCGGGAGACTGTACCAGGCGGGGCTAGGCACCGGAGAGATAGGAGGCGGGGAGACTGCACCAGGCGGGGCTAGGCACAGGAGAGATAGGAGGCGGGGAGACTGCATCAGGTGGGGTTAGGCGCCGGAGAGATAGGAGGCGGGGAGACTGCACCCGGCAGGGCTCGGCACCGGAGAGATAGGAGTTGGGGAGACTGCACCAGGCGGGGCTAGGCACCGGCGAGATAGGAGGCGGGGAGACTGCATCAGGTGGGGTTAGGCGCCGGAGAGATATGAGGCGGGGAGACTGCACCCGGCAGGGCTAGGCACCGCAGAGATAGGAGGCGGGGAGACTGCACCAGGCGGGGCTAGGCACCGGAGCGATAGGAGGCGGGGAGACTGCACCAGGCGGGGCTAGGCACCGGAGAAATAGGAGGCGGGGAGACTGCACCAGGAGGGGCTTGGCACCAGAGAGATAGGAGGCGGGGAGACTGCACCAGGCGAGGCTAGGCGCCGCAGAGATAGGAGGCGGGGAGACTGCACCAGGCGGGTCTAGGCAAAGGAGAGATAGGAGGCTGGGAGACTGCACCAGGCGGGGATAGGCGCTGCAGAGATAGGAGGCGGGGAGACTGCACCCAGCAGGGATGGGCACCGGAGAGACAGGAAGCGGGGAGACTGCACCATGCGGGGCTAGGCTCCTCAGAGATAGGAGGCGGGGAGATTGCACCCGGCAGGGATGGGCACCGGAGAGATAGGAGGTGGGGAGACTGCACCAGGCGGGGCTAGGTGCCGCAGAGATAGGAGGTGTGGAGACTGCACCAGGCGGGGCTAGGCACCGGAGAGATAGGAGGTGGGGAGACTGCACCAGGCGGGGCTAGGCACCGGAGAGATAGGAGGCGGGGAGACTGTACCAGGCGGGGCTAGGCACCGGAGAGATGGGGAGACTGCACCCGGCAGGGCTAGGCACCGGAGAGATAGGAGGCTAGGAGACTGCACCAGGCGGGGCTAGGCACGGGAGAGATAGGAGCCTGGGAGACTGCACCAGGCGGGGCGAGGCACCGGAGAGATAGGAGGCGAGGAGACTGCACCAGGCGGGGCTAGGCACCAGAGAAATAGGAGGCGGGGAGACTGCACCAGGAGGGGCTTGGCACCAGAGAGATAGGAGGCGGGGAGACTGCACCAGGCGAGGCTAGGCGCCGCAGAGATAGGAGGCGGGGAGACTGCACCAGGCGGGGCTAGGCAAAGGAGAGATAGGAGGCTGGGAGACTGCACCAGGCGGGGATAGGCGCTGCAGAGATAGGAGGCGGGGAGACTGTACCAGGCGGGGCTAGGCACCGGAGAGATAGGAGGTGGGCAGACTGCACCAGGCGGGGCTAGGCACCGGAGAGATAGGAGGCTGGGAGACTGCACCAGGTGGGGCTAGGCACCGGAGAGATGGGGAGACTGCACCCGGCAGGGCTAGGCACCGGAGAGATAGGAGGCTAGGAGACTGCACCAGGCGGGGCTAGGCACGGGAGAGATAGGAGCCTGGGAGACTGCACCAGGCGGAGCTAGGTACCGGAGAGATAGGAGGCGAGGAGACTGCATCAGGTGGGGCTAGGCACCGGAGAGATAGGAGGCTGGGAGACTGCACCAGGCGGGGCTAGGCGCCGCAGAGATAGGAGGCTGGGAGACTGCACCAGGCAGGGCTAGGCACCGGAGAGATAGGAGGCGGGGAGACTGCACCAGGCGGGGCTAGGCACCGGAGAGATAGGAGGTGGGGAGACTGCATCAGGTGGCGCTAGGCACCAGAGAGATAGGAGGCGGGGAGACTGCACCCGGCAGGGATGGGCACCGGAGAGATAGGAGGTGGGGTGACTGCACCAGGTGGGGCTAGGCACCGGAGAGATAGGAGGCGGGGAGACTGCACCAGGTGGGGCTAGGCACCGCAGGGATAGGGGGCGGGGAGACTGCACCCGGCAGGGATGGGCACCGGAGAGATAGGAGGTCGGGAGACTGCACCAGGCGGGGCTAGGCACCGGAGAGATAGGAGGCTGGGAGACTGCACCAGGCGGGGGTAGGCGCCGCAGAGATAGGAGGCGGGGAGGCTGCACCAGGCAGAGCTAGGCACCGGAGAGATAGGAGGCGGGGACACTGCACCAGGCGGGGCTAGGCACCGGAGAGGTAGGAGGCGGGGAGACTGCACCAGGCTGGGCTAGGCACCGGAGAGATAGGAGGCTGGGAGACTGCACCAGGCGGGGCTAGGCACCGGAGGGATAGGAGGCTGGGAGACTGCACCAGGCAGGGCTAGGCACCGGAGAGGTAGGAGGCGGGGAGACTGCACCCGGTGGGGCTAGGCACCGGAGAGATAGGAGGCTGGAAGACTGCACCAGGTGGGGCTAGGCACTGGAGAGATAGGAGGGTGGGATACTGCAGCAGGCGGGTCTAGGCACTGCAGAGATAGGAGACGGGGAGACTGCATCAGGTGGGGCTAGGCACCGCAGAGATAGAAGGCGGGGAGACTGCACAAGGCGGGGCTAGGCGCCGGAGAGATAGAAGGCGGGGAGACAGCACCAGGCGAGGCTAGGCACCGGAGAGATAGGAGCCTGGGAGACTGCACCAGGCGGGTAGGCACCGGAGAGATACGAGGCGGGGAGACTGCACCAGGCGGGGCTAGGCGCTGGAGAGATTGGAGGCGGGGAGACTGCACCAGGCGGGGCTAGGCGCCGCAGAGATAGGAGGCGGGGAGACTGCACCAGGCGGGGCTAGGCACCGGAGAGATAGGAGGTGGGGACACTTTACCAGGCGGGGCTAGGCATCAGAGAGATAGGAGGCGGGGAGACTGTACCAGGCGGAGCTAGGCACCGGAGAGATTGGTGGCAGGGAGACTGCACCAGGCGGGGCTAGGCGCCGCAGAGATAGGAGGCGGGGAGACTGCATCAGGTGGGGCTAGGCACCGCAGAGATAGAAGGCTGGGAGACTGCACAAGGCGGGGCTAGGCGCCGGAGAGATAGGAGGCGGGGAGACTGCACCAGGCGAGGCTAGGCACCGGAGAGATAGGAGGCTGGGAGACTGCACCAGGCGGGGTAGGCACCGGAGAGATAGGAGGCGGGGATACTGCACCAGGCGAGGCTAGGCACCGGAGAGATAGGAGGCTGGGAGACTGCACCAGGCGGGGTAGGCACCGGAGAGATAGGAGGCGGGGAGACTGCACCAGACGGGGCTAGGCGCTGGAGAGATTGGAGGTGGGGAGACTGCACCAGGCGGGGCTAGGAACCGGAGAGATAGGAGGCGGGGACACTGCACCAGGCGGGGCTAGGCACCGGAGAGATAGGAGGTCGGGAGACTGTACCAGGCGGGGCTCGGCACCGGAGAGATAGGAGGCGGGGAGACTGCACCAGGCGGGGCTAGGCGCCGGAGAGATTGGTGGCGGGGAGACTGCACCAGGCGGGGCTAGGCGCCGCAGAGAGTGGAGGCGGGGAGACTGCATCAGGTGGGGCTAGGCACCGGAGAGATAGAAGCTTGGGAGACTGCACAAGGCGGGGCTAGGCGCCGGAGAGATAGGAGGCGGGGAGACTGCACCAGGCGAGGCTAGGCACCGGAGAGATAGGAGGCTGGGAGACTGCACCGGGCGGGGTAGGCACCGGAGAGATAGGAGGCGGGGAGACTGCACCAGGCGGGGCTAGGAGCCGGAGAGATAGGAGGTGGGGAGACTGCATCAGGCGGGGCTAGGCGCCGGAGAGATAGGAGGTGGGGAGACTGCACCAGGCGGGGCTAGGCACCGGAGAGATAGGAGGCGGGGAGACTGCACCAGGCGGGGCTAGGCACCGGAGAGATAGGAGGCTGGGAGACTGCACCCAGCGGGGCTAGGCACCGGAGAGATAGGAGGTGGGGAGACTGCATCAGGTGGCACTAGGCACCAGAGAGATAGGAGGCGGGGAGACTGCACCAGGCAAGGCTAGGCACCGGAGAGATAGGAGGCTGGGAGACTGCACCAGGCGGGGTAGGCACCGGAGAGATAGGAGGCGGGGAGACTGCACCAGGCGGGGCTAGGCGCCGGAGAGATTGGAGGCGGGGTGACTGCACCAGGCGGGGCTAGGCACCGGAGAGATAGGAGGTGGGGAGACTGTACCAGGCGGGGCTCGGCACTGCAGAGATAGGAGGCTGGGAGACTGCACCAGGCAGGGCTAGGCGACGGAGAGACTGGAGGTGGGGAGACTGCACCAGGCGGGGTTAGGCACCGGAGAGATAGGAGGTAGGGAGACTGCACCAGGCGGGGCTCGGCACCGCAGAGATAGGAGGCGGGGGGACTGCACCAGGCGGGGCTAGGCACCGGAGAGATAGGAGGCGGGGAGACTGCATCAGGTGGGGTTAGGCGCCGGAGAGATAGGAGGCGGGGAGACTGCACCCGGCAGGGCTCGGCACCGGAGAGATAGGAGTTGGGGAGACTGCACCAGGCGGGGCTAGGCACCGGCGAGATAGGAGGCGGGGAGACTGCATCAGGTGGGGTTAGGCGCCGGAGAGATAGGAGGCGGGGAGACTGCACCCGGCAGGGCTAGGCACCGAAGAGATAGGAGGCGGGGAGACTGCACCAGGCGGGGCTAGGCACCGGAGCGATAGGAGGCGGGGAGACTGCACCAGGCGGGGCTAGGCACCGGAGAAATAGGAGGCGGGGAGACTGCACCAGGAGGGGCTTGGCACCAGAGAGATAGGAGGCGGGGAGACTGCACCAGGCGAGGCTAGGCGCCGCAGAGATAGGAGGCGGGGAGACTGCACCAGGCGGGGCTAGGCAAAGGAGAGATAGGAGGCTGGGAGACTGCACCAGGCGGGGATAGGCGCCGCAGAGATAGGAGGTGGGGAGACTGCACCCGGCAGGGATGGGCACCGGAGAGATAGGAGGCGGGGAGACTGCACCATGCGGGGCTAGGCTCCTCAGAGATAGGAGGCGGGGAGATTGCACCCGGCAGGGATGGGCACCGGAGAGATAGGAGGTGGGGAGACTGCACCAGGCGGGGCTAGGCGCCGCAGAGATAGGAGGTGTGGAGACTGCACCAGGCGGGGCTAGGCACCGGAGAGATAGGAGGTGGGGAGACTGCACCAGGCGGGGCTAGGCACCGGAGAGATAGGAGGCGGGGAGACTGTACCAGGCGGGGCTAGGCACCGGAGAGATAGGAGGTGGGCAGACTGCACCAGGCGGGGCTAGGCACCGGAGAGATAGGAGGCTGGGAGACTGCACCATGTGGGGCTAGGCACCGGAGAGATGGGGAGACTGCACCCGGCAGGGCTAGGCACCGGAGAGATAGGGGGCTAGGAGACTGCACCAGGCGGGGCTAGGCACGGGAGAGATAGGAGCCTGGGGGACTGCACCAGGCGGGGCTAGGCACCGGAGAGATAGGAGGCTGGGAGACTGCACCAGGCGGGGCTAGGCACCGGAGAGATAGGAGGCGAGGAGACTGCATCAGGTGGGGCTAGGCACCGGAGAGATAGAAGGCTGGGAGACTGCACCAGGCGGGGCTAGGCGCCGCAGAGATAGGAGGCTGGGAGACTGCACCAGGCAGGGCTAGGCACCGGAGAGATAGGAGGCGGGGAGACTGCACCAGGCGGGGCTAGGCACCGGAGAGATAGGAGGTGGGGAGACTGCATCAGGTGGCGCTAGGCACCAGAGAGATAGGAGGCGGGGAGACTGCACCCGGCAGGGATGGGCACCGGAGAGATAGGGGGTGGGGAGACTGCACCAGGTGGGGCTAGGCACCGGAGAGATAGGAGGTGGGGAGACTGCACCAGGTGGGGCTAGGCACCGCAGAGATAGGGGGCGGAGAGACTGCACCCGGCAGGGATGGGCACCGGAGAGATAGGAGGTCGGCAGACTGCACCAGGCGGGGCTAGGCACCGGAGAGATAGGAGGCTGGGAGACTGCACCAGGCGGGGGAAGGCGCTGCAGAGATAGGAGGCGGGGAGACTGCACCAGGCAGAAATAGGCACCGCAGAGATAGGAGGCGGGGAGACTGCACCAGGCAGGGCTAGGCACCGGAGAGATAGGAGGCGGGGAGACTGCACCAGGCTGGGCTAGGCACCGGAGAGATAGGAGGCTGGGAGACTGCACCAGGCGGGGCTAGGCACCGGAGGGATAGGAGGCTGGGAGACTGCACCAGGCAGGGCTAGGCACCGGAGAGGTAGGAGGCGGGGAGACTGCACCCGGTGGGGCTAGGCACCGGAGAGATAGGAGGCTGGAAGACTGCACCAGGTGGGGCTAGGCACTGGAGAGATAGGAGGGTGGGATACTGCACCAGGCGGGTCTAGGCACTGCAGAGATAGGAGACGGGGAGACTGCATCAGGTGGGGCTAGGCACCGCAGAGATAGAAGGCGGGGAGACTGCACAAGGCGGGGCTAGGCGCCGGAGAGATAGAAGGCGGGAAGACTGCACCAGGCGAGGCTAGGCACCGGAGAGATAGGAGCCTGGGAGACTGCACCAGGCGGGGTAGGCACCGGAGAGATAGGAGGCGGGGAGACTGCACCAGGCGGGGCTAGGCACTGGAGAGATTGGAGGCGGGAGACTGCACCCGGCGGGGCTAGGCGCCGCAGAGATAGGAGGTGGGGAGACTGCACCAGGCGGGGCTAGGCACCGGAGAGATAGGAGGTGGGGAGACTGTACCAGGCGGGGCTAGGCACCGGAGAGATAGGAGGCGGGGAGACTGCACCAGGCGGGGCTAGGCACCGGAGAGATTGTTGGCGGGGAGACTGCACCAGGCGGGGCTAGGCGCCGCAGAAATAGGAGGCGGGGAGACTGCATCAGGTGGGGCTAGGCACCGCAGAGATCGAAGGCTGGGAGACTGCACAAGGCGGGGCTAGGTGCCGGAGAGATAGGAGGCGGGGAGACTGCACCAGGCGAGGCTAGGCACCGGAGAGATAGGAGGCTGGGAGACTGCACCAGGCGGGGTAGGCACCGGAGAGATAGGAGGCGGGGAGACTGCACCAGGCGAGGCTAGGCACCGGAGAGATAGGAGGCTGGGAGACTGCACCAGGCGGGGTAGGCACCGGAGAGATAGGAGGCGGGGAGACTGCACCAGGCGGGGCTAGGCGCTGGAGAGATTGGAGGTGGGGAGACTGCACCAGGCGGGGCTAGGAACCGGAGAGATAGGAGGCGGGGAGACTGCACCAGGCGGGGCTAGGAACCGGAGAGATAGGAGGTGGGGAGACTGTACCAAGGGGGGCTCGGCACCGGAGAGATAGGAGGCGGGGATACTGCACCAGGCGGGGCTAGGCGCCGGAGAGATTGGTGGCGGGGAGACTGCACCAGGCGGGGCTAGGCGCCGCAGAGATTGGAGGCGGGGAGACTGCATCAGGTGGGGCTAGGCACCGCAGAGATAGAAGGTTGGGAGACTGCACAAGGCGGGGCTAGGCGCCGGAGAGATAGGAGGCGGGGAGACTGCACCAGGCGAGGCTAGGCACCGGAGAGATAGGAGGCTGGGAGACTGCACCAGGCGGGGTAGGCACCGGAGAGATAGCAGGCGGGGAGACTGCACCAGGCGGGGCTAGGCGCCGGAGAGATTGGAGGCGGGGTGACTGCACCAGGCGGGGCTAGGCACCGCAGAGATAGGAGGCGGGTAGACTGCACCAGGTGGGGCTAGGCACCGGAGAGATAGGAGGTGGGGAGACTGCACCAGGCGGGGCTAGGCACCGGAGAGATAGGAGGCGGGGAGACTGTACCAGGCGGGGCTAGGCACCGGAGAGATAGGAGGTGGGCAGACTGCACCAGGCGGGGCTAGGCACCGGAGAGATAGGAGGCTGGGAGACTGCACCAGGTGGGGCTAGGCACCGGAGAGATGGGGAGACTGCACCCGGCAGGGCTAGGCACCGGAGAGATAGGAGGCTAGGAGACTGCACCAGGCGGGGCTAGGCACGGGAGAGATAGGAGCCTGGGAGACTGCACCAGGCGGGGCTAGGCACCGGAGAGATAGGAGGCTGGGAGACTGCACCAGGCGGGGCTAGGCACCGGAGAGATAGGAGGCGAGGAGACTGCATCAGGTGGGGCTAGGCACCGGAGAGATAGGAGGCTGGGAGACTGCACCAGGCGGGGCTAGGCGCCGCAGAGATAGGAGGCTGGGAGACTGCACCAGGCAGGGCTAGGCACCGGAGAGATAGGAGGCGGGGAGACTGCACCAGGTGGGGCTAGGCACCGGAGAGATAGGAGGTGGGGAGACTGCATCAGGTGGCGCTAGGCACCAGAGAGATAGGAGGCGGGGAGACTGCACCCGGCAGGGATGGGCACCGGAGAGATAGGAGGTGGGGAGACTGCACCAGGTGGGGCTAGGCACCGGAGAGATAGGAGGCGGGGAGACTGCACCAGGGGGGGCTAGGCACCGCAGAGATAGGGGGCGGGGAGACTGCACCCGGCAGGGATAGGCACCGGAGAGATAGGAGGTCGGGAGACTGCACCAGGCGGGGCTAGGCACCGGAGAGATAGGAGGCTGGGAGACTGCACCAGGCGGGGGTAGGCTGCAGAGATAGGAGGCGGGGAGACTGCACCAGGCAGAGCTAGGCACCGGAGAGATAGGAGGCGGGGAGACTGCACCAGGCGGGGCTAGGCACCGGAGAGATAGGAGGCGGGGAGACTGCACCAGGCTGGGCTAGGCACCGGAGAGATAGGAGGCTGGGAGACTGCACCAGGCGGGGCTAGGCACCGGAGGGATAGGAGGCTGGGAGACTGCACCAGGCAGGGCTAGGCACCGGAGAGGTAGGAGGCGGGGAGACTGCACCCGGTGGGGCTAGGCACCGGAGAGATAGGAGGCTGGAAGACTGCACCAGGCGGGGCTAGGCACTGGAGAGATAGGAGGGTGGGATACTGCACCAGGCGGGTCTAGGCACTGCAGAGATAGGAGACGGGGAGACTGCATCAGGTGGGGCTAGGCACTGCAGAGATAGAAGGCGGGGAGACTGCACAAGGCGGGGCTAGGCGCCGGAGAGATAGAAGGCGGGGAGACTGCACCAGGCGAGGCTAGGCACCGGAGAGATAGGAGCCTGGGAGACTGCACCAGGCGGAGTAGGCACCGGAGAGATAGGAGGCGGGGAGACTGCACCAGGCAGGGCTAGGCGCTGGAGAGATTGGAGGCGGGGAGACTGCACCAGGCGGGGCTAGGCGCCGCAGAGATAGGAGGTGGGGAGACTGCACCAGGCGGGGCTAGGCACCGGAGAGATAGGAGGTGGGGAGACTGTACCAGGTGGGGCTAGGCACCGGAGAGATAGGAGGCGGGGAGACTGCACCAGGCGGGGCTAGGCGCCGGAGAGATTGGTGGCGGGGAGACTGCACCAGGCGGGGCTAGGCGCCGCAGAAATAGGAGGCGGGGAGACTGCATCAGGTGGGGCTAGGCACCGCAGAGATAGAAGGCTGGGAGACTGCACAAGGCGGGGCTAGGCGCCGGAGAGATAGGAGGCGGGGAGACTGCACCAGGCGAGGCTAGGCACCGGAGAGATAGGAGGCTGGGAGACTGCACCAGGCGGGGTAGGCACCGGAGAGATAGGAGGCGGGGAGACTGCACCAGGCGAGGCTAGGCACCGGAGAGATAGGAGGCTGGGAGAATGCACCAGGCGGGGTAGGCACCGGAGAGATAGGAGGCGGGGAGACTGCACCAGGCGGGGCTAGGCGCTGGAGAGATTGGAGGTGGGGAGACTGCACCAGGCGGGGCTAGGAACCGGAGAGATAGGAGGCGGGGAGACTGCACCAGGCGGGGCTAGGCACCGGAGAGATAGGAGGTGGGGAGACTGTACCAAGGGGGGCTCGGCACCGGAGAGATAGGAGGCGGGGAGACTGCACCAGGCGGGGCTAGGCGCTGGAGAGATTGGTGGCGGGGAGACTGCACCAGGCGGGGCTAGGCACCGGAGAGATAGGAGGCTGGGAGACTGCACCAGGCGGGGTAGGCACCGGAGAGATAGGAGGTTGGGAGACTGCACAAGGCGGGGCTAGGCGCCGGAGAGATAGGAGGCGGGGAGACTGCACCAGGCGAGGCTAGGCACCGGAGAGATAGGAGGCTGGGAGACTGCACCAGGCGGGGTAGGCACCGGAGAGATAGGAGGCGGGGAGACTGCACCAGGCGGGGCTAGGCGCCGGAGAGATTGGAGGCGGGGTGACTGCACCAGGCGGGGCTAGGCGCCGCAGAGATAGGAGGCGGGTAGACTGCACCAGGTGGGGCTAGGCACCGGAGAGATAGGAGGTGGGGAGACTGCACCAGGCGGGGCTAGGCACCGGAGAGATAGGAGGCGGGGAGACTGCACCAGGCGGGGCTAGGCACCGGAGAGATAGGAGGCTGGGAGACTGCAGCAGGCCGGGCTAGGCACCGGAGAGATAGGAGGCGGGGAGACTGCACCAGGCGGGGCTAGGCACCGGAGAGATAGGAGGCTGGGAGACTGCACTAGGCGGGGCTAGGCGCTGGAGAGATAGGAGACGGGGAGACTGCACCAGGCGGGGCTAGGCGCCGCAGAGATAGGAGGCGGGGAGACTGCACCAGGCCGGGCTAGGCACCGGAGAGATAGGAGGCTGGGAGACTGCACCAGGCGGGGCTAGGCGCCGGAGAGATAGGAGGCGGGGAGACTGCACCAGGCGGGGCTAGGCACCGGAGAGATAGGAGGCGGGGAGACTGCACCAGGCGGGGCTAGGCACCGGAGAGATAGGAGGCTGGGAGACTGCACCAGGCGGGGCTAGGCACCGGAGAGATAGGAGGTGAAGAGACTGCACCCGGAGGGGCTAGGCACCGGAGAGATAGGAGGCTGGGAGACTGCAGCAGGTGCTGCTCGGCACCGGAGAGATAGGAGGTGGGGAGACTGCACCAGGCGGGGCTAGGTGCCGGAGAGATAGGAGGTGGGGAGACTGCACCAGGCGGGGCTAGGCACCGGAGAGATAGGAGGCGGGGAGACTGCATCAGGCGGGGCTAGGCACCGCAGAGATAGGAGGCGGGGATACTGCACCAGGCAGGGCTCGGCACCAGAGAGATAGGAGGTGGGGAGACTGCACCAGGCGGGGCTAGGCGCCGGAGAGATAGGAGGCGGGGAGACTGCACCAGGCGGGGCTAGGCACCGGAGAGATAGGAGGTGGGGAGACTGCACCAGGCGGGGCTTGGCACCGGAGAGACAGGAGGTGGGGAGACTGCACCAGGCGGGGCTAGGCACCGCAGAGATAGGAGGTGGGGAGACTGCACCAGGCAGGGTTCGGCACCGGAGAGATAGGAGGTGGGGAGACTACACCAGGCGGGGCTTGGCACCGGAGAGACAGGAGGCGGGGAGACTGCACCAGGCGGGGCTGGGCACCGGAGATATAGGAGGCGGGGAGACTGCACCAGGCGGGGCTAGGCAGCAGAGAGATAGGAGGCAGGGAGACTGCACCAGGCGGGGCTAGGCACCGAAGAGACAGTAGGCGGGGAGACTGCACCAGGCGAGGCTAGGCACAGGAGAGACAGGAGGTTGGGAGACTGCACCAGGCGGGGCTAGGCACCTGAGAGATAGGAGGTGGGGAGACTGCACCAGGCGGGGTTCGGCACCGGAGAGATAGGATGCGGGAAGACTGCACCAGGCGGGACTAGGCACTGTAGAGATAGGAGGCGGGGAGACTGCACCAGGCGGGACTAGACACCAGAGAGATAGGAGGCGTGGAGACTGCACCAGGCGGGACTAGGTACAGTCGAGATAGGAGGCAGGGAGACTGCACCAGGTGGGGCTGGGCACCGGAGAGACAGAGGGCCTCACTTACCAGGTTTTGGTGCAGGACAGCGCCGCAAGGATTCTTGTTGCGCTGCAGGAATGCGTCTTATCTACGAGATACCGTGCATTCCTGTCCTTTTCCCCTGTGCTGGTGCGCAGTTGGCTGCCGTGCACCAATGCAGGCACCCTTGCACCATGGTGCGCTGTATCCAGGCTTGTTTTTGTGCAGGCAGAGGCACACTCCTGACCAAAAGCAATCACTAGAATAAAACTATTTCTCCTCGTTGTGCCTTCCTTGCGCCTCCCCCAGGGAGGCGTGGGCTTTTGACGTATTCCCAGGTTTACGAAATCTCGTAAATCTGGGAATGTGTCAAATGACATGGGTGTTATGTTGGAACAGCCACCATAATACCCACGGCACGCCTCCCTAGCACAGGGTGAGTCAACCCAGCGAATTGCCCTGCGTTGCCTCACACCATATCTACATGGCCATGAAAAGCCACGCACAGTAGCTTTACGTATGGCCCTGCAATGTGGGATGCTGGACTGTCACTAAAAGTGACGTTCCAGCGGCACACAGGGACTTGTAAATGAACCCCAGAGTTTAATTCAGTGTGTCGTGCCTCAGATCACAAGGCTGACGAGTCTTTGATGTGCGCGCCTCTTCCCTCGCCCTGACAGCCGCCGGTTCCCAGAGAGCGGCCTCCCTTCCCGCACCCACAGGACGCACGCTCGGGCTGTCAGGCCTCAGACTGCCTTCACACCTTTGATCATCGGCCTTTTAAGAGAAATCCATCGATTTTAGTATACCACTCAGCGGCTTTGAGGGCTGGATAGAGGGGAAGGGCTGGCAATAGTGCCCCAAGCCCGCGGGCCCTCTCACATCCCAGCAATGCTTAATTTGTACCACCACAGCTTGCACCGCACATTGCCACTGTCAGCACTGCCAGTGGCCAGGGACACTGGAATTATATGGGGCAAATTATGGAGCAGGGTTGAGTAAATTATGCGGCAAGAAAAAGGCAAATCATCCAGCACAAAACAGCACATTTGGTAATAGAATTGCTTCATCCCGTGTTGTTATCTCTCTTTGGGCTTCAAACCTCGCCCATGTCACGTCAGTGTCTTTTATTGGTTCGTGGGCTTGCCTTTTAAAATCTGCTTGCATTCATTAGTGAAAGGCATGCATACGTCATGCCTTTTCCGGTGGTTAGCCCTCCTTGAGTGCAGCGATCAAGTACTGCAAACATATGAGGTTCACTGTTTTCCGTCTGGTTTGTGGACTACTTTTTCTCTTTTTTTCGCAGTGCGATCTTTCTTGGCAGAAGTCGAGCGCTTTGCATGACATCGACCCTGTTACATAGTTAATTGCACTTTTGCCGGATACTAGATAATTGCACTTTTGCCGATAGGTTTCACTACGAGTGAACTGTTGTTTCCGTTTGTGTGTCTGCTTTGCACTGATGGCGGCCGTCAGCACGCTTATGTGAAACTTTTACTTTTCAGTTTATATGGCAAGAAAAGTCCAGTTAGTTATGTGAAACTGCTTTATTTTCATTTTCAATTTATGTGGCAAGAAGAGTCCCAATAGGAGTTTACAATGCTAATTGCTCGAGCAAATGCGAGACCGTTTGCATTGCAAATGCTTGTTTTTAAAATTGGTAGCAGTGTCTGGGCATTGATTTCACCTCATTAGTACTAGTTTAACACCAAAATATAGCAATAATCAACAGAAAGGTGATCAGGCAAACTTTAAAACATGCCCTCCAACAGCGACATAACACATGTCACTGCATTTTTAGTAACTTTTAAACCATTTGAGCTAGAAACACATTTTTTGGTTAAAATCTGCAGATTATGCAGCATATGATGGACTGTGGCAATGCAGTAAATCTATAATTATGCGAAAATCGCTACGGCCGCACAATCCCATAATTCCAGAAGCCCTGGTACACCTACTAACCATCGCACAGCTACAAGTGTGACAATTCAGACTGTTCAAAGTCCCCAAAGCTGTAAGAATGGCTTGGATGGCACGCATTAGTTGTTTTTAATATTAAACAACCGTTGTTCTACCCATCTTTATATTTCACAAACGGGGCCACCATGTGACAGCTGTGTGCCGGTGTTGGCCAATAAGTGCCAACCACCGGCTCAAGTTAAGCACTAAGCGGTGGAAGGTGGGCCTGTGGGTGCAACTTGTACCGAGTGACCAGGAGTGAATGAAGGCCAGGGCCATGTTCAACTTATACAAAGTGCAATAGACCATACTGGGAGGGAAGTGCAGCATTTGAGTGACACTCCTGCCACGTGAGCGTGTGATGGGCCATAGAGCGGTCGAAGATCACCATCAGTGTGCAGCACCTGCCTCGTGAGATTGTGATGGGCCACGGAGCGGTGGAAGATCACCATCAGCGTGCCGCTCCTGCCATGTGAGAGTGTGATGGGCCACGGAGCGGTGGAAGATCACCATCAGCGTGCCGCTCCTGCCACGTGAGTTTGTGATGGGCCACGGAGCGGTGGAAGATCACCATCAGCGTGCCGCTCCTGCCATGTGAGTGTGTGATGGGCCACAGAGCGGTGGAAGATCACCATCAGCGTGCCACTCCTGCCACGTGAGTGTGTGATGGGCCACGAAGCGGTGGAAGATCACCATCAGCGTGCTCCTCCTGCCATGTGAGCGTGTGATGGGCCACGGAGCGGTGGAAGATCACCATCAGTGTGCCGCTCCTGCCATGTGTGTGTGTGATGGGTCACGGAGCGGTGGAAGATCACCATCAGCGTGCCGCTCCTACCATGTGAGCATGTGATGGGCCACGGAGCGGTGGAAGATCACCATCAGTGTGCCGCTCCTACCATGTGAGCGTGTGATGGGTCACGGAGCAGTGGAAGATCACCATCAGTGTGCCACTCCTACCATGTGAGCATGTGATGGGCCACGGAGCGGTGGTAGACTACCATCAGTGTGCCACTCCTACCATGTGAGCGTGTGATGGGCCACGGAGCGGTGGAAGACCACCATCAGTGTGCCACTCCTTGCATGTGAGCATGTGATGGGCCACGGAGCGGTGGAAGATCACCATCAGTGTGCCACTCCTGCCACATGAGTGTGTGATGGGTCACGGAGCGGTGGAAGATCACCATCAGTGTGTCACTCCTACCATGTGAGCATGTGATGGGCCACGGAGCGGTGGTAGACTACCATCAGTGTGCCACTCCTACCATGTGAGCGTGTGATGGGCCACGGAGCGGTGGAAGACCACCATCAGTGTGCCACTCCTTGCATGTGAGCATGTGATGGGCCACGGAGCGGTGGAAGATCACCATCAGTGTGCCACTCCTGCCACATGAGTGTGTGATGGGCCACGGAGCGGTGGAAGATCACCATCAGCGTGCCGCTCCTACCATGTGAGCGTGTGATGGGCCACGGAGGACCATCAGTGTGCCACTTCAGCCACGTGAGCGTGTGATGGGCCATGGAGCGGTGGAAGATCACCATCCATGTGCCACTCCTGCCACGTGTGTGTGTGATGGGCCACAGAGTGGTGGAAGATCACCATCAGCGTGCCGCTCCTACCATGTGAGCGTGTGATGGGCCACGGAGCGGTGGAAGATCACCATCAGTGTGCCACTTCTGCCACATGAGCGTGTGATGGGCCACGGAGCGGTGGAAGATCACCATCAGTGTGCCACTCCTGCCACATGTGTGTGTGATGGCCCATGGAGTGGTGGAAGATCACCATCAGCATGCCTCTCCTACCATGTGAGCGTGTGATGGGCCACGGAGGACCATCAGTGTGCCACTTCTGCCACGTGAGCGTGTGATGGGCCACGGAGCGGTGGAAGATCACCATCAGTGTGCCACTCCTGCCACGTGTGTGTGTGATGGGCCACGGAGTGGTGGAAGATCAACATCAGCATGCCGCTCCTACCATGTGAGCGTGTAATGGGCCACGGAGTGGTGGAAGATCACCATCAGTGTGCCACTCCTACCATGTGAGCATGTGATGGGCCACGGAGCGGTGGAAGATCACCATCAGCGTGCCGCTCTAGCCATGTAAGCGAGTGATGGGCCATAGAGCGGTGGAAGATCATCATCAGCGTGCCACTCCTGCCATGTGAGCGTGTGATGGGCCATGGAGTGGTGGAAGATCACCGTCAGTGTGCCACTTCTGCCATGTGAGCGTGTGATGGGCCATAGAGCGGCCATAGAGCGGTGGAAGATCACCATCTGTGTGCCAGTCCCACCATGTGAGGATGTGATGGGCTTTGGAGCGGTAGAAGACCACCATCTGCATGCCACTCCTACCATGTGAGCGTGTGATGGACCATGGAACAGCAGAAGACCGCCATATGTGTGCAACGTCTACCATGTGCAATGGTGTGCGAGTGTAATTCAACAAAAGCAAGCATGTGTGTCCAATTCCTACTGTGTGTGAGTGACCATGGCAAGCAGGATGGCCAGCATGCGTGTGCATCTTCTACTGAACATGAGTGTGACTGTCTGGATGATCATGGTGTAGAGGAGGGACAGATAGGTGTGCAATTCCTAACATGTGAGTGATCCTGGAGAGCTGGAGGGCCAGCACATGTCTGCAATTCCTTCCTCGAGTGAGTGGCCATGGTGTGGAGGTAGGCTAGCATGTGTGTACAACCCTTACCGTGTGTGAGTGACCCTGAGGTGATGAAACAACAGCATATTTGTGCAACTTGTAATGAGTGTGAGTGATCATGGAGCAGTTGAAGGCCTTCATGTGTATACAACTGCTGCAAATGTATGTAGTCATGGCGTGGAGGTAGGACAGCATGTGAGCTCCTCCTGCCATGTGTGAGTGACCATGGTGTGGAGGCATGCAAGCATGTATGTACAACCCTTCCCATGTGTGAGCGAGCTTGTAGTGAAGTCACAGCAGCATATATGTGCAGCTCGTAATGAGTGTGAGTGATCATGGGGCGGTGGAAGGCCAGCATGTGTGCTCAACCCTTATTGAGTGCAACCGACCACGGTGCAGACGAAGGCCATCACATGTGTGCAACTGCTACTAAGTATGAGTAACCGTGGCATGAATGTAGGACAACATGTTGCGTAACGCCTACCATGTGTGAGTGACCATAGTGAGGAGGAAGAACAGTAAGCGTGTGCCACTCCTAATGAATATGAGTGATCATACAGTAGTGAAGGCCAGCATGTGTGTGTAATTCACATCAAAGGCATGTGTCTGTGTGATCGTGGTGCAGTAGTAGTCCTGCTTGCCTGTGCAACTCCTACTGAGTGCCTGTGTTAGTAAGTGAATAAGTGCTGAATGCCTACCATGTTTCTTTTTTGTGATAGCCAAAGAAGCATGTTGTGAGCGACATTATAGTTAGCATCAGAATTTACACGCACAAAACTATGGAAATTCACCTGTTATAGTTAGTTATTTCAAGTAATTATAACTCGTGCCATAAGGTCACTATAACTCGCATCCCAACCGTGCACAGTTTTTTATGAGTGCTTTTACAGCAAATGTTGCAGAGATATAGTCAATGATGTTATAAGAGATGTCATAAGTGCTGTAATATCTGGGGTAATTATCAGGGCAAGGCGACGGAGCAAGCTATAGCTACCTTAGGGCACGAGTTATAGCTACTTGAAATAACTCTAACCGTAACAGTCTATGGTCTTCTGCGTGTAAATTCTGATCCTAACTATAAAGTCCCTGTAACTTTTGTTTTTTCAGTGAATTTCTATGTTTTTTTAACATGAAGTAATTAGTTTTCATTAATCCAACCATTGCCATGTTGCCACCCCTTACAACTACCCAATCCTGCGTCGCGCACGACTGACGTAACAGTCACTACATGAGATATTGCACTAAAAAACAAAGCAAGGATGCAAACACCTCCATCAAGGTATACAGATAACTTTGCAAGGTCGAAATACAGAGAAAAAAACACTTGCTTTGCCTTCACCCTGCGCAACAAATTTGGATCCTTAGTACTTTATAGAAGTGGAGCTTCAACTTCAGCATCTGCTTCGTGTATATCTGTAAGTGTCTCCTGTTGAGGGTTAATTTCTGTGAAATGAGCATCGTGCCAGAATGAATCCTGCCCTGCCTATTTATCCAAGAAGAGGCCACCATTTTGTGCAAAAGGTCTACCCAACTGGAATACTTTCTACTGGCTAATTAGTAAGTGCTACCTCGTTGAGTAAAGTTACAGTGCATCTCCTACACTACAGCTGCATAAAAGACACAGAGTAAATGTCTTCGGTGAGCTTGTGTTTCTGTAACTTTACTAGTGTGATTGTTCCTCTTCCGTCTTCTTCAGGTAACTTTACAAGGTTTATCTGCAGAGAAAACATGCTTGCATTTGGGACAGCGGGGTGGCCTGCAGGAGCCAGCATTGCTCCCGCACGCAGGGAGCTGCTTTAAATAGCAGCTCTCTTCTTGCTGGAGCAGTGTTTTCATCTCTTTCCCTGCACACATATTTGTTTTCAGGGAAAGAGATAAAAACTCCGCTATCAACAAGCGGGAGCTGTTTGACAGCTCCTGCTTGCTAAAAGCAGAGTTATGTTTGCTTTTGCTTGGTGGGAGCTGTCAGTTCCCGCCTAACAAAAGCAAACAGCCACCTCCCAAAGGAGGGCACCTCAGGAGGTAGCAGGAGCTGGCTCTGGGGGGTGGCGTCCCTATGGCCATCTATGGCTCCACAAGGGGGGTCTCGCGGCCCTCCTCCATCTTTTCATTTTGCCCTGGGGAGGTGGTGGTCCCCGGGGCGGGGGAGTCAGCGATGAACCCCCTATCTAATTAATTCTATAGCCCCGGGGAGGTGGCAGTCCCCGGGGCCCAGGTGGGTCCATAGGACACCCCTATCAGTTTTTTTTCTTTGTTGCCCCGGGGAGGTGGTGGTCCCAGGGGTGCGGGGGGTGTGCCGCCCCACATATTTCTAAATTATAGCCATGGGGAGGTGGCGATCACTTGGGCCAGGGAGGTCCACAGGACCCCCAATCTTAAATGTATTTTTTGCCACAAGAAGGTGGTATTTCCCAGGAGTATGAGGGGGCAGGCAGCTCCCTGCAAACTTTATTAACATAGCCCCGGGGAGGTGGTGATCACCGGAGGGGCCAAGTGCCTCTGCATATTTTTAGCATTTAGCTCCGGGAAGGGGGTGGTACCCTAGGAGGGGGACCCTATGCGCACCTCCTATTTTGCCTGCAATGCCCCCGGGTCCTGGCCCACCCGGGGGCCCAATTATAAACAAACGCGAGAGACCACACATTTCTTTTTAAAGCACAATGAAATTTGAGAAAACTCATGATTTTTGCCATGGTTTTTTAAAAATTGCTTTTTAGCCCTGGGGGACCCCTGGACCAAGGCTAGGGGGTTAGGGTAACGGTATCCTGCCCCCTTTTCTTTTTTTCATATTGTTTTAGACTCTGCTCAAGCTGAGTCTCAAAATGGCTGCCAACACTTCCTGATTGAAGTGTTGGCAATCAGATCTCTGCATGAGATCAGGAGGTTTCTTGAACTCTTCGCGCCTCTAGAGATATTAATTTGGTTTTCTTTTAATCTTTCAAAAATGACTAAATGGATTTATACCAAATACCAAAAACGGTTCTTTCTGGACCAAAAGTAACCTTTCTGCCAAATTTGGTGTAATTCCATCCAATGGTTCGGGCTGTAGTTGCTTCCAAAAACCAGATGGGAATTAAAATGGGAAAAACACTTTTTTGAACCCGCCGCCCCCTTTTTCTCGGCCCACGCTTGGCAGATCATCCCGAAATTTTCCATGCAAAACAAAACCTACAGTGACACTTCTCTTGGAAAATTTCATATAGTTTTGTCAAACAGTGCCAAAGATATAGGCAAGCCCTAACTATAACTATCTACTGGCGACCACCAGTAGTTAAAATATATATATATATATATATAAACCAAGGTACATATATGTGGACATGGGTATAGAAAATGTATGGAAACTTTCCTTTCAATATTTTGTCCCTCGACAGTATAACTATAGTCTCTCCCATCGATATTCGAGATTGGATATCACCAGCCTACACCTATAGTTGCTTGGCCAGGTATGTAAGTTAATGTTATCCAAAGTCAGTTAGGTTATTAGGTTACTTCAGTGTACAGGAGTATGTCCAGTGGGATAAGGAGTGCTTGTGGCCACTGGGAGTCCACGCTGGTCTGTCCCTGTCTTGTTGGGTTAGGCTACATTTTTTCTAGCCCAGGTGTGACAGGTCACCTGCCCTCTGTGTTGTTGCTGTACTTGGGTATGGCTTCTGCCTCTGTCCTTTCTTCAGGTCTCTTAACCCTAAGGACTTTGTGGGTGCCATAGGGGATTTCCAGGTCATCACAATCCATATTTTTTCCAGGGTGTAAGCCAGGTCTGTAAATTTGCTAACATATTTCCTTCTTTTGGTTCTAGGTTTTAGCCCCAATAAATATGACTCTCATTCACAAACAAGTGTCATCTCCATAAACTTTGAAGTTGTGGAGACCACCCCAGTCCAGAATTCCAAATTACTGGACAATCCCAAACCATATGCTAGAGTTCTGCGTCATGAGGTCCGCATCTAGGGCACTTGTCACTGGTGCCTTCAAACATGTGCCCTATCCGTTCAGAGGACAGGTATGTTTGGTGTAGGTAACAGGACCGGCTTTAGGGTGGTGCGAGGGGTGCGGCCACACCAGGTCCTGACCTGGATGGGGGGGCGCTGACCTCAGTGGGGGTGTGTGTTTAACAATAACGTACCAAACCTGCGATTTAAAAGCACCTGCTAAGAAGTTCCTTGTGCGTCCAGCCTTCATGAAACAAAATGTCAAGATACCGCTTGTAATTAACGTTACTGCCAGGGAGAGGGATGGGAGTTTTGTCTAGCGGCAGCTTTGACTCACCATAAAGTAGCGCAGAGGGTTAATGTGCCTGCTGCAAAAAACAGAACTATACTTTGTGTGGATAGCTGAGTGGATTAGTAAAGCCAGCCTTTATAAGCGCTTTCAAACAAATATCATGTATGTGAGAGGGGCTTTGGAGAGATGAGGGGCGCTTTTGCCAAGTGGTAGTGAGGGAATCCGAGGAGGTGGTCATGGGGTGGGGGGCTCCAAAAAAGATTTCTGCACCGGGCACCGGCCCTGGTAGGTAGTAAAACTAGAGGGGTTTAAGCCTTACATTTCTGGATTGATTCTTTCCATACTAGAGTGGTTTAGACTATTCAGAGCTCTGTGTGCTTTTTGGTGCCCTGCTGGTACTGTAATTTTGTGACCTCAGTTTGGAAAGTCCTTCGGAGACGTGTATAGGATGGATACAGGTTTCCTTCCAAGTCCATGCAACAAGCCTGAACCCAGTGCATGTGGCTCATCTGGTGCGTTTTCCCAAGTGAGGTGTGCGGCTCGTACTAGTGCATTTTATGCAGGACCACTGGAATTATTCAACTCTGCACCCTTGACATTTTTCACATAATTATGGATTTACTGCATTTGCCACATAATTTAGCACCCGCTGCTGATTTGCAGATTTTAACAAAAAATTGTGTGTAGCTCATATGGATCTAAAGTTACTAAAAAAGCAGTGAAAGGTGTTGCTGTGCATTGGAAGACCCTGTGCAAAGACTGACCAATCACCTTTCAGTAGGTTATTGCTGTTGCAATTACCAAAGTGATATAATGAGATGAAACAGTGTTAGCATGAGTAAAAATGACAAAGTAATGAAGTAATACTATCACAAAATGGGCCTCATTACGCTGTAAAGATTGCCTTTTCTTGGCGCATAAGTTAGTCAACCCTGCAGCATAATTTGGTCATTTCCTGCTTCGTTATTCCAGTGGTCCGGGCTATATGTTATGAATTACTCCGGCGTAAGATCCATTCAACTCCTCAAGTGAGCAGAGTATATCGTTGGCGTACAAGTCGCCCACCTTGTCAATCATAGCAGTGATCTCGGTGGTCGATCTCTTCCCGGGACTGCGCCAGGCAGTCTATTGGGATTTCGTGAGTATATTGATGTGTGCCAGGAGCGCTTGACGCAGTTTGTTCAGCGTAATCTGCCTACCCTGACTAGACTGGAGCAGAGAGATGGCAATGCTGTGCCTCTGGCTATGACCTCATTGAGCGTGAGGTCCGGTAATTCAGTTGTCAGGTAAGTAGTGTCAGTGTTGATGTTCGAAGGAAGCACCAGGGGCCCTATTACACATAGGGTGCACGTTCTCTGTTTGTGCTACGGTGCACCTTAAAACAGGGGTGCCGCAGTCGCGGCACCCCGGAGGCAGCACATTCAAGTGAAAAATGGAGTAAGCTTTGAAGCAGCTGCTCCGTGTTTCACAGGGCACGGGGCAGCCCACCTGCACTTTTAAGGGGGATTAGAGATCCCCTTGCAGGTGGGTGCACCCACCTGCAAGAGGATGTCTGGGGAGTCCATAGATCCCCCTCTCCAGAGGGCACCCATCAGGGGGCACACTGACAGTGCTCCTCTTGACAGTTTCTTTGCCTCTGCGTCCACGTCTATAATATGGCGCTGGGGCAGAGGCTAAGGGATTCCCTCATTTGCATGGGGCCACGCCCCCATGCAAATGAGAGAACACCCTCTGGTGATAGCCTATATGTGTGCCAATGCTATCTGTATAGGGAGCTTCTGCACCCCTTTCTGTAATACCAAAGTGCTCTTGGGGGGTGCAAAGTGGGCGCACATGCCCGTAGCGCCCTCCGGGCACTTTCCTTAATACGGCCCCTGGTGGCCCACCAGAGATGTGCTGTTGGGTAGTACAGTCTGAAGTCGGGGACCCCCTAACGGACCTTGGCTGTGGATTCCTGCAGCCTATCTAGCCCCATTCTTTTCCTCCCACTGCTCTAGATCAGGAATGATAACATCATTTGGACATCTTTAAAGGAAGTCCAGTGAAGCAAGCTTGGGACTGATGTCAGGTATAGGCGTTTAGGCAGGATTAACATTTTAGAGGTTACAATTCTACCCATTTTGGATAGCAGGAGTGTGGACCAGAATGCAGTTGCATCTGTCTTCTCTATGTTGAGATCAAATGTTTTCTTCCTGGTAAATTGGTGTACCGAATTGTTAAGCATGTGCTGCTTCAGTCTGAGACTTGATGCCGGCAGTTGCACTCATCATGCCCCCCCCCCCTCAAGATTCAATGGGGGAAGATTCAAGATTGTTCCCAATTTATTCTCGAGACAGTTAATTTACCAAAATTTACCAAGGCATCCACAATTACTTGGAAGTCCATTATGTGCAGAGGCACATCGTCCGCATGTAGTGATATAATGTTGTGTCTATTAGTCAATGGTATATCCCAGTTTGGCCCCTCCCCCTACAAAGATAGGTCGGAGGCTCCATGGCATGGCAGAGAGTGGCAGCAAGAGGGGCAGCCATGTCCACCGCCCGCCACTTTGAGATGATACAACCTGTGTGAACGTTCACCATTGGTTTTGTGTACGGTAGCCTAACCCATTTCAATACATCAGCACCAAAGCCCAGGTTTGTAAACATTAGCAGGATTGTCTGCTCCTACACCTGGGGCTACTGATCTCAGGTCCTGTCGGGTGTTCAATTTGTAGGATTTATATTTCCTATAGTGACCATGCTGAAGGAGTCTGCGGGACGACAAGTGGTTGCCTACACCAACCCACAGAGCTCAGTCCCACAGTTCAGGGGGAATTATAATTGTTCAAGAAAGATGTTGATTTGGGATGGAGTGAAAAGTTACTCAGTCTAAGCCCTGTCTTCCTATCCACGAGTGCCGCATGTATGGTGTCAGGAGTTGCGTTGGGCTTGCATCATCACCGCCTGCTTCTGTGATTGCTTTCTTGGAATCTTTCTGGAGACAGCTTGGTGGGGTGATGGTTGGCAGGGGCCAAGCTGGGCAGGCAGTTTTGTGCTTATGGACTGCATATTGGGGGTGCAGGACAGACTCATTGTCCAGACCCACTTTGTTGAGGGCTCCATTGTGTGGCTGGTGTCTCAACAGTCATCCTTGACTGTACTTTCTCCCCAGGCACTCAGTTCGCAGACCCACTAGTTGGTGTTGAGCCTGGGGGATGCATCTGCCTTGTTGGTTGAGTTTTGTAATATCCTTGCAGTGTCTACACCATGTGCCCTGCCGTGTCTACACCATGTGTTCTTCTTCCACACGGTGGCCTGGTTACGTCTTCAAGCTCTTCAGGTCACCACCACTCTGCCACATGGCCCCTGTTTACTTTCTGCCTTCAACAAATCGACCGGGTGCAGCACCGAGCCTGGGATTTCAGAGCATCCAGTACACATGTATTCAAAACCTTTTTAAAAGGCTGCCACCTGCGTGCCTGCACAGAGCTTTGGGTCAGATGTATCAATCAATCAATCAGTATTTGTAAAGCGCAGCTACTCACCCGTGAGGGTCTCAAGGCGCTGGGGGAAAGGGGTGGTGCCTCATCCGAAGAGCCACGTCTTGAGGTTCTTCCTGAAGATGGTGTACAAAAGCATTTATTGGTTGCAAACACTGTGGTTCAGTATATCACATGTTTTGTGACCAATAAATGTGTTTTTCGTATGCTCTAATCCCATTTGGCATTTTGGTAACAAGTTACAGAATCACTGAATGGGTTTAGTAAACCATACGGAATTGCTGTTTGGATGGGGCGTGTTTAGGGTGGCACTTCCAAATAGTAATTCTCAATAGACTATATTAATGTTCTGCGATTTAAATCCTGTCGCAACACATTAAAACTTTACCGAAACCTCAAAGGAGGTGACAACCCATTTGCAAACGGTACTGAGTCCACCAGGAACCACTCAAGCTTTGTGAATGTTGACAAAAAAGATTTTTAAGGCTAGGCAGGGGTGCCATGGACCACTCCCTAGTCCTAAAATAAGTTTCTAAATCTTTTCTTCTTTTTTTAATGTAACCCATTCTCATTTATGGGAAAGACAGTATTTGGATAAAAAGTGATTGCTTTATTTAAAACTGGTCATGACATGGTGGTATACTGACCCCATCAGGCTACCGTTGGTTTGATGGCAGCGAATCGTAGTTAATATCCGTGAGGCAGATCGCATTGCGACCCACTATGATGCGATAGTTTACATAGTGATCTATTAGTACATTGGTTGATTTTCCAAAATACCATTGGATTTTCTAAAAGTCAGTGTGCAAATTATGACCACGTTTATCAAATCCAAGGTATATACATTTAGCACTTATGGTCTGATTTAGAGTTTGGTGAAGGGGTGACTCCGTCACAACGGCGACGGATTTCCCGTCCACCGAAATATAAATCCCATTATATCCTAAAGGATTTATATTTTGGTGGACGGGATATTCGAATCTAAATTAGGCCCTTTGTTACTTATGCTGTGTGTGAGCTGCTCCAAATGAGAATACCCTGCAGCTTGATGACCACTTCTCAATATATGGGGCCTTTATAAGATGCTGGCGAGGAATATCACATAAGTGAGAATGGTGTCTGTACCCTGCATATTCACTCATTCACGCACACCTTCCACTCAGTGAGTTAAGCACCTGCTCCCGAGAGCTGTCTCTGAAATAGTGCAAGCGCCCCACCTTCAGAGAACAGATATAGCTGGAGCACCAGCCGGGAGAGCTTCCCCCATCACAGGACACCTTCAAAGCAGGCAGCAGTGGTGCAAGGCTTGGTTCATGGATGTACTGGAGGCCCACAGACCTGTACTGGAGGTCCACAGACCAGAGGCTTGTTTCGGAAATGTACTGGAGGCCTACTGACCAGAGACTTGGTTCATGAATGTACTGGAGGCCCACAGACCAGAGGCTTGTGTCATAAATGTACTGGAGGCGCACAGACCTGTACCTGAGGTCCACAGACCAGAGGCTTGTTTCGGAAATGTACTGGAGGCCTACTGACCAGAGACTTGGTTCATAAATGTACTGGAGGCCCACAGACCTGTACTGGAGGGCCACAGACCAGAAGCTTGTGTCATAAATGTACTGGAGGCCTACAAACCAGAGGCTTGGTTCATAAATGTACTGGAGGTCCACAGACCAGAGGCTTGTTTCGGAAATGTACTGGAGGCCTACTGACCAGAGACTTGGTTCATAAATGTACTGGAGGCCCACAGACCAGAGGCGAGTTTCATAAATGTACTGGAAGCCCACAGACCTGTACTTGCGGCCTAAGGACCAGACACTTGTTTCATAAATGTACTGGAGGCCCACAGACCTGTACCTGAGGTCCACAGACCAGAGGCTTGTTTCGGAAATGTACTGGAGGCCTACTGACCAGAGACTTGGTTCATAAATGAACTGGAAGCCCACAGACCTGTACTGGCGGCCTAAGGACCAGACACTTGTTTCATAAATGTACTGGAGGCCCACACACCTGTGCTGGAGGCCCACAGACCAGAGGCGAGTTTCATAAATGTACTGGAAGCCCACAGACCAGAGGCTTGGTTCATAAATGTACTGGAGGCCTACAAACCTGAGGCTTGGTTCATAAATGTACTGGAGGTCCACAGACCAGAGGCTTGTTTCATAAATGTACAGGAGGTCCACAGACCTGTACTGGAGGGCCACAGACCAGAGGCTTGTTTCGGAAATGTACTGGAGGCCTACTGACCAGAGACTTGGTTCATAAATGTACTGGAAGCCCACAGACCTGCACTTGCGGCCTAAGGACCAGACACTTGTTTCATAAATGTACTGGAGGCCCACACACCTGTGCTGGAGGCCCACAGACCAGAGGCGAGTTTCATAAATGTACTGGAAGCCCACAGACCAGAGGCTTGGTTCATGAATGTACTGGAGGCCCACAGACCTGTACCTGAGGTCCACAGACCAGAGGCTTATTTCGGAAATGTACTGGAGGCCTACTGACCAGAGACTTGGTTCATAAATGTACTGGAAGCCCACAGACCTGCACTGGCGGCCTAAGGACCAGACACTTGTTTCATAAATGTACTGGAGGCCCACACACCTGTACCGGAGGGCCACAGACCAGAGGCTTGTTTCGGAAATGTACTAGAGGCCTACTGATCAGAGACTTGGTTCATAAATGTACTGGAAGCCCACAGACCTGCACTGGCGGCCTAAGGACCAGACACTTGTTTCATAAATGTACTGGAGGCCCACACACCTGTGCTGGAGGCCCACAGACCAGAGGCGAGTTTCATAAATGTACTGGTAGCCCACAGACCAGAGGCCTGCTTCATGAATGTACTGGAGGCCCACAGACCTGTACCTGAGGTCCACAGACCAGAGGCTTGTTTCGGAAATGTACTGGAGGCCTACTGACCAGAGACTTGGTTCATAAATGTACTGGAAGCCCACAGACCTGCACTGGCGGCCTAAGGACCAGACACTTGTTTCATAAATGTACTGGAGGCTCACACACCTGTGCTGGAGGCCCACAGACCAGAGGCAGTTTCATAAATGTACTGGAAACCCACAGACCAGAGGCTTGGTTCATAAATGTACTGGAGGCCTACAAACCAGAGGCTTGGTTCATAAATGTACTGGAGGTCCACAGACCAGAGGCTTGTTTCATAAATGTACAGGAGGTCCACAGACCTGTACTGGAGGGCCACAGACCAGAGGCTTGTTTCATAAATGTACTGGAGGTCCACAGACCACAGGCTTGGTTCATAAATGTACTTGAGGCTCACAGACCAGTGGCTAGCTTCACGTACTGGAGGCTCGCAGGCCAGTGACTGGTTTAATAAATGTACTGGAGTCTCACAGACCAGTGGCTAGCTTCATAAAGGTACTGGAGGTTCACAGACCAGTGGCTAGCTTCATGGATGAACTGGAGCCCAATAGAAAGGAGGCTAGCTTCAGGAACGGGCCAGAGGTGCTCAGACCAGAGGCTACGTTCACACATGTGCAAGAGACCTACAGATCAGAATCCAGCCTCCTAATATATCCAAGGGCCAGGGAACAAACGCTAGCTTCCTAATAGACCTGAGGCACACAGCCTTGTGACACCCAGGGGTGAATAGCAAAAGTAATCTCACAGAGATCTAGGAAATATTGTAAGTAATCTCACAGAGATCTAGTGAATAATTACAGTAATCTCACAGAGATCTAATAAAAAATGTTAGTAATCTCAGAGATCTAATGAATAACAATGGTAATCTCAGAGATATAATCAATAATGATAGTAATCTCACAGAGAACTAATGAATAACAAGTGTAATCTCACAGAGATCCAATGAATGATAGTAATCTCAGACATCTAATGAATAACAATAGTAATCTCAGACATCTAATGAATAACAATAGTAATCTCAGACATATAATGAATAACAATAGAAATCGCAAAGCGATGTAATGAATGACAATAGTAATTTCAGACATCTAACAAATAGCAATATAATAATCTCACAGAAATCTAATGAATAATGATAGTAATCTCAGACAACTAATGAATAGCATTAGTCATCTCACAGAGATCTAATGAATAACGATAGTAATCTCAGAGATCGAATGAATAACAATAGTAATCTCACAGAGATCTAACGAATAACGAAAGTAATATCACAGAGATCTAATGAATAGGGCACAGAGATCTAATGAATAAAGATAGTAATCTCAGAGATCTAATGAAGAACAATAGTAATCTCACAGAGATCTAATGACTAATGATAGTAATCTCAGAGATCTAAAGAATAACAATATTAATCTCACAGAGATCTAATGAATAACAATAGTGATCTCAGACATTTAATGAATAACAATAGTAATCTCACACATCTAACAAATTACAATAGTAATCTCACAGAGATCTATTGAATATTGATAGTAATCTCAGACATCTAATGAATAACACTAGTCATCTCACAGAGATCTAATGAATAATGATAGTAAACTCAGAGATCTAATGAATAACAATAGTAATCTCACAGATATCTAATGAATAATGATAGTAATCTCAGAGATCTAATGAATAACAATAGTAATCTCACAGAGATCTAATGAATAATGATAGTAATCTCACAGATCTAATGAATAGCAATATTAATCTCACAGAGATCTAATGAATAACGATAGTAATCTCACAGAGGTCTAATTAATAGGGCACAGAGATCTAATGAATAACTATAGTAATCTCAGAGATCTAATGAATAACGATAGTAATCTCACTGTGATCTAATGAATAATGATAGTAATCTCACAGATATCTAGTGCATGACAACAGTAATCTTACAGCGGTCTGGTGAATAATGACAGTAATCTCATAGAGATCTAGTGAATAACGATAGTAATCTCACAGAGATCTAATTAATAACTAGTAATCACAGAGATCTAATGAATAGCGATAGTATTCTCAAAGAGATCTAATGAATAACGATAGTAATCTCACACATCCAATGGATAACAATAGTAATCTCACAGAGATCTAATGAATAACGATAGTAATCTCACACATCCAATGGATAACAATAGTAATCTCACAAAGATCTAATGAATAACTATAGTAATCTCACACATCCAATGGATAACAATAGTAATCTCACAAAGATCTAATGAATAACTATAGTAATCTCACACATCCAATGGATAACAATAGTAATCTCACAGAGATCTAATGAATAACAATAGTAATCTCACACTTTCAATGGATAACAATAGTAATCTCACAGAGATCTAATGAATAATGATAATAATCTCACAGAGATCTAGTGCATAACAACAGCAATCTCACAGTGGTCTGGTGAATAACAACAGCAATCGCACTGAGATCTGGTGAATAATGACAGTGATCTCACAGCGGTCTGGTGAATACCAACAGTAATCTCACAGAGATCTGGTGAATAATGACAGCAATCCCACACATATGGTCTGGTGAATAACGACAGTAATCTCACAGAGAACTAGTTAATAATGATAGTAATCTCAGAGATCAAATGAATAACGATAGTAATCTCACAGAGATCTAAAGAATAACAATAGTAATCTCAGAAATCTAATGAATAATGATAATAATCTCACAGAGATCCAATGAATAACAATAGCAATCTCACAGAGATCTAAAGAATAACAATAGTAATCTCAGAAATCTAATGAATAATGATAATAATCTCACAGAGATCCAATGAATAACAATAGTAATCTCACAGAGATCTAAAGAATAACGATAGTAATCTCAGAAATCTAATGAATAATGATAAAAATCTCACAGAGATCCAATGAATATCAATAGCAATCTCACAGAGATCTAACAAATAACGATAGTCATTTCACAGAGATGTAGTGCATAACAAGAGTAATCTCACAGATGTCTGGTTAATAATGACAGTAATCTCACAGAGATCTAATAACGATAGTAATCTCAGAGATCTAATGAATATTGATAGCAATCTCACAGAGATCCAATGAATAACCACAGTAACCTCACAGGGATCTAACGAGTAACGATAGTAATCTCACCGAGATCTAGTGCATAACGAGAGTAATCTCACAGATGTCTGGTCAATAATGACAGTAATCTTGCAGCAGTCGGTTAAACAACTACAGTAATCTCACAGAGTTCTGGTGAATAACTACAGTAATCTCCCAGGAGTGACTCCAGACAGGAAACTGTTGTTTCACAAACCAACAGAGCACATTGACCCACCCACATGGGTCATTGACCCACCCACAGAGGTGGTGGATAACCTTAAGTGCGCCTCAGAACGCCACCACAACTGTTGGGAGTTAGGGGTTTGTTACACGACACACAGATGAGCTATAAACTGTCCTTGTGAGCAGCAAGGCAAAGTTGTGGTCAGTTTACAGACAGGTCCCTTAAGATGTCAACATTCCTTTATCTGATGACACAAAGCTTGGGAGATGCCTGCTGTTCTCATAATTTACCAGTGCTTGTTTCATGCCCTCATGTCATGTGAGTACCTCCCACCACTACCTAGAGAGGCTGAGACCCAGAGGGGGTGCGATCGAGGTTCCTGCCCCAGGTAAACACCCAAGGTCAGTGGTGGGCATCACTCCTGGGCCCATGGAGGCCACCACCACACAAGTTGGCGTGGCCTCCTGGCGACGGTGGTTAAACACGGCTGGGAAAGGAAGTCTTGTACCTACATGCGTTGGGCGATCCATGGGGCGTGGGGGTGTAGGCTCCGGCCCGCCAGGATTTGGTGCGGAAGTTCTTCTTGCACTTGCCACAGTCCTGGCCTGTCGTGTTGTGCTCACACTCACACTGGAGGCTGCCGTCCCGGAAGGTGCAGGTGTTGGCGTGAAGATTGCACTTGCACCTGTTGGTAGACAACGGGGGGGAAAGAGAATGGGTGTCACCAGAGGATGGAAACACACACTGGACCATCAATTCCCATCACCTCCTCAGTCAACCCCATGCAGGTGATGAAAGATGGTGACCACCCAACCACCCAGGCTATCAACGGCTATCACAGTGAGTTGGTCAACAGGGAAATATCACTCTCTCCAGTACACTACTCTGTCTCACTCTATACGTCTCTCAATCTGACCTCGATCTCCACTCTCTGACTCATCCCAAGCCTCATTCTACTACTATGATCTCCAAAATAACCCTTTCTAGACTCTTCCCTATTGTATCATTCCTTGGATCGCCACAAACCTCAGTTTACTACAATGACTTCCTAAACAACCCTTCTAAATTCTTCTTGCATGTATCTCTCCTTTTACTCATCCCAAACCTCATTTTACTACTATGGTCTCCCTAATCCCTTTCTACAGACTCCTCCCTCCTCCTTTTCTCCTTTACTCGTCCCAAACCTCTTCTTACTAGTATTGTAGGAAGTTGGCTCTGTATATACTATCTCAAAGTAAGAATAGTGTGCACAGAGTCCAAGGGTTCCCCTTAGAGGTAAGATAGTGGCAAAATTAGATAATTCCAATGCTATATTTTGTGGTAGTGTGGTCGAGAAGTAGGCTTATCAGAGGGTAGTGTTAAGCATTTGTTGTACACACACAGGCAATAAATGAGGAACACACACTCAAAGACTTTACGCCAGGCCAATAGTTTTTATATAAAAAATATATTTTCTTAATTTATTTTTAGAACCACAAGTTCAAGATTTGAAGTAGATATATAAAATGCAAGGTACTCCACACAGGTAAGTTAGGAACTTTGAATTAGAGCAACAACATATACAGTTTTTGTTAAAATGACAATAAGCTATTTTAAAAGTAGACAGTGCAAAAATCAACAGTTCCTGGGGGAGGTAAGTAATGGTTAGTTTGTCAGGTAAGTAAGGCACTTACAAGTCTCAGTTCCTGGACATAGGTAGCCCACCGTTGGGGGTTGAAGGCAACCCCAAAGTTACCACACCAGCAGCTCAGGGCTGGTCAGGTGCAGAGGTCAAAGAGGTGCCCAAAACACATAGGCGCCTATGGAGAACAGGGGTGCTCCAGTTCCAGTCTGCCAGCAGGTAAGTACCCACGTCCTCGGGGGGCAGACCAGGGGGGTTTTGTAGAGCACTGGGGGAGACACAAACAGGCACACAAAACACACCCTCAGTGGCACAGGGGCAGCCAGGTGCAGTGTGCAAAGCAGGCTTCGGGTTTTGTATTGGATTCAATGGGGAGACCCGGGGTCACTCTAGCGGTGCAGGCAGGGCACAGGGGGGTTTCTCAGGCCAGCCACCACCTGGGCTAGGAAGAGGGTTGCCTGGGGGACACTCCTGCACTGAGGTTCGGTTTCTTCTGGTCCTGGGGGCTGCGGGTGCAGTGCTTGGTCTAGGCGTCGGGTCCCTTGTTACAGGCAGCCACGGTCAGGTGGAGCCTCTGGATTCTCTCTGCATGCGTCGCTGTAGGGGTCCAGGGGGGCCGTCTCGGGCTACTCACGGGGCCACAGTCGCCTGGGAGTCCTCCCTGTGGTGTTGGTTCTCTGGATCTCGAGCCGGGGGCGTCGGGTGCAGAGGGTGAAGTCTCATGCTTCCGGCGGGAAGAGTGAAGTCCTTAGAAGTTGCAGAAAAGTTGCAATATTGTTGCTGTTTGTTGAGCAGAGCCGCTGCTCACGGAGTTTCTTGGTCCTTAGGTTCAGGGCAGTCCTCTGAGGCTTCAGAAGTCGCTGGTCCCTGTTGGATGCATGGCTGTTGCAGTTTTTTGAGTCAGGAGACAGGCCGGTAGGGCTGGGGCCAAAGCAGTTGTCATCCTCCGTCGTCTCTGCAGGGCTTTCAGGTCAGTAGTCCTTCTTCTTAGTTCAGGTTGCAGGAATCTGATTTCCTGCGTTCTGGGGTGCCACTAAATACTAAATTTAGGGGTGTGTTTAGGTCTGGGAGGGCAGTAGCCAATGGCTACTGTCCTGGAGGGTGGCTATACCCTCTTTGTGCCTCCTCCCTGAGGGAAGGGGGGCACATCCCTAATCCTATTGGGGGAATCTTCCAAACTTAAGATGGAGGATTTCTAAATGCAGGGGTCCCCTCAGCTCAGGACACCTTATGTGCTGTCCTGACTGGTGGGTGACTCCTCCTTGTTTTTCTCATTATCTCCTCCGGCCTTGCCACCAAAAGGGGGGGCAGTGGCAGGAGGGGTGGGCATCTCCACTAGCTGGGATGCCCTGTGGTGCTGTAACAAAGGGGGTGAGCCTTTGAGGCTCACCGCCAGGTGTTACAGTTCCTGCAGGGAGAGGTGAGAAGCACCTCCACCCAGTACAGGCTTTGTTCCTGGCCACAGAGTGACAAAGGCACTCACCCCATGTGGCCAGAAACTCGTCTGGTTGTGGCAGGCTGGCAGAAACTGGTCAGCCTAACACTAGAAGCCGGATTGGTATTCAGGGGGCATCTCTAAGATGCCCTCTGGGTGCATTTTACAATAAATTCCACACTGGCATCAGTGTACATTTATTGTGCTGAGAAGTTTGATACCAAACTTCCCAGATTTCAGTGTAGCCATTATGGAACTGTGGATTTCGTGTCTGACAAACTCTCAGACCATATACTCTTATGGCTACCCTGCACTCACAATGTCTAAGGTTTTGCTTAGACACTGTAGGGGCATAGTGCTCATGCACCTATGCCCTCACTTGTGGTATAGTGCACCCTGCCTTAGGGCTGTAAGGCCTGCTAGAGGGGTGACTTATCTATACCTGTAGGCAGTGTGAGGTTGGCATGGCACTCTGAGGGGAGTGCCATGTCGACTTAGTCATTTTGTCCCCACCAGCACACACAAGCTGTGAGGAGGTGTGCATATGCTGAGTGAGTGGTCCCCAGGGTGGCATAAGACATGCTGCAGCCCTTAGAGACCTTCCCTGGCATCAGGGCCCTTGGTACCACGGGTACCATTTACAAGGGACTTATCTGAGTGCCAGGGCTGTGCCAAGCAAAGGTACAGTTTAGGGAAAGAATACTGTTGCTGGGGCCTGGTTAGCAGGGTCCCAGCACACTTTCAATCATAACTTGGCATCAGCAAAAGGTCAGGGGGTAACCATGCCAAGGAGGCATTTCCTTATAAGTATGATCTCCCAATTAACACTTTCTAGAATCTCCCCTCTTCTGTATCTCCATTATTCGATTCAAACCAACTAACAGACTCACACATCCAGCTCAAATTAACTCATATTTCCATAAACGAATCCACCACTAATCCTTTTGGGTTCCGGAGTAGAGTGCTACTTGCCAAAAAGTGCCTCAATGCCTCCTCAGGGGTAGTAAGCGCTACATAAATACAAGTACAATTTAAGAGGTCTCCCCAGTCCAGTGCCCTTAAAATGCCTGTTTGATTAAGGCAGAACGTGAGATGTAATTGATTATATCCAAGCCCTAATAGCATTTTAGAGTAAATGGCCTGTTCGAGGTCTGAGGCAGACCGGACAGCCCACCTCTGCATTATTAGCCCTAATAAACATATGGGGCAGAAGCAAAGGGTCAGAAACATTCGTGGGCAGAGCCAAGTTTCTGTCGTACATGTAAGGAAGGATTAGAAGCTCACTACAAGTGTTGAGAGCAATAGACGTTTAACATCTAGGGGCAGACGTAAAGCCCCAATAAGCTTGTGTGGGTAGGGCTAAAGCCCCAATGAGCATGTGTGGGCAGGGCTACAGCTTCAATAAGCATGTGTGGGTGGGGCTAAAGTCCCAGTGAGCATGTGTGGGCGGGGCTACAGCTTCAATAAGCATGTGTGGGTGGGGCTAAAGTCCCAGTGAGCATGTGTGACCGGGGCGACAGCCTCAATAAGCAAGTGTGGGCGGGGCTAAAGCCTCAATAAAGATGTGTGGGCGTGGCTAAAGTCCCAGTGAGCATGTGTGACCGGGGTACTCTGTACCACTCTACTCTATGCCACTGCACTTTACGCCTCTCTACACCACTGAGCTCTGCTCGTCTGCACGCCATACCACTCCAGTCTAGGCAACACCAATCTAATCCGCACAACTCCACTCTCTGCCACTCTGCAACGCTGCACTGTACGCCACTGCACTCTAAGCTAATACACTCTATGCTAATGCACTTTACTCTGTAACACTCAACTCTATGCCCCTGCACTCTACATCAATACACTGTACGTCACTCTGATCTACTCTGCACCTCTGCGCCACGGCACTCTACATCAATACACTGTACGTCACTCTAATCTACTCTGCACCTCTGCGCCACGGCACTCTACATCAATACACTGTACGTCACTCTGATCTACTCTGCACCTCTGCGCCACGGCACTCTACATCAATACACTGTACGTCACTCTGATCTACTCTGCACCTCTGCGCCACGGCACTCTACATCAATACACTGTACGTCACTCTGATCTACTCTGCACCTCTGCGCCACGGCACTCTACATCAATACACTGTACATCACTCTAATCTACTCTGCACCTCTGCGCCACGGCACTCTACATCAATACACTGTACGTCACTCTGATCTACTCTGCACCTCTGCGCCACGGCACTCTACATCAATACACTGTACGTCACTCTAATCTACTCTGCACCTCTGCGCCACGGCACTCTACATCAATACACTGTACGTCACTCTGATCTACTCTGCACCTCTGCGCCACGGCACTCTACATCAATACACTGTACATCACTCTCATCTACTCTGCACCTCTGCGCCACGGCACTCTACATCAATACACTGTACGTCACTCTGATCTACTCTGCACCTCTGCGCCACGGCACTCTACATCAATACACTGTACGTCACTCTCATCTACTCTGCACTCTCTGCCACGGCACTCTACATCAATACACTGTACGTCACTCTAATCTACTCTGCACCTCTGCGCCACGGCACTCTACATCAATACACTGTACGTCACTCTCATCTACTCTGCACCTCTGCGCCACGGCACTCTACATCAATACACTGTACGTCACTCTCATCTACTCTGCACCTCTGCGCCACGGCACTCTACATCAATACACTGTACGTCACTCTAATCTACTCTGCACTCTATGCCACGGCACTCTACATCAATACACTGTACGTCACTCTGATCTACTCTGCACCTCTGCGCCACGGCACTCTACATCAATACACTGTACGTCACTCTAATCTACTCTGCACCTCTGCGCCACGGCACTCTACATCAATACACTGTACGTCACTCTCATCTACTCTGCACCTCTGCGCCACGGCACTCTACATCAATACACTGTACGTCACTCTGATCTACTCTGCACCTGTGCGCCACGGCACTCTACATCAATACACTGTACGTCACCCTGATCTACTCTGAACCTCTGCGCCACGGCACTCTACATCAATACACTGTACATCACTCTCATCTACTCTGCACCTCTGCGCCACGGCACTCTACACTACTTTACTCTATGCCATCACACTCTATGCCACTCTATGCAACTCCACTTTACCCTGCACCTCTCCACTGTAAGCCAACTCACTCTACTGTGAAACAATCTACTTTATGCCACTGCACTCTGTGCCACTGCATTCTATGCCACTGCACTCTACCCTGCACCTCTCTACTCTATGCCACTGCACTCTACTCTGAAACAATCTATTCTACGCCACTGTACTCTATACCACTCTGACCACTGCACTCTAGTTCAATGCATTCTACACCACTGCAAGCTGACACTCTGCAACACTGCACTGGCCTCCACTATACTCCACACCACTCTGCCCTGTACTACTGCATTTTGCACCAATGTACTCTATTCCACTGCATTCTATGCCACTCTACTCTGCCCAGTGCCACTCTATGCAACTGCACTCTACACCAGTGCACTCTAAACAACTGCACTGTATGCCACTGCCCTTTACTCTGAACCACTGTACTCTATGCCACTGTTCTCTGTGCCTGAGAGTACCTCTCCATGTAGTGCATTGCTCGTGTTCACAAAGGTTAGAAGTGACGGCACTCAGTGCCTGAGAGTACCTCTCCATGTAATGCATTGCTCGTGTTCACAAACCCGTGACCTTCGGCACGTTGCCCACTAGGCTCCGCGTCGTCACTCTTCCTTTCAGGTTAGAAGTGCCGGCACTCAGTGCCTGAGAGTACCTCTCCGTGTAATGCATTGCTTGTGTTCACAAAGGTTAGAAGTGACGGCGCTCAGTGCCTGAGAGTACCTCTCCGTGTAATGCATTGCTCGTGTTCACAAAGGTTAGAAGTGACGGCGCTCAGTGCCTGAGAGTACCTCTCCATGTAATACATTGCTCCTGATCACAAAGGTTAGAAGTGCCGGCGCTCAGTGCCTGAGAGTACCTCTCCAGGTAATGCATTGCTCATGATCACAAAGGTTAGAAGTGCCGGCACTCAGTGCCTGAGAGCACATCTCCAGGTAATACATTGCTCGTGCTCACAAACCCGTGACCTTCGGCAGATTTCCCACTAGGCTCCGCTTCGTCACTCTTAATTTCAGGTTAGAAGTGCCGGCACTCAGTGCCTGAGAGTACCTCTCCATGTAATGCATTGCTCCTGATCACAAAGGTTAGAAGTGCCGGCGCTCAGTGCCTGAGAGTACCTCTCCGTGTAATGCATTGCTGTGTTCACAAAGGTTAGAAGTGCCGGCGCTCAGTGCCTGAGAGTACCTCTCCGTGTAATGCATTGCTCGTGTTCACAAAGGTTAGAAGTGCCGGCGCTCAGTGCCTGAGAGTACCTCTCCGTGTAATGCATTGCTCGTGTTCACAAAGGTTAGAAGTGCCGGCACTCAGTGCCTGAGAGCACCTCTCCATGTAATGCATTGCTCGGCACTCAGTGCCTGAGAGCACCTCTCCGTGTAATGCATTGCTCGTGTTCACAAAGGTTAGAAGTGCCGGCGCTCAGTGCCTGAGAGCACCTCTCCGTGTAATGCATTGCTCGTGTTCACAAAGGTTAGAAGTGCCGGCACTCAGTGCCTGAGAGCACCTCTCCATGTAATGCATTGCTCGTGTTCACAAAGGTTAGAAGTGCCGGCGCTCAGTGCCTGAGAGCACCTCTCCGTGTAATGCATTGCTCGTGTTCACAAACCCGTGACCTTCGGCACATTTCCCACTAGGCTCCGCGCCGCGGTACGTCTGCCCTGCACAGAGCTGCTTACCACAGCAACGCATCTGCCGCACGATAATCCGAGGGAGCTGTTTTATTTTGAAAACCCCATTAATCAGAAAAATGCAAAAACAGAAGAATATTTTTTTTTTAAAAAGGTGTGTGTGATGCTCAGCGCCAGGCTCTGCAGACAAACCCTGATAAATCGTGTCTTGCTGTGGAGAGGGGGCGCCCCTCGGCTGGTCTCCCCACATGCAGGCACTTTCTCCAGTGCCACAGGAGCGAAGAAACCACAGGACAGGGCATGTTCGCTGCTTCAACACACCTCATCCTCCCATAGCGCTTCGATTCCAACAACTAAACTTAAAGCACATTAACCGCTCACGGGCATCACTGGTTCATGCCAACCTTCACGATGAAAGGCTGTGCTAATAAACTCCCCCACCTGTTCACATAATTACCACACTGAGAAGGTGGAGCCTCTCCCCCCCCCCCCCCCCCGCAGATAGAGGTATTTGTTTGCCTGCTGCTTATAGCGCCAAAAGGCCTCACAAAGACAGAAGTCTACAGCTCCTTACAGTTCCCTCCGAAAAATGCCCTCAGTCCGTGGTAGGACATGTGTGGGAAACTGATGTTTCCACTGTTCCTGCAGTGGGGGACTTCTCCAAGCCTCTTCCCTTTCTCGGCGCGTGCTGTCCTCGCGCCCTAGCTCACCTTGTTGGACAAGCTGGGGTGAGTACATGACGCCCCACCAGCCCTTCTTACTAAGAACTGAAGGAAGCTTGCAGCGTTGCGCGCTACCGTTTAAGGAGAGGATTTTATTGTGTCTGGTCGCAGGCTGGAATCCACATCCTGCTCCAGTGGGGTGACCAGACCACCCGGAGGCAACGAGTGTCTTGGCACCCACCCACCCACCCATCCATCCATCCATCCATCCATCCATCCATCCATCCATCCATCCATCCATCTATCTATCTATCTATCTATCTATCTATCTATCTATCTATCTATCTATCTACGAAAAGAGGCCCTAAATGTTTTCAGTGACGTCCTCCAGTGACCACGATGCAACCAGCCAAAACATGGCCCTATGTCTCTGTCTGCGGTCCTTCCGGTTTTTTATTCTGAAAAGCGGGTCCCCCTGTGCTTCGGTCCGGGCTGATTCAGATGACATTAGGACCCTAGAAGGGGCTCTGTTGCTGACGGGAGCCAAGCCACTGGCGACCTCCCCCACTCTGATTAAATATGCCGAAGGGTTTCCAGGGCTCACGGGAGAGCACTCAGGGCCTCCCTGGGTGGGGGTAGTGACTGGTAAGGCAAGCTAGAGAGGGTGGTCTACGGAGCTCGAAATGGGTGGGATCTAAGGGGGACGGCGAGCCCACCCCATGGTACTCAGGGCCACAGTTCCAATACTTTTTTGTGCATTTAACCACTGGGGGTCCGAGTCTGTGGGCGATGGGAGGTTCCGCCAAGGGGCTTTGAAACGGGTCTCCCATCTTGGGGTTGGATGTGTTTGGGGTGCGTGCGCCTCACCTTGGGAATGAGACCATCTACGGGTCAGCACAGTGGGAGATGGGCTCAAAACATGGGGGCAGATTTATCAAAAGTGGCGCCCCCCCTTAGCGCCTACCTACGCCACAGTGTGTGCCCCGTATCTAAGATATGGCACACCATGGCGCTAGCTAGGGAACTAACATCAGAATTTTTGACGCAAGGTCGTAGCTTTTCATGATTAGCATACAAATGTTGAAGCTAATCTGAAAAGCCCATTGAGGTCCATTGGAAACAATGGCATGCCTCCTTTTAACGCCTTTTCTGAGTAGGCGCTAAAGGTGTAGAAAATAGATTTTTTTTGCACCAGTTTTTGGGGCCCCCCTAACTGGGGAACGCCCCCTTTACATACATTATGCCTGGCGCAGGCATAATGTAGCGCACAGGGTTACAAAGTGGTGCAATGCATGCATTTTGGCACTTTGTAAATTTGGTGCAGCAAGTTTGGCCTGGTTGGGCCACATTAGTGTAAACAAACAAAACAAAAAATGACACAAATGAGGGTCTAGGGGCTCCTAAGTCTTCCCCATGGTCTCTGCAGGAGAGAGCAGCACACAAGCCATAAACAATATTTATCATATGGAAGCTTGCTCCCCAGCAAAGCTCTGACCAAGACATGTGAACCTCTCCTTATACCCTGTACATAGGAGAAGGAAACACCAGCACAGAGGGGTCCAATGAACTGAGCCCTACCCTGGAGTTAGTCCTCTCCTGTGCCAAAGTCTAGGCCTCTTGATGCACAGTCAGTGCCCCTGGGGCAGGAGGTGACTCCCTGGGAGCCAAGACAAGCCCTGGCACTTGAAAGCCACTGCCTGGTCAGGAGCAGAGCAAAGACCCCACAGTGTCTGCTGGTGATGGGAGCCAGTCTGGGCCTCTGCTGAGTGAGAGAGGGCAGGCTGCAGGACGCTGGTGCAGAAGGGTGGGCAGGCTGGCAACATCAAGCTGAAAACAAGCATTAGCAATGCAATGGGTCTCGCGTTTGCTGGAGTTAGAGCTATTAGCGTTGTAAATTCAATAACTTCACTTTCATTTCCACTTAAATTGAAAATGAAAAGTAAAACAGTTGACATAAGTGAGCCGATTCATAGTGCCATGGCAACCATGAGCGGGAAGGAGAGACACAAAAGGAAAATGAAGTTCCCTCGCAGTCAAACGTATCGGCAAACATGCAATTATCCATGTAACAGGGTCGGTGTCCAAGGCGGTAACAAAACCGCCCCCAGGAGGGACAAACGTAAATTATTTACCAATGATAACAAAGGATGTTTGAAGGCAAGCCCATGAATGAGTGATAGTGATGGGTGTGCAGTGGGCGTGGTTAAAAGCACACAGAAAGATTCCAACACGTCAGAGTGCTTGCACGCTCGACCTAAAAAGGGGGTTGTGTGTGGTACTCCAAGAACAAAGTCAACAGAGAATAACTGAGGAGTTACCTACTCTCCGAATACTCCTCTGAGTAGAAACAGCAGTTCCTCAGTCTCTGAGGGCAGAGGAGGTAGAGGGAGGCAGGGTTGCATGCAGTGCTTAATTTGTAAATAAAAAGGTGCCAGTGCCCAAAGCCCTCCTCAAACACGCGGTTGCTGCAATTAAATGTGTGAGCACAGAATACTGAGGCAGCGTAATCCCGAAGCCATTTTAGGCCTCTTCAATCCATTTACAGCCACTCCCTGCCCCTTGAGCCCACTCTTGCAGCTTTCAACTTTCTCTCTTTGTGACGCTTTTTCGTTTTTCCCTTCATCCGTCTTTCCCATATGTGTCTTTTGCTTGCAGCAAATGCTTGAGGCAGAAGAATAAGCCCCAGCCCTAAAAAATAAGTGCCAGTGCTCAGCACCAGAAACAACAAGCACAAATTAAGCACTGGTTGCATGTCCTCCTGCTGGCTAGAAAAGTAGAGTGCTTCCTCCTGGTCGTCTCGGGTGAACACAGGGAGGTTGGAAAGAGATGCTGTCTCTGAAGGTCTGCACTGGATACAGGCAGAGGGAGCGCATGGTGCGGGGAGTGCGGTGGGACTGTGAGACTCCAGGTGTGCCAGCCCAAGGGGATGCAGGGGCAGTCATCATTCAGACTCAGAGGAGTGCAATCCTCAGACACCTTCCAGGCTCCTGGACCTGCAGCACCTGATCACCCTCCATGGGTACAGGGCACAGGATGTCCAAGAACAGAGAGAGCCTTTAGCTGCAGGGTCTAAACATCTCCTCTCTGTGGGGGAGGCGGGCACAGCTCCAGTGGGGTGTTTGGGTAAAAGGATGGAATATTCTGGGTAGCCAGGAAAGGTGTGAGTTCACTGAGCCCATGTGCGCACTTTGGGCGACGGGGAAGGGGTGCAGGCAGACGGGCTGAAAGGAAAACAAACCCAAAAGTCACCCATAGGAGCACATCCATACATATAACTGCCCTGTAAGGCCGGCCTTAGGGCTTTAGTGCTGGTGATGCCCGGTGCGACAATATTTTTTGGCATCCCTCCCTGACCTTCTCTTCAGATTCCTTCACTATTACCCAGCAAAAGTGCCCCTCATCTCTCCATAGCGCCTCTCTCACATACATTTCATTTGTTTTAAAGCGCTGGTAAAGGCTGGCTTTACTAATCCACTCAGCTCTCCACATAAAATACAGCTCTCTTCTTCGCACAATAGTGCAGGAGGACAGAGAAAGATGGAGGAGGGACAAGTAAGTGCCATCCTTGCCCCATATTAAATTACCCAGAATGGGGTGAGGTTCTGCACTAGGGGCACCATGGGGCATATTTACAAGAAAGTGGCGCAAAAGCTATGATATGCCACTGGTCTTGCACCCCCCTGTGCCCCACCTAACATCACCATGGTGGCGCTGTATTTACAATACAGTGCACCATGGCACATGTTAGCACAATAGTGTCAAAAGTTTTGACGCTATTGTGGCGCATTGGTCAACTAGTGCCCAAAATTACGGCGCTAGTCCAGCAATGCGTGGGGAGGCCCATTGGAAGCAATGGGAGCGTCACTTTAATCCCTGACTTGGGCAGGAATTAAAAATAATGAGAAAAATGGCACAGTGAAATCTCGTTACTTTCACTGTAAACTGTAAAAACTGTAAACTTTGCACTTGTATAGCGCACTACTCACTGTTAGGGTCTCAAGGCGCTCTACGCATACCGCTGTGGAACCCCTCCTGGCTTTTTCCCTGTGAGGAACCCACTCCTGGACAGCCCCAGGGTGAAGCCAGGCATCCAAGCGCTGTGAGGGCCATTGTGGAGATTAAGCAAGATATTGCCCAGAGTTACAGAGTGGGGCCCATTAATTAGATTAGGCACTGAGGCGAGAATTATCTGGTCCAAGGGAATTGAGCCCAAGACCCGCCGAGGTGGGAATTGAACCCTGGTCCCGGGCCAGATCTCTGCATCAGGGTCTGCCGCTCTGCACCATTATATGGGGCTCCTAATGGGGTAACTCCAGACATAATGTGGCACAAGGGGTTAAAAAGTGGTGCAATGCAAGCGTTGCACCGCTTTGTAAATCTGGTGCGGGGAAAAGGCCTCCTTGACACTGCCTTAGTGAAAAAAATGACTCTAGGTCAGCACAAGGAGGCGCTAGGGGCTTGTAAATATGCACCCATGTGTAGTCTTTAACTGGACACACAATGAAGCCCCGCCCCTTTTTCCACAACCAGGGCTAGGTAAAAACAGCTACTAGCTATTGGCTTAGGTCACTGCCTGGTGCCCTCCATCCCTGGTGTGGGGCAGACTAGGCTGGCTAGGACCCCCCATCACTCACTGTCACTGTCAAGAGTCACTGGGGACAGGACACTCAGCTGCCTAGTGCACACTCACTTCTGCGGGGCTACGCCAGCCTCCCTCTGTTACACCCTTTTATGTCTGTCTGTAGTTCTCAGGTTTTGCCTCTAGTTTGGGCCCTCAAGTGACAGTCTCTTTGTTTCTGTAGAGTATGTCTCTCTTTTAGATACACAGTCCACCTTTCTGCAGCGAGGGTCCCACCACCTGCGGTCAGTCGTAGGAGAGGCGACCAAATGTTGCTAGAATTCAGTGGAATGAATGCTCAGGAGAGTACAACAACTTTAAGTATGTGTGCACCTGGTTTCATAAATTCACTCAATTTAATTCTCTGTAGTTCTATCCATCCACAATTTTTGTAAGATAAGCCTGTAACCTCCCCCCTGTAAGGCCTGTAACCCCCCCCAGTTGTTATTGCTTTTGAACCTCTTGTTTTTGGAGCTCTGCCATGAGTAAGTCTCTCTTATGGAATCTCACCCACTGTAGACTTCTATTAAAAATGCCAGCTTTTTAAAACACGGCCAGCTGCTGTGTAGAACTGTGGAAAATGGCACCGAGCAGATGGTGTGCAACACGTTTTCATGCACGTGCACATGTGAAGAGTCTGATTCAGTGTTGCATCTGCATGCAGGTAGCACCATAGCAGCCGGGACCCAGATAAATTAGTGATGGACTTTTAAGGCCTTATCATTAGGGGTGGGCGGAACTCCATGGAATTCTGCAGAGTTACTGAAAAACTCAGCAAGATGCTGCTGAATTCTGGCAATGGGCGGAAAATATGCAGCCGGTGCTGAAAGTTTGGTGTTGGTAGGGCGAGCAGCACTGAAAATCAGTGCGAAGGCCACCATGCATTGCACACAGCCAAAATCTACTTGAGTGGCAGCAAATCTACTGGAACGACAGCCCTCTCGCTAACTGCGAACGGCAACTGCTTGCATTAGAAAATCACATTAGGAGACACCAAATCCCGCTCGATTCTCCAGCTCCCATATTATGGAGCCTTCTGGGAGAAAAACTCTGCCACGCAATGATTAGCAGAATTTGGCCATAACTCTGGGTTAAACAGTAATGCGGAGTGCCCAAAATCCCACCAATCTTCAAGCGGTACGGAATAATTCGCCCACCCCTACTTATCATACAATTGGCAATCCAAGATGAAATGTTCCCTCCCTTTTAATTAAGTTGGAGTGTAAAACATGTATCATTTGTGTTGATTGTTTCACTCTTGATAAAGTGTGCCGAAAATGTAACTTTTGATTGGCAAGAGGCAGGAAAGTAAGTTACCTTACATTTCAAGACAATTCCTGGGTCAAAAACTAATGAAGAAGTGTTGTTACTCCATATGAGTTTGTTTAAATGTTTAATATTTAGGTATGGTTCAATGAGCCAACCTAAATGGGATTCATTCTTACTGTATGGCTGGACAAGTTAACTACTTGTAGCATTCCGTTGGGAGACGAAAGGGGTAGGGGTGAAATCTCCATAACCCTATGAGCTACACCTCCCAGGCTAGAACCTGCAGGGTGTTTCCACATGGGACAAAGACAAGAGAGGCAGACATCTGGCTCTATTGACTGCATTGAGCTTCAGTGAAGTTTAGGGGGGAAGAAACCAGGTCTGGGTGGGCGAGGCTCGAAAGAGGTAGTCCCTCGTTTTCCTTCAAGACATCTCGGTTCATCTCATAAGACATGGTGGGGCTAGGCTAATCCCTACAAGTATCGAGTAGGGATGATGTGGCATGAGTTAATTGGTTAGGCAGTCCCAGATTCTGTAACTCCATCTCCACTTTTAAACCCCTGCACAGGTGAGAACAGCCGAGAAGCCTAAGGATAACAGGAGTAAGATTATGAACCCACCCAGGAGATGACCTCCTATCTGAGTTGTTATGGACCCCCTCTACACTTGTACTCCAGGGACGTTTGAGAGCCATGTGCCCAGAGCTATCCTAGCTCCCTACCTCCCCCTCAGGGCAATACAGTGTGGTCCTGCTGGTGGCCCTGAAGGGAGAGAGCTACCTGGGAATTCTGTGGACTGGCTGCTCTATAAGAGGGTACTATAGGCTTCTCCTGGGCAGCCAGTCACCCAGCAAGTGACTGAAAACCTGAGAGTTTAGGATGTGCAGGCAGGGAGAGTGGTCTACCTTGAGGACCTTGGATGCTGTGGCTAAGAAGACCCCAGGTCAGGAAACTATCAAGATGAGACAGAAGGGCAGGTCTAGGCTGCTACAGCCTCCCACTGCTAAAGAAAACGAAACAGCAATGGGCAAGTTGTATAAAGGCACCAATTCAAACATGTGGCCAATTTGGGGTCAGCAGGGACCACAAGATCACTCCTGGTGGCTGCAGCCTGCAATCTTGAACAAAATGCAACAAATTCCATGTGATTTGGGCCATCGGAGCCATAGATGTTGTAAGGCATGGGCAAAGTGGGCTCTGGCCCCGGGCCCCAGCTTTTCAAGGGCAACCTAAAAGAGCCAGCTCTGTTCAGCAGAGTCTCTTGCCCTGATGACCTTGAATAATTCTTAAAAAGATTCTTTTAAAAAACAATGTCTTTTAATTTATTTTTAATGTGGGTGACGTGTAAGAGTTTATTACAGGCATTTTGCAGAGAAATGTTGTATTTAAGTTTCATGCAACAACCATAAACAAGCGTTTCCTTTAGATCAAAACAGGACCTCACGTATTGAAAATGGGAGGGTGTCACAGAGATTATTTGCAGCAATATTAGCTGCTGCTGTGTTACAGAACTGAAAACACACGTCATTATCCCTGAATGTTAGATGTAGACTATGGATGAGTGGGCCTGTGTACTCAGTGACCTGGCCAAAGAGGGCTTGACGGCTTGAGGGCCATGCACAGTAGGGGTTGCCTGCATGGCCAGCCCTGTGGCCAGGCCCTAGGACCGACCCCGCTTTAACCACCCAATCAGCTAGGCGTAACAGTGGTTGGCTGTAAGGCAGACAACCCCCCTATAACCAAAGGGGCATCTCTGCAGGCAGGGAAACAGAGGAAACCTCTGCTTACAGCTGTCAAAGCTCCAGCCAAATCAGAGCAAACAGCCATGTGCCAGGGTTGGCACATGGGACATAGCAGGAGCCAGCCCTGGACGTTGGCGGCCCCCAGGGCAATTATTGGCTCCATGAGGGGGGGACCCCCTCCAACATTTCAATTAGCCCTGGGGAGGTGGTGGTCCTTGGGTTGGGCGTTGGAAACAGATCCACTATCCTATTTAAATTTAGACCCAGGGAGGTGGCTGTCCCTGGGGCTGTGGGGTGGGCAGGGTGGCCCCTGCAGTTAACTGGATATTAGCCCCGGGGAGGTGGCAGTCCCTGGGGCTGCTCCCCTGTATTTAATAAGACATTAGCCCCGGAGAGGCTTCTTTAAGGCATGAGTTATTTGAAATTACTATAACTTTTTAATTTTAGTGACTTTGTTAATTAAAAACAGTATGTTTAACTGACATTTTCACCTAACGAGAATGTCACTTTAACCTTGGTTTTTTTCAGTGAATATATATGTACTGTCATGTAAGCCCCAGACAGCTCAGGACTATACGCCTGAGAGGCCTGGGAGTTGGGAAACAGCAAGGATAAAACTGGAGACTAACCAGGGAAATATGGGTACACGTTGGTCTGTTAGTGCCTTCAGTGAGGTTGTCCAGTAAATGGAAGCACTGTAACGCTCCTGGGTGTGACCCAATATCCCATCTCAGCTGCCCCGCCCACCTCCCCCTCATTGTACAGTATTCTCAGCTGTGGCTCAGACCTTCTGGGGAATCACTTTCTGTTTTTGACCTCTGAGAGTTCACCCTGCAGAAAACTCCAACCTGAGCGGTGATGCAGCACTTTCAGTTCAATCAATCTGAGCATTATTTAATCATGAGGCCAGAGCTGTCCGAAGGACAGCAGCCGCAGAGACTGCTGTGCTGCAACCTTGGAACTATGCTGCAACCATGCTGCGATCTAGAGAGGGATGCTACAGCATAGGGAACCATGCTACAGTATTAGACACTGTGCTGCAACCGTGCTGGAATCTAGGGAGGGATGCTGCGGCATAGGGAACCATGCTAAAGCATCAGGCACTGTGCTGCAACCATGCTGCAATCTAGAGAGGGATGCTGCAGCATAGGGAACCATGCTAAAGTATTAGAGACTATGCTGCAATCTAGAGAGGGATGCTGCATCATAGGGAACCATGCTAAAGCATGAGGCACTCTGCTGCAACCATGCTGCAATCTAGAGAGGGATGATGCAGCACAGGGAACCATGCAAAAGCATGAGTCATTGTCCTGCAACTGTGCTGTAATCTAGGGAGGGATGCTGCGGCACAGGGAACATTTTTATCTGCTCTCAAAGGGAATCTGCGCTTTAAGGATATTTAAAGGCAGCCCCCATGTTAACCTATGAGAGAGATTGGCTCTGCACAGTGAAAACCGAATTTGGCAGTATTTAACTGTTAGGACATAGAAAACACACTAATATATGTCCTACCTTAAACATACACTGCACCCTGCCCCTAGGGCTACCCAGGGCCTACCTTAGGGGTGCCTGACATGTAGTAGAAGGGAAGGTTTTGGCCTGGCAAGTGGGTACACTTGCCAAGTCGAATTGGCAGTTTAAATCTGCACACACACTTTAGCACTTATTAGCAGTGGTAAAGTGATGGGAGACAATAAACCAGCAAAACAGACCTCAAAAAATAGGAGGAAGAAGGCAAAAAGTTTGGGACAACCCTGCAAAAAGGGCCATTTTCAACAGATCTCAATACTATTCTGGAGACAGTAGGCCTTTCCTTCATATCAAGATCCTTTCCATTGACATGAACTTTTCTGATAGCACAAGTCTCCACGGGCGGATATCCTTGAAGTCAGCGGAATTTCTGAACCGTATCTAATCTGCTAAAAGCTTGTGAGACAGCAGAGTCCTGGCGCGTCTGGATTCGGTTCGACCAGTTAAATGGAATTGTGCAAATGGAGGAAAAGGCTGAGGCCGCCCCTGGGAGACTGACTGCGCAGAAGCCATTGACCAGTTACTCATGGGAAGTCCAGATCCACCTCCCTCAGGAGAAATAGCTGCATATGTGACTAAAGCATCACGAGGACACCTACTTAGGTAACTACAACATGACGCACCGGAAGCAAGAGAACAGGACCAAGGACACCCTCTATACCTCCCAGGACACCATCCATGCCTCCCAGGACACCCTCTGTACCTCTCAGGACACCCTCTGTGCCTCCCAGGACACCCCACATGCCTCCCAGGACATCCTCTGTGCCTCCCAGGACACCCCACATGCCTCCCAGGACATCCTCTGTGCCTCCCAGGACACACCACATGCCTCCCAGGACACCCTCTGTGCCTCCCAGGACACCCTTTTTGGCTCCTCTGCCTCCTATGACACCCTGTGTGCCTCACAGTACATCACCCATGCCTCAGAGGACACCTCCTAGACAGGGCACAAGTCGGGAGTGCACACAGGTGGACTGCACCCACCCACCATTTTCACAGGGTGGACGCCATCCACCCTGCCAAGAAGAAGTTGAGCCCTACTATAAAAAATTGAACGTGTCTCGTGTAATTTTCAGTCACTGGGCACATTCAGCAGCGCCTGCACGTTGTCTGCTTCGATTCAAGCAACAACGTGCAGGGGGCTTTCATAATTCAGACTCGAGCTGGGCCCAAAACAAAGGCCAAACTTAAGGAGCCTTCAGTCCTTCTTTTGTAGGAGTATCCTGCCTCGCACCTATCTGGAGCCTAACATCCAGCTGTAAATGCAGTGGGGGGGACACAAAGGCTCACAGCTTGTTGGCACTTCACAAGTGCTAAAGAGAGGCACACTTCGACTTTGTGCAGTCCATGTATATGAGCGATGTGCATGCACAGCTGTAAGAATGTCAGATGTGTTGGTCTGTTCCGTATTTACACAAAAAAACTATTTAAAAACCTCTATTTTTTTATTTCTGTTATAGCGCTATTCAGCAAAATGCAGGGTGTCAGAGCGCTTTAAAACAACCACACTCGTTACATTGACATTCAGTCACACAAGTTTGTACATTAGACAGTGAGGGTTGCAAGGTGTAGGAGTCACATGTCCTTCATAGCTATAGTAGAAGGATTACAATTTACGAACTGCAAGAAACAAAAGTATCTCAGTGTTAAAAGCAATAACTCACTTACCTATCTACATAAAATAAAAATCTGTCCTCTGCATGTTTCGTGATGTGCTTTGCTGCAGATGCATTAACCATCTATGCTACCTTGAGTTAAAAGGGACACGAGACAAAACACAGATTTTCCAGCAAATGTGTTAACCACCAAAGTTATCTCAGCTTTACGATTCTCTCAGATTTCCTTGGAACATGAAGATCTCTTCAGCGGGTGCCTTAACCCCATAGGATATTTGAAAATTCTGACTTTGTGACCAATTAAGCAGAAGACATTTACTGTTCCATTTCTCCTTGTTGTGAATTTCTTTGAGGCAGAGTTTTAAAAAACAAATGCATAAGTTGAGGTGCAGATTTTGCGTTCGAATTGCGTCACTTTTCTGGTGCAACCCTGATACAAAATCTATGTGGGTTTTTTAGTGCCACACAAATCCTGCTAGAGTTGATTTGTTAGAAAAAGAAACACACAAACGCAAGGCCGCACATTGCGTGAGGTACGCATTACATGCGACGAGTGTTTACTCATAATGCGCTCAAATGTACTCATGATAGACCTACTAAGCATATGTGTGGTGTCTTTAGATCTAATGTTACTTCTTATGATGTCACTTCCTGTAAAGTCATGGGTTGCGATGTCACTTCCAGTGATGTCACTTCCTATAATGCCACGTGCGATGTCACTTGCATACTGCCTAATTTGGTAGTTCTCCCCAACTCTTTTTTTAGGACTTATGCCCTGCTCCTAGTACACCCTCTGTACCACCCAGGTCACCCTCTAGACCTCAGAGGACACCGACCATGCCTCCCAGATCACCCTCTGTGCCACCTAGGCCACTAGCTATGCCTCATACGACACCATCCATGCCTCCCAGGACACCATACTTGTCTCACAGGACACCTTCTATACCCCAGAAGGCAACTGACATACCTCCAGGACGCCATCCATGCCTCCTATGATACCCTCTGTACCTCTATGCCTCACAGGGCACTCTCCTTGCCTCCTGGGACACCATGCATGCGTCCCAGGACATCTTCTGTGCTTCCCAGAACACCCGCTATGCCTCTGAGGACACCCATTTTGCCTCCTAGGACACCCACTGTTCCTCACAGGACATCACACAAGCCTCAGAGGACACCATCCATGCTTCCTAGTACACCCTCTATACCTCCCGGGACACCTGTCATGCCTCACAGGACACGATCCATGCCTCCCAGGACACTATACTTGCCTCTCAGGTCACCCTCTATGCCTCAGAAGGCACCTGACATGCCTCCCAGGACGCTATCCATGCCTCATAGGAACATCTTGTGCCTCTATGCCTCAAAGGGCTCGCTCGGTGCCTCCCAGGACACCATCCATGCCTCCCTCTGTGCCTTCCAGGACACCCTCTATGCCTCTGAGGATACCCTCTGTGCCTCCTAGGACACCCTATATGTCTCTCAGGACATCCTCTATGGCTGAAAGGACACCCTCCGTGCCTCCTAGGACACCCTATGTGCCTCACAGGACACCATTCATGCCTCCCAGACACCGTCTATGGCTCACAGGACACCATCCATGCCTCCCAGGACACCCTCTGTGCCTCCCTGGACACCCGGTATGCCTCTGAGGACACCCATTTTGCCTCCTAGGACACCCACTGTTCCTCACAGGACATCACCCAAGCCTCAGAGGACACCATCCATGCTTCTAGTACACCCTCTATACCTCCTGGGACACCCTCTATGCCTCAGAGGACACCAGCCATGCCTCCCAGAGCACCCTGTGGGCCTCCTAGGACACCTGCCATGCCTCCCAGGTCACCCTCTATGCTTCAGAAGGCACCTGACATGCCTCCCAGGACGCCATCCATGCCTCCTAGGAACCTCTTGTGCCTCTATGCCTCACAGGGCTCCCTCCGTGCCTCCCAAGACAACATCCATGCCTCCCTCTGTGCCTTCCAGGACACCCTCTATGCCTCTGAGGATACCCTCTGTGCCTCCTAGGACACCCTATATGCCTCTCAGGACATCCTCTATTGCTGTAAGGACACCCTCCGTGCCTCCTAGGACACCCTATGTGCTTCACAGGACACCATTCATGCCTCCCAGACACCCTCTATGGCTCACAGGACACCATCCATGCCTCCCAGGACACCCTCTGTGCCTCCCTGGACACCCGGTATGCCTCTGAGGACACCCATTTTGCCTCCTAGGACACCCTCTGTTCCTCACAGGACACCACTCAAGCCTCAGAGGACACCATCCATGCCTCCGAGTACACCCTCCGTACCTCCCGGGACACCCTCTATGCCTCAGAGGACACCAGCCATGCCTCCCAGAACACCCTGTGTGCCTCCTAGGACACCTGCCATGCCTCCCAGGACGCCATCCATGCCTCCTAGGACAACACTTGTGCCTCTATGCCTCACAGGGCTCCCTCTGTGCCTCCAAGGACACTATCCATGCCTTCCTCTATGCCTCCTAGGACACCCTATATGTCTCCCAGGACATCCTCTATGGCTGTAAGGACACCCTCCGTACCTCCTAGGACACCCTATGTGCCTCACAGGACACCATTCATGCATCCCAGACACCCTCTATGGCTCACAGGACACCATCCATGCCTCCCAGGACACCCTCTGTGCCTCCCAGGACACCCTATTTGCCTCTGAGGATACCCTCTGTGCCTCCTAGGACACCCTATATGTGTTCCCAGGACTCCCTCTATGGCTGTAAGCCATCCTAGGACACCCTATGTGCCTCACAGGACGTCATTCATGCCTCCCAGACACCCTCTATGGCTCACACGATACCAGCCATGCCTCCCAGGACACCCTCTATTCCTCCTATGACACTCTGTGCCTCCGAGGACACCCTTTTTGCCTCACAGGACACCATCTATGCCTTCCGGGACACCACCTGTGCCTCCTACAACACCATCTGTGCCTCCCACGACACCCAGTAAGCCTCCCAGGACACCCTCTGTGCCTCCTAGGACATCCTCGGTGCCTCTCAGCCATGCCTCACAGGATACCAGCCATGCTTCCCAGGACACCCTCCATTCCTCACAGGACAACAGCCATGCCTCCTGGGACTACCTCTATGCTTCACAGGACACCATCCATGCCTCACAGGACACCCTCTATTCCTCACAGGACACCCACTGTGTCTCACAGGACACCATCCATGCCTCCCATGTCACTCTTTGTGCCTCCCAGGACACACTAATTGTCTCCAAGGCACCTTGTGTGCTTCCCAGGAATACGTCAATGCCTCCCGGGACACCCTGTGGGCCTCCTAAGATATCCTCTGTGTCTTCCAGGACACCAGCTGTGACTCACAGGACACCATTCATGCCTCCCAGACACCCTCTATGGCTCACAGGATACCTGTCATGCCTCCCAGGACACCATCCGTGCGTCCAATGACACCCAGCAAGCCTCCCAGGACATCCTTGGTACCTCTCAGTCATGCCTAACAGGATACGAGCCATGCTTCCCAGGACACCCTCCATTCCTCACAGGACACCAGCCATGCCTCCTAGGACTACCTCTGTGCTTCACAGGACACCATCCATGCCTCCCAGGACACCCTCCATTCCTCACAGGACACCCTCTATTCCTTACAGGACACCCTCTGTGTCTCACAGGGCACCATCCATGCCTCCCATGACAACCTCTGCGTCTTCCAGGACACACTCAGTGCCGCCAAGGCAACTTCTGTGCTTCCCAGGAAAACATCAATGCCTCCCAGGACACCCTGTGGGCTTCCTAAGATATCCTCTGTGTCTACCAGGACACCAGCCGTGCCTCCCAGGACACCAGACATGCCTCCCAGGACACCCTCTATGCCTCACAGGACACCTGTGTGCCTCACAGGACACCATCCATGACTCCCACAACACTCCTTGTGCCTCCCAGGGCACCTGCCCCGCCTCCAAGGACACCCTCCATGCCTCATAGGACACCTGGCATGCCTCCTAAGACACCATCCATGCCTCCCAGGACTCTATCCATGCTTCCTATACACCATCCATGACTACCAAGACACCAGGCATGCCTCACAGAACACCTTCTATGCCTCCCAGGACACCCTCTGTGCCTCCTAGGACACTCTCTGTGCCTCACAGGACACCCCTATTCTTCCCAGAACACCCTCATTCCTCCCAGGACACCCCACGTGGCTCCTAGGACACCCCCATACCGCCCAGAGCACTTCCACACCTCGCAGGATACCATATCTCCCAGGATATCACCCATACCTCCCAGGACACCACTTATGCCTCCCAAGACACCAGCCAGGCCTCCCAAGACACCCTTCATGCTTCTCAGGACACTTGACATGCCTCCCAGGACACCCCCAGACCTCTCTGGACATCACAAATATCTTCCAGGACACCACCTATGCCACCCAGGTCACCTAGTATGCCTCCCAAGACACCCTTCAGGCCTCCCAGGACACCCTCTGTGGCGCCCAGGACTTCACCCATACCTTCCAGGACACCACTTATGCCTACCCAGACACCATCCATGCCTCCCCTGACGCCAGGCATGCCTCTCAGAACACCCTTCATGCCTCTTAGGACACCTGACATGCCTCCCAAGACACCCTCCGTGCCTTCCAGGACATCACCCATACCTTCCAGGACACCACTTATGCCTCCCCGGACACCATCCATGCCTCCCAAGACACCAGGCATGCCTCTTGGGATACCATCCGTGCCTCCCAGGAACCCCTTCATGGCTCTCAGGACACCTGACATGCTTCCCAGGACACCCCCAGGCCTCCTAGGACATCACCCATATCTTCCAGGACACCACCTATGCCACCCAGGACACCTAGTATGCCTCCCTGGACACCATCCATGCCTCCCAAACACCAGGCATGCCTTTCAGGACACCTGACATGCCTCTCAGGACACCTTTCATGCCTCCCAGGACACCCCCAGACCTACCCAACACAAGAACTGTTCCACTAACACAAGAACTGTCCCATCCATCAACCCAAGAACTGTTCTACCAACACAAGAACTGTTCCACTAACACAAGAACTGTTCCATCAACACAAGAACTGTTCCATCCATCAACACAAGAACTGTTCCACCAACACAAGAACTGTCCCATCCATCAACACAAGAACTGTTCTATCAACACAATAACTGTTCCATCAACATAAGAACTTTTCCATCAACACGAGAAATTTTCCATCAATACGATAACGTTTTCTATCAGTGCAAGAACCTTTCTATCTATCGGTAAACTTTTATATCGCTGCAAAAACTTTTCTTTCAGCAAAAAAACTGCAGACAAAGACATTGACTTCAGCACCAGACATTTTCCAAAAGCAGGTCCCCTTTTCTATCAGAAAAATATCTTTATATAAAGCCCTGTCTTTCTAATGAGCACCTTTCCTTCTCTAGGTGCGCGCTGCCTTTTCCATAAACATGCTGATTTTTAATGAGCACAATATCCGAGCGTTTCCTTTCATGAGAGCACCTTGCGTTCCCATAAAGATGCTCACGCTTTAATGAGCACCGTGTCATTCACTGGAGCACGAGATGTCGCTCTTCCATGAGCACAAAGCTTTTCTTTTACCACTGGGCATTTTCTGTCAACGCACTTCTTTTTGTAGGAGCACGCTGCCTTTAACATATTGTCATTTCATTTTCTGCTAGTGCATTGCCTTCTTTAGGAGCGCATTTCCTTTAACAAATGCTCATTGCCTTTTCTAGGAGTGCATTGCCTTTAACATATCGTCATTGCTTTTTCTGCACGTGCATTGCCTTTTCTAGGAGCACATTGCCTGTAACATATGCACATTGCATTTTCTGCTAGTGCATTGCCTTTTCTAGGAGTGCATTGCCTTTAACATATCATCATTGCATTTTCTGCACGTGCATTGCCTTTTCTATGAGCACATTGCCTGTGACATATGCACATTGCATCTTCTGCTAGTGCATTGCCTTTTATAGGAGAGCATTGCCTTTAACATATTGTCATTGCATTTTCTGCAAGTGCATTGCCTTCTTTAGGAGTGCATTGTCTGTAACAAATGCACATTGCCTTTTCTAGGAGTGCATTGCCTTTAACATATTGGCATTGCATTTTCTGCAAGTGCATTGCCTTTTCTAGGAGCACGCTGCCTTTAACATATGCACATTGCATTTTCTGCAAGTGCATTGCCTTTTCTAGGAGCACATTGCCTTTAACATATGCACATTGCATTTTCTGCTAGTGCATTGCCTTTTCTAGGAGAGCATTGCCTTTAACATATTGTTATTGTATTTTCTGCAAGTGCATTGCCTCCTCCAGGAGCGCATTGCCTTTAACATATGCACATTGCCTTTTCTAGGAGTGCATTGCATTTAACATATTGTCATTGCATTTTCTGCAAGTGCATTGCCTTTTCTAGGAGCGCATTGCCTTTAACATATGCACATTGAATTTTCTGTAAGTGCATTGCATTTTCTAGGATAGCATTACCTTTAACATATTGTTATTTTATTTTCTGCAAGTGCATTGCCTTCTCTAGGAGCGCATTGCCTTTAACATATGCACATTGCCTTTTCTAGGAGTGCATTGCCTTTAACATATCGTCATTGCATTTTCTGCAAGTGCATTGCATTTTCTAGGATAGCATTACCTTTAACATATGTACGTTGCCTTTTCTAGGAGCACATCGCCTTTAACATATTGTCATTGCATTTTCTGCAAGTGCATTGCCTTTTCTAGGAGCACGCTGCTTTTAACATATGCACATTGCATTTTCTACAAGTGTATTGCCTTTTCTAGGAGCACGCTGCCTTTAACATATGCACGTTGCATTTTCTGCGAGTGCATTGCATTTTCTCGGAGCACGTTGCCTTTAACATATGCACATTGCATTTTCTGTGAGCACATTGCATTTTCTGGAAGCACATTATCTTTAGCGTATGCACTTTGCATTTTCTGCACGTGCATTGCGTGTTCTAGGAACATGTTGCCTTTAGCGAATGCACATTGCATTTTCTGCTAATGCATTGCCTGTTCTAGGAGCATGGGCTCTTTACCATGCACAGAATGCCTTTTCGTGAGCACATTACCTTGTTTGTGGGCATATTGCTTTTTCTATAAGTATACTTACTCTTCTAGAATGCAATATATTTTATAAGTGAACGTTTCTTTTAAGAGAATATTTCCTTATTTATGACTGCATTGCCTTTTCTAAAAACTAGTTGCATTTTCCATAAGCATATTGGCTTTTCTAAGAATGTGTTCTTTTTTACGAGTGCATTCCCAGAACACACTGCCTTCTTTGACCACATTGCCATTTCTATGAACAAATTACCTTCTGTGAACACATTACCTTTTCTATTAACAAATTACCTTCTTTGAACACATAGCCTTCTTTGCACGCATTGCATTTTTAAACATATTGCCTTTTTTGAGCACATTGCCTTCTTTGAATACATTGCCTTTTTTTAGCACATTGCCTTTTTTGAGCACATTGCCTTCTTTGAATGCATTGCCTTCTTTGAACACATTGCCTTTTTTTTTTAGCACATTGCCTTGTTTGAATACATTGCCTTCTTTGAGCACATTGCCTTGTTTGAATACATTGCCTTTTTTGAGCACATTACCTTTTTGAAGACATTAGCTTTTTTAACACAGTTCCTTTTTTGAGCACAGTACCTCCATTGAACACATTGCCTTCTTTGAACAAATTGCATTTTTGACGAATACACTAGCTTTCCTATTAACTCGTTGCTTTTTTAAGAGTGCATTGTTTTTTCTGTGAGCCAATGCTCTTGTTTGAACACATTGCTTTTATTACCTAAATACCTTTCTAAGATCAGAAGTACTTTGTAGGCCCAAAATACCTATCAGATCTGTGAGACCTTTCCCATCCCCACAAAAACCTATCGGTTAGCAGAACTGGAGTGATGCCTTTTTTTATAAGCCGCCCACTCCCCCCTAAAAAAAAAAATTCAGTTAGCTTGGCGCCTTATCCATCAGATTCAGGTGTTTCTATCAGCAGAAGGCTTCTGTGGCAGCCCAGGAGGTTGCTATTGACACAGGTCTGTTCCTTTCATCATTAACCTTTTCTAATAGTACCAGACCTTTCCTATTGGCTCAAGACTGTGCCTATCACCACAAGAAGGTTTCTATCATTGGGAGAAATTTATTTTCACCTCAAGAACGTTTCTATCATCTGGACAACTTTCCTGTCAGCTCAGGAATGTTTCTATCATCGGGAGAACTTTCTTGTCAGTACTCCACTCTACACCACTTCACTCTACTCTGAAACAATCTACTCCACGCCACTGCACTGTCACTGTTTCACTGTGCGCCACTGTACTCTACGCCACTGCACTTTAGGCTGCACCACTCTACTCTACTCTGCACCACTCTACTCTAGGCCACTTTACTCTACTCAAATAATCTACTGTATGCCACTGCGCTCTACTCCAGTCTATTCCACTCTGCGCCACGCCAATCTACACCACACCACTCTACTCTGAAATAATCTACTCTGTGCCACTGTACTTTATTCTGAAACAATCTAATGTACACCACTGCGCTCTACTCCAGTCTATTCCACCCTGCGCCACGCCACTCTACACCACGCAACTCTACTCTGAAATAATCTACTCTGTGCCACTGCACTCTATTCTGAAACAATCTACTGTACGCCACTGCACTCTACTCCACTCTGCACCACTCTACCCTGCCACCCTGTGCCACGCCACTCTACTCTGATATAATCTACTCTGTGCCACTGCACTATATTCTGAAACAATCTACTGTACGCCAGTGCGCTCTACTCCAGACTATTCCATTCTGCGCCACGCCACTCTACACCACGCAACTCTACTCTGAAATAATCTACTCTGTGACACTGCACTCTATTCTGAAACAATCTACTGTACGCCGCTGCCTCTACTCTAGTCTATTCCACTCTGCGCCACGCCACTCTACACCACGCCACTCTACTCTGAAATAATCTACTCTGTGCCACTGTACTCTATTCTGAAACAATCTAATGTATGCCACTGAGCTCTTCTCCAGTCTATTCCACTCTGCGCCACTCTACTCTGAAATAATCTACTCTGTGCCACTGTACGCTAATCTGAAACAATCTACTGTACGCCACTGCCTCTACTCCAGTCTATTCCACTCTACGCCACGCCACTCTACACCGCGCCACTCTACTCTGAAATAATCTACTCTGTGCCACTGCACTCTATTCTGAAACAATCTACTGTACGCCACTGCGCTCTACTCCAGTCTATTCCACTCTGCGCCACGCCACTCTACACCACGCCACTCTACTCTGAAATAATCTACTCTGTGCCACTGCACTCTATTCTGAAACAATCTACTGTACGCCACTGCCTCTACTCCAGTCTATTATACTCTGCGCCACGCCACTCTACACCACGCCACTCTACTCTGAAATAATCTACTATGTGCCATAGCACTCTATTCTGAAACAATCTACTGTACGCCACTGCGCTCTACTCCAGTCTATTCCACTCTGCGCCACTCTACACCACGCCACTCTACTCTGAAATAATCTACTCTGTGCCACTGTACTCTATTCTGAAACAATCTAATGTATGCCACTGAGCTCTTCTCCAGTCTATTCCACTCTGCGCCACGCCACTCTACTCTGAAATAATCTACTCTGTGCCACTGTACTCTAATCTGAAACAATCTACTGTACGCCACTGCGCTCTACTCCAGTCTATTCCACTCTGCGCCACTGTACACCACGCCACTCTACTCTGAAATAATCTACTCTGTGCCACTGTACTCTATTCTGAAACAATCTACTGTATGCCACTGAGCTCTTCTCCAGTCTATTCCACTCTCCGCCACGCCACTCTACTCTGAAATAATCTACTCTGTGCCACTGTACTCTAATCTGAAACAATCTACTGTACACCACTGCCTCTACTCCAGTCTATTCCACTCTGCGCCACGCCACTCTACACCACACCACTCTACTCTGAAATAATCTACTCTGTGCCACTGCACTCTATTCTGAAACAATCTACTATATGCCACTGCGCTCTTCTCCAGTCTATTCCACTCTGCGCCACGCCACTCTATGCCACGCCACTCTACTCTGAAATAATCTACTCTGTGCCACTGCACTCTGTGCCACTTCGCTCTGCTCCCTCCATGACACTTCACAACATTCTCCACCACTCCATGACACTCCATACCATCCTCTGTTACCCAGGGGTGGAGCGTCGCCCCACTGGCTAACAGCCAGCAGCAGACAAATAAAATATTTGAATATTGTTTCCTTTTATTTTTTTGCTGATAGCTCAGCCAGCAGGTGCAGGGAGGGGCAGGGCTAGGCCACGGGAGGCGGGAGGGGGGATGAGGAATTGTGTGCACAAGTGTGCATGTGTGTTTGAACGGCCTAAGACGACCGTCCAAACACACATGCGCACTTAGGTCTCTCCAGCCCAGCTGTGTACCCAGCTGGACTGGAGAAACTGCACAGGACCCAGGGTTGGGTCTGAGCGGCAGTTTCAGCCCCTCAGACCAAGCCTGACGCTGCTCTCATGCTAGCTTTAGCGTGAAAACAGCGCCAGGATTGCTAGGGAGCCTCTTCTGGTGTCCCACGGCTTCGGGGAAGTGAGATCTACAGAAAGTGAACCAGGCCCTGGTTCACATCTTCTTGTGTTGCTGTTTTCATGATGAGACCAGGGGTTAAAAGTGCAGTGCCAGGCATGACAACGGGCAGCCTCTGTCATCCCCTAGACCAGGATGAAGTACCTGAGGGATCAAATACACCCAGCCAATCAGAATGCAGAACTACAAACTTGGGTGACTGGCAACCTGTGTGTAGTAGGTACACTGGAACCAGCGACACCACTCCACAGGGAAGGGAGGGAGTACAAAATGTCCTACACTGGCCACAAGGACAAGCAAGTAATTGATGTTTGGGTTTAGTATTTCATACCAGGACAATGCTTAATTAGAGCCGTGGTTTCCAGTGCGGGGCAAGACAAAAACGAAAAAGCGCCACGAAAGGGAGAAAGCTGCAAGAGTGAGCTGAAGGGGCAGGGAGTGGCTGTAAATTGATTAAAGAGGCCCGAGATGGCTTCAGGATTACGCAGCCTTAGTATATGGTGCTCGCACATTTAATTGCTGCTGCCGCGTGTCTCTGATGAGAGCTTTGGGCACCGGCACGTTTTTATTTACAAACAAAGCACTGTACCAGGAATAACAAAGTGGGCGCCTCTACATGAATTAATAACGAACTGACCTCCCCTTCTTTTGTGAGCCAAGGAATATAGGGGACAGCTGAAAACACGAAGACCTTAAAGTGCCTACGGCTGCTTCCAAGCACTAGCTATTTCAAAACAGTCTTTAGAAATGATTCCGCATTTGAGAAAACATAAAAATTATGGAAACTGCTTAAAAGTTCAAAGGGGGCGTTTCAAAGGGGACATTGAGCCGGTCGCAAGATGTGCCCGCGAAGCAGCGCGCCAAACGAAACAGAAGCATGAGCCCAAGATAACACAACGCGTCCAGTGACAGAGCAGGGACCCCGCTCCAAACTAGATGTTCCGATCCCAGGGGGGTTGTTTTAGGACCACGCACAGGAAGGAGCCCCTCCGTCTGGCATCATCTGTGAAAGCGAATTAAAGTGGGGCGGTCCACAAAAAGGCGCCTGCAAGAACATCGCCCCCATCCCCGACTCCCCCCCCCACCTCACCCCTCAAAGCCCCCATCACTTCAAGAACCAAAAGGTTCTGTTATCTTTTTTACCAGCCGAGAAGACCTTCAAAGCACTGAAACCTCCCGGGGGAGGGCGAAAGCAGGGAAAAATCATTATTAATAATGAAATAATTACGTTTCCTGTAAACCAGTCAGGCCCCTCCTCTGAGTGACGGAAGTGGGGTAGGGCTGTCAATGTCCCATTCACTCTGAGCACTCGGGGGCTGTCTGAACTGCCCCCCCCCCTCCCTTCCGGGTCTGTCAGCAGGAATTCAATTACCTGCTCTGAGTACCAGGTGAGTGGATGGAAGCGGCGGAGGGAGGTGGGGGGTTGGTCGGGGGTCAACAGACTGAACATGGGTAGGGTTTCAACTCCTATATGTGAGAAATATGTTGCACGGTATTTTTAAATAGTGCCCACTCCACAATCAATGCGCCTCGTAGCGCTTGGGTGTAGTGTTTGTATATGGCCGTAATTTTGCTCATGGTGGGTTTCCTCGCGGGATGTAGGTTGTGGATGGCCTGCCATGACCCAGTCATGCCCCCATGGGCCCATATAGCTGAAGCAGCCCACAGTGTGGGGCTGTGTTTTTTAAACCTGCACCAACCATATACTTCACTGTTTTGGGGGTGCGCACACCTGCCTTGGGGAGAAAGCAGGCACATTGCGCGGTCACTGCGGACTGCTGCACTCCAGTGCTGTCGTCCCTCGCAAAGGCCTCTCAGAAAGAGAGGCCAAGTAGAGCCAGGCCTCAACAGCCAATTCGTCATTACTACATCAGAACCGGAAGTGATGCGTCCCATTTCCCGTCCTGCACTCCTGTGACAAGAGAATGGAAACACGAGGCTCTTCCAAATGGGCCCCCAATGTTGTCTATTTTAGGCATGTCCTGGCTGGAACAGTGGAAACCCCAAAAGATGGGGACCCCCATGCAGAAGGTGATGACTAGGGGTGGGCGTAAACTCGCGGAGTTTCACTCTGTGAGATTCCGTGGAGTTACACAAAAAACAACGCGAGAGTCCAAGAAGTTCCACCAACAGGTGGAAAGTACGCAGCTCGCGCTGCTAATGCTGCAATTTAGGACCAGCAGTGCTGGAACATCAGCGCAAACTGTGCCATGTGTTGTGCAAGAGCGCATGGCCATAGGACTCGGAGGCCGCCATAGGGGCCTCACCCCAACACCGGTCATACACCAACCGACAAGACAGTTTTGTTTGTTGGAAGAAGTATTTATTTTCAAATATACTTTTATAAACATTCATAAACACAATTTATGGAAGTCATCATATGCACTTTACTCAACTAAAAACATTTCACTGCAAACTTTAATATATATAAACTGTTATAGACGCTACTTTGTAACCATAGATTTTGACAGGATCCCTTCCTGTCCTGAACCTCCTTTGGACCACACAGGGACTGATCGTCACCTGTATCCTTAGGGGGGGCGGTATCCCTGCTTCCTCTGTTCCTTGACCCCTTGTTCAGGGTTCCGCCCCCTCTCCAAACACCACTCAACCAAGGGGTGTACCAGGGCGGCCCAGGGCATGAGCCCCGTGACCACCCCAGTGATCTGGGCTCCCTACCCCCAAACAGGTGTGTCCATCCGCAGGTTGGTCCAGGACTTCAGGATCCTATCTCTGTTGTTATACCGGGGCCCCACCCTTGGGGTCCCCTCTGTTGCTTCCGGTTACTTTATTCTCTCTTTCTGCGCCCTTCCTCCAAGCCTAATAATAAGGAGAGGGTGGGTGGGAATCGCCGATGGGTCTGCCTGTCCCTGGGCCGCCGCGCACGAAGTAAGAAGGCCAAGCCTTCTGGGGGGGGCGCTTTTATGCCCCCCCACCAGTGCGCGGCGGCCCAAACCGGTCCAGCGCTGCCCCGACCACCGACGCTCTTTCAGCGTCGAACTTCCGCCCACGCGTCTCGCGAGACGCGCGAGCGGAAGCCAATGGCCAGCCTGCGCACAACTAGTGCGAGGCTCGGCCCCAGCGCCCCCGATCCCTAAGGGGCCGCGCTCCCCCCATGTTGGGGGGGCGCTCTTCCATAGGACTCGGAGGCCGCCATAGGGGCCTCACCCCAACACCGGTCATACACCAACCGACAAGACAGTTTTGTTTGTTGGAAGAAGTATTTATTTTCAAATATACTTTTATAAACATTCATAAACACAATTTATGGAAGTCATCATATGCACTTTACTCAACTAAAAACATTTCACTGCAAACTTTAATATATATAAACTGTTATAGACGCTACTTTGTAACCATAGATTTTGACAGGATCCCTTCCTGTCCTGAACCTCCTTTGGACCACACAGGGACTGATCGTCACCTGTATCCTTAGGGGGGGCGGTATCCCTGCTTCCTCTGTTCCTTGACCCCTTGTTCAGGGTTCCGCCCCCTCTCCAAACACCACTCAACCAAGGGGTGTACCAGGGCGGCCCAGGGCATGAGCCCCGTGACCACCCCAGTGATCTGGGCTCCCTACCCCCAAACAGGTGTGTCCATCCGCAGGTTGGTCCAGGACTTCAGGATCCTATCTCTGTTGTTATACCGGGGCCCCACCCTTGGGGTCCCCTCTGTTGCTTCCGGTTACTTTATTCTCTCTTTCTGCGCCACGAGGGCGACCAGGGCCCCAGGGTCCTACGCCCTCCCCACCAGAAAACAAACACTTAGCGAAAAACCACATGTCTGCCATGAATTGGTCAGTACCTGCATCAGATAAATGAACCAAATCCCTATGGAACATTTCAGGTCCTTTCAATTGTCTATGTGGGATGTTCCACAAACGGCCTGGACCAGGGCAAAGCTTTGACATCTCCGCATTAAGCCGCCTGACTGACACATTGATTGTTCTTGGTTTGATTCCTGGGCCCCATCTTTTCCGTGGCACCATGTGAGACCAGGCGATGGCTGCATTAGGAAATTGTTTAGCAAGCTTTGTTATTTCTAGGAATATTGCCTCTCTGAGGGCTTTTCGCCCCAGATGTACCAGGTCATTGCCCCCAAGGTGAATGATGATGAGGTCCGGGGATTGGAGCCCTGCACATCCGCGAGCCAAATCAACCAGCTGCTGTAGCTGTTTAATTCCTTTGCCGCCAACCCCGCACCACCTGAAGGCCACGACTAAGTTTGTCGCCGGATTCGGTTTACGGAGCTGCTGCAACCGGTACGCCGCCCGACGAACGAATGAATGCCCCAGTACCCAAACCACACGCGGAGCCATCTACTGCAATAAAGGGAAAATTGTGTGAGGAATGATACAGAATGTTAAGATACACAAACACTCCAAATTAGACCAGCTCTGGCCTAACGTAACACTTATAACAGTTAGATGACCATCTGCCAATGGCCTTGACTTCAGAGATGGGCAAGCCTGCCCCCGCAGCTAACGTAGCCGCGCCAATCCTGAACGAGTGAGGAGAGTAACCTAAAGGCTCTATGCCTGCTGCCTTTAATGATATTTTCATTACCTCTGTAAATTGGTAGCGCGACAAACAGTCCCCATTTGCGTGTATGAATAGCGCCGTTGATTTTTCTAAAGGGCGCACCTTTAGGTAAGCGTCCAGGTTGGCAACCGGACAGATAAGAGACCCCTGCGCTGCCCGAAGAGCAATCCTCGCCCCTTTTCCTAATTGATCAGTCTTTGATTTGCGCAGTAGTATGGTGGCGGAGTTATTATTGATTATTACATCTGGCCATTGGAGACCCCCTGCATGGTCGTTCTTGGAAGTACCTAACATTTCCCCAATACGGAAGGCCCCATAGAAGGCCACTGAAAAAGCTGATGTGAATAAGGCAGTCTCAAAAGGGGAGGAAGAAACTACAGCAACTGCACCCAGCAATTTCTCTAATACCTGGGGGGTTATAGGTCGCCTGGAGTCTACTTTGGGGCCCTCCGCTCTTGACCACCCCACCAGAGCCTGCTTAATAATAAAGGCATTGAGTTTCGCATCTTGCCCTCCTAGTTTGGCGAAAAAACGGATGGCTGCCAAGTTGGCCTTGGCGCACGAGACCGGCTTTCCCTTGTTTTTTAAATGTTGCAAAAAGGCACAGATTGCTTCGGATGAAAACCAATCTGAGGAGTTCACTGATTTCAAAAACAGTCTATAATTCAAGAAGGCCCTTTCATATGCCCCCTTTGTTCGTGTCGCCAAAGAAGCCCCTACTAGGGCTGACAGCGCGGGACACCAATCTTCCACAGTGATGTTGGAAACTCTGTCATCCTCTCCGACGCCTGTGGGTGGAACCTCTGAAAATCCTGCATTAATGATCGAGACAAGGCATCAGCTGCATTGTTATTTACCCCAGGAACATGTTTCGCCCGGAAGGTGATGTTGAGTTTCAAACATTGCAGCACCAGATACTTAAGTAGTCTCAGCACCCATCTGCAGCTAGCTTTTTGTCTATTGATTGACTCCACGACTGCCATGTTATCTGACCAAAATACTACTGTCTTGTTTCTCAAAGTGTCCTCCCAAACAGAAACCGCTACAATGATGGGAAATAATTCCAAGAATGCAATATTTTTGGTGAGCCCCAACTCTACCCAACCAGTTGGCCAATCCGCTCGGCACCATGCAGGACCAAGTATAGCCCCAAAGCCCACACTGCCTGCCGCGTCTGTAAATAGGCCAAGAGAAGGGCTGTCGGCAGGGGGAAGAGGCCAGATCACCGCCCCGTTAAAGTCTTGAAGGAATGCTTCCCACACCCTCAAATCATCCCTTACTTCCGCAGATAGTCTGGTGTGATGGTGTTGCTCGGTCAACCCTGCCTTAGACCTAGCTATGGATCTGGAAAAGGGGCGGGCCATGGGAATGATCCTCAGGGCGAAATTTAATTGACCCACCAGGACTTGCAATTGGTGCAGGGTGACCTTGGAATGGGATAAGACAGTTCTGATGGACCCCTTAAAAACTTGAAGCTTGTCCAGAGGAAGGCGACACTCCCCCGCTACGGTGTCAATTTCTATGCCCAGGAAAGTGATGCAAGTGGAGGGGCCTTCTGTTTTTTCTTGGGCTATTGGGACCCCGAATTCCCTGAACATGGTTGTCAGAGACTGCAGAGCCCAAAGGCATTTGTTTGACTCAGGAGGGCCCAACACTAGGAAATCATCCAAATAATGTATAACATTTGCATGACTTGTACGCCTGGTGAAAATCCATTGCAAAGCAGAACTGAACTGTTCGAAATAACTGCAGGACACACTGCATCCCATGGGCATACATTTGTCATAAAAATACTCCCCATCAAATTGGAATCCCAAAAAATGGTAATCTGCAGGGTGAACTGGCAAAAGCCGGAAAGCTGCTTCGATATCTGTTTTTGCTAGGAGCGCACCCCGCCCCAGACCCCTCAGCAACACTAGTGCCTGGTCTACGGTAGCATAACGCACTGAACATAAAGTCGGGTCTATTGCCTCATTCACTGATGCGCCGCGTGGGGCTGATAGATTATGAATCAGTCTGAACTGTCCCGGCTCTTTTTTGGGTACTACTCCTAATGGGGAACAGACAAAATTAGCTGTGGGTGGGAAAGTGAAGGGGCCAGCCAGTCTCCCTAGGGCGCATTCTTTTGCAATTTTTCTAGCCACCACGCCGGGGTTTTTTATGGCAGACATAAGATTTCTGCAGTGACCTAAGGGGGGGACCTGGGATGCTGGAATTCTAAAACCCTGTGAAAAACCTTTAATTAGTAGTTCCGCTGAAGCCTTGACTGGGTAAACCTTCAGCCAAGGCAACAAAAACTCTAAGTGAATGGGAGAAGGCAAGGAAGAACTAGGTACTGGATTTACTCCCTTCCTTAGCTCTGTCCTTTGCTTTTTTAAGGCATTTAAATTCGGGGTGAGAGGGGTGTCCACAAAATGCACAGGAGTGCCTGAATTTGCACGTCCCAGGGGGGCGTGAACATACTTTCTTGTTAAACGCCCAGCAGGACCCTTTTTTGTCGCCTGTATACTGTGCTCGAAAGGGCTGCTTGTTGGGTAATTTGTTGTTCACGCACTCCAGCCAAACATTTACTTCAGTCTGGTCCCAACCAATTGCTGGATCCTCTAACTTTGCCCACCTGAAATCACGGTCATACTCCAGCCAAGCGTTCCCACCGTACATATGGTGAGCTTTTAAAATTTTGTTTGCATAAAATATCATTGACAGACCAATGTCAGGTTTCTTTTCCAGCATGACTGACATAAACACATTAAAACCGAATAACCAATTTGTAATATTCTCTTCTATCTTTGGTTTTTTATCTGTATATGATGAAGCTTTAGTATCTTTATCCTTTGATTCTACTTCCCTTCTCTTAGCCCTTACCAGGCTAAAAATGTCCACAAAATCCCCTTTCCAAATTTTTTCCTTGATTTCAGAAGCCACATGTGCAGCTAACTTCCCCGGCCTAGATAGCAATGTGTCTGCACCCGTGACTTCAGCTGGTGTTACTACGGTGTTACCACCCTGTTCTATGACCTTACCATGTTCTTTTCCACCTGGAGGAGTCTGTGACAGCGGGCCCGGTGCCTGGCTGACACTGGGGCCTGAGGTCGCCACCTGCAAGGAAGGAACATTACGCGCTGCTACCAATGCCTCCACCTGGCGCTTAAGTTCAAGTACCGAGTTCTGCAATGGGTCTCTAGCCCATGGGGTCGTGGGGAGTGGTGTTGGCACTGGCACAGTGAGGTTGGCCAACATCTGTGATACTGACGCCAATGTTTGGGTTGTCAGGTCCTGGGATGCCCCTGGATGGGCCCTAGCCGCCTGCCCCTGTTCTGTGGCTGCGCTAGCTCCTGGTGCCACTCCCTGCGCAATGGGTAATGCTTGTGTGGGTACATCACTGGCTGGTGCTGCTAATGCTGCTACAGAACGCCGTATATCCGCCAGCATAGCTTCCACACCTCCCGCCACACCCGTGCTAGATGACCTTACCCCTGCGTGATGCCCAGCAATTTCTTCAGAAGGCGCAGCCGCTGCAATACTGGGGGTCACCACTGTGACTAACTCAATCACAGGGGGTGGGGGAGGGGTCAGAACTGCCTGAGGCGTAGGCTGTTGAACTACCGTCTCCCCAGTCTGTTTTTTATTCCTACGCTTAACTGGGGGAAAAGCTGCGGGTGGTGCTACGTTCGCGCGGCGCGGGCGGGAAGCCCTTACTTCACCGTCATCTCCATCTGAAGGAGCAGCCTCACCTTCTGAATCCCCACCCCCTAACTTAGCTAAGACCAATTTTAATAGCTGGGCAAGATCCGGATCTGTGCCCTTCCTCTTACCTCCTCTCACCCTATTAGCTGCCATAATGCCAATATTAGGTAAACAAGTTGTAAGCAGTGGTAAGGCAACTATCTAAGTTATTAACCTAAAAGGAATAATCTGTTAGCCCAATGCCAACAACGCTTTTGCACAGTACAGTGGATATCAGTCCTAGGACACTGTCACGCAATGCGCAAACAAACACAATCAAATTAATGACAAAATTATATCACAATTAAATAAGCACCTTCCACAATTGACTATATGACCCCCTTTCGCTTTACCACACTGCTGAAGTGAAATGGGAGGAGAACAAATATCTGTTGGCACAAACACTTCTTTGCCCCAGCGGGTGGGGAGGGCGAAGGACCCTGGGCCCCTGGTCGCCCTTGTGGCGTGAGAGGAGATAATAAATTTACCCTAAGCAACAGAGGGGTACCCAAGGCAGGGTACCCTGGATAACACCGAAGGTAGGATCCTGCAGTCCTGAATCAACCGGCGGATGTACACACCAGCTTGGGGGTTAGGGTGCCCAGATCGCTGGGGTGGGCACGGTGCTCCCGCTCCTGGCCGCCCGTTGCACCCCCACGGCAGATTGGTGTTGGGGGGAGGGGCGGAACCCGGAGCACAAGGACAAGGGACGGTAAGGTGTTGGGAACCGCCCCCCCCAAGGATACAGGTGAAGTACGGTTCACCTGTGTGGTCCAACGGTGTTCTGGACGCGGGTGGATCCTTGGTTGGGTCGTTATCATGATTGATTATGATAGGATTGAATTTTGACTACACAATGTTTTTATGATTTTAATTATTTTATGACAGGATTGAATTTTGACTACACGATATGTTTTATGATATATGATTTTCATATTTGACATTTGCAAATAAAATGATCCCAATGCCAAAAACAATCAGTCTTTGTCGGTTTACGTTTGGCGGGTGTTCGGGCGGGGGCCTACTGGGGGAATCCGGGTTCTATGACAGAGCGCCTCCCCAATTGGGGGGGCGCGGCGCTTAGGACCCGGGGGCACCGTGGCCCGAGCCCTGTTCGCTGGTCCTACGTTGCTGGCCTGGCACTCCTGCCCTCTCGCGAGGTGAGAGGGCGGAAGGGCAAAAATTAGGGGGAGGTCACGCGTGACACTTCCGGCCGCCTATGCCGCTGCATCCATTGGGGGGTATTTAAGTGCCCCCTAGATCAGGCCTCGGCCTTTTTCATGGATGCGGCGTGGGCGGCACACCTGGGGTTCATCGTTACCCACCCTCCCATCCCTTTAGACATAAGTTTTAGGATAATGTGTGAGGTGGAATATTAGGCGTGAGAGGAGATAATAAATTTACCCTAAGCAACAGAGGGGTACCCAAGGCAGGGTACCCTGGATAACACCGAAGGTAGGATCCTGCAGTCCTGAATCAACCGGCGGATGTACACACCAGCTTGGGGGTTAGGGTGCCCAGATCGCTGGGGTGGGCACGGTGCTCCCGCTCCTGGCCGCCCCGTTGCACCCCCACGGCAGATTGGTGTTGGGGGGAGGGGCGGAACCCGGAGCACAAGGACAAGGGACGGTAAGGTGTTGGGAACCGTCCCCCCCCAAGGATACAGGTGAAGTACGGTTCACCTGTGTGGTCCAACGGTGTTCTGGACGCGGGTGGATCCTTGGTTGGGTCGTTATCATGATTGATTATGATAGGATTGAATTTTGACTACACAATGTTTTTATGATTTTAATTATTTTATGACAGGATTGAATTTTGACTACACGATATGTTTTATGATATATGATTTTCATATTTGACATTTGCAAATAAAATGATCCCAATGCCAAAAACAATCAGTCTTTGTCGGTTTACGTTTGGCGGGTGTTCGGGCGGGGGCCTACTGGGGGCATCCGGGTTCTATGACAGAGCGCCTCCCCTGGCTCGACTGCGTTAAAGGGTAACTCAGAGTGACCAAAATTCTCCCAATTCCAGGGATGGAATGAAACATTCCGCTAACCCCTAGTGACGACAGGACCCCGAGACTTCCACATATCACCACTATCCATAGGATCCAAATTGAATGGGCCCTCCTGAAGGGTGTCTGCCCCCCTGCACCACAGGAGCTGCAGGACCTGTGTTCTACCCCCGGACTGGAAGTAGGCATCAAACAGTGGAGGTTGGGTTGGGCAGGGCAAAGGAAGGCTCCACGTAACCCTCAAAGTCCTTTCCCCATTTCTGAAAAATGGTCATACAGTGGACATTTTTACACTTTCTGGGAGTCCGGGTTGCTGGTAGCATGTCGCTCCCGTAAATCACAGCGGTGAACCGTTGCACATGGATAATATTACTGCCACAAAGTGATCCCGGCCGGAGGGGCCACTCTGCCAATGTGGCATTTCTGGGTACTCTGCAGGCTAGGGGCTGGTGGGGTGTGTCCCAGCCATGCCCCCCATTGCCTCATTCAAGTCGCGGCCTCCTGCAGTGTGGGGCTGCTTTGAACGCTTCTGTCAGGGTTGGTACTGGTTTCCGGTCCCGGACATGCGAAAGACGAACCGAAGACAGCACGCTAAAGCGCACCGACCTACTTACCTTCAGGAGACATCTCAAGACATGGCTGTTCGAGCAGTAGCAACGCCCCCTCCCCCCATCAGCGCCTTGAGACCCTCACGGGTGAGTAGTGCGCTTTACAAATGCTCTGATTGATTGATCTGACTGACCGAAGAGCGCGCCACAGCAGTCAAGCACCAGGCCCTCCCAAACCACTCTATTTGCATTGGCTGTTTGCACTTGTTTCCTAGGTATTCTACACAGACAAATGTTATCCCTCAGGGTGAGACCCCTAAACCCCATCCCTTACTCCACAACAACCTTCCACCCCTTCTGTCAACTGTCCACACTTTGGGGTTGGGGGGTGGAGATGACCTCAGCCACACCCCTTTTCCCCTAAACCTACTGACTTACCACTCCCAAGGACTACCTGGGACTGAGTTTTGATGTTTGGAAAGAGATATCAAATCTCCAATACTGAGGGTCTCACAGCAGCTGTAGGTGGGGGTGGTCGCCGTGAGGAGGGCTGCGACAAATAGTCCCAGCTCTATCACACCGCACCTCTTACCTGCGCCTTCCTGTGGCCCCCCACCACCTGCCACAAGATATCCCCATGGTGCAAGGCCCCCCACAAGGGTAGATGGCGGGCCAGACCCAGGGGCATAACGAAACCTGAGACCCCCCCCCCCTCCTGCAAAATACATCATAGCTCCAGAGTTTCCCAGGTCCATGCATGATGTGCTGCTCCAGCCCAGGGGTTTCCTTTGGATTCTTGGACTTGTAGTCCTGTTTTCTAATGGAATGAACAAAACTACAAGCCCCAGAATTCAAAGGAAGAACCTGGACTGGAGCAGCACATCATGCATGGACCTGGGAAACTTGGCCGGGCTGTACATGGAGGGTCCCCCCACGCCCTAGACCAGGTCAAGTGCTCTCAGGCCATGGGCCCGCCACCCGTGCACAGTGCCGGAGGGGGCTGCGGGGACTATTTTTACGCCACTGGCCAGGCCCAAAGTAGGGGCATCATCTGCTGGTCCGCCGTCTTGCACTGTCCGGCCCCACTGTCCCCCACAAGGTCAGCTCTCCTTCTTCCTGATGCACAGAAGTTTAAGACATCCACGTGTGTGGGTTTCCAGGACACCCACAGCATGTAACATCCACTCCCAACACATGAGGGGCGATTGTTCCCATGTAAGATTATCCCAGTGCGTGCAATTTGTGTTTTTTTAAATTTAGTTCACATTTTGTGATTCAAATCTACACATTTACACACGTAAATCGAGCAATGTGCAATTGCGCTGTGGCTTTGTGAACAAGCGCAGTGTATTTATTGCAGTGTCTTCTGTGTGGCTAGAGATTCCTAGCAGCCTAACGTTTCCACTTCTAGGCGCTTCTTTTATGGTTTATACCTGATCTCGCAACCTTGTCTGCACTTTTTAGTGACTTTGTACACCCGACTCTTCTGTGTTATCAGTTCCTACACCCGAATCACCTCTTGTAAAATATCTTTTTGTATACACAGGACCTCTAAATTCTGTCAGTTTCTAAGCGCTGCCCTCCCCCTCCCCCCCCCCCCCCCACCACTGTGCACCTACTAGCCTGGGTCACTGGAAATGTGCGATTCGTCGACTGCTGTGTTTTCCACATAATTATGGATTTCCCGCATAATCCATCACCTCCTGCATAACCTACAGATCTTAACAAGAAAATTTGTTTCTAACTCAAATGGAGTAAACGTTACTGTAAACAAACGTGTTCCACCCATTGCAAAAACCTTCTCAAAGGCTGACTGGTCATCTTTTACTTGTTTATTTTTGTAACTGGGTGTTACACTGATATTAATAGACAACTATTTATCCAGAGAGCATACTCTTCATAACAGTGACAAAATACTGAATTAATTCTGTTACCAAATGTGCAGGTTATATCCGCATCATTTGGCCTTCCTTGCCGCATAATTTAGTCAACCTTGCCACACATGTTGTTGCTCTTGTGGCATAATTGCCAGATGCCTTGGTCATGATCTGTAGAATTTTGTATCTATTTCTAGGCGCTCCTCACGTGTTGTACACGCGGCTCTCAGCCTGTAGAGGTTCGTGTTTATTTCTAGGCGCTTCTCGCGTATTGTACATTTGGCTCTCAGCCTGTAGAGCTGCGTGTTTATTTCTAGGCGCTCCTCACGTGTGGTACACTTGGCTCTCAGCCTGTAGAGCTTCGTGTCTATTTCTAGGTGCGTCTCACGGTTGTACACTTGGCACTCAGCGTGTCGCGCCGAGTGTCTATTTCTAGGCGCTTCTCGCGTATTGTACACGTGGCATTCAGCCTATAGAGCTTCGTGTCTATATCTAGGCGCTTCTCGCGTGTGGCAGACGTGGCTCTCAGCCTAGAGCTTCGTGTCTATATCTAGGTGCTTCTCGCGTGTTGTACACGTGGCTCTCAGCGTGTAGCGCTGCGTGTCTATTTCTAGGCGCATCTCACGCGTTGTGCACGTGGCTCTCAGCCTATGGAGCTGCGTGTCTATTTCTAAGCGCCTCTCCCGTGTTGTGTTCTTGGCTCTCAGCCTGTAGCGCACGTGTCTATATCTAGGCGCTTCTCGCGTGTGGTAGACGTGGCTCTAAGCCTATAGAGCTTCGTGTCTATTTCTAGGCGCTTCTCACGTGTTGTACACGTGGCTCTCAGCCTGAAGAGCTGCGTGTCTATTTCTAGGCGCTTCTCCTGTGTTGTACACGTGGCTCTCAGCCTGAAGAGCTGCGTGTCTATTTCTAGGCGCTTCTCCTGTGTTGTACACTTGGCTCACACCCTGTAGAGCTGCGCGTCAGTTCTCACGCTCCCTCTCGTGCACTGCACGCGCCCACGGTCTGTAGAGTGAGCTGTCTGCCTCCAGGATGGGGGGGCCCGGCTGGTAATTACTCCTGCATTGATTCTCCGCTTCCAAACATCATTTCCTTTAAGCGGCTCCATCTGTGCGACGTCGAACGGCTGATTAACTCCAATTACCGCTCATTGGAGCCGCGCGGTGACTGAGGGCTCAGTGACTGAGCGCCCGAGCCGGGGGAGGCCGAGGCCCGGAGCACGGGCTTTATCCGGTCATCCACCCCTGGGGAGGGCACTGGGGGGCAGAACTCACCCACCTCAGCTGGGTGCAGGCCAAAGGGAGAATGAAACAACTGAACTCAGACACACTACATATACCTGAGGTATCCTACACACTCAGGCACTCTACATATACTCACAGTATCCTACACACAGGTTTGAGTCTGAAACAACTAGAAGTACACACAGGCACACTACATATACCCGAGGCATCCTACACACACAGGCACACTACATATACTCACGATATCCTACACACAGAGACCCACTACATATACCCGAGGTATCCTGCACACACAGACACACTACATATACCCGAGGTATCCTACACACACAGGCACTCTACATATACTCACAGTATCCTACATACAGGTATGAGTCGAAAACAACTAGAAGTATACACAGGCACACCACATCAACCCGAGGTATCCTACACACACAGATACACACTACATATACCCGAGGTATCCCACACACATAAGCACACTACATATACCCGAGGCATCCTACGCACATAAGCACACTGCATATACCCGAGGTATCCTACACATACAGGCACACTACATATACCCGAGGTATCCTACACACACAGACACACTACATATACCCGATGCATCCTACACATACAGGCACACTACATATACCCGAGGTATCCTACAGACACACTACATATACCCGATGCATCCTACACACACAGGCACACTACATATACTCACGGTATCCTACACACAGGTGGGAGTCTGAAACACCTAGAAATACACACAGGCGCACTACATATACCCGAGGCATCCTACACACACAGGCACACTACATATACCCGAGGTATCCTACACACAGAGACACACTACATATACCCGAGGTATCCTACACACACAGGCACACTACATATACCCGAGGCATCCTACACACACAGAGACACACTACATATACCCGAGGCATCCTACACACACAGGCACACTACATATACCCGAGGCATCCTACACACACAGGCACACTACATATACCCGAGGCATCCTACACACACAGGCACACTACATATACCCGAGGCATCCTACACACAGAGACACACTACATGTACCCGAGGTATCCTACACACACAGGCACACTACATATACCCGAGGCATCCTACACACACAGACACACTACATATACCCGAGGTATCCTACACACACAGGCACACTACATATACTCACGGTATCCTACACACAGGTGTGAGTCTGAAACAACTAGAAGTACACAGAGACACACTACATATACTCACGGTATCCTTCACACTCAGGCACACTACATATACTCACGGTATCCTACACACTCAGGCACACTGCATATACTCACGGTATCCTACATACAGGTGTGAGCATGAAACAACTAGAAGTACACACAGGCACACTACATCAACCCGAGGTATCCTACACACACAGAGACACACTACATATACCTGAGGTATCCTACACACAGGTGTAAGTCTGAAACAACTAGAAGTACACACAGGCACACTACATATACCCTAGGTACCCTACACACAGAGACACCCTACATATACCCAAGGTATCCTACACACACAGACACACTACATATACCCGAGGCATCCTACACACACAGGCACACTACATATACTCACTGTATCCTACACACAGGTGTGAGTCTGAAACAACTAGAAGTACACACAGGCACACTACATCAACCCGAGGTGTCCTGCACACACAGAGACACACTACATATACCCGAGGTATCCTACACACATGTGTGAGTCTGAAACTACTAGAAGTACACACAGACACACTACAGATACCCGAGGCATCCTACACCCACAGGCACACTACATATACTCACGGTATCCCACACACAGGTGTGAGTCTGAAACAACTAGAAGTACACACAGGCACACTACATATACCCGAAGTATCCTACACACAGGCGGGTGTCTGAAATAAACAGAGACGCATGCAGAAGTGCACACAAGCAGATACACACGCACACACATAGCGTAATGTACACACACACACACACGTGTGGCTCGAGCTACAAATCCTGAGCGATCAGTGTGTACCCCCCGCACACAGCCCTGCCTCCATCCTCGCACACACCTGAGGACATCTCACGTATGACGTGTATTCACGTGGCAATAAGCTGTGTCACGCTCATGTAGCCCCCCTCCTCCCAGAGCCCCAGCATCTCCCCACTCCCCTTCTCCGCCCCCACTCAGTGGGGCAACGAAAATGGAGGGGGGGGGGGTGCTGCAAAGAACGTGAAGCCCCCTCCCCTCCGGAGTCCCTCAGGCCAGGTGCTGTTCTGAGGGGCCCCGTGGGACTCGCCCTACCCGGAGGGGGCTGCGGGGCCCTTTGTTACGCCACCGCCCTCACCTTGCTTGGCTCTCCCCTCGCCCTCCCATCTCATCTTCCCTTGTGATGCGTGTTACTCGCCTCCAGTCCCTCACCGGGTCGATAACTACAGGACACTTATTGAAAAATAAAACACTGCGCGACCAGGGGGACAGACATCTACTGCCAGCCCGGAGAATGGATGCCCTCAGAGCCGCCCTCCAGGCCCTCCACGGCGGGGAGGGTGCGGCGAGGCGCTACCGCACAGTCCGCGCCTCCAGAGCCTGCCCCAACACCGTCCAGGACAGTGCCTGGGGCCAGGCCAGCGGTACGAAGCGCTATACAAACACGCCAGTACAATACCAGCCTAGTACTCGCTTCTTTGCTTTAATGTTCCTGAATTGTACTTGTGCTGACAAGAGACCGCTTCAAGGCGCTTTTAGTGTAGTTTTGCTGTTTTACAGGATTAAAGTATTGCTGTGTCCTTTTTAACCACGCCAGGAGAAGGACATGCTTTGATCTTGCCAGTGCTTGAAATGGAAAAATTAAATTGCTTGTTTCCGAGAAGTGCCGGTACTCTCCAATTAAAAGTATTAAGTTTCCTCGAGATGTGCCGGTACTCTCCCTCTCAAAATAAAAAAGTGCCGGTACTCAGGACCGAACAGTACCGGCCCATTTAAAGCACTGGATCTTGCCTCATCCCAGGTGAAAGGTGTGTCCTGCTCCTGCCCGAGTTTTGGAAAAGGACATGTCAATGATTCATAATCCAATGCCAAGCCAGGAAAAGGACGTCATGACTCATGCTCCTATCCCAAATCAGGAAAAGGACGTCATAACTCATGCTCCAATCTCAAATCAGGAAAAGGACGTCATGACTCACACTCCTATCCTAGGACAGGGAAAGGACGTCATGACTCATGCTCCTGTCTTAAGCCAGGAAAAGGACGTCATGACTCACGCTCAAATGACAAGCCAGGAAAAGGACGTCATGACTCACACTCCAATGACAAGCCAGGATAGTGATGTCATGACTCACACTCCTATCCTAGGACAGGGAAAGGACGTTATGACTCATGGTCCTGTCCCAAGCCAGGGAAAGGACGTCATGACTCACGCTCCAATCCTCCAATCCCAGGCCAGGAAAAGGACGCTATGACCCATGCTCCAATCCCAAGCCAGGAAAAAGACACGTCATGACTCATGCTCCTGTCCTACACCAGGAAAAGGACTTCATGACTCATGCTCCTATCTTAGTCTAGGAAAATGTCATGACTCATGCTCCTATCTTAGGCCAGGCATAGGACGTCATCATTCACACTCCTATCCGAGGCAGGAAGAGGACATCATGACTCGTGCTCCTATCCTAAGCCAGGAAAAGGACGTCATGACTCATGCTCCTAGCCCAAACCAGGAAAAAGATGTCATGACTCATGCTCCTATCCCAGGCCAGGAAAAAGATGTCATGACTCATGCTCCTATCCCAGGCCAGGAAAAGAACGTCATGACTCATGTTCCAATTCCAAGCCAGGAAAAGGACGTCATGACTCATGCTCCTATCCAAGGCCAGGAAAAAGACACGTCATGACTCATGCTCCAATCCCAAACCAGGAAAAAGATGTCATGACTCATGCTCCTATCCCAGGCCAGGAAAAAGACACGTCATGACTCATGCTCCAATCCCAAACCAGGAAAAAGATGTCATGACTCATGCTCCTATCCCAGGCCAGGAAGAGGATGTCATGATTCATACTCCTATCTCAGGCCAGGAAAAAGACACGTCATGACTCATGCTCCAATCCCAAACCAGGAAAAAGATGTCATGACTCATGCTCCTATCCAAGGCCAGGAAAAGAACGTCATGACCCACCAACCACGCACAGAACCTGAGATTCGTCCTGTACTCATCACTAGCAATGACCCAGCAAGTCAACACCATCTCTTCCTCCTGCTTGGACACCCTCCGCATGCTTCGGAAGATCTATAAATGAATCCCCACAGAAACCAGAAGAACAGTCACCAAGCCCACATAAGCAGTAAACTGGACTACGGCAATGCCCTCTACACAGGAAATACGGCCAAGCTCCAGAAAAGACTGCAATGCATACAGAACGCTTCCCCACGCCACATCCTGGACATTTCCCGCCACTGCCACATCACAGCACACCTGAGAGACCTACATTGGCTCCCCATCAACAAGAGAATCACCTTCAAACCCCTCACCCACGCTCACAATGCACTGCACAACACCGGACCAGAATACCTCAACAGACGGCTCTCCTTCTACACCCGACCCGCAGCTCCGATCCACCGACCTTGCCCTCGCCACTGTCCCACGCATCCACAGAACGACCGCCGGTGGCAGATCGTTCTCCCACCTCGCCCCGCAAGACGTGGAACACTCTTCCCACCCACCTGCAATAGACACAGGACCTACTTACCTTCAGGAGACACCTCAAGACATGGCTCTTCGAGCAGTAGCAGCCCCCCCATCAGCACCTTGAGACCCTCACGGCTGAGTAGTGCGCTTTACAAATACTCTGATTGATTGATTGACGACTCATGCTCCAATGCCATGCCAGGAAAAGGATGTCATGACTCATGCTCCTATCCCAGGCCAGGAAAAAGACACATCATGACTCATGCTCTAATCGCAAACCAGGAAAAAGATGTCATGACTCATGCTCCTATCCCAGGCCAGGAAAGGGACGTCATGACTCATACTCCTATCCCAAGCCAGGAAAAAGACACGTCATGACTCATGCTCCAATCCCAAACCAGGAAAAGGACGTCATGACTCATGCTCCTATCCCAAGTCAGGAAGAGGACGCCATGATTCATGCTCTTATCCGAGGCCTGGTAAAGGAAGTCATGACTCATGCTCCAATCCCAAACCAGGAAAACAACATCATGATTCATGCTCCTATCCTAGGCCAGGAAAAAGACACGCCATGACTCATGCTCCAATCTCAAACCAGGAAATTGATGTCATGACTCATGCTCCTATCCCACCCCAGGAAGAGGAAGTCATGACTCATGCTCCAATCCCAGGCCAGGAAAAGGAGGTCATGACTTATGCCCCAATCCCAGGCCAGGAAAAGGAAGTCATGACGCATGGACCTATCCCAGCCCAGGAAAAGGACGTTGAAACTCATGCTCCAATCCCAAACCAGGAAAAAGATGTCATGACTAATGCTCCTATCCCAGGCCAGGAAAAGGACGTCATGACTCATACTCCTATCACAGACCAGGAAAAAGACACGTCATGATTCATGCTCCAATCCCAAACCAGGAAAAGGACTTCATGAATCATGCTCCTATCCCAAGCCAGGAAGAGGATGCTATGATTCATGCTCTTATCTGAGGCCTGGTACAGGAAGTCCTGACTCATGCTCCAATCCCAAGCCAGGAAAACGACGTCATGACTCATGCTCCTATCCCAGGCCAGGAAAAAGACACGTCATGACTCATGCTCCAATCTCAAACCAGGAAATGGATGTCATGACTCATGCTCCTATCCCACCCCAGGAAGAGGAAATCATGACTCATGCTCCAATCCCAGGCCAGGAAAAGGAGGTCACGACTTATGCTCCAATCCCAGGCCAGGAAAAGAACGTCATGACTCATGGTCCTATCCCAGGCCAGGAAAAGGACACAAATCCCAAGCCAGGAAAGAGCACCATCATGATTCATGCTTCTATCCAAGGCCAGCTGAAAGGCATGTCCTGCTTGCTCCTCTCCCAGAATGGGCAAAGAGTGTGTTCTGCTCCTGTCACAAGCCAAGAAAAGGGGACATACCATGCTGATCCCAAGCCAGGAAAATGTGGGCAACCCTTGCTTGTGTGCCAGGCCAAGTGAAGGGCATGAGTCCACCCTCTAGCAAAAAGACAGAGGACAGATGTTGCAGCGTGAACCGGTAGCAGCCAGGATGCTTGCCTCAGACCAGCAGGTAAGATGTGTTCAGGATAAACAGGGGGGCAAGGAGGAGTGAACCCTTTCATGTCCCTCGTCTTCCCTTGTTAGTGGGGACCGCCAACACCCTCAAAGGCTAGCCCAGGGACCTGCAAGTCTAGCCTTGGGAGAGTCAGGCACTCGTGCAAAGATACAGCAGTGTGCACACTGGAGACGCCTCCCAGAGTCTACTTGCCACTTTCTCTATTTCCACTTGTATAATGTGCCCGCCCTCTTTGTCCCTCCTTTATTCATAATTAAGGCCCTTGCTTTCAGTTTTTACTGATTTTTGCAGATAAGAACAGACAGAAAACCATTTATTTTTCTATCTGTATTTATTTTTAAATGTGGATAAAAATGGAAATTGTTTTTTGAGTGATTCCAAATGCTGTCAGTCATGACTGCGAGGCCAATAGCTGTGCTGATCGACAGGCAAGGGAGCTAAAATGTAAAGGAGTTTTAGTAAAGAGCCTTAAACAGCACTCGATTTGTACAACCTTGATACTAAAATTTGCAAGTTTCGTATAAGTGCAGATTTGACCATCTGAGTGTGTTCATATCGTTGAAAGCTGTCAGGCATTCAGTTATGAGCGCACATTTACTGGTTAAATAAATGTAGAAATACACACATTTCAGCTTCATTCTTTCACAAAACCTACATTAAATATGGTTAAATACAGATTAAATTAGAAAAACATAAATATGGATAAATGCAGACGGAAATGCAAAAAAATAAATCCCATAAAACTGTAAGCCCAATTGTAATCAGTGGAATTGTACATGCTGTTAATTTTGCCAATTTTCATTTTTAAACCACAAAGGATTAGAGCCAAGTATGGCTGTAATACCTAGGAGTGGTAACAACATTATTGTGAGCATTACAACTGCATTTATAGGTCTGTGTAAAAAAAGATGGGGAACACAATGTGGCCATGAGGTCACCATCAGTAGACTATGGTTCTTCTCACCACCTGCCCGTGGATGCCACGCATCAGTGATGGTATTACTGTGAGGTACCACAGTAATTACCTATATGTACATCAGTAGAGGGTTAGAGGTAGCAACTCTAGCATGACCTCCAGCAAAACACACACAACACCATCTTGTTAGTCCCTTACATGTATTTCCAGGTTTTTTAAGATATGGTCACATCACCCACTTGTGTTGTGGAATCCTTCATCATAGGTGGCCTATCAGCACGAGGTAGGTGAAATACCACCTTGGCGGACTCAACAGTTGTTCAGGAGTTCTTGATAAAATGGTACTGGATAGAGGCAGGGATCCATATATAGTATTAAAAAACATTAGGATATACCCATCAGATTTTTTTTTTTTGCTTTAATAACTCGGTACCCGAGGTATGATTAAAATGATAATATGTGGAAGTCACATAAAATACAATGAGTCATCTATCTAGTCTTATATAGCCAACATGTTTCGGTGTCAATGGGTCACATGGCCTTTGTCAGGGCTTTTGTAAGAATAGTCCCTGTCTATATAACACTCAGTCCTTGCTTTTAGATTTGGCATAAGGCTGTCATAGCTTGATTATCCGCAAAATGCAAGAACCCTAGGGTTGGGTTTAAAATAGTTAATCTACTCAGTTGAATTCATGTCCTGACAACAGAACAACAAGAGTAAGGCCAAGCTTGTAAACAAAAGCTTTAACATCTTTTTTTAAAACCCATTTTTGACCTAAGGACCAGGCGCACAAACCATTTTTTCAGCTGGAAACACTCCAATTAAAGTTTGAAACTAGAAAGAAATATTTTTGCATTGTACTAAACCTATTTTAGGAGTCAGTAACTTTTAACTGACTCATAAATTGGGTTTAGAAAAGGATAAGTAATCAGTATTTGGAAGGGGTGTGCTGTAGGCATCCCTTTCATTAGTCATTCCTATCCCTATGTATCAGGGATTTAGAACCGAAATAGTAGTTATAAACCATTGAAAAGTTACTGAGCCCGGAGGTAGAGTTGTAATCCGTTCGCATACGGGAATAGGTCCCTCTGTGAATGCTAAAAAAATGTTTTGGGGAGCAGGCAGTGGCCCACACGACCACTGCAAACTCTCAAACAAAGTTGAAAAAAAACTTTTATTTTTAAACACAGATGGGTGTTATTTAAGGAAAACGACCTGTATTTGAAAAACACATAAATTTGACTTTGGTTAAATGTGATCAAAGAAGGTGGTTTGCTGACCCCAGGGGCCACCATCCCCGTGATGGCCTCCAATCACAGTGAGTGGCAATTTGTGACATTCTTCATTAATATTCATGAGATAGCTCAGATTGCAACCCAATGCAATTCCGATTTTTAATAACCTATCTATTGGTACGTAAGTCAGATCTTAAAAAGCTTTACTGGTCGCAAAAATACTGGTTGCAAGTAGTGACTACTATTTTGTGACCATATACTCATTCATCTGGCTGTAAATGTTTGGAACCGAAGCCTAAAATCCACTGACAGCGCCCGCTTTCAAATTAAACATTTCTCACTAAGGCCCTCATTATGAGTTTGAGGTAAATCAGATTTGGTGGAAACTCCCATTTTGGACTGCGTGGGGATTACAAGTGTTACAGCAATACCTCGTGTGGTAACGCGACAGGAGAAAATACACCATTGCCTTTCACCAAGCAAAACCCGGTGAGATGTTAAAGCAGGAACTGCTCCAGCTTATTTCGCACGATGAGTTGCACCATGATTGGTCCTCTATGGCTCCAGCTCTTCCGGCCAAGTAGGGACTTAACTCGGCCAAATGACGTTGGCTGAGCTAGGACATTGAGCCTCCGTATAAGCGATAACTAACGCGTATGATCAAAAAGGACACAGAGGTGTATGAAATTTACTCTGGGTGATAATTATCACCTATCATGGGTTTTACCCTAAAAGTGGGGCATAACATGGAGATTTTGGCGCTTTCTGCATCCAAAAGCAATATTTCCAGTATTAACTGTGTATTTTCCCCCAATAAATATTGTCGACGTTGATCTGCCAAAATTAATCTGAGGGATGCAGTTCTTATCACATCTGGTATATAGCAGTGCAATAAAAAAACGCAAAAAACATAATATGTGCAGTAACAGGAATTGCCACACATATCAGAAGTTATTGAGCCATTTGTAATGGTGGTCTAAGGGTCCTGATTTGCGAGGGGTCCCCTGAACATCACAACCCTTTTCACGTCTCTTTCCTGCATCACAGATCCGCTGAGCCTCTGTGGATCAGTGGTACTGTTTAAAAAAAAACAATTTTGTCCCCGGGGTGTCCCTCTGACACCCCCCCAAAATTGCCAAGGGGGTCAAGTATTCATACCATGTTCCCCTGTACTTTTTAAAATCATTTCACAGGTCAAAGGACTGAGTCCCCGAGTCCTAAAATTCTGCCACTGCATCCTTGTTGATGTTGTGGCAATCAATCAATCGAATCTTATCTTTAGATCTTTCAGGTTCGAAGCAGCGAGTAACATACATAAATCTTGAACTTTAAATTCTCAAAAAACTACTGAACGGATTTGCACCAATTTACAAAAAATAGGCTTTCTGAATCGGTGTGTAACTCCCATCCTTCCATCACTTCCTAGCCAGATGTGGTCCCTGGGTAGGTTGGATGAGTGGTACAAGTTGACACCTAGATGGTGGACCTCTCCTCTCTGGTGGTCGTCATCTAGAAGATGCGGTGGAACAGAAGGTGGCAGTGGCCACAAGGTGGCCCTTCTCCAGAATGAACGCATTGTCCTCTCTAATTCAAATACCACATGTACAAATCAATCTCTGCTCTTGAATTTCCATTCTATTTCTGGCATCTCTCTGACATTCTGGGACAAAGATGAGGGCTGATGTGACTTCCTGGGGCCCATGGAGCAGCAAGTTGGCTTCCTCTCATCTTTGGATAGTTCTTGCATCTCGGCCTCTGCGTCAGGCTCCGCGACTGCAGCTCGCCATCACCGGTGAACGAGCGCCAGGAAGGCTGACTCCACACAGGAGGCCATGTTGCTGAAATTGCTGTTTGCAGGATCGAAGCTATTCGTAGTCCAGCAAGATGACCTAATGCGGAAAACTGCAAAGGGCCGCCAGTTTATGCCCCCCCCCCCTAAAGCCCCCTGCCACAGACCACTCTCCCTCTCAGCGAGACAATACTTCAGTCCTTGAAGGGCTTCACAGCCTTAGCAGCCCCTTTGAGGGAGGGGCCGAGAAGCATGGATGCCCCTACCTGACAAACACTGTTTCCACTCCCTGTTCCACTCAATGCATGACTATGATGACAGCTGTTACCATCATTGCTCGTCAGTGGTGGGTCACTTGCTGTTCATTCCTGCTCTACTGCAGCAACTGCAATACAAAAAGATGATTTATGGAATGCTGAACATTGTCAAACATTCACCCCCCAGTCACAGATCTGGGTTTAATCCATCATTTGTTGCTCACCATGCCACCCCAGTTTGGACCCAGCCATATGCGAATCAGTCTTGACCCTGCTCCCTGTGAGAACAGGCCAGGTCCTCTCTGGACCAGAAACAAGCATCCTGGCACCGGTTTCGAGGTATCACACCTCATCAGCCAGGCTAACTTGAATCCAGTGGCACAAGAGCACAGGACCCACGCCTGGGCATACCTTTCCTACTTTGGGTAACTATAGCAACACAAAAAGATGATGGATGGAATGCTGAACATTGTCAAACATTCACCCCCAGTCACTGTAACACAGCTGTAGGTTGGAGATTTTCAGTCTCGCTCTAGAGATTGGCTTTCAGTCTGCCCTGGTTCCACGGTGGCTTTCAGTCTGCCCTGGTTCCACGGTGCTCAATCAAGCAAGAAGCTCTGTGCCAGAGGTGTTCACACAACATTGATCAAGAAAGTTGTAGTAGGAATGGTGGGGCAGGGTTTTTACACGGTAGGCTTTATTGCTCTGATGCTGTCAGGTCCTTACGATCTTGCATCTCAAAGCAGCGAACGACCTCATTACAAACCATCCTTTAGAGATGGTGACTAGACAAATATAACTCTGCAAGGTCACCCACAGGGCTATCTCTCTGAATAAGACCTCCAGAATGATCAGCCCATTTCCATCCACATCAAAGATTTCTATGCTTTGAGCAGGAAACCACCAGCCGGAGGTTATCTATTTTGTCCTCAGGCATTCCAAATCATATGCTTCCCACACTCTTCCGCGCAGTGATACAGGCACTCGCAGTCAGGTGTATCCCAGACTCTTCCACGCAGGGATACAGGCACTCGCTCTCAGGTGTATCCCAGACTCTTCTGCGCAGTGATACAGGCACTCGCAGTCAGGTGTATCCCACACTCTTCCGCATAGTGATACAGGCACTCGCTCTCAGGTGTATCCCATACTCTTCCTTGCAGTGATACAGGCACTCGCAGTCAGGTGTATCCCAGACTCTTCCACGCAGTGATACAGGCACTCGCTCTCAGGTGTATCCCAGACTCTTCCGCGCAGTGATACAGGCACTCGCAGTCAGGTGTATCCCACACTCTTCCGCACAGTGATACAGGCACTCGCTGCAGGTGTACCCCAGACTCTTCCACGCAGTGATACAGGCACTCGCTGTCAGGTGTATCCAGTGATACAGGCACTCTCTATCAGGTGTATCCCAGACTCTTCCGCACAGTGATAAAGGCACTCACAGTCAGGTGTATCCCAGACTCTTCCGCGCAGTGATACAGGCACTCACAGTCAGGTGTGTCCCAGACTCTTCCGTGCAGTGATACAGGCACTCGCTGTCAGGTGTACCCCAGACTCTTCCACGCAGTGATACAGGCACTTGCTGTCAGGTGTATCGCAGAGTCTTCCGCGCAGTGATACAGGCACTCGCTGTCAGTTGTATCCCAGACTCTTCCGTGCAGTGATACAGGCACTCGCTGTCAGGTGTATCCCAGACTCTTCCGTGCAGTGATACAGGCACTCATAGTCAGGTGTATCGCAGACTCTTCCGCACAGTGATACAGGCACTCGCTGTTAGGTGTACCCCAGACTCTTCCGCGCAGTGATACAGGCACTCGCAGTCAGGTGTACCCCAGACTCTTCCGCGCAGTGATACAGGCACTCGCTGTCAGTTGTATCCCAGACTCTTCCGCGCAGTGATACAGGCACTCGCTGTCAGGTGTATCGCAGACTCTTCCGCGCAGTGATACAGGCACTCGCAGTCAGGTGTACCCCAGACTTTTCCACGCAGTGATACAGGCACTCGCTGTCAGGTGTATCCCAGACTCTTCCGTGCAGTAATACTGACACTTGCAGTCAGCTGTATCCCAGACTCTTCCGTGCAGTGATACAGGCACTCATAGTCAGGTGTATCGCAGACTCTTCCGTGCAGTGATACAGGCACTCGCTGTCAGCTGTACCCCAGACTCATCTGCGCAGTGATACAGGCACTCGATGTCAGGTGTACCCCAGACTCTTCTGCGCAGTGATACAGGCACTCACAGTCAGGTGTATTGCAGACTCTTCCCCGCAGTGATACAGGCACTCGCTGTCAGGTGTATCCCAGACTCTTCCGTGCAGTGATACAGGCACTCACAGTCAGGTGTGTCCCAGACTCTTCCATGCAGTGATACAGGCACTCGCTGTCAGGTGTATTCCGGACTCTTCCGCGGAGTGATACAGGCACACGCTGTCAGGTGTATCCCAGACTCTTCCACGCAGTGATACAGGCACTCGCTGTCAGGTGTATTCCAGACTCTTCCGTGCAGTGATACACGCACTCGCTGTCAGGTGTAGCCCAGACTCTTCCGCGCAGTGATACAGGCACTCGCTGTCAGGTGTATCGCAGACGCTTCCGTGCAGTGATACAGGCACTCGCTGTCAGTTGTATCCCAGACTCTTCCGCGCAGTGATACAGGCACTCGCTGTCAGGTGTATCACAAACTCTTCCGCGCAGTGATACAGGCACTCGCTGTCAGGTGTGCCCCAGACTCTTCCGCGCAGTGATACAGGCACCCATAGTCAGGTGTATCTCAGATGCTTCCGCGCAGAGATACAGGCACTTGCTGTCAGGTGTATCGCAGACTCTTCCGCCCAGTGATACAGGCACTCGCTGTCAGGTGTATCCCAGACTCTTCCGTGCAGTGATACAGGCATTCACAGTCAGGTGTGTCCCAGACTCTTCCGTGCAGTGATACAGGCACTCACAGTCAGGTGTATCCCAGACTGTTCCGCGCAGTGATACAGGCACTCGCTGTCAGGTGTATTCCACACTCTTCTGCGCAGTGATACAGGCACTCATAGTCAGGTGAGTCCCAGACTCTTCCGTGCTGTGATACAGGCTCCCAGACTCTTCCATGCAGTGATACAGGCACTCGCTGTCAGTGGTATCCCAGACTCTTCCACGCAGTGATACAGGCACTCGCTGTCAGGTGTATCGCAGACTCTTCCGCGCAGTGATACAGGCACTCGCTGTCAGGTGTACCCCTGACTCTTCTGCGCAGTGATACAGGCACTCACAGTCAGGTGTTTTGCAGACTCTTCTGTGCAGTGATACAGGCACTCACAGTCAGGTGTGTCCCAGACTCTTCAGTGCAGTGATACAGGCACTCGCTGTCAGGTGTATTCCAGACTCTTCCGCACAGTGATACAGGCACTCGCTCTCACGTGTATCCCAGACTCTTCCTTGCAGTGATACAGGCACTTGTTGTCAGGTGTATTCCAGACTCTTCCGTGCAGTGATACAGGCACTCGCTGTCAGGTGTATTCCAGACTCTTCCGTGCAGTGATACACACACTCGCTGTCAGGTGTATCCCAGACTCTTCCGCGCAGTGATACAGGCACTCGCTGTCAGGTGTATCGCAGACTCTTCCGCGCAGTGATACAGGCACTCGCTGTCAGGTGTATCCCAGACTCTTCCGCGCAGTGATACAGGCACTCGCTCTCAGGTGTATCCGAGACTCTACCGCGCAGTGATACAGGCACTCGCTCTCAGGTATATCCCAGACTCTTCCGCGCAGTGATACAGGCACTCGCTCTCAGGTGCATCCCAGACTCTTCCGCGCAGTGATACACGCACTCGCTCTCAGGTGTATCCCAGACTCTTCCGCGCAGTGATACAGGCACTCACAGTCAGGTGTGTCCAAGACTCTTCCGTGCAGTGATACAGGCACTTGCTGTCAGGTGTATTCCAGACTCTTCCGCTCAGTGATACACACACTCGCTGTCAGGTGTATCCCAGACTCTTCCGCGCAGTGATACAGGCACTCGCTGTCAGGTGTATCGCAGACTCTTCCGCGCAGTGATACAGGCACTCGCTGTCAGGTGTATCCCAGACTCTTCCGCGCAGTGATACAGGCACTCGCTATCAGGTGTATCCGAGACTCTTCCGCGCAGTGATACAGGCACTCGCTCTCAGGTGTATCCCAGACTCTTCCGCGCAGTGATACAGGCACTCGCTGTCAGGTGTATCCCAGACTCTTCCGCGCAGTGATACAGGCACTCGCAGTCAGGTGTATCCCAGACTCTTCCGCGCAGTGATACAGGCACTCGCTGTCGTTCTTGCGATAGAACTCAGCATCCTTTCACGCTCCCAGGGGGAGCTCAGGTTCTCCCAGTTTTAGCACTTTGGGCCTGGTCCATGATCCGGCATTGATTCACAGCTAACAATAACCCCGGCTCCAATTTAGCTGCTGAATGCAGAGGGTTTCTTGTCTTCGCTTAATTAGCATCAGTTACAGAGCAACCGGATCCCTTCCGTGTCATGCCACCACTGATCCATTCAGGACTTTATTTTTAAAAGGAGGGGGTGAGAAATTGTGCTGACACCGCTCGCTTGCATCCCCACTCCTCCTCGTGGATGAGGTTATTGACACTGGGTTCAAAGTCACCCTTTTAGGGGAAGAACAGGGCGCTCCACCGCTCAGGAGCTGCACGAGGCACTGTCCTAATGATGCTGGGATCACTTACTCAGAAATCTACTTCCGGGTCGGGCTGCTGCAGAAGTGATACAGATGGATCAGTGACTCCTCGGGGGATCAGGGCTGGTGCAGGGACATCTTCAGGATTTGGGGGTCCTGGGCCAAATGTATTTTTGGGACCCCTTTTCGGAACAGCTTTGAATTCGTGATACAGTTTCAGCTCTTTCATGCCCTCCTCGGCCAGGTCACTTGTCCAAATTCTAAATGTGCTTACATCTAGTTTTCAGGGACAGTGACCTGTGTTTTCAATATTGTAACACAGCAGCAGCTCACTGATATTACTGCAAATAATCTCTGTGATACCCTCTCATTTCTCATACATGAGGTCCTATTTACATGTAAAAGAAACTTTTTATGAATGTTGCATGAAACATAAACACAACATGCCTCTGCAAAAGGTATGTAATACACTCTCTCAACCCAGCCACATTGAAAATGGTTTAAAGAAAAGCAGCGTTGAAAAGAATCAGTTTAACTATAATTCAAGGTAATCGGGGCAAGACTCTCTGCAGAACAGAGCTGGCTCTATCAGGGGTCCCTGGAATGCTGGGGCCCTGGTCCAGAGCCCACTTTGCCCAGGCCTTAAAACGTCTCAGGTCAGGTGATGGGTATGAACCCCCTCTGAAGGAGCCGGTGTCCAGCTGAGCTCCCCACCATTGTTGGTCCTAGGGTCCTGCAGGACATGAGCTTGGCTAGCCCTCTACACCTTTCCAATCTACTAGTTTCTCATCAATTTTTTTGATGTTTTTTTCCTACTGTATGGATTTTCTTGCAATGTTTATGATGTCCACATGAGGGTTTCTGTAAGGATTTGGATCTGTCCATGTTGACTCCTAAAATGATTTCTGCAGAATTTGATGTTTAAGTTTGATGTTCTCAGCTAAACTGCTGTACAAGTACTGCACATTACCAGGACTTCTCAGCAGGGCTCATGTACTAGTTATGGACATTAGCAGGACTTCTCAGCAGGGCTCATGTACTAGGCATGGACATTACCAGGACTTCTCAGCAGGGTTGTGGTACTAGTAATGGAGAATACTAACGCTTCTCAGCAGGGCCGCTGTAATAGTAATGGACAGTAACAATGCTTCTCAGCAGGGCTGCTGTACTAGTAATGGAGAATACTAACGCTTCTCAGCAGGGCCGCTGTAATAATAATGGACAGTAACAATGCTTCTCAGCAGGGCTGCTGTACTAGTAATGGACAGTACCAACGCTTCTCAGCAGGGCTCATGTACTACTAATGGACAGTACCAACGCTTCTCAGCAAGGCTCATGTACTAGTAATGGACAGTACCAACGCTTCTCAGCAGGGCTCATGTACTAGTAATGGACAGTACCAACGCTTCTCAGCAGGGCTCATGTACTAGTATTGGACAGTAGCAGTGCTTCTCAGCAGGGCTACTGTACTAGTAATGGAGAATACTAACGCTTCTCAGCAGGGCCGCTGTAATAGTAATGGACAGTACCAGGACTTCTCAGCAGGGCTCATGTACTAGGCATGGACAGTACCAACACTTCTCAGCAGGGCTGCTGTAATAGTAATGGACAGTACCAACACTTCTCAGCAGGGCTGCTGTACTAGTAATGGACAGTAACAACGCTTCTCGGCAGGGCTCATGTACCAGTAATGGAAAATACCAATGATTCTCAGCAGGCCCGCTGTACTAGTAATGGACAGTACCAGGACCTCTCAGCAGGACTCATGTACTAGGCATGGACAGTACCAGGACTTTTCAGCAAAGCTGCTGCACTAGGATTGGACGGTACTAATGCATCTCAGCAGGCCTGATGTCGTAGGATTGGACGGTACCAATGCTCCTCAGCGGGGCTGTTATACCAGTAATGGAATGTAGGAACGCTTCTCAGCAGGGCTGCTGCACTAGGAATGGACAGTACCAACAATTCTCAGCAGGGCTGATGTCGTAGGATTGGACGGTACCAATGCTCCTCAGCAGGGCTGTTATACTAGTGATGGAATGTAGGAACGATTCTCAGCAGGGCTACTGCACCAGGGATGGACGGTACTAGCACTTAAGCGCATGGCTGCTTTGACAGTCATGAAAGGTGCATGCACTTGTCAGTAAGCTGTTATGCTAGTACCATCTCTTTTCAGCGGGGCTACTGTACGTTCAATGGATATGTAATGCTGGGTCTATAAAGTGCTAACTTAGCCATGAGGCTGCTTCAAGGTGATGGGAGAGGAAGAATAAAGGGGGGCCTTGGTTCACAGCTCCTGATGTGCTGGCACCTGATGGCATCACTGCTGGCATCTGATGGCATCATTCTGATGTCATCACTACTGCCATCTGAGGTAATCACTTCTGGCACCTGATGTCACCACTATTGGCATCTGCTGTCATCACTACTGCCATCTGACGTATAAACTTCTGGCACCTGATGTCATCACAACCGGCATCTGCTGTCATCACTTCTGGCATCTGATGTCATCACTGCCTGCATTTGATGTCATCACTGCCTACATCTGATGTCATCACTACTGACACCTGATGTCATCACTACTGCCATCTGATGTATAAACTTCTGGCACCTGATGTCATCACTATTGGCATCTGCTGTCATCACTTCTGACACCTGATGGCATCACTACCGGCATCTGATGTCATCACTTCTGACACCTGATGTCAACACTACTGGCATCTGATGTCATCACTGATGGCCTCTGCTGTCATCATTTCTGGCACCTGATGTCATCACTTCTGGCATCTGATATCATCACTAGCGATATCTGATGTCATAATTACTGGCAGTTGATGTAATTACTACTGGCATTTGATGTCATCAGTACTGGTATCTGATGTCACCACTACTGGCATCAGATGTCATCACAACTGGTGTCTGATGTATAAACTTATGGCACCTGATGTCATCACAAGCGGCATCTGATGTCATCAGTTCTGGCACCTGATGTCATCACTTCTGCCATCAGATGTCATCACTAATAGCATCAATGTGATGTCATCACTGCTGGCAACTGATGTCATCACTAATAGCATCAATGTGATGTCACCACTACTGGTATCTGATGTAATCACTACTGGCACCTGATATCACCACTACTGGCATCTGATGTCCCCACTGATAGCATCAATGTGATGTCATCACTACTGGCAACTGATGTCATCATTAATAGCATCATTCTGATGTCATCACTACTTCCACCTGGTACCAACACAGCTGCATCTGATGTAATCATTACTGGCATGTGACGTCATCACCACTGGCCTCTAAGGTCATCACTGCTTTCCTTAAGCCCTGGTTGTTTAATCAGAGGAATCAGTAACTTTCGCAGGGGCTTGGCTTCTTCCTTGCACACTAGAGCGCCTAGACACTCCTGTGGGGGCGAGCTATAGAAATCTCACATGACAAACACAAGATGGCTGCCTGGGGCTCCACACTTTCTGAGGGTCTCACACTCGCGAGCCTCCCATACATGGCGGTGGTATCTCCAGTCATGCATCCCTGATTCCTCTTACTCCAGAGCCAGGGTCGGACTGGCATTTAGAGCAACAGGCCAGTGCCCAAAGGGCTGTTTGTGGGCCCGTTTTATGGTCTGCTGGGCCAGGTTTTACCCTTGACTTTCCTGATATTTCAACAAACATTGGCTGCAGCAAGCGCAAATCCATGCAGTATTCCATACCTTGCAAAACACTTATCCGGAGTATCCTTACAAGTTCAAAACTGCTCCAAAGTGCAAACATGGGCCTCTGTTTTTTATCTACCCAATACACTAATGGGGGCCACTTTTATTTAGGTGCCCAGACCTATTTTCTGTCCCAGTCTGATCCTGTCCAGAGGTTGATATTTCAGTTTCTGCCAGTGGGAAGATTTCTCGCCCGGACATATATAAGTCACTGCACTTCACATATGAATGTTTCCAACACAGACCTCTGTTAAACTCATGTTACCTGGCAATATGTGATGGGCACGGTTTGCTTCAACCCAGCCAATGTAGCTAACAGCACTTCACATCCTTGGCCCTGGTGGACCCAGCCATGTAGTACAAAACATGTAACTATACGTTTCAGAACACAGTGTGCTACTGACTGCTGAAACCCCAATGCTGGCTAAACATTTCACACACAGTGACGAGGCATGGAAGAAGCAAGCTATATTGAGAGGTGGGAAGGACGTATTGGTGGAAAATGGAGTACAAATAGGGGTATGAGTGAGGGAAAGGGAGTGGGGGGTGCGGAGGGGGTGGCGTAGAGGGACTAACAGACAGGGACGGAGAGAGAGGGATGGAGTGTCACTGAAAGGGAGAGAAACTCTGGGCCTGATTAAGCAGAGGTAAAGTTAGACCAAAAGTCTAACTTTAGACCTTAAGTATAAGTTTATACCAGAAGACTAACTTAGACCAAAATTCTAACTTTACTACTTTTCAGTATTCGCAAAAATAAGTTACTACGAGTAAAGTTAGACTTTTGGTCTAAAGTTAGACATCTGGCGTAAAGTTAGACTTCAGGTGCAAAGTTAGACTTCTGGTGTAAAGTTAGACTTTAGGTGTAAAGTTAGACTCCTGGTGTAAAGTTAGACTTCAGGTATAAACTTAGGGCTTGATTTAAGAAAAGTGGCACTGCATCCAATCAGCGCCCCTTTTCTTGTGCCCCTTAGCAGCCCCCTACCGCCACCATGTGTGTACCGCATTTAAAATACGGCACACCATTGCGCAGGGTAGGGGCAATAGCGTCAACATTTTTCACACTATTGATGTACTGTGCAGGATTGGCACCAAAATGTTGGCCAGAATCCTGCACAGTACATAGGGGCCCATCGAAAGCAATGATGTGCACCATTTTTACGCCTGCTCTGTGCAGGCATTAGAAGTAGCCACAAAAATGAAGCAGTGGGATCTTCTAGATTCCACTGCACCATTTTTGTGGTCCCCCTAATGGGGGAATGCCCCCCTTGCATACATTATGCCTGGTGCAGGCATAATGTGGTGCAAGAGGTTACAAAGTGGTGCAATGCATGCATTGTGCCACTGTGCCACTTTGTAAATATGGTGTGGAGATTTTGGTATCGTTGGGCCAAATTAGCGTAAAAAATGACGCTAATGTGGCGCAAGGAGGCGCTGGGGCCTCTTACATCTGGGCCCTAGACTTTTGGTCTAACTTTACCTTTGTGAATTTGTGAATTGGGCCCTGAGAGCCGTAGACGTAGTGAAGGAGAGGGGCAGACAGAGTGACTGCCAGGGAGTGGCCCTCAGAGGCTCCACATGGAGCCGTCGGCATGGGCCTCAGAGGCTCCACATGGAGCTGTCGTCAATGTAGCACTGCGGCAGGTGCAGCAGCATCCGTCGCGCATATCACTGCCCGTAGATCGGGCAGTGACATGCGCGATGGGGCTGTGGACAGGGGCCCCTGCACTGCCCATGCCACGTGCATGGGCAGTGCAGGGGCCCCCATTCCGCCAGCCTTTCCCTGGCGGCCTGAACCACCAGGGAAAGGCTGGGGGATCACAGGTTCATTATCCGGCGGGCAGCGCTGATTGCAGCGCTGCCCTGTCGGATAAGGAACTCCGCCATCGTCAGGCTGCCTGCTGGCGGAAGCTTGGCGGTGGCGGAGTTCCTCCTGTGGCGGGCTCTCCGTGTTTATAATATGGCGGTCCAGACCGCCATGCCGGTGGCGGTAATTTCCGCCACCGCCGGCATGGCGGTCCGTACCGCCATGTTCATAATGAGGGCCTAAGTGACGGTGCCAGGGAGTGGCCATCAGAGGCCCTGAGAGACAGGGGAGGGAAGAGAGGGGTGGGGGACCCAGGACCTGGTGACAGAAAGAGAAACTGGGAGAGGTAGAAATAGTCAAGGAGAGAGGCAGACAGAGGGACTGTGCCAGGGAGTGGCCATCAGAGGGCCTGAGAGATTGGGATGGGGGACCCAGCACATGGTGACAGATAAAGAAACTAAGAAGTAGAAGAAGTGGAGGAGAGAGGCAGAGACAGTGTGACGGTGCCAGTGAGGGCCCATGAGAGGGTCTGAGAGACAGGGGTAGAGAGAGAGAGAGATTGGGGTGAAGAGAGAGGCAGAGACAGTGTGACGGTGCCAGGGAGGGCCCATGAGAGGGTCTGAGAGACAGGGGTAGAGAAAGAGAGATATTGGGGTGAAGAGAGAGGCAGAGACAGTGTAACGGTGCCAGGGAGGGCCCATCAGAGGGTCTGAGAGACAGGGATGCAGAGAGGGAGATTGGGGTGGGGACCCAGGACATGGTGACAGAAAGAGAATCTGAGAGGCAGAAGAATGGAGGAGAGAGGCAGAGACAGTGTGACGGTGCCAGGGAGAGGTCATCAGATGCCCTGAGAGACAGGGGTGGAGAGAGAGAGACTGGGGTGGGGAGAGAGGCACAGACAGTGTGACTGTGCCGGGGGGGGGGGGCATGAGAGGGTCTGAGAGACAGGGGTGCAGAGAGAGAGATTGGGGTGGGGAGAGAGAGACTGGGGTGGGGAGAGAGGCAGAGACAGTGTGAGGGTGCCAAGGAGGGCCCATGAGAGGGTCTGAGAGACAGGGGTAGCGAGAGAGAGAGAGATTGGGGTGAAGAGAGAGGCAGAGACACTGTGACGGTGCCAGGGAGGGGCCATCAGAGGGTCTGAGAGACAGGGGTGCAGAGAGAGAGATTGGGGTGGGGAGAGAGGCAGGGGCAGTGTGAGGGTGCCAAGGAGGGCCCATGAGAGGGTCTGAGAGACAGGGGTAGCGAGAGAGAGAGAGATTGGGGTGAAGAGAGAGGCAGAGACACTGTGACGGTGCCAGGGAGGGGCCATCAGAGGGTCTGAGAGACAGGGGTGCAGAGAGAGAGATTGGGGTGGGGAGAGAGGCAGGGGCAGTGTGAGGGTGCCAGGGATTGGCCATGAGAGGGTCTGAGAGACAGGGGTGCAGAGAGAGAGATTGGGGTGAAGAGAGAGGCAGAGACACTGTGACGGTGCCAGGGAGGGGCCATCAGAGGGTCTGAGAGACAGGGGTGCAGAGAGAGAGATTGGGGTGGGGAGAGAGGCAGGGGCAGTGTGAGGGTGCCAGGGATTGGCCATGAGAGGGTCTGAGAGACAGGGGTAGCGAGAGAGAGAGAGATTGGGGTGAAGAGAGAGGCAGAGACACTGTGACGGTGCCAGGGAGGGGCCATCAGAGGGTCTGAGAGACAGGGGTGCAGAGAGAGAGATTGGGGTGGGGAGAGAGGCACAGGCAGTGTGACTGTAACAGGGAGGGGCCATCAGAACAGGGGTGGAGAGGGAGAGACTGGGGTGGGGAGAGAGGCACAGTGCGACGGTGCCAGGCAGTGACCTCAGAGCCCCCCAGAGATGCCAGCCATGCGCCTCACCTGGCAGTCACCTCGATGTTGGAGATGGCGTAGAAGTACTTGTAGAGGTTGTCCCTCTGCACGTAGGTGCCCCCCAGGGCGGGCCGCAGGAGGCGCAGCCTCAGGTCGGTCAGGGTGAAGAACTCCTTCAGGCCCTTGGCGCTCTCCATGCGCGTGTACAGGTTGTCCATCCTCTTCAGGTCCGGCCCGGCGAAGATGGCGAAGCGCTCACGCACCTCGAAGCGCACGTCCTTCTCCTTCTTGGAGCCCGCCCAGCGCGAGTACTCCTCGGTGCACAGGACGCGGTGCGCGCTGGTGGCCGAGAGGTCCCTGGCGCGCCGGGCGGGCATGCCGAAGGCCTCCGGGCAGTCGTCGGCGTAGTACTGGAAGGGGTGCCAGGTCCGGCCGTGGTCCAGGGACTTCTCCAGCATCATGGCGGTGGGCCGGCCGTACTCGAAGGTCACCACGATGTCGTCGGTCAGCTCGACGCTCTTGTTCCAGCCCAGGCTGATGTTGGCCACCAGCGGCTCCGGGAAGCGGCTCCACGTCACGCTCTGCCAGTAGGTGGCCAGGCCGTCCACCTCCGTGTCCACCATCAGCCTGGGGGGGTGGGCCAGGTCCGGGTTGGAGGCGTCGCACTCGTCGCTGCACAGGTAGGGGTTCTCCTGGATGGGAGAGAGGATGCGCACACTGGTCAGTGGACAGGTACCTGGCGCAACAGACACAACAGTTTCTGGGTGCGGTTTCCTCTACTGTGCACCGCCTAGCGCCCCCCACCCCTGGTCACCCTCCATCCCCCCACACACACCGCGCCTAGTCTCGGTGATGCAGGGAGAGGAAGGTCGTAGGAAGCAATGTGGCCCATGGTGGCACGCGGTGGTCCTCGAGTGTGGCAAGGCTCTAGATGTGAAGGGGGCGGTGTCCAGGGTGTGATGTGGTCCACGATGTGAATGGGGCGGTGTCCAGGGTGTGATGTGGAACACTATGAAGAGAAGTTCTCCAGAGTGTGGTATGGCTCACGACGGAGGGAATGTCTCCAGAGTATAATATGGCTCGTGATCTGATGGGGTGGTCCCCAGCTGGTGATGTGGCCCATGAAGTGACAGTGCTGTACTCAGGTTGTAGCATGTTTGGATGCGGTAGGCAGGTACCCAGGGTGTGATGTGGCTCACGATGGAGGGAAGGTCTCCAGAGTGTGATGTGGCTCCTGCTGTGGCAGGGCGGTACTAGACTGTCATATGCTTCGATGTGGTGAGGTGGTACCCAGGGTGTGATGTGGCTCATGATGAGAGTTTAAGGTCTCCAGGGTGTGATGTGGCCCATGATGTGACAGGGTTGTACGCAGGTTGTTGCATGTTTGGATGTGGTAGACAGGTACCCAGGGTGTCATGTGGCTCATGATGAGAGGGGAAGGTCTCCAAGAGTATAATATGGCTTGTGATGTGATGGGGTGGTACCCAGGGTGTGATGTGGCCCATGATGTGACCGGTTGTACTGAGGCTGTATGTAGCATGTTCGGATGTGCTAGACAGGTACCCAGGGTGTGACGTGGTCCATGATGAGAGGGGAAGGTCTCCAGGGTATAATATGGCACGTGATGTGGCTCATGATGTGACAACTCAGGTTGTAGCATGTTTGGATGTGGTAGGCAGGTACCCAGGGTGTGATCTGGCTCATGATGTGAAAGGGCTGTACTCAGGTTGTAGCAGGAGTTGATGTGATGAGGTGGTACCCCGGGTGTCATGTGGCTCATGATGAGAGTTTAAGGTCTCCATGGTGTGATGTGGCTCATACTGTGACCGGTTGTACTCAGGTTGTAGCATGTTTGGATGTGCTAGTCAGGTGACCAGGGTGTGATGTGGTCCATGATGAGAGGGGAAGGTCTCCAGGGTATAATATGGGACGTGATGTGATGGGGTGGGCCCCAGCTGGTGATGTGGCTCATGATGAGTAATGAAGGTGCCCAGTGTATAAGGTGGCTCGTGATGAGATGGGCTGGTACCCAGGTGATGACGTCACTTATGAGAGGGGAAGGTCCCCACGGAGATTGATGCGGAAAAAGGCGCTCTAGGGAATAATGTGGCCCATGATGGGGTCAGGAGGTCCCCAGAGAGAGATGTGGCTCGTAATGGGAGGGAAAGACCCCCAGAGTGAGATATTGTTAACAGAGTCGAAGAGCTCACAAAGAAAGGCAGAGCGATCTCCTAAAGTATGATGTGGCTCGTGGTGGGGACTTGGGTACCCAGAATGCCATGTGGCCGATGCAGGTCATAGAGTGGTTTCTAGAAAGGGATGTGGTCCATGGTTAGGGAGATGCTAACATCAGTTATGAGGTATCCACCCTGGGATGTAACGCATGATGAGGTGTGAAGCTTCTTCGGGTGTGATTTGTCGCGTGTTGGGGTAAGGTGGTTCCTAGGGTGTGATGTGGCACACGATGGGAGTGGGAGATCCCACATTGTGATGCGTTTCTCGCAGCTGAGGAGTGGTCCTGCGAGTGTGATGTGGCACATGAAGGGGGATAAAAGGCCACAGCGTGGTGATGATGGTGTGAGAAGGCTCCAAGGGTGTGATGTGGCACACGATGGGAGTGGGAGATCCCACAGTGTGATGCGTTCCTCGCAGCTGAGGAGTGGTCCTGCGAGTCTGATGTGGCACATGAATGGGAATAAAGGGCCACAGCGTGATGATGGGGTGAGAAGGCTCCAAGGGTGGGATGTGTTGCGTGATGGCGAGTGGAGGGCCACACAGGAGTGGTCGGGAGAGGGTAGTGCGGCTGAGGGGCAGGGAGGACTCCACAGCGTGATGTGGTCTGTGATGGGGAGAGGAGGGTCCCAGGGGGTTAGTGCAGCTCCCTAGGGTCCAGGGAGGGCACCACAGCGTGATGTGGTCTGTGATGGGGAGGGGAGGGTCCCAGGGGGTTAGTGCAGCTCCCTAGGGTCGAGGGAGGGCACCACAGCGTGATGTGGTCTGTGATGGGTAGGGGAGGGTCCCAGGGGGTTAGTGCAGCTCCCTAGGGTCGAGGGAGGGCACCACAGCGTGATGTGGTCTGTGATGGGTAGGGGAGGGTCCCAGGGGGTTAGTGCAGCTCCCTAGGGTCCAGGGAGGGCTCCACAGCGTGATGTGGTCTGTGATGGGTAGGGGAGGGTCCCAGGGGGTTAGTGCAGCTCCCTAGGGTCCAGGGAGGGCTCCACAGCGTGATGTGGTCTGTGATGGGGAGGGTCCCAGGGGGATAGTGCAGCTCCCTAGGGTCCAGGGAGGGCTCCACAGCGTGATGTGGTCTGTGATGGGGAGGGTCCCAGGGGGGTAGTGCAGCTCCCTAGGGTCCAGGGAGGGCACCACAGCGTGATGTGGTCTGTGATGGGGAGAGGAGGGTCCCAGGGGGTTAGTGCAGCTCCCTAGGGTCCAGGGAGGGCACCACAGCGTGATGTGGTCTGTGATGGGGAGGGGAGGGTCCCAGGGGGTTAGTGCAGCTCCCTAGGGTCCAGGGAGGGCTCCACAGCGTGATGTGGTCTGTGATGGGGAGGGTCCCAGGGGGGTAGTGCAGCTCCCTAGGGTCCAGGGAGGGCACCACAGCGTGATGTGGTCTGTGATGGGTAGGGGAGGGTCCCAGGGGGTTAGTGCAGCTCCCTAGGGTCCAGGGAGGGCTCCACAGCGTGATGTGGTCGGTGATGGGAGGGTCCCAGGGGGGTAGTGCAGCTCCCTAGGGTCCAGGGAGGGCTCCACAGCGTGATGTGGTCTGTGATGGGGAGGGTCCCAGGGGGGTAGTGCAGCTCCCTAGGGACCAGGAGGGGCTTCACCGCGTGATGGGGAGGGACCTTCACCTGAGAGGAGGGGTATAGACTCGAGCGTGTGCACCTGAGGTCTGTACGGAATCTACTCCACAAACACAATTCATTGTCATTCACTCTTCTGGCAGCCTCAAGACCCTCTGGGTGAAGTCTCGTCTGAGACTGCTCCCTTTGCCCACGAGACCCCTCCTGACCACAGACCCGCCCCTCTTCCCTGGTGCAGCTCTGTGGGGTTTCCATTCCTCGGCACATGAAGAGCTTTGGGGTCTCTTTGGGCACCTTGCGGGGTGTCACGGAGGGGGACAGATACCCACTGATATCTGGGGCTCAGCAGCAGAGGTCAGAGGTCTCCCCCGGGCGCAGCTGGCTCGCGGCGGCGCTGAGACAGTATTAGAAAGTATTAGCTGTGCTCACGGCTGCGGAAAGTTATTAATAGGAGGCGCCGTGGATCAGAAATAGGGCTCATTACTCAGTCACCGAACTGAGATCACTGGTCCCCCCCAACCCCTTGCCTGAGAAATAAAGGACACGTGGCCCCCTCAAACCACAGGATCCCATCCCCCGAGGGCTGCCCAGGCTCCATCATTCCTCCCTCATTGACACTTCATGTCCCTCAGGGAAACGGCCTGAGATCAGAGGGCCCCCCTCGCTGGAAACCTCTGGGTGTCTCCCAGGGACCCACGGCCAGTGGAAAGAAAATCCATTCTGTAGGGTAACTGTTCCCAACCTTTTGGCTTCTGCGGACCCCCACTTTATCATTACTGGAACCCGGGGACCCCACTAAATCATTATTGGAATACAGGAACCCCCCACTGAGCCATTACTTGGAAGTCCGGGACCCCAGCCTAAACATTGTCGATGATTTGACCAAAACACAGTACACAAAAACATACAGAAACCAGCATTCATCAAACACATACACAAATGATAACATTTAATTTAATTTGCAAGCACATGCAATTAACAAAAATAAACATTTACATTTTAATTGGAAGAATGTAACTTTTCTAAATTCAGTTGAAGTCACACGTTGTCCATACAGTATTCTGTTTGACGCACCTGCGCTGATCCCATGAATCAAGCTGACGATCCTCATTTAATTTTTAGCCTCCAATTTCAAATTCCTTGACATTCACAACAACTTTTAAAATGTTCAGTTGTACATTTAGCCACTTTATTTATGTACACTTTATTAATCTGTTAATATTAGTTAATTTTCTATGTAGTCACGGACCCCCTGAGGAGGCTTCGCGGACCCCCAGGGGTCCCGGGAGCACAGGTTGGGAGCCACAGCTGTAGGGTAAAGTGTAGAGGGCTGTTGAGTCCCAGAGCTGCATCCTGGACGTCAGTTGCCCTGAAGATGCCTTCGACAGGTAGCCCCTCCCACCAGTGACCTCCCTCAGTCTCACCCTGAGGGGCCCTAGACTCCTGAGAGCGCCCGCGTTGTACCAGTGAGCCACCCTCCTGCCCTCAGCTCGAGTGCTGCCCTCCCAGAGGTGTAAACTAGTGCCCGGGTGAACCACCAGAGATCCATATTTTTGGCATCATTTAAGTAAGGGATTCCTCATTGTTTTACCACTCATGTAGGGCTGAGAGAAAGTGAAAAATAAATATGATTTTTTGCAAAATATTGGAAACAAAAGCAATAAGTGCTTAGCCTATCATGATACGGGGATAGGGAATGTAATTTTGAGGATTTTGGGGGCCCTGGGCAAGAACTATTTTGGGGGCCCTTGTTTGGAACAATTTTGACTTTTATAACCTATTTTTAATAATTCAAGCACTAGGTTGTCCACAGATAGTGAATTATATGTTAAAGATTGAAATACAAAAATACACAGAAGTGATTTAGAGAGAAAGTTAACTTTCCCAGGGGGGCTCTGAGAAGGTGGGGGCCCTGGGCGATCACCCACCTTACCCTTGCCTTAAAACGTCCCTGGGATAGGCAAGGTAGGAAGCAACCAGATACAAATGTATGACCCTACACAAAGTTAGTTCTGTTACCCAACATTAATTACCTCAGTTCCAAGGGGAAGAAAGGAGATGAAATGATTCATTCTCACCACAATTGTAAATTAAGGAGTACCGTGGTTAGGCCGCACCGCATTGCAGTGCGCTAAACACGTGCTCCATTCCAAATAAGCGTCACTTAATAAAAACAACTCACTTTTTTTTTTTTTTTTGCGGCTTTATGTACCCAAAAGTATTGTAGCGCTTTACATGAATACTAGTTACATTTTACATTACACAGGGACCCATTCATTCTTTTTTTAAGGTACTGGGACATTAAGATATTTGCCCAGAATCACAAGATGCTGAGCCAACGCCGAGACTCAAACCTTGTTCCCCTGTTCCAAAGTTGGCAGCTCTGGCCGTTACCCCACATCGTGACTTGTGATGTAAAACATTATGTGTAACCCTGTAAAAGGGTTAAGTCTATTTCTGTTCCATTTCACTACCAAGCAAAGGTTTCAGCTAATATGTTATATAGTTTCACCTGCTTTTAAAGGTAATAAGAAATACAGTGCATTATATCAACGGATGCATTAAACTGATATCAGATTCCAAGAAAAAGGTTTCATCCTCCATTCATCTTAAAGGTATCACCCTCATTAACGCCTGACTTCACTTTATTTTTGTATCAAGCCCATTGTAATGTAAGCTGAATTTGTAGAGTGCTGCTTCTCACCCATGAGGGTATCAAGGCGCTACTAGACAGCTCATGCTCTGCATGTTGTGAGGCTTAATGTGGCTTACCAAGAACAGCCTGCCCATTGCTTACTATTGGTTGGCTTTCTTGTTGCTGTAATCTGCCTGCTTCTTATTTGTGTCCCAGCCTGTCAATCTTCTGTTTGTCCCTCCCACAGAGCATTGCCTTTTTACCATCTCTTTGACTGGCTGGCATCTCTGCTTCCACTCCTTGCTTTTGAAGCACTACTTTTTTCTTTTGTGTTAAACACTCCATGACCCTACATGTATTTTCGAGCCGTCTCCCTTGTGAACTTCTCTTCGCCTACACTTGTGTTGCTCTCTGTCGCCTGAGTGCTGGTCGCTGCCTTCTCCCTGTTGTGCTCACCCTTGTGCTTCCTGCCATCGCCTCCCCATACTCGTTTTGCTTCCCCCCAATCGTGCCCTTTTTTTCTCTCTTTTTCCTTCCTCCCAACTGTGCCTGACTTGTTTCTTTCCCCCAACCCCTGTGTTGCTCTTTATCACTCACACCCTCCCCAGGTCGTTTCCAAGTTCCCACATCCTCCTGGGGCCCTTTTGCTCCCCACTGCTTTCTCCCCGCCCCTCCAGCTCGCTTAAAAAAACACTCCTGCACATTTCATTTTTAGTTACTGATCTAACTCATTGGTAACTAAATGGAAAAAAGTGCCTGCGTCATTTTGTAGGTGCGCGCATGCATGCCAACATTACGTGAACAGCTGCGTCAAATGCTTTTTTTTGTTAATGTAGCCACGTTGCTTAGCCTCGCTGATGCTGTGCAGCATGGCTAGAAAACATTGGCAAATCCAAGCGGTCACAAAGGCTAGACATCTTGGCTTTGCCAATGTTTGTTGAGTACAGAAATTGACATTTATGTGTATGGGGTGTGAGGCACAGGAGAGGCTCGGGGGTCTCATCTGTTGAAGATGAAAACAAAAGAATTACGACGAGGAAATCGGGGACAAAACTGGTTTTCGACGTGTGCTCAGCAAATTAGTGAAGGTGGTGTAATCAGTACTTCATTTGCAAATAAAAACGTGCCGGTGCCCAAAGCTCTCCTCTGAAACATGCGGCTGCTGCAATTAAATGTGTGAACACCGAATACTGAGGCAGGTAATCCTGAGGCCATCTCAGGCCTCTTTAATCCATTTACAGGCACTCCCTGCCCCTTCAGCTCACTCCTGCAGCTTTCTGCTTTCTCCCATTGTGACGCTTTTTTGTGTTTCTCCTCCTCCATCTCTCCCATGTGTGGCTTTAATTCGCTGTGAATGCTTGAGGCAGAAAAATAAGTGCCGGCCCTCAAAAATAAGTGCCAGTGCCCTGCACCGAAAAACACTGGCTCAAATTAAGCACAGGGTTTAATAGTGTAAAATAAAGGCAAGTGGGTGGACAGAAAAGTTACTCCAGATTAGGTCCCACTTGTCTGTTTTATGTGCACATCAGATATAGAGGGGTACCCAGCCCCACCCCCTGCAGATACACGCTAGTGCTGCATGGGGGGGGCACACCCCCACACCATGAGCTCATTTCCGGTACTAATAGGAGAGCAGCTCGTACATTACTGACTAATAGGCCGTTTCCTACTTATTGGAAAGAAAAAGTCTGGGCATTGATGAATAATTAACAGCGCGCGAGGGCTCCTATTTCCAGCGCTTCTAATTCTGGAAATATCTCAAAGTCTCCCTTTTACCCGGGGTCTCGCGCTCTGTCTCCCACTCACGCGCGCTCGTTTCCGCCTCCTGGGTTTATGCACTCGTCTAGTTCAGGCTGTGCCTATGAACTCCTCGATTGGCCTTTCTTTCTTTCTTTCTTTCTTTCTTTCTTTCTTTCTTTCTTTCTTTCTTTCCTTCTTTCTTTCTTTCTTCCTTTCTTTTTTTCTTTCTTTCTTTCTTTCTTCCATGTTCTTTCACTTACTTCATTCTTTTCACTTCCGAAAATGAAGGGAAGAAAGTTCTTTCATTTTCACTCTTTCTTTCTTTCTTTCTTTCGTTCGTATTTCCTTTCACTTTCTTCCCTCTTTCCTTTATTGCCTTTCATTTTCTTTCTTTATTTTTCTTTCCTTTCCTTTTCTTTCTTTCTTTCTTTCTTTCTTTCTTTCTTTCTTTCTTTCTTTCTTTCTTTCTTTCTTTCTTTCTTTCTTATTTTCTTTCACTTTCTTCCTTCTTTCCTTTTCTTTCTTTCTTTCGTTCTTTCTTTCTTTCTTTCTTTCTTTCTTTCTTTCACTTTCTTCCTTCATTCCTTTATTTCCTTTCTTTTTCGTTCTTTCTTTCTTTTTCGTTCTTTCTTTCTTTGTTATTTTCTTTCACTTTTTCTTTGTTTCTTTCTTTCTTATCCTTCTCTCGTGCACTCTGTTTCTCTCTGTCCTCACCTATGTCCCTATGTCTCTATGTCTCATTTCTATTTTTTCTTTCTTTCTCTCCCTTCACATCCCCTTGTCTGTCCCTCTCTCGACCTCTTTTCCTCTCTTCTCCCCTCTGCCCACTTTCTCAGTCTCTTGTTCTCTTTGCTCCTTTTCTATCAGTTTTTGTATTTTTTTATTTCCTTTCTTACTCGCACAACCATCTGTTTCTCTCTCTCTTTCCTTCCGTGCTCTGTTCTCTCTCTGTTTCATCATTCCCTCCTCTCCTCCCTCCTCTCCTCCCTCCTCTCCTCCCTCCTCTCCTCCCTCCATCTCCCCCCCCCCCATTTCCAATTAGGACAATATTTTTTGTCTACATATTGGTGAATGAATAGTTTTACTTAAGGTATGTACTTAAACAATCTAATAAACCGTATTCTTCTTATTTTGCATATTAATTGTTCTTATGCTAGTTAGAGCCAGCCCCAGACACGCCTCCAGGGGCTGCTTGTAGAGGGCCTGTGTGTGGTTTCACCCAAACCATCCGATCACCCACGTCAAGGTGATTCCTTCACCACTCACTCACTCACTCACTCACACACTCATTCACAGTCACTCACACACACTCTCACACACTCACTCACTCACTCACTCACACACTCACTCACTCTCACACATACTCACAATCACTCACACTCACTCACACACTCTCACACACTCACTCACACACACTCTCACACACTCACTCACACACTCATTCACAGTCACTCACACACACTCTCACACACTCACTCACTCACTCACTCACACACTCTCACACACTCACTCACACACACTCTCACACACTCACTCACACACTCATTCACAGTCACTCACACACACTCTCACACAGTCACTCACTCACTCACTCACACACTCATTCACAGTCACTCACACACACTCTCACACACTCACTCACACACTCACTCACACACTCATTCACAGTCACTCACACACACTCTCACACACTCACTCACACACTCACTCACACACTCACTCACTCTCACACATACTCACAATCACTCACACTCACTCACACACTCTCACACACTCACTCACACACTCTCACACACTCACTCACACACTCACTCACACACTCACTCACAATCACTCACTGACCCACTCACTCACTCACACACACACACACACACTCACTCACTCTCACACATACTCACAATCACTCACACTCACTCACACACTCTCACACACTCACTCACACACTCACTCACAATCACTCACACACACTCTCACACACTCACTCACACACTCCCTCACTTTCACACACACACACACTCACACGCACTCACTCACTTACACACACTCACTCACACGCACTCTCACACACTGACACACTCACTCACACTCACTCACACTCACTCACTCACAATCACTCACACGCACTCACTCACTGGCACACTCGCAGTTACTCTGGTGGCAGTATTTAATATTTCCAACACCTGAATCTGCTACTACGAGCTGTAGCATGTGAAATGGGGAAGAACATGCGGACCCGGTTTTACCAGGTCAAAGTCAGCCTTTTTAACAGGGCACCCCTCTTTCCAGAGCAAAGAGTTTCTGCCAGTGCACCCCTCTTTCCAGAGCTATGAGTGTCTAACAGCGCACCCCTCTTTCCAGAGGTATGAGTGTCTAACAGCGCACCCCTCTTTCCAGAGCTATGACTGTCTAACAGCGCACCCCTCTTTCCGGTGCTGGCACTGTTTAGCAGCGCACCCTCTTTCCAGAGCTAAGAGTGTCTAACAGCGCACCCCTCTTTCCAGAGCTAAAAGTGTCTGACAGTGCACCCCTCTTTCCGGTGCTGGCACTGTTTAGCAGTTCACCCCATTTTTCCAGAGCTGGGTGTGTCTAACAGAGCACCCCTCTTTCCGGTGCTGGCACGGTTTAGCAGCGAACCCCTCTTTCCAGAGCTGGGTGTGTCTCACAGAGCACCCCTCTTTCCGGTGCTGGCACTGTTTAGCAGCGCACCCCTCTTTCCAGAGCTAAGAGTGTCTAACAGCGCACCCCTCTTTCCAGAGCTAAGAGTGTCTGACAGTGCACCCCTCTTTCCGGTGCTGGCACTGTTTAGCAGTTCACCCCATTTTTCCAGAGCTGGGTGTGTCTAACAGAGCACCCCTCTTTCCGGAGCTGGCACAGTTTAGCAGTGCACCCCTCTTTCCAGAGCTGGGTGTGTCTAACAGAGCACCCCTCTTTCCGGAGCTGGAACAGTTTAGCAGTGCACCCCTCTTTCCAGAGCTGGGTGTGTCTCACAGAGCACCCCTCTTTCCGGTGCTGTCACGGTTTAGCAGCGCACCCCTCTTTCCAGAGCTAAGAGTGTCTGACAGGGCACCCCTCTTTCCGGTGCTGGACCGTTTAGCAGTGCACCCCTCTTTCCAGAACTGGGTGTGTCTAACAGAGCACCCCTCTTTCCGGTGATGTCACTGTTTAGCAGCGCACCCCTCTTTCCAGAGCTAAGAGTGTCTAACAGCGCACCCCTCTTTCCAGAGCTAAGAGTGTCTGACAGTGCACCCCTCTTTCCGGTGCTGGCACCGTTTAGCAGTGCACCCCATTTTTCCAGAGCTGGGTGTGTCTAACAGAGCACCCCTCTTTCCGGAGCTGGCACAGTTTAGCAGTGCACCCCTCTTTCCAGAGCTGGGTGTGTCTCACAGAGCACCCCTCTTTCCGGTGCTGGCACGGTTTAGCAGCGCACCCATCTTCCAGTGCTCGCACAGTACAGCAGTGCACCTCTGTTTCAAGTGTCCCCACCATTTAGGAGTGAACCCTGTTTTCTAAGCTCACCCTGTTATCTCAGCTCCCAGTTATCAATGCAAAATTTTGAGTTACTGCCCAGACCCAAATTCTCTATTTTTTTTAAAAAAGGGCAGTTTTTGTGTTTTCGGAAAGTCATAAATTAAAACGAGACAAGGATTGGCAATGCCAATAGGTCTGACTTTAAAGGAATGTTGAATGGTAACGTAAAGCTTTACAAGTGAATAGCATGTGCACTTGCGTGGAAGCAAAGATCTGTAGAATACTACTGGTGTAGGTTAAAAGGTCAGGTGACAGTTGCAGTCAAGCCAGAACTAAAAATCCATGTAGGTTAATGACCGCTGCCTTCCTGTCTGTGCTGCTTCCAGAGAAAGACAAAACCACAAATTATCCAAGGAACTTTTCAAGGATTACTATGTGATGTGTGCCCCTGAAAGTTCAAGCTCAGTCAGCTGGAAAAATAAACAAGACGATCACAGCTAGTGGAGGGCAAGCACTTTTTTTGTGGAAGCGTATAACTTCTGCCCAATCAAAACATGTACTCCTGTCTCCCACCGTGTAGGCGGAGCCAAAGCCCCTCTCTAGCAATACTCACATAATTGTTTGGCGGCAGCTGCGCTGTCAAGCCGGACCACAAAAATCCCCAATCAGAGTCAGAGTGAGCATAGCGATGGCTGAGTTTTCAGTCAGACTAGGCAGAGAAATGTAGGAATATATGAAAATCAAGGAACCATTCTCTGAATACATGTAAGCAGTGCGCAATTCCGCGGTGGACGCAACGGTGCGGAGCCCAACGCTATTTTAGAGAGGGACCTCCCTTCCTCCGAGGCTGAGTGATGCTTAAATGGGCCACATTTGTACCCCAACCCAGCAGCTGCCTGTATCCACAAACACTGTATGAGGGGAAACTGGTTCAGGGTGATGTTTCCCTAATTCCCACAAGCAGTGTCCTTTTTGGTCCTGAGACAAGTCCAGAGGGGGGTGTCTTTGAGTCTTTTAACTTACAAGCCCTTCACACCATTAACCCTTCTATTGCTTAATGAACTGCAGATGAGCTTTTGAAGTTGGATAAAGAACACCAGTAGAAACAAAGGCGGTCATTCTGACCCTGGCGGGCGGCGGTTGCCGCCCACCAGGCGGGAACCGCCATTTGGTCACTATGCGGTCAAAAGACCGCTGCCGGCATTCCAACCTTCCCGCTGGGCCGGCCGGCGCTACCCATGGTAGCGCCGGCCGGCCCAGCGGGAAGGAGGCCTGCAACACAGAAGCCGGCTCCGAAGGGAGCCGGCGGTGTTTCGGGCGTGCGACAGGTGCAGTTGCACCCGTCGCGCTTTTTACTGTCTGCTAGGCAGACAGTGAAAAGCTTCATGGGGCCCTGTTAGGGGGCCCCTGCACTGCCCATGCCAGTGGCATGGGCAGTGCAGGGGCCCCCAGGAGCCCCAAGACACCCGTTCCCGCCAGCCTCTTCCTGGCGGTGACCACGCCCAGAAACAGGCTGGCGGGAAGGGGGTCAGAATCCCCATGGCAGCACTGCTTGCAGCGCTGCCCTGGCGGATTCGCCCAGCCGGGGGAAAACCGGCAGGAAACCGCCGGTCCCGGTTTTCTGACCGCGGCTTTACCGCCGGGGTCAGAATGGGCATGGAAGCACCGCTAGCCTGTTGGCGGTGCTTCCGTCATTCGCGACCCTGGTGGTCAAAGACCGGCAGGGTCAGAATGACCCCCAAAATGTTAATTAGTCCGCCCACTAGGTGTTTCTTAGGACTTGTGCCCTGTACAGAAGCATGAATAAAACAAAGTCACGCTGTCTAGCCCGCAGCATGAATAAAACAAAGTCATATTGTCTAGCCTTCTGTAAAAGATGCCTAAACGTGTCTGTTCTGCGATCTCAGACCCACTCAGCATTCACACTCATTGTTGCTGACGTGTCTCTGGCGCACCATGACCCCCTAAAGTCACCGACTGCCTGCAGCAAGGCCTGTCCCCCATGTCTAACCATCCTGCCCCCCCAAGCATCGGCCATGCATGTAATAGGAACCTGTAAACACGGATGAAGTGATTCCGCCATGGCGGAACGAGGTCCATTTGCATACAACGGCGAGTCGTGTGCATTTGGTAATTAGGGGAAAGCAATAGCTTTTAATGAGGCCGCGTGGGATTTGAGGGCGCTCCATCGGATTATAAATTTCTTATTTGTCGCGGGACCATCGCTCAACGTGGGCTGTTCTGTTTTATCGACCGTGAGAGGGAGTAAAACGAAGGATTGTGAGAAACCAGCGTCCATTCTTTAGTTTTTTTTATAGAGTCCCCGTAAAAAGCAGCCGAAAAGGATGGGAGGCCGTCATCCCATTTTGTTTCAGACATACGCAAGAATGTGGGCGCAACGGGTATCGGGGTAGCCCCTACAATTAGATCACACCTACCGGATAGCTTTTAGCTGCCTGTTGGTGAGCGCCGCTTAAGGACCATAACAAAAACATATTCTGGGTTTACAGCCCGCCCACTGCTTTCCATTGGTTGACTTCCTTGTCACTCTCATTTGCTTGCATCTTATTTGATGCCTTTTGTTCCTCTTTGGTGTATGTTCCTCCCCTAGACCATATTCTCTTCACCATCCTTTTGATTGGATGACTTGTATCCTTCCACTACTCACTTTCAAGGAAATACTTTTTTCTTCTTATTCACGTCTCCATGAAGGTGCATGTGTTTTCTTGCTCTCTCCCTTGTTTGCTGCTTCCCGTCACCCCAACCCCCGATGTTTCAGTCTGTGCGTTGTGTTGCTCCGTGGTCCTCCCAGCTTGTCTTTTAAAGCACAGAAACATTATTTTTGCAGGGTACGACTAAAGATGAGGGTTCTTTTGCTTTCTCTCCGGCACTCCACATATTGTATCAATGCACAGACCTCTGCACGCAAAGGCACTAGGGGAGGGACTGGCTGCTGCACTCACTCAGCTGCTCTTTGAGGCCGAAGGTGGTGTATTTAGCATCTCTGAAAAGGAGCAGTTTCTCCTCCTACAGCCCCATAAATCTGCTCACCAGGCAACTGCAGAGGACCAAATAGCTTGAGTATGTTTTAGTTCTGAGTCCTATGAAAAATATGTTAGGCCTTGGCAAGTGTTTTCCTTTCAATTATGAGACTTTCTTTTCCTTTTTAAATTATGTTAAGAGTTTCCTGCATGAAAAGTATGTGAAAATGAAGCAAGCTTTTATAAATATTAAAAATATTGCACTCAATGCACCATAAAAAATGCTTTTCTGTGACAAAGCCAAAAATGTGGGACTTGCTTTAAAAAGGTGGGGCCTCTTGGCTCTGCCAATGCTTGTTTTTAATAATATGGTTTTTTTGGCCTGCAGATACAATATTGTGGCTTTGCAGCCTTATAAATATATTATGTTATGTTATTTGAACTTGTAAAGCGCCAAACTACCCGGAGGCCTCGCAGCGCTAAATATCAGATCTTACTATCACCACCCCAACAATGCCCTTTTGACCAAACTCAGAATGATGAAAGTATTAGTCAGTCATATTGGCCTGCAAGTCTGGGAACTACAAGTTGCATACTTGTGTGAGCACACATGCGAATTTCTGCAGCAGGTGAACCAGCCCACTGAGCTAGCTTATTTTCCAACAACCTTTGATATCATCCTTTTTACTGTGTGTTCCATACTTCACTTGTTTTATTAATTCCTTGGTAGGAAGAACTGAGTTTAGGGCTCTAAATGTACTGCTCACCTCCACAAACATGTATGCGCACTTCTTGACAGGCACTAGCTGTGCACCCGCCTCCCTTGGGATAAACAATGCCCACAGGTGCACCACACAGAGAAGGGCAGGACACATGCCTAATGTGAAACACTTCCACGTGGCCAGATCACACAAAAAAGTGGCATGGGTAGGAGCTGGGCCAGTCCCTGCATTCCCCCTAACTTCCGATACTGTTTGCTATGGACCTCACTTTAACTTTAAAATTCACTTAAGTTCACTTAATTCTTTAAAAATTCTCTCAGCAAATGCCCCAAAATATTTATAGTAAATTATTCTTTTAGGTAGGTGCATGACACATGCACACACCAACGCACCTACAAGTGAAAATACACACACACACAGACACACAATCACTCACAAGAATGTATACACAGACAGATCAAACAGCTATAAACACATGTTCAGGTAAATACATGCACACACCAAAAACATATATTGTAAGTAGTTTGAAAAGTATTTGAATCTCATGAAAACTGGTTCTTGGACCTCACACGGATAATGTTTGACAAAGAAATGTCCCCTGCAAGGCGTGTGTGCCCCTGTGCGTCCTAGCACACTGTAGATGTTTGTTCCATCTTAGCACATATGATGATCATGCATGAGTGATGGAGGCATATTGTGCAACGTGAACTGAGATCCTGAGTGTGATATGGCAGGACACCCCAACCTCCTTACCTAGCGTGATTACCGGCAGCTTGCCGGGCTGCACAGGGCTGACAGCAGTGGCAGGGAGAGGGATCATGCCAGGGCAGTCATTTTTACCTAGCCCTGCGTATGGAGATGCCTACTGGCCACTCCCACATTTTAAAGTAGTCTGCCAGTCTCCGCCAGCTGAGGCCTCCACATATGTATGTGGGACATGGGTATCACATGTATACACCTTTCTATGTATGTAAAGAATGTCCGTATAGAACATGTGTGAGACAGGTGGCCATAGCCACCCTGGAATTCATTTTGTATTTGCTACATCCAAGTGGTACCTAAGATGGAGGACTGGAGAGAGTCCAGGCACCAAATGTAAATTGCTGGGCTGCTGCAGGACATTCCAGGAATATTTTGTAGTGGCCCTTTTGAATGCCTTTTAGGAAGAGAGGAGATGGGGTTTCTTTGAACCTAGGCAATCACCCTGCCTTTTTCCCTCTTTGTGCACTGGGAGGGCAGCCTTCTGGCAAGATAACATGCTCCCTCTCTTTTATACCCTTGTTTTGGATTTCACCTGCTTGGAGCCTCCCAAGGACACCTTGTAACAAAGGCCTTGTCTGGACCAGGGTGAGTGGAGTAAGGAAAAAGAGCAGAACTGCCCAGAACCAGTTTCGGAGTTGACCATTAGAGCTCACAACTGCTGCCTGCAGTTTTAGTACAGATTTTGGACTGTGACTTCCAGCCAGTGTGCCAAAATTCTTCTACCAGAAACCAGGAGATCCACACAAGTGGTGATGAGAAACTCTGTGCCGCAGGGTTGGGGTATTCATCTACAATGCCACAGCTGGGTTGTGAACCAGAAACCTGGGATCTTCAACCAGAGGCCGCCTGGACCCTGTTTCAAGGGAAAGAGCTGCCCCACTGCTTGGGAGTGGCACTGGAGGTGTCCTTGCACCAGGGAGGCATTGCTCTGAACAAGCGGAGGCGTGATGGAGCCGAGTTGGAATGAGCTGAAGATGTTCACTGCAGCACCAGGGATGGACCGGCACCCCTGTGTGAGTTGAGGCCCAGGAACCCCTGCATTGTCTCCGCAGCATGAGCACACTGTGGGCCTGATTGAGATCTCGGTGGATGGGATATCCATCATTTTAGGATAAAATTAGATCGTAATATGGCAGACGGGATATCCGTCACATTTGTGATGGTGTATGCCCCTCCTCCAAGATCAAAATCAGGCCCTATGTGGACAAGTGGATGGGCGGTACTGAGAAACTCTAGTCCGTCTGAATTCCGTTGTGACACCTGAACACCGTGAGGCCAGAAGGTTTGCTGGTGCTCGCGAAAGACAAGCCAGGCTACCAGAGAAGGACTGCGGTCCTAGAGACATCTGCATCAGAATTTGAACTCACCAGGGGGTGGCACCTAGCTTGTTTGGGTAGTGACTTTTATGTCTGGGCCTGAGGAAGACCCCAAACTGCAAGATCCACCAAGCCGAAAACACTGCAGGCCCAGAGCAACCTCCTCAATCGTGCTGGTTCTACCTCTACTCGCGAGAAACTCCGTGCCGGGAAAGTAGATCACTTGCACACTAGTCTGCTGGGCCGCAAGAGGTACCAGCCATCTACTGTCCATGCACCACAGCACATTGAGCAATGGGGCCCTGTTGAAATGCAAGACAGATGTATGTCATGTCTTCAATACTAGCTGATCAAACAAACACAAAGGCTACTGTAAAAGCAGAGAGAACCCAAAAGCAGAAGGAATTGGTGAGGAGGCACTACTGGGGATGTGGAAATCAGCAGAACTGATAAACAGCTGAGCTGGTCATCTTCTAAGGACTTTTTTAATCCCACAATACTACCAAAGGGGAACCCCGGAGACTAATTGGGAACTGTGACACAAGGAGCATCTTACAAATGTGTCCCACAGCATCAGCCTAGGCTGTCTCGCTCCATAATTGTTGAAGGGTATTAGTGAATCCCAAGTGAATTTGCTCTATTCTGAAACACTTTGTACAGTGTTACAATCCTGTGTGATTTAGGTGAATTGCTTTTTCTTTTTGAAAGACTAAGCACTGGGTGGATATTGATTTAATGACCTGAGTTAATTGGTTAATTGAGTTCTGAGCCTCTACCCCCACACCACCTCCCTGGGTAAACTTTGGACTGACTCTCTCTGTTACACTGAGGGTCTAGTGCTTAAGGGGTGCCCTTGGTGCTGAGCTCTGGGTTCAACAGTAAGGGTCAGTCCCAGGGCACCAGTGGTAAAAGGCTCTGACTCTACCTGAGGCCAGTAACCCCTACCAGACCTGGAACTTCTGAAACTTCCCATGAAAGGTGCTTGTCGGAGTCAGAAGATACAGTGTGAACAGGACTGAAACGTCATGCGTGTTAGCGGTGTACAAAATTCAGGTTATTTGCTTTCGCGTAATTATGTGAGATTTCTGCAAAATTGCTGTGAATTACACGTAACTGTGAAATTGAAATCCATCATTTCACACTATATTTTAGTGCAAAAACGTGTCCTTGCTTCAGTTTTTGACACAAGGATGCATGTAAACGAAGCACTGCGAACGAACAGACACGCCTGTTGTTTGCGTGCGTTTTCTGTAAATTTTCGCCACAAATGGCACGTTTCACAGTAAATTTATGCCGCGAATTGCAGGCGATTACATGAAAGTGGCGCAATGGCTTAATTTCACGTAACAAGAGAATTTCCCAAAATTATGTGAATTACGCCATCATAATCTAAATTTTGCCCAGTCCTAGTGCGTATGTATACACATGCGCAAACCTCACACACACAGACTTAGGCACCGTCAGTGCTTAATATGTGGTGGACATCAGCACTCGTTTTGGGGTTCAGGATGCCATGTTTCATCACCAGCGAGAGAAATGCAGAAAAAGGAGAGGGACGGGGGAAGAGAAATACAGGAACATATTAACACAGGAAAGAACAGAGCGGACATAGAACCTGCAAGGGTGAGATAAAGGGTGCCTGATTCACAAAGAAAATAGTACATCTACACTGGTAGATTGATAGATTTATACCTACATGTGGCTGTAAATTTACTAATATCTGGGATTCACAGAAATGTCCATGAATCTTTCCATCTGGAACTAGTTCCTGCTGTGCAGAGTTTTCCAAAGTGGAGAACTCTGCACACGGGGAATAAGATCCCCCTGTACAAACCTACAATTCCCCCCCCCTTTTTCCCCAAGGGGAAAATATTTTTCCTCAAGGACAAAATCCTTCCCTCCTATCCCTTAAAATTCGGAGGTGGTTCTTTCCCCTTCCCCAGTGCTTGATTTCTAGAAGAATGAGGGGCATATTTAAGAGCCCCGGGAGCCACCTTAGCACCACGGCGTTGCTAAAGTGGCTGTTCTGCCGCGCCATATTTACAAAGTGGCGGGCCACTTTGTTAGTCCTTGTGCCACATTATGCCTACACCAGTCATAATGTATGCCAATGGGGCGTTCTGGCGGTAGGAGGACCGCAAAAATGGTGCAATGAAATTCAAAAGATTTCACTGCTCCATTTTTGGCGTCATTTTTAACGCCTGCTCAGAGCAGGCGTTAAAATGACGCTCCCACAGTTACTCATGGACCTCATTGCCCTTTGCTGCACTAGCGTCAAGCGTTTTGAACTTATGAAGCTATTGTGCTAAAGGATGCCATGGTGCACGTATCATAAATACGGCGCAACCATGTTGTCATTGGGTGCCGGTAAGGGGGGGAGCGCAGAAAAAGTGGCGCATCATGGCTCATGAGCCACTTTTTCTTAAATATGGGACTTAGTGCTGTGGCCAAACGTTTTGCTCAGAAGCCTGCGGCTGTCACTACAGAGCGTCAGGGGTTCTGAATACCAATGCTGTGTAGCCTTGATTCCACCTCAGGCATCTTCCATCCACCGCTAGACACTCCCTGCTCTTGATTCCACCTCAGGCATCTTTCATCCACCGTCAGACACTCCTTGCTCTTGATTCCACCTCATACCTCTATTATCCACCACAAGACACCCCCTGCTCTTGATTCCACCCCAGGCCTCTTCCATCCACCGTCAGACACTCCCTTGCTCTTGATTCCTCCTCAGGCATCTTTCATCCACCACAAGACACTCCCTGCTCATGATTCCACATCAGGCCTCTTTCATTCACCGTCAGACACTCCCCGCTCTTGATTCCACCTCAGGCCTCTTCCATCCACCGCCAGACACTCCCCGCTCTTGATACCACCTCAGGCCTCCTTCATCCACCGCCAGACACTCCCCGCTCTTGATTCCACCTCATGCATTTTTCATCCACCGTCAGACACTCCCTGCTCTTGATTCCACCTCAGGCCTCTTTCATCCACCGTCAGACACTCCCTGCTCTTGATTCCACTGCATGCCTCTTTCATCCACCGCTATACACTCCCTGCTCTTGATTCCACCTCAGGCCTCTTTCATCCACCATCAGACACTCCCCGCTTTTGATTCCACCGCATGCCTCTTTCATCCACCGCTAGACACTCCCTGCTCCTGATTCCACCTCATGACTCTTTCATCCACCGTCAGACACTCCCTGCTCTTGATTCCACCTCATGCCTCTTTCATCCACCGTCAGACACTCCCCGCTCTTGATTCCACTGCATGCCTCTTTCATCCACCGATAGACACTCCCCGCTCTTGATTCCACCTCATGCCTCTTTCATCCACCGTCAGACACTCCCTGCTCTTGATTCCACTGCATGCCTCTTTCATCCACCGCTAGACACTCCCTGCTCTAGATTCCAACTCATGCCTCTTTCATCCACCGTCAGACAGTCCCCGCTCTTGATTCCAACTCAGGCATCTGTCACCCACCACCAGACACTCCCTGCACTTGATTCCACCTCATGCCTCTTTCATCCACCACCAGACAAACCCCTCTCTTGATTCCACCTCAGGGCTCTTTCGTCCACCGCCAGACATTCCTCGCTCTTGATTCCACCTCAGGCATCTTTCATCCACTGCCAGACACTCCCCGCTCTTGATTCCACCTCATGCCTATTCCATCCACCGCCAGACACTCCCTGCTCTTTATTCCACTTCAGGCATCTTTCATCCACCACCAGACACTCCCTGCTGTTGATTCCACCTCAGGCATCTTTCATCCACCATCAGACACTCCCTGTTCATGATTCCTCATCCTCTTTCATCCACCACCAGACACTCCCTGCACTTGATTCCACCTCATGCCTCTTTCATCCACCACCAGACAAACCCCTCTCTTGATTCCACCTCAGGCCTCTTCCTTCCACCGCCAGACATTCCTCGCTCTTGATTCCACCTCAGGCATCTTTCATCCACCGCCAGACACTCCCCGCTCTTGATTCCACCTCATGCCTATTCCATCCACCGCCAGACACTCCCCGCTCTTTATTCCACTTCAGGCATCTTTCATCCACCACCAGACACTCCCTGCTGTTGATTCCACCTCAGGCATCTTTCATCCACCATCAGACACTCCCTGTTCATGATTCCTCATCCTCTTTCATCCACCACCAGACACTCCCTGCTCTTGATCCCACCTCAGGCCTCTTTCATCCACCACCAGACACTTCCTGCTCTTGATTCCACCTCATGCCGCTTTCATCCACCGTCAGACACTCCCTGCTCTTGATTCCACCTCATGCCTCTTTCATCCACAGCCAGACACCCCCTGCTCTTGAGTCCACCTCAGGCCTCTTTCATCCACCGCCAGACACTCCCCGCTCTTGATTCCTCCTCAGGCCTCTTTCATCCACCGATAGACACTCCCTGCTCTTGATTCCTCCTCATGCCTCTTTCATCCACCACCAGACACTCCCTCCTCCTTTATCTCACTCTTTTAGGTTCTGTTCCATCCCTACTTTCTTTCCTTGTCACTGTTTTTCCATCTCTTTCTTACTCCTCCTTTCCCACTTCGGTGTTTCTCTCTCTTGCTCTGGGTCAAAGTCTGATGGAAAAAATAAGTGCTGGTCCCTAAAAATGAGTGCCAGTGGGCCATAAAGTGAGTGCCAGTGGGCCCTAAAATGAGTGCCAGTGGTTTCCTAAAAATGAGTGCCAGTGGGCCCTAAAATGAGTGCCAGTGGCCCCTACTCCGGGAAGGGGCTTATAGCAGCACTGTGCTGGAGTAAAGACCCCGCTCCTTCCTGGGTGGAAACAGGGATACTAGTTTTGAATACCCACAAATGTAGTTGTTTGTGGCAGTTTCTGAACTTCTAAGGCTGACCAGGCCTTGGAATGCCCTGGGACGCCCATAGTCCCACCCTTGAGGGGGGTTTCCTCCTCGCAGCAGAGCAGAGGGGGTATCCGCTCCCCGAGGGGCTTACATCTGGCAGGCATCCTCTTGTGAACTCCTGGCAGGAGTAAGGAGAATGTAAGTTTGGTTGTGAACGAATGTGTACGACTAGATGTACCTGTGTGAATAGGGAGCACAAGGCGGGGGTAGAAAGAGCCATGATGGGGATCCCTGTATGTGGCCACGCTCAAGGGGGGCTTCAAAGACAATGTTTGAGTATCTCCGCTAATTCACTTATTCATTCATTGCTTAAGCGCTCTCTCTCTCTTTCTCTCACTCTCCCTCTGTCTGTCTCTCTCTCTCTCCGCTCTCTCTCTCCTTGTCTCTCCCGGTCCTTCCCCCTCCCTCTTCCTCTCTCCCTCTCTTTGTCTCTCTGTCTAGCTCTCTCTAGCTCTAGCTCTCTCGCTTCTTCTCTCTCTCTCTCGCTCTCTCTCTCTCTATCTCTCTCCCTCTCTCTCTCTCTCTATCTCCCTCTCTCTGACTGTCTCTCTCCCTCTGGCTCTTTCTCTCTTCCCCAGCTCTCCCTCTCTCTCTTTCTCTGTCTCTCTGTCTCTCGGTCCCTCTCTCGCTTTCTCTCTCTCCCTCTCTCACTCCCTCCCCTCTCTTCTCCGTCTCTCTCTCCCCCCTCTCTCCTCCGGCTCTCTCTATCCCTCCCTCGCCCCCTCCTTCTCTCTCTCTCCCTCTGCCTCTCTCTCTCTCCTCCCTCTCCCCATCTCTCCCCCCTCATCACAGCTGGAGGGGTCTGTGGTTCCTCCTGAAGGGCAGGACTGGGGGAGCCCGTCAGATCTGGGGTTCGGTTCGCACGAGACCAGATCCTAGACAGCAGCAAGAGAGAGCTTGGCATGTTTGCTCCGCCCCACACTTTACACACCGGAGGTCTCAGGGCGCGGATACTCCTCCCTCAGAGGTAGTAAGTGTGACAATGACCTCTGACCCCGCCAGGAAGGGCCGCCATCTTCTCCTCAATGTGCCTTGCTCCAAGGGAGTATCAGAAGAAAGTAGCTCTTGGAAGCCATCTGACAGCAGAGCTATCCCTCTGGATGTGCCAGAGCTATCCTTCTGGTTGTGTGGTATGTTACATACAAAGACGTCTGACAGCAGAGCTGTTCTTCAGGTTGTGTGGTATGTAACAGACAAAGACGTCTGACAGCAGAGCTAACCCTCAGGATCTGTGGTTGTGGTATGTTACAAAGACGCCTAACACCAGAGCTGTCCTTCAGGTTGTGTGGTATGTTGCATACAAAGACATCTGACAGCAGAGCTATCCCTCTGGATGTGTGTTTTGCTGCAGAGAAAGCCGTCTGACAGTAGAACTATCCTTCAGGTTGTGAGGTATGTAACAGACAAAGACGTCTGACAGCAGAGCTATCCCTCAGGCTGTGTGGCTGTGGTATGTTACAGACAAAGACGTCAAACAGCAGAGCTGTCCTTCAGGTTGTGTGGAATGTACGAGACAAAGACGTCTGACAGCAGAGCTGTCCCTCAGGTTGTGTGGTTGTGGTATGTTACAAAGACGTCTAACACCAGAGCTATCCTTCAGGTTGTGTGGTATGTTACAGTGACATCTGACAGCAGAGCTACCCGTCAGGTTGTGTGGTATGTTACAGACAAAGACATCAGACAGCAGAGCTACCCGTCAGGTTGTGTGGTATGTTACAGACAAAGACATCAGACAGCAGAGCTATCCCTCTGGTTGTGTGGTATGTTACAGACAAAGACATCAGACAGCAGAGCTATCCCTCTGGTTGTGTGGTATGTTACAGACAAAGACATCAGACAGCAGAGCTATCCCTCTGGTTGTGTGGTATGTTACAGACAAAGACATCAGACAGCAGAGCTATCCCTCTGGTTGTGTGGTATGTTACAGACAAAGACATCAGACAGCAGAGCTACCCGTCAGGTTGTGTGGTATGTTACAGACAAAGACATCAGACAGCAGAGCTATCCCTCTGGTTGTCCAGAAGCTATGGGTTGAAGAGGGACTGCAGACCTGTGTGTCAGTCTGTGACTGGTAACATGAGGGGGCCTTCAATGTTCTCTCAATAGTTTTACTCCCCCCCCCCCCCCCGGATCCCTTTCAAGGGAGTCAGCCCCTGCCCTGTATCTTTCTTGCTCCCATTCCCTAAGGGATCAGCCCTTTTCCTCAGACCTGTCTGGGCTCTAGGAGGTGTCCTGCCCCACTGAGTGCCCCTGCTGTGAGATCTGCCCTGGGAGGGGCCCACGCAGGGCCCTGGGGTCTGCCCTGGCCTGGGACCCTCTCCTCGCTGCCCCTGGGGTGGGTGTCGGAATCCTGCTCTCTCACAGCTGAGCACACAAAGGGTTAACAGCTCTCTGCTTAAATCCCCTAAGAGGATCATGTCTGCTGTGCTCTGTGCAGGGGCTCAGGGTCTGGGGTCACCCAATGAATGCTCTGCCCAGGGCCTTAATCCTGGCACCAGCAGCTGCCAGCGCCTCGGCACCACCTGCGCTACCAGGTACAGGGGCGTGGCCTGTGCACGGCTGCCCTTCTGCTCTCACGACCACCAAGTCAATCTGGGGCTCTCCACAGGCTGCCGAGTTAGGCCGATGCTCTCTACAGGCGATGATGGGAACGTGCCTGCTCTCTACAGGCTCCCAATGGTGCACTGAATGCACCCCAGCCACGTGTTAGTACAGACTCTTGAAGCCTGGCCCAGGTCTTCTACAGGCTGCAGGGACAGACCCTACTCTCTACAGGCTGCAGGGTCCCACAGGAGGCCCAGGTCTTCTACAGGCTGCAGGGACAGACCCTACTCTCTACAGGCTGCAGAGTCCCACAGGAGGCCCAGGTCTTCTGCAGGCTGCAGGGACAGACCCTACTCTCTAGGGCTGCAGAGTCTCACAGGAGGCCCAGGTCTTCTACAGGCTGTAAGGACAGACCCTACTCTCTAGGGCTGCAGAGTCCCACAGGAGGCCCAGGCCTTGCACAGGCTGTAAGGACAGACCCTATTCTCTAGGGCTGCAGAGTCTCACAGGAGGCCCGGGTCTTCTACAGGCTGCAGGGACAGGTCCTTCTCTCTACAGGCTGCAGAGTCCCACAGGAGGCCCAGGTCTTCTACAGGCTGCAGGGACAGACCCTACTCTCTGGGGCTGCAGAGTCCCACAGGAGGCCCGGGTCTTCTACAGGCTGCAGGGAGAGACCCTACTCTCTACAGGCTGCAGAGTCCTACAGGAAGCCCATGTCTTCTGCAGGCTGCAGGGACAGGTCCTACTCTCTACAGGCTGCAGAGTCCCACAGGAGGCCCAGGTCTTGTACAGGCTGTAAGGACAGACCCTACTCTCTAGGGCTGAAGAGTCCCACAGGAGGCCCAGGTCTTCTACAGGCTGTAAGGACAGACCCTACCCTCTAGGGCTGCAGAATGCCACAGGAGGCCCAGGTCTTGTACAGGCTGTAAGGACAGACCCAACTCTCTAGGGCTGCAGAGTCCCACAGGAGGCCTAGGTGTTCTGCAGGCTGCAGGGACAGACCCTACTCTCTAGAGCTGCAGAGTCCCACAGGAGGCCCAGGTCTTGTACAGGCTGTAAGGACAGACCCTACTCTCTAGGGCTGCAGAGTCCCACAGGAGGCCCAGGTCTTCTGGAGGCTGCAGGGACAGACCCTACTCTCTACAGGCTGCAGAGTCCCACAGGTCAGTACAGGCTCTGGAGCCTGGCCCAGGTCTTCTACAGGCTGAAGGGACATTTCCTACTCTGTACAGGCTGCAGAGTCCTACAGGAGGCCCAGGTCTTGTGCAGATGCTTGTACCAGTGCTTGGAGGACGCCTTATTAGGGAAGTGTTACTCTCCAATAAAGGTCCAGACCCTCGGCTTAACCCCTTCCTCCTGTGTGACCATATAAGGAGTTATGTTTGAGCTATCTGGCTTTGGGCTCGATTACACATCATGCCAGAGGAAGACATTTTTTCACAATTGATCCGTGGAAATGAGATTGGAAAAATGTCCCGTTCGCTGAGTGGCTGCCCACCCAGAATGTTATGTAGTGCCTATTCAGAAAGTGCTGGGCATCCATACTGACCAAGAAGCGCTATTAAAAAAGAGAGGGCGGTTGTTTTAAGAAATGTCCTAAACTGACGTATTTCTGCAGGACAGGGAGAGGGGCCAGGCACTAGAGCGTCTTCTTCCGGTTCTAGATTGAACTTTGACCCCAGTTTCCGGAGTTCCATGTGGAGTGACTGATGCAATGTGGAGTTAAGGCCTTGCTGACTCCCCTATAAAGAGCAAGGTCCTAAGTGGGCAAGGCACCTGTCCATTGGTACCAAATCATTGAAAGGGAGTCCTGCATCCCTAACACACACCAGCACCAGGCATCCTACAGGGAGTGCAGAATTATTAGGCAAATTTGTATTTTGACCACATCATCCTCTTTATGCATGTTGTCTTACTCCAAGCTGTATAGGCTCGAAAGCCTACTACCAATTAAGCATATTAGGTGATGTGCATCTCTGTAATGAGAAGGGGTGTGGTCTAATGACATGACCACCCTATATCAGGTGTGCATAATTATTAGGCAACTTCCTTTCCTTTGGCAAAATGGGTCAAAAGAAGGACTTGACAGGCTCAGAAAAGTCAAAAATAGTGAGATATCTTGCAGAGGGATGCAGCACTCTTAAAATTGCAAAGCTTCTGAAGCGTGATCATCGAACAATCAAGCGTTTCATTCAAAATAGTCAACAGGGTCGCAAGAAGCGTGTGGAAAAACCAAGGCGCAAAATAACTGCCCATGAACTGAGAAAAGTCAAGCGTGCAGCTGCCACGATGCCACTTGCCACCAGTTTGGCCATATTTCAGAGCTGCAACATCACTGGAGTGCCCAAAAGCACAAGGTGTGCAATACTCAGAGACATGGCCAAGGTAAGAAAGGCTGAAAGACGACCACCACTGAACAAGACACACAAGCTGAAACGTCAAGACTGGGCCAAGAAATATCTCAAGACTGATTTTCTAAGGTTTTATGGACTGATGAAATGAGAGTGAGTCTTGATGGGCCAGATGGATGGGCCCGTGGCTGGATTGGTAAAGGGCAGAGAGCTCCAGTCCGACTCAGACGCCAGCAAGGTGGAGGTGGAGTACTGGTTTGGGCTGGTATCATCAAAGATGAGCTTGTGGGGCCTTTTCGGGTTGAGGATGGAGTCAAGCTCAACTCCCAGTCCTACTGCCAGTTCCTGGTAGACACCTTCTTCAAGCAGTGGTACAGGAAGAAGTCTGCATCCTTCAAGAAAAACATGATTTTCATGCAGGACAATGCTCCATCACACGCGTCCAAGTACTCCACAGCGTGGCTGGCAAGAAAGGGTATAAAAGAAGGAAATCTAATGACATGGCCTCCTTGTTCACCTGATCTGAACCCCATTGAGAACCTGTGGTCCATCATCAAATGTGAGATTTACAAGGAGGGAAAACAGTACACCTCTCTGAACAGTGTCTGGGAGGCTGTGGTTGCTGCTGCACGCAATGTTGATGGTGAACAGATCAAAACACTGACAGAATCCATGGATGGCAGGCTTTTGAGTGTCCTTGCAAAGAAAGGTGGCTATATTGGTCACTGATTTGTTTTTGTTTTGTTTTTGAATGTCAGACATGTATATTTGTGAATGTTGAGATGTTATATTGGTTTCACTGGTAATAATAAATAATTGAAATGGGTATATATTTGTTTTTTGTTAAGTTGCCTAATAATTATGCACAGTAATAGTCACCTGCACACACAGATATCCCCCTAACATAGCTAAAACTAAAAACAAACTAAAAACTACTTCCAAAAATATTCAGCTTTGATATTAATGAGTTTTTTGGGTTCATTGAGAACATGGTTGTTGTTCAATAATAAAATTAATCCTCAAAAATACAACTTGCCTAATAATTCTGCACTCCCTGTAGAGTATCTGATTGTTTGATGACCTCAGTTGGGGTTTTGAGACCTATTGTGGCATCATTCACCAGGTCGCCCCTTTAAACTCATCTCTGCTCAAAAGGAACCCATGCAACATCCTCCAACTTTTAGAAAGTGGGACTTAACCCCTTGTGTTGATGCACCCCAACATTTTGGGTTCTCTGATGCCTGCTAGTAGTTTTGTTCATGGAGCCTGAGTGCACGATAGTCACAACTTTGAATCGAGATCGGATCGTGCAAAGATTTTCCACAGGTGGAAAGAAATAGAAACAAGCATTTGCAATGCAATAGGTCTCGCATTTTCTTGAGTTAGAGCTGTTGGCATTGTAAATTCATGACTGTACTTTTCTTGCCACGTATATGCACACATTTACTAAAAAACGGAGATGTGATCTGTGAAGTAATCAATGATGTCTAACAGGTCATAAGTGATGTCATTTGTGAGGTCGTAAGCAGTGCATAGCAGGGGTGCAAAGTATATTTAGCTCAGTAAATTGTAGCTAGTAAATATCAGTTCGTTTTTGTATTATTTCATCACTAGACTATAATGTTGCATTAAGCTTTGTTTTTTCAGTGAATTTCTGAGTTTCTTTTAACATAAGAATAGATGGTATTGCCATACTGAACTATAACTTCACTGTAACCTTTGATTTTGTCAGTAAATTTCTGAGGTCTTTTTAACGTAAAGTGGGATGTCATTACCGTACCTAGCTGTACCGTTACTTAAACCTTTGTTTTTGTTAGTAAGTTTCAGTTTTTTTTAATCAGATTCGACCAACTCCTTCCCACTAGGCCCTGCTCCCGACCTCCTCAGGCAGCCACCACCCCACAACACACGCCTTTTGTGGGTTTGCTGCTAGACCTGGCCTTTGCCCGGGCAGTGTGCCCATCCCCCGCTAGTACCCTACCCACTGCCATGCACTGACTCCGGCTGTGAATGACAGGGGATTGGCTGGAGGACCTGCTCTGTGGCCTACCCTTTGTTTTTTTCAGTGAATTTCTAATTAATTTTTTTTAAGTTGAAAAAGATTTTATTACAATTCCTAACTATAACATCACTTTAACCTACGGCTTGTCAGTGATGTGTTTTATATTTTGTTAGCATACAGTAAGATATCTATTGCCTTGCGTGGCGTGCGATTGGAAGCATAGCCTGGCTCATGGCTAGGTCCTGTGTCCCACCCCCTGCAGACACCCAACTGCCCCCTGAGCAAGTCTAAATGGCTGGGCACAGGCACTGCCTACCACCAGACCATGTGCCACACCCTTGTGGGTGCCCAATCCCCTGCCAGCACGGCCAAACATTTGGGCACAGGGTCAAGTCTTTGGCCAGGCACATAGGCCCAACCCACCATGGCTGTCAGGGCCCAGGGTATCAGGGAACCCCTAGCCTGCACTCTTCTATCTTTTTAAATTTTATTTCCTAGGACTTGGGAGGAGAGTCCGCGAGTCCTAAGATGGTGGCCTCACTTTTAGGGTTGAGCCTCCAAAGTGCTCTGTCCCTGTTGTTATCTGTCTACGGGCTTGTAACCACGCCCATCAGTTTGGTTGGTTCGAGGACTTGCTTTTGAAAAATCGATTGATTCCATTTGTGAAAGGCATGCACACGTCATGCCTTTTCTGGTGTTTAGCCCTCCTTGAGTGCACCGGCCAACTACTGAAAACATATGACGCTCCATGTTTTCCATATGGTTTCTGGACTACTTTTTCTCTTTGTTTCGTAGGTAGCGCAATCGCGCTGGGCAGTAGTCACGCGATTTGTATGACATCGATCTTGTTACATAGATAATTGCACTTTTGCCGGGTATATGGTTAATTGCACCTTTGCTGGTAACATGGATACGTTTCACTGCAAGCTCACGTCTGTTTCCTTTTGTGTGTTTGCTTCACGGCCGGAGGCTCGCTTATGTGAAACTGTTTATATTTTTATTTTCAGTTAACGTGGCAAGAAAAGTACGGTTAGGAGTTTACAACGCTAATAACTCGAGCAAACGCGAGGCCCTTTGCATTGCAAATGCTTGTTCCTTTAGGTTGAAGCCAGGTAATCGCAATGTCTGGTTGACCTCAAAGATCGATAGAGATACCGCTGACAATCACAGCCAATCAATCACTACGTTGGAAGATCCATGGCATGAAATATGCATACATTTCACATTTAATTTCTCAAAAGATACTGAATGGATTTACAGCAAACCAGAAAAAGCACACATTCTGGAGCAAGATCTAGCTTTCTACCAAATTTGATGTAATTCTGTTCAGTTTTTTTTAGTGTTCTTGCTGTTCAATTTTCGATATGGGAAAAGTGTTTCTTTGGTACACTCCCTTTTTCTCACCCACTGCTTGACGGATCATCTGAAAACGTTCCAGGAAAAAGCTGAGGTGGTTGGGACTTTTTTGGTTTTTGGAAAGTTTCATGAAGATTTGTCAAACTCCGCCAAAGTTATTAGCAAACCAAAAAAATCAATTTCTTATGGAAACCTACCGTAACTATAACTACCCAGCGGCAACCGCCACCAGGTAATATATATCACTGTGTTAAAATTAACTAATTCTATTCTTATCTGCAAATATTTGCCAACACAAGTTTTTGGTTGTCGATGTATTGAGTGGGATGATTTAAAGCATATTACTCTTTTGATCAATACTCTGCCAATGTACCCTCTAAACTCACTACCTTGAAGCATGAAAGGAGTTGGGCTTAGGCTACCGGGTCAGAAATCCGGAAGTGCCAAGGATGTCCGGGGCTGTTTCGTTGACGGGTGTTGGTATTACGGAGGCGAGGCCTGTGAGAGGAGAGATCACGGGTGACTTGTACGACTTAGCGCCCCCCATATAGCTAACCTGGTCTTCTATGTGGAAGGTTCAGAAAGACCCTGAGTGACAGTAGTCCTGGTTCCCTGGGGGACTAGGTGTAGGACACAGACATCTCAACTAGGGTCCAGGGCACCAGTCTTCAGTGGGCGTACAGAGCTTTCTGCACTGGGTGATGCAAACAGCAGCGTCCATCTTGCTTGGGTCCAGTGATCTAGAGTAAAGTGTCCTTAATCTTTTTTTAACATACTACCGGGGCTGTTTATAAAACTCCATCAGCCCTCTCCCTTCTCCTGTGTCTCCTTCTTATCCACAGCTGCCACACACCTCCACTGCCCAGCAACACACAACGTGGAACCAACATAACACAGCTAACTGTGGGTGATTCCGGTGAGTTGGGGAGGTGCAGAGATACCAGAGACTGACCTGTGAACATAAAGGTGCCCATGTATTCACTACCAGCAGCAAGGACGCCATATTTATTTCCTCTCAGAGGCCTATCTGAGCATGAGCTGTCCCAGCTGACGCCAGACACATGTGCAGTCTTGCGTCGCTAGGTGTGTGTGGCACCGGACATTTGTACATGGCACCAGATGTGTGCACTCCTGGGTAACAATGTGTGTCTGGTACCAGACACGTGCACTTATGGGTCACGAGGTGTGCACGGCACCAGACATGTGCACTGCTAGCACACGATGTGTGTGTACTATCGGTCACACATGCACACTTGGGTCACGAAGTGTGCATGGCAGCAGACACGCATGCACTCGTGGGTCACGTGGACACACGTGTGCTCTTGGGTCATGCAGAGTATGGTGCTTAAAGGACTAATACATCCACTGTAAGGGCATGTGCTCGACCTCACGATCACAGTTTCAAATCTCGGCGGGTCCACTCAGCCTTTCACCCTTCTGAGGTTGATAAAATGAGTACCGTTGGGTAAGAATAAACACCTTTTTTTTCAACGCCAAAATACCCTTGGGTGATACGTGCGCTTTACAAATACACATGTTATGTTATGTTATAATGTATGCATGGCACCGGGCACACGTGCAATCTTGGGGCATGATGTGTACATGGCCCCAGATACATGGGTGCTCTTGGGTCATAATGTGTGCATGGCACCGGACAAACGTGTACTCTTAGGTCATGCATGATGTGTGCACAGCATAGTAAACACGTGTACTCTTGGGTTATGGTGTATACATGGCACCAGGCAGACGTGTACTCCTGTGTCATGATGTATACATGGCACTGGACACATATGCACTGTTGGGTAATGGTATGTACATGGTGCCAGACACACATGTTCTATTGGGTCATGATGTGTACATGCCAATGGACACACGCATACTCTAGGGTCATGTGGTGTACATGGCATCGGACATATGTGTACTCTTAGGTCACGATATGTACATGGCATCAGACATATGTGTACTCTTGGATCATGAGGTGTACATGGCAACGGACACATGTGTAATCCTAGGTCATGATGTGTACATGGCATCGGACATATGTGTACTCTTGGATCATGAAGTGTATAAGGCATCGGACACACGTGTACTCTTGGATCATGATGTGTACATGGCATCGAACACAGGTGTACTCTAGGGTCATGATGTGTACATTGCAAAAGACACGCGTGTTCTCTGGGGTCATGAGCTGTACATGGCGCCGGACACACAGTTCAGCACAGCCTCGGCCACTAGGCTCCGGATCTGAGCCTGTGTGTAAGTGCACTATTGATTCCGGCCCGGAAAGTGCTTCCAGGGTAAGAAGGGAGCTGTGAGCCTTAAAAGCCTCAGTACTCTCGAAGCCTGGAGAAGGCTCTGGCAAGAAGGCATTAATATTTAACCATTCACAGAGGGCCTTAAAATGAGAGCAGCAGGGTTTACAGTGCAGGGAGAGTGGTCGAGGGGTGATGGTGAATAACACTGCCTGCTGCGGGGGAGAACAGCTGCGGGTGTCTGTGGGACTGCTGTGGAGTGAGAGAAGTGTTGGGGTGTCTGTGGGCCTGCTGTGGAGGTAGAGAAACTGGGGGGTGTCAGTGGGCTATGGGCCGTCTGTGGAGGGAGAGAAGCTGTGTGTGTCTGTGGGCATGCTGTGGAGGGAGAGAAGAGGTGGGGTGTCAGTGGGCCTGCTGTGGAGGGAGAGAAGAGGTGGGGTGTCGGTGGGCTAGGTGCCTTCTGTGGAGGGAGAGAAGCTGTGTGTGTTTGGTCTATGAGCCTGCTGTGGAGGCAAGCAAGCTGTGGGTATCTCTGGGTTGTGAGCCTGCTGTAGAGTGAGAGAAGCTGTGGGGTGTCTGTGGACCTGTTGTGAAGGGAAAGAAGGTGTGGGTGTCTGTGGGTCTGGTGTAGAGGGATAGAAGCTGTGGATGTGAAGGGAGAGACGCTGTGGGGTATCTGTGGGCCTTTTGTGAAGGGAGAGAAGCTATGGGGTGTCTGTGGGCCTGTTGTGGAGGGACAGAAGCCGTGGGTGTCCGTGGGCCTTGTGTGGAGGGAGAGAAGCTGTGGATGTCTGTGGGCCTGGTGTGGAGGTAGAGAAGCTGTGGGGTGTCTGTGGGCCTGTTGTGGAGGGACAGAAGTCGTGGGTGTCCGTGGGTCTGGTGTGGAGGGAGAGAAGCTGTGGATGTCTGTGGGCCTGCTGTGGAGGTGGAGAAGCTGTGGGGTGTCAGCGGGTTATGGGTCTTCTGTGGAGGGAGAGAAGCTGTGTCTGTGTGAGGGCCTGCTGTGGAGGGAGATGAGCTGTGGGTGTCTGTGGACCTGGTGTGGTGGGAGAGAAGCTGTGGGGTGTCTCTGGGCTTGCTAAAGAGAAAGAGAAGCTGTGGATGTCTGCAGGCCTGCTCTGGAGGGAGAGAAGCTGTGGGGTGTGTGTGGGCATTCTATTGGGAGAGAGAGAAACTGTAGGGTGTCTGTGGGCCTGCTATAAACAGAGAAATAAGTTGTGAATGTCTGTGGGCCTGGGTTGGAGGGAGAGAACCTGTGGGGTGTCTGTGGGCATGCTGTAGAGGGAGAGAAGAGGTGGGGTGTTGGTGGGCTATGGGCCTTCTGTGGAGAGAGAGAAGCTGTGGGTTATTTGTGGGCCTGTTGTGGAGAGAGAGAAGCTGTGGTGTTTGTGGGCCTGGTGTGGAGGGAGAGAAGCTATGGGGTGTCTGTGGGCCTGCTGTGGAGGGAGATAAGCTGTGGGGCGTCTGTGGGCCTGGTGTGGAGGGAGATAAGCTGTGGGGTGTCTGTGGGCCTGCTGTGGGGGAAAAGAAGCTGTGAATGTCTGTGGGCCTGGGGTGGAGGGAGAGAACCTGTGGGCTATCTGTGGGCCTGCTGTGGAGGGAGAGGAGAGAAGCTATGAGGTGTCTGTGGGCCTGGTGTGGAGGGAGATAAGCTGTGGGGTGTCTGTGGGCCTGCTGTGGAGGGAGGGAAGCTATGGGGTGTCTGTGGGCCTGCTGTGGAGGGAGATAAGCTGTGGGGTGTCTGTGGGCCTGCTGTGGGGGAAAAGAAGCTGTGAATGTCTGTGGGCCTTGGGTGGAGGGAGAGAACCTGTGGGCTATCTGTGGGCCTGCTGTGGAGGGACAGAAGCTGTGGGGTGTCTGTGGGCCTGTTATGGAGGGAGAGAAGCTGTGGGTGTCTGTGGGCCTGTTGTGGAGGGAGAGGAGAGAAGCTATGAGGTGTCTGTGGGCCTGGTGTGGAGGGAGATAGGCTGTGGGGTGTCTGTGGGCCTGCTGTGGAGGGAGGGAAGCTATGGGGTGTCTGTGGGCCTGGTGTGGAGGGAGATAAGCTGTGGGGTGTCTGTGGGCCTGCTGTGGGGGAAAAGAAGCTGTGAATGTCTGTGGGCCTGGGGTGGAGGGAGAGAACCTGTGGGCTATCTGTGGGCCTGCTGTGGAGGGACAGAAGCTGTGGGGTGTCTGTGGGCCTGTTATGGAGGGAGAGAAGCTGTGGGTGTCTGTGGGCCTGGTGTGGAGGGAGAGCAGAGAAGCTATGAGGTGTCTGTGGGCCTGGTGTGGAGGGAGATAAGCTGTGGGGTGTCTGTGGGCCTGCTGTGGAGGGAGGGAAGCAATGGGGTGTCTGTGGGCCTGGTGTGGAGGGAGATAAGCTGTGGGGTGTCTGTGGGCCTGCTATGGGGGGAAAGAAGCTGTGAATGTCTGTGGGCCTGGGGTGGAGGGAGAGAACCTGTGGGCTATCTGTGGGCCTGCTGTGGAGGGACAGAAGCTGTGGGGTGTCAGTGGGCCTGTTATGGAGGGAGAGAAGCTGTGGGTGTCTGTGGGCCTGGTGTGGAGGGAGAGCAGAGAAGCTATGAGGTGTCTGTGGGCCTGTTATGGAGGGAGAGAAGCTGTGGGTGTCTGTGGGCCTGTTATGGAGGGAGATAAGCTGTGGGGTGTCTGTGGGCCTGCTGTGGAGGGAGAGAAGCTATGGGGTGTCTGTGGGCCTGCTGTGGAGGGAGAGAAGCTATGGGGTGTCTGTGGGCCTGGTGTGGAGGAAGATAAGCTGTGGGGTGTCTGTGGGCCTGCTGTGGAGGGAGAGAAGAGGTGGGGTGTTGGTGGGCTATGGGCCTTCTGTGGAGGGAGAGAATCTGTGTGTGTTTGGTCTATGAGCCTGCTGTGGAGGCAAGCAAGCTGTGGGTATCTCTGGGTTGTGAGCCTGCTGTAGAGTAATACAGGCCAGCCTGCAGCCACAAGCATCTCTTTAAATGTACAGCTGTAAAGATAAATGTACAGCTCTAAAGATAAATATACCGCTGTAAAGATAACAAGGCCCAGCCTGCAGACACAAGCATCTCATTATATGTACAGCTGTAAAGACAATACAGGCCAGCCTGCAGACAAATGCATCTCTTTATATGTACAGCTGTAAAGATAAATGTACAGCTCTAAAGATAAATGTACAGCTGTAAAGATAACACCGGCCAGCCTGCAGACACAAGCATCTCTTTGTCTGCACAGCTGTAAAGATAATACAGGCCATCCTGTACAGCTGTAAAGATAACACCGGCCAGCCTGCAGACACAAGCATCTCTTTGTCTGCACAGCTGTAAAGATAATACAGGCCATCCTGTACAGCTGTAAAGATAATACAGGCCATCCTGTACAGCTGTAAAGATAATACAGGCCAGCCTGCAGACACAAGCATCTCTTTAAATGTACAGCTGTAAAGATAAATGTACAGCTCTAAAGATAAATGTACAGCTGTAAAGATAATACAGGCCAGCCTGCGGACACAAGCATCTCTTCACCATCCACCATCATATACACTTCACTTTTACTTTATCTCCCTGCAGCTTTCTTCTCATCTCAACCATCATACCTGTGAGGGGAGCAGTTTTGAAATGCAGGGGCTGCCACCGCATGGCCTGGGACGAGTATTGGACCCCCACAATCCAAATGATCCATGTCCAGATTTCTGGTGCCAGGCAGGCCTTAATGGTTTTGAATAGCAGACAGGCAGGGGGAGAGGCACAGGCCCCTTGCAGGACTTAAAAGGGCTGTCCATTGAATGATGTCACAATATGTCTCAAGAGCCAAGAAAACGTCATCACAAAAAGCAACATTCCAGAAGGCGTTTTGTGGTTCTTGTTCTTAGAACCCCTAGAGTGGACCATTGTGCCCCCACCTCTCCTGTAATTCACCTTCACCGTTATAATGTGCTCACACTGGATGTACTGGATCATAGTGCCCACCCCCCGCTATGCTAATCTACTCATACCCTCTGTAGTGTATCATTACGTCTGCCTGCACTGTGTTTCACCATCACTGTGCTAATGTTCTCAATCACTCACTGAATCTTTGCCTCACTTTTTGTGATTCACTATTGCTCTACCAATGTACTCAGACTCCATGCAGACTTTGGCAGAGGGGGTTGCTCTGTCACAAAGGTGACGGTTATCCTGTGCGCTGCATTGCGATCCATTATAGCCTGTGGAGAGCGTAATACGGTGGACTGGATATACGGCAAGCTTGCGATGGAGTAGCCCCTCGGCCAAACTCTAAATCCGTCCCTGTATCTTTTTACCCTCCCCATGCTGTCTAATTTACTCAGACTCATCTTCTGGACTGATATACTGGAGCGCTTTCATGCTGTGCAGCACGCTGGTACCACTGCTGGTTAATAACGCCACGTTTATGGTGAATAAATAAACACCTTGGTGAGTCTATATCTCAACACAGTCTACCATCGATGGCTATTAATATTTATTGTAGCATTTCCTTGCGGCTTTACTGCTTCTGCTGAGGGCCTGCGATCCCTACACGTACAGCATTAATGAAGTGTCTGCTCTAGAACAGCCCATGGTGCAGGTGGAGTGGGATCCGGCTACGGCAAAGGGGACGGATATCCGATGGAAGAGGGGCGCAGGTGAACTGAATCATCATCAGAAAACTGGGTGCTTTTAAAAAAAAAAGGAGCAAACACACAAAAAGTGATGGGAGGAATGCTTGCAAAGAAAAGTTAGTCGGAGTAACATTCCAACCCAACGTTTTTCACTTGCTACGCCACTCGCGAAAGAGGCAATCGTTATGCAAATTAGTTCTGCCCCTGCTCCTCCTGGGAGCAGTGCACCCCGAAGTGTCGGGCACTGCCCCTCAAGAAGGAAACGCAAAGTGGTTTCAGCCATGTTAGGCCTTATCAGTGAGGTATAACTTGGATCCTAAAGGACCCTATAGCACAGCAGGCAAGGGACCCATATCTGGAAATATCCTGAGCCACTTAGGGTTTTATATCAACACACGGAAGGTGAAGGGACGAATGCTTACAAACAGTCTAACCATCACCAATCGCTCGAGGCAACAGTCCAACTCATCATTTCTCACCAGTGTGCCACTCTGGAGAGAGGCCCACTTTATGCAAATCAGTACTGACCCTGCTACTCATGGGAATAGTTTGGTGTTACATCAAATATACAAAAAGTGATGGGAGAAATGCTTGCAAATAGTCCGAACCATTGGCAATTGATCCGGCAAACATTCAAACCCATTGTTTTTCACCCCCGCCTGGTCCTTCTAGTCCTGTTGTTGGTTCCCCTGGATCTGGTATCCTGTATCCTCCTTGCCCTGGTGCTTTTGCCCACGGGTCTCCTAATGCCGCTATTCCTGGTTCTCCTGGTCCCCGTGTTCTTCATGATCCTAGTTCTCCTGGTCCATCAGTTCCGGGTTCTCCTGGTACCTTTGTACTCCTTCTTGGTCCTGTCCTCAAGGTCGTGGGCCTATTCTTGGTTAACCTGGTACCCCTCTTAGGTCTGGTCCTATTCCTGCTCCTCTCACTCACCCTGGTTCTATTAACCATAACACTTGTGGTACCAGTTTCCCTGGTACTGCACCTCTTGGGACATGATTTAGAGTTTGGCGGATGAGGTTATTCCATCACACACATGACGGATGTCCAGTCCGTGGTATAACAATCCCATTATATCCTATGGGCATCATAATACGTTGGACGGGATATCCGTCACGTTTGCCTGGCCTCTAAGTCAGGCCCCTGGTCTCTATCCTCCTGGTTCTGTTTTTATTGGCATTGGTAATATGTAAGGCATATACATTTAGAGAGTTCCAGGTTTCTTTCCCAGAGTTGCTACAAGTAAATCTCTGCTGAACTCATGTAATTTTCGTCTTGGTAATTTTGTGACATTTTGAGAACATTTCGTGAATTTACGTGTAATTTGCCAAACCAGCATTTGGCACAAACTTTTAGTGTAAAATGTGTCCTAGTGTCCATATTGGATGCATGGTCGCATTTAGTGCTAAAACAAATAGACCAAAAACACGAGCTTCGCAAAGAGTAGCTGCTATATTCTGGTCATTCGCATAGTTCCCTTGCGCTTGTGCTAAAACAAAATGCCATAAATGGGGAATAAATATGCAGTGTGGTGTAATAGCATAATTTGGGATATTTCTTGTTAAGAAACATAATGCAAAGTGTCTAAAACTTTGGGCCTGATTGAGAGTTGGGGGAGGAGTGACTCCTGGTCACAATAGTGACGGAAAAATCTAAATCCCATAGGATTTAACGAGATACCCGTCATCCATTTTGATGGAGTAACCTCTACGCCAAACTATAAATCAGGCCCTTTGTGAAATTTTGCCCAGGCATAATTCTAAGATTGTTAGAATGGTTTTATTTTGTTAGTTCTAAACAGCTATGACTATGTGGTAAATAAGGGTTATTTCTGTAATAACGCAGACATGTACACGTTATATTCTTACCAGGCATGCAAAGACCTACTTTCCTTATTTACAGAACTAAAAAATGACAAAAACCGCTTCTAGATCTTAGAATGTCTCTTTACAACTTGTGAAGTGACATTCTGCTTGTCTTTCCTTGCTCTGGGTTTGAGGTGTCTGTATGAGATTTGCATCAGGGTGTTAGGTTCCAGCTGTGATCCTATGACATACACTGCTTACCCACTGTTGCTGGACAATGGGAGAAGTTTTTTGGCCTTCAAGTGTGCCAGACCCAGGAGTAAAGGAACGTTGGAGAACGTCCTATTGCCTTGTAGGTGTCACTGCTTGTTTACTAACCTTCACCCACACTTCAGTGGGTCACAGTAAGATTCAGGGCGCAGTGGATTCCCCGTGGTCCAGCCCAGATCCGACTGAGTTTGCCTCTAATCCAGTGATGGCAACTTGGGGCCTGATTCAGAAATCGGCGACGGGTTACTCCGTCATAACAGTGACGGATATCCCGTCCGCTGAAATCTAACTCCCACTATATTCTATGGGATTTAGATTTCAGCGAACGAGACAGCCATCACCGCTGTGACAGAGTAACCCGTCCCCCAAGTTCTAAATCAGGACCTTGGTATTTTGCAGCTGCAAAGCCTGTGATTTTGCAAACATGAATGCAATACAGTTTTTTTTTAAACATTTGGCCCTTTGGTTCTCACAATTGGATAATAATAGTGTCTGATATTTCAGTGCCAAGCATAAGGTTGGTCTGTGGTGTCTGCTTCACAGATGGCCAATGTATTTACATATTATTCTGTCTGACATGTTTCCCGGAAAGACAAATCTCTGGTTTATCCTTGTGAATTATGAATCAGACACTCCTGCCCAGGCTTGTGGTGTCTAAATAAAAAGAACATGATTAATATTTAACAGGAAAAACTCACAGTCCAGATTTTAAATAAAAGGGGCATCGTTTGATAAGAGCAGAGGTTTGCGGCGGTGTTTCGGAGGGAGGTGGCTCAGTGGTAGAATCCCTTTGTGGCGTGGTTCGAGAGATGAGTGTTGGAGTCTGACTGTATCAAGATGAGTGTTACAATCTACGTGTTACAATCTACGTGTTACAATTGTGAGTGTGAGAACCTGAGTTCAACAATCTTGAAGGCCTGATTTAGATCTTGGCGGAGGGGAATACTCTATCACAAATGTGACGGACATCCTGTCTGCCGTATTCCAATCCCATTATATCCTATGGAGATCGTAATACGGCGGACGGGATATCCGTCTCGTTTGTGACAGAGTATTCTCTTACCCGAGATCTAAATCAGGCCCTGAATGTTACAAACTGACTGTTACAATCAAGAGCGTTACAATTCAAGTGTTCCAAACTGACTGTTACAATCAAGAGCGTTACAATTCAAGTGTTCCAAACTGACTGTTACAATTGTAAGGGTTACAATCTGAGTCCCTGGCACTACAGCCCTTCCCATAGAAAATAACGGATGCAGAGACTTAAAAAAGGACCGCCATAGAAATAATGCTGAATTTTTTTTATTTATTTCAACGTTTTAAAAAATATGTACATTTAAATAAATGTAAAAAAAAGTTTATTTTTAAACATTAAAATAACCATTTGTATTTAATAACAAATGTCATTTTATCCTTAAATTAAATTGATTTAAATTAATAGTGTGTATAACTTTTACTATTTTTTCCGTACTTATTAAATAATTACAAACATTTTACTTTAGTAGGGGTGTTTTCTAAATAAATCTTTAAAATGCTGTTTTCAATTTAAATTATTATATTCAAATTAATCAAATATTTATTCAAAATTAAGTTGATAGTGATGCACCCTGTTTATTTTGTTCTATGTTTAAAATGAATATATGACATTACTTGACATTAATATTTGCCGTAAAAATATTTGTACTTTTTTTTTTTTTTTTTATCTAATAAGCCTTATTACTTTTCCCTATACTCATCCAGGTGGGAAATCTCTGCCTATATGTGAAAAGTTACTAGCAGTCACTTTACACTCATAAATCAGGCTGTACCCCCTGAATACAGGGGGTGAGGAAATGTCAGTCTGCACTTGAAAGTAAGTTTACATTTGTAAATGCAGAATAGTCAGATATAAGCGCAAACTCACATGTGCAGATGTACTTATGTGTAAGTTATCTTTGTGAGGAGATCTGAGTGTTACAAGTGTGATTTTTACAATCTGAGAGTTAAATCTACCTGCAGGAGGATGTTTCATCTCGCTCCTGAAAGCCCTATTAAGAGACTTCCAGGCGCGGAGAAAACAATATCTGACGAGGCCAAGTGGAGATCATTCCGAACCCCCCACACCACCTGTGGTACTTGTTGGGTGGGACGTTCGTCCGCATTAGTTCAGAACGGGTGACGTTGCGTGAATTGTTTAGACTACATGCAGTCATTAGAATTCCTGTGATTTGCATGTGGTCGGGACTTCGGGGAGGAGCCAATGGAGGGACCGCTGCATGAGAGTGGGATGAGATGACCGGAAGTTGAGTAGAGCAAACTCTGAAAAGAGAATATTCAGTAAAGACACTGACGGGCGGTGTGGTGGATGGCTGTAGAATCTTATGGCCTGATTTGGACCAGAATTGGGATTCGGTTGCACCACCAAGGCGCGTCAGCCGCGGACCCAAGAAGTTGACAGTCTTCTGCCTGCCCTATTTAGATGTTACAGCTCTGCAAGCGGATTGACATTAACGTCCAAATACGGCGGACGGAAGACCATCGACTTGAAGGTCTTCTGGGGACTGCGGCCGACACGGCTTGGCGCTGCGACTGCCAACATCTAAATCAGGCCCCTAGTGCCAGAGGGTAAGTTTGGCCGTGTCTGAGATGCTTTAGTCATGCATGGAACACTGCTGTTGTGTGTGCGAGGTGTGTGATTGTGTGTATGATTATGTGTGAATGTGTACGCGTGTGTGTGATTTTGGGGTTCACACAGCCTTTAGTACCCGCTGGAGGAGGATATAAAGCTGGTAGACCAGAATTGTGGACCTGATGCTGTAAGTGAAGGCCTGACATGTCACCCATCAGACTGCTTCCTTCCCCTCTAGCTTCAGCAGTCTGCTAGCAGGAAGTGAACCACCATATACCTTGTTAATGTAGCGCATGCAGGTGACGTGTTAGAAGGAGGGAAGAGAAAGCTCGTCAGACAGGCTGGGGCTAGGCCTGAGTGGAAGGTGCCATGTGAAGCTCTGGTAAACGCATGAAATGCAAACAGAGTGGCCACCAGAGCTGCAGTGAGAGAGAGGATACAGTTATTACAAAGGTGACCTAAAAAATGGACCAAGATTCCACCTGCTGACCGGGAAGTAAAGTACATGACCTGGATCTAAAAACCTGACCCGGAAGGAAGTACCTGAGCCAGATGTAATTCCGAGTCACTGAATCAGTGTATCTGGGAGACCTCAGGGGGCGCGTAAAAGGTAACTGGTGGGTTAGTTACGTAAAACCTGGAGCCAATGTTGTCCTATAGGAAATTCTGTTGTGTGTACATTGCAGGTACATGGGGTGTGATCTGCACTCAGTTTGAAAACAAAGGTCCTCTCTCAGAGGGCAGACTAAGCAACGGAGCTCCATTTCAATGGGTCAAAAGCCATGTCAGGGTTCCCAGGTCCATACGTGATGTGCTGCTCCAGTCCCGGGTTATTCTTTGAATTCTGGGACTCGTGGTCTTGTTTATCACATTATAAAAGAAGACTACAAGTCCCAGAATCCATAGGGAAAAAAACCTGGACTAGAGCAGCACATCACACATGAACCTGGGGAACTTAGCAGCCATGGGTGAATATATTTGAACCCCCAGAGGAAGGGCCCTTGCCCTTAACCAATACTTCTGCCTGTCTCTCAAAAGTACATCCCTTCCAGGCGGTACTAAGAGGCCCAGGACAGACAACTATGAAAGGTTCAAAGGCAGAGAGGGGATTGGTTCCACCTCTCAGCCAGGTGACTAGATAATATGTGACGAGGCAACTCTGCTAACAGCACCACCACCGTCGAAGACCCCCTTCCCCACCCTTCTGGCATGTGGGGGCCCCCACAGGCTTCCAGCAGCACCCCATCTGTGGCACGGTTCCAGCATTCAGGGCTTTGCTAATTCAAAGAAGGTGCCCTCCTCCCACCTCAATAGTGTTTTAGTGAACACGACAAGTATCACAATAACTCAGGAGACTGCTGGCTGTGCCAATAAAGGGCAAGTGTTAGAGAAGTGTGTTACCAGAATTTGCCATAAAATTAAAATGTTTATTATGCAAACAGTAGTGCATTGTGGGTGGCTGCTCTCTTATAAATGTTTGCTACAAGCTGTGCAGGGCCAGAGCTGGTTCTCTGGAGGCCCTGCTGTGGAGCGCCATTCAGACCAGTGGGCCTGCTGGGTCACACTGTTCGGTCCTAAATGGCTGCCAGGAACTACTATCAGCAAAGGATCTGTGGGACCTGAACCCGCGCCAACTGACACTTAAAACGGGTATCAAGAAACGTACCGGCCTCTGGTCCTTCCATGCAGAGAGAGCAATGCTAGCCAAATGCAGACATGCATGGGTGGTGATCAACTCATATCAGCTGGCGTCCCCCACCCCCATACCTAGCCCGCCAATATTCCACTCCTTTATAAGATTTATGGGTCTCAGGTTGGGTGAGTGGCTTTTTCTGAAGCACTTAGGCGACTGGTGCCGTCCAATGGAAGACATCAAATGTAGGGGCTGTGGCCAGAGGGATGAATCCCTTGAGCACCTCGATGGCCTTTGCCCATCCCTAGTGGAAGAGCGCAGGAACAATCTTCCGGGAGAGTGGAACCGGCTGGGAATTCGATCGTGCAGGCAGGGAGTCGTAGGAGCACTTAATCCTGAGACTACAGCCCTGAGTATCCAACTGACCAAATTTATTCATCTTGCACCCCTTAGCCGCCCCCTAACGTCGCCATGTGTGCGCCGTATTTAACAAACGGCGCACCATGGTGGTAGTTAGGGAATCAGCATCAAAAGTTTTGATGTTAGTTTATCGCTTTGCGGGGTTATCATCAAAAATGTTGGTGCTAATCCTGCAAAGCGCATAGAGGCCCATTGAAAATAATGGGAGCCTAATTTTAATGCCTGCTCTGAGCAGGTGTTAAAAATGCAGAATAAATGAGGAATTAAGTGGCACAAGGGGTTACAAAGTGGCGCAATGCATGCACTGCACCACTTTGTAAATATGACGCATGGAAAAATCCACGTTAGCGCCGCCTTAGCGTAAAATAAATTACGCTATGTTGGTGCTAAGGTGGCGTTAGACGCTCGTAAATATGCCCCTTAGTTCTCCAGCTGGCCCATAGGTGACTTTGTAAATGAATCTCCTTCTAGTTCTAGTCGATGTGCTGTCAGTCGGTTTTTATGTTTAGTATTAAACACGCCACCGGTCTCTCTCAAAAGGCGAACGGCGTGGGTAGCCATCGCCTGCGGTCAGTCTTAGTGAAGGAGCTGGTCATAATCAGTTGTCGTCTTGAGCAGTGGGGTGCCATCCAAGAGTATAATCAGTGCTTATCAACATTAATAGACCCTCATCCAAGCATTTGCACTTTCTGTTCTCAGCCTGCCTCTCGTTGGAACCTGTTGATGAAGGGTATCTACATGTCTATTACTTAATTGGATTTTTTTCATATGTTCTAATATCTCGCTAATTTTTGTAAAACAGACTGGGCTTATCATTATTGTATATTATAAACCTTTTAATTAACTATATTCAATAAACACTCATTTGTTCATTAGTGCACTGCATGTTGTAACACAGCATAGACAACGACAGAAAAATATACGTATGTCTCTGCACATCATGTCTGGGTCTCAGGTGTCCCGGTGAGGTGGGTATATTTCTTCTCCTGGCACAGTACTCTCCTGAGGCGTGAACTTAGGGACCATGGTCCAGATGAACTAAGAAACAGGTTGCAGAAAGTGGCCACAAACAGGGCATCGACTTTTCGCAACTTGTCTTTGATTTTGTGATATGGCCTACGTAGTACTAACATGATGGGTCGCAAAATATACATTCTCAGGGGGTGGCAGACCAGCGGATCATGATTTGTGAAACCTTGTGATTGGCTTCAAGCATGCAGATGGTGGCCCGCAAGGAACAGCAGACCACCATCTCTGTGTTTTTAGTCCTAAAGGGAACCTTTTTTTAAAGCAGTCTGTTTTCCTTAAAGGAATCAGTGCTGCTTTTAAAAAGAAAGTTTCTTGTTTGTCTGGACTGCTGCCTACCCCCCCCTTGAGATCGACGACTCCATTCACAATGGGGAAGGTGTCCCAAACATACATCTACCCTTTTGAGAATCAGTTGCCCTCTCCTTTGAGGAGTCTGTAACTCACCATTGGTTTGCACAGGCAGTTGTGGTTGCAAACAATTGATACATGCCATGTCAAATCACAAATAGGAGATGACAACCCTTCCATGCTCCTTTCGAACTGCAGTTTGGCATGAGTTGCTAAATTAATTTTGCAAGTCCGAAATGATTTTCTAACTTGAAAATGGGTTTGATGCAGACCCAAAGGCCTTTTTATGCTTGCAAACCCTGTGGTTTTGCAAACAGCTGAGTCAGAAGGTAGAAATGACTTTGTATATCTGGCCCCATATTCAACAGTCAGAGTTGAACCAGCAGGAGTGACTGATACATTTATACGGATCAACACATGAATGAATTCCTGCCTTATCTGGTCAAGGGGCAAGAATAAACAGAACTGTAGCTAGGGAGGAGCGAAAACTCAATATGTAACCGTCTGTTTGTGCATGCCCAAGTCTCTGAAGGTTTGACATATAATTCAGTATTATTTGGCATCATGAGGCCTTAAATTACTTGAAAATTAGTAATACATTTAAAGTTGTTCCGAACAAGGCAACCCTAAATATGTTTTTCATAGGCCCCCAAAAATCCTTAAAATGGGCCTGTGTGCTCTTTGCGCACTTCTCTGACCGGCCACCACATGTTGCTGCAGCAGCATGAAAAGTTTCCTCTCTCTTTTCAAAACTGACCCGTTTCTTTGGGTCACTATGTGTTACAACCGCTCTGCTGCCTCTCTGCTCCACGTAGGACCTTTATTGAGGCCTTACTTGTGGCCAGTTGGGGTCATTCCCGTAGTGATGCTTACTTCCACCAAAGACCTCAGACACTTCTCTTCTCTGTCTGACCACTATGGCTATCTGCCCCGTTCCACCTGAGGCTCAACCAATAGGATCCTCCTCCTTACCACTAGGGGTCACTGGTGCACAAGGGTCACTGGTGCACATTGTCTGCTCCCTCTGCTTTGAGGACCTAAGAGCTTCCATGATCTGATGACCAGTGCACGTTCCCGGCCCCACTGGTGCATAATTGGTCTATCCTTCTAAACCCCAGGAAGGGACATTCTTGTGCAACCGTCTCTGCTTGCTGTCTACAAGTCCTGAGATGATGGCATACCCTGACCGGCCACTAGGCGTCACTGCCACCCTACACTCTTTCACTCCCTCCTTCCAGAGCCCAACTTAACCCCTGACTTAGAGCTTGTTTGTAACTGAAATTCCTCTGATTTGTAAAAGAATAGCTAAACCAGAAGCAAATCCTTGTAGAGATAACCTCTGATGCATACCCACACAGTGGAAGAAATACTCTTACCTCATATCTCCTTATACTAATCCACCACTAATCCTTTTTGGGTTCCGGAGTAGCGTGCAACTCACCAACAAGCGCTTTGATGCCTCATCTGGGGTAGTAAGCACTACATAAATACAATTGCAATTTTTTGGGAGTGGCAGATCTTCCATTGCCATCCAACTCTCCCCAGGCCATTGCTGTTAGTGATCCACCCTCCCCATTCCGACCAATCACAAGGTAGCAAGGCCAGATGGACACTCCACTCAGCCAATGACTGCAGCAGTGAAGCAGTGGGTGGGTACTCACGTGCGTACAGAAGCGCTCGGGTGGCTCTCCGCAGGTGATCCCCGCCGGCTCCACCTTCACCAGCACGTACTCCTTCATGGCCACGGGCTTGGGCTGGCAGGCGTAGAACTCCCAGGAGGGGCCTTCGTCGGACGTGACCCAGGATTTACAGATGTCATAGTAGCCCATGGCTAGCGGAAGGAAGTGTAGCAGAAAGGCCACCAACGAGAGCATGTCCGCCGGCTCCGCGCGCAGGGTGGTCACCGAGAGTCCTGAGGGGGGCAGCGGCTGCCACGTCAGGAGCCACAGTCATGGAAGCGCCTCATGAGAGGGGGCAGGGGGCGCTGGTGGAAAGGTGGATTATGGATGAACAGATGTGCTCCCCATGGATAGAGAGGTGGGAGGGCCCGGGGGCGGGGGCGGAGGGCAGTTGCCAGCTGGAATAAATGACACGAGGGGCGCTTGCCCACCCCGAAGGGGACAGGGGCGCTTGCCCACCTGAAACCACCCAAAATGTCCCTTCTCTCCGTGCGCACCTGAAATCACCCAAAATATTACTTCTTTCCTTGCGCACCTGAAATCACCCAAAATGTCCCTTCCCTCCTTGGCCACCTGCAATCACCCAAAATGTCCCTTCCCTCCTTGACCACTTGAAACCACCCAAAATGTTCCTTCTTTCCTTGCGCACCTGAAATCACCCAAAATGTCCGTTCCCTCCTTGGCCACCTGCAATCACCCAAAATGTCCCTTCCCTCCTTGACCACTTGAAACCACCCAAAATGTTCCTTCTTTCCTTGCGCACCTGAAATCACCCAAAATGTCCTTTCCCTCCTTGGCCACCTGAAATCACCCAATATGTCACTTCTTTCCCTACGCACCTGAAATCACCCAAAATGTCCCTTTTCTCCTTGCCCACCTGAGTCACCCACAACTGTCCTTTCCAAAGCCCCTTTTTTGTTTTTTGTTTTGTTGTTGTTGTATTTTGTATTTGTTTCAGGCACCGGAGTTGGGCCTAGACTTCCGACTTTAGCTCTCCAACCTTGCGCGTCGGGGAGTGTGTTTCCGCTCCGGGCATCCTCCAGTGCCGGGCGCGCTTCGCCACGTGCCAAGCACAAAGGTGTGGATTTGTCGTCCTTGCCACGGTGCGTTTAGCTGCAGATATTTACGAAGCCTCGCGTCGGGTGGATGTGCTATCTGGGAATAAATGCCTCTGTGCGATCCGAGGGTGTCACCTGGAAGTGACAACCTGCGTAGCCGGGGTTGGCAGGTTTTCCAGGAGGTGGCGGGACTTTTTTCCGTCTTCCGCACACAAAATGCCCACCATCTTCCAGAAAAATATAGGTTTATGTATTCTCCAGGTAGGGAGGAGGGGAAAGAGGGTCTGATTCTGGATTAGACGGGGGGCTGCGGGGGCTCATCAGTTACTGCCGCCTCCTGAGGGAAGTGGTCCTTAGACTGTCTTGGCACTGCCCAGCTGACCTGGCTGCCATGGTGGGCCCGGACTGGGCAGAGGGCGGGTGGCCAGCACCTGCAAGGGAAAAAACAACATGTTAAGTGTCTGAGAAAAAACACACTGAAAGCAAACATGCAACAGGAGTTCAAGGCATGCCTTCTCGCGCCCAACTACAGGCAGTGCTTCAAATGGGCAGGTGCTGTCCGGTACTCGGCACATGCACTTCTTCAATTTGAAAAGGAGAGCACCTGCACTTCTTAGCACTGACGAAATACATGTAATGGGAGAGTACTGGCATTTCTGAGCACTGCTCCAGTACATGTAATGGGAGAGTACCGGCACTTCTAAGCACTGCTGCAGTACATTTAATGGGAGAGTACTGGCACTTCTAAGCACTGCTGCAGTACATTTGATGGGAGCGTAATGGCACTTCTAAGCACTGATGCATCACATGTAATGGGAGAGTACCTGCACTTCTCAGCACGGCTGCAATACATTTAATGGGAGAGTACTGACACTTCCCAGCACTGCTGCAATTAATTTAATGGGAGAGTACCGGCACTTCTCAGCACTGCTGCAGCACATTTAATGGGGGAGTACCGGCACTTCTCAGCACTCCTGCAGTACATTAAATGTGGGAGTACCGGCACTTCTCAGCACTGATGCAATAAATGTAATGGGAGAGTACCTGCACTTTTCAGCACTGCTGCATTGCTTATAATGGGAGAGTACTAGCACTACTGCAGTACACGTAATGCGAGATTACCTGCACTACTAGAGTACATTTAATGGGAGAGTACCTGCACTCTCAATAGTGCTGCAGTACATTTAATGAGAGAGTACCTGCACTTCTCCGCACTGCTATAATACATGTATTGGGAGAGTACCTGCACTTCTCAGCACTGCTGCAATACATGTATTGGGAGAGTACCTGCACTTCTCAGCACTGCTGTAATACATATATTGGGAGAGTACCTGCACTTCTCAGCACTGCTGTAATACATGTGTTGGGAGAGTACCTGCACTTCTCAGCACCGCTGGAATACATGTATTGGGAGAGTACCTGCACTTCTCCGCACCGCTGGAATACATGTATTGGGAGAGTACCTGCACTTCTCCGCACCGCTGTAATACATGTATTGGGAGAGTACCTGCACTTCTCCGCACTGCTGTAATACATGTATTGGGAGAGTACCTGCACTTCTCAGCACTGCTGTAATACATGTATTGGGAGAGTACCTGCACTTCTCCGCACTGCTGTAATGCAGTGGAAACAGCTGCTGAATGTTTTTTTGTTTTACATTGTGAAGTAGTGGGTCAGAGAGCTTTGCAACTTTGCACACCCTTGGGTAGTCGTCAATGGACCGCTTCATGTCAGTAGATATGAAAGGACTGCTAGATAATGCTAGATCTTGAAAGCATTTTCAATAGTGTTAGATGTTTGATAGTGTTAAATACGGGAGTCTAGTCTTGTTTGATAGTGGTCAGTAGTGTTAGATGTTCAAAGCCTGTTGGAGAGTGCTAGATGCTTGATGGTGCTAGATCTGAAAAGACAACTAGATAGTGTTAGATGCTCAAAGCCTGTTGGACAGTGCTAGATGCTTGACAGTGCTAGATCCTGTAAGCCTACTGGACAGTATTAGATGCTCAAAGCCTGTTGTAGATTGCTAGATGCTTGACAGTGCTAGACCCTATAAGACTGATGGATAGTGTTAGACGTTGAAAGCCTGTTGAATAGTGCTAGATGCTTGATAGTGCTAGATAGTGTAAGCCGACTGGTTAGTATTAGATGCTGAAAGCCCGTTGGAGAGGGCTAGATGCTTGATAGTGCTAGATCTTGTAAGGCTATTGGATGGTGTTAGATGCTGAAAGCCTGTTGGATAGTGCTAGATGCTTAATAGTGCTATATATTGTAAGGCTATTGGATGGTGTTAGATGCTGAAAGCCCGTTGGATAGTGCTAGATGCTTGATACTGCTAGATCGTGTAAGGCTATTGGATGGTGTTAGATGCTGAAAGCCCGTTGGATAGTGCTAGATGCTTGATATTGCTAGATCTTGTAAGGCTTTTGGACGGTGTTAGATGTTGAAAGCCCGTTGGATAGTGCTAGATGCTTGACAGTGCTAGACCCTATAAGACTGATGGATAGTGTTAGACGTTGAAAGCCTGTTGAATAGTGCTAGATGCTCAATAGTGCTAGATAGTGTAAGCCGACTGGTTAGTATTTGATGTTGAAAGCCCGTTGGAGAGTGCTAGATGCTGAAAGCCTGTTTGATAATGCCAGATGCTTGATAGTGCGAGATCTTGAAAGACTATTGGACTGTGTTAGATGTTCAAAGCCTGTTGGATAGTGCTAGATGTTCAAAGCCTGTTGGATAGTGTTAGATGTTCAAAGCCCGTTGGATAGTGCTAGATGCTTGATACTGCTAGATCTTGTAAGGCTATTGGACGGTGTTAGATGTTGAAAGCCCGTTGGATAGTGCTAGATCTTGTAAGGCTATTGGATGGTGTTAGATGCTGAAAGCCCGTTGGAGAGTGCTAGATGCTGAAAGCCTGTTGGATAGTGCTAGATGCTTGATACTGCTGGATCTTGTAAGGCAATTGGACGGTGTTAGATGTTGAAAGCCCGTTGGATAGTGCTAGATGCTTGACAGTGCTAGATTTTGAAAGACTTTTGGACAGTGTTAGATGCTGAAAGCCCGTTGGATAGTGCTAGATGCTTGATACTGCTAGATCTTGTAAGGCTATTGGACGGTGTTAGATGTTGAAAACCCATTGGATAGTGCTAGATGCTTAACAGTGCTAGACCCTATAAGACTGATGGATAGTGTTAGACGTTGAAAGCCTGTTGAATAGTGCTAGATGCTCGATAGTGCTAGATAGTGCAAGCCGACTGGTTAGCATTAGATGCTGAAAGCCCGTTGGAGAGTGCTAGATGCTGAAAGCCTGTTGGATAATGCTAGATGCTTGATAGTGCGAGATCTTGAAAGACTATTGGACTGTGTTAGATGTTCAAAGCCTGTTGGATAGTGCTAGATGTTCAAAGCCTATTGGATAGTGTTAGATGTTCAAAGCCCGTTGGATAGTGCTAGATGCTTGATACTGCTAGATCTTGTAAGGCTATTGGACGGTGTTAGATGTTGAAAGCCCGTTGGATAGTGCTATTTCTTGTAAGGCTATTGGATGGTGTTAGATGCTGAAAGCCCGTTGGAGAGTGCTAGATGCTGAAAACCAGTTGGATAGTGCTAGATGCTTGATACTGCTAGATCTTGTAAGGCTATTGGACGGTGTTAGATGTTGAAAGCCCGTTGGATAGTGCTAGATGCTTGACAGTGCTAGATTTTGAAAGACTATTGGACAGTGTTAGATGCTGAAAGCCTGTTGGATAGTGTTAGATGTTCAAAGCCTGTTGGAGAGTGCTAGATGCTCGATAGTGCTAGATCCTGTAAGCCTATTTTTGTTTATGTCAGATGCATATATGCTTTGAACTGCTTTAAGTATAAAACCTCTGTGTCACGAGTGTAACACAGACTTGTTTTGTGAGGTAGCTCAAAGCCCGCCCCTTTTCAATGCAAACTTAATGCTGTGATTGGCTGTCTGCTCCAGTGATTCTCATCTACCTAGAACCACACCACCCATCTCAGTTTTAGGTCTGGCCATTGAGACAGTCTTGCTAGAACAAACACTTTATATTATACATACATCGAGGGGCTTTTGGTCAGCAGGCTTTATCTGTGGCCTGTTAAATTGCCACCCACATGTTCCTTCCATCATCACAGCACACAGCATGTGGTAATGACTCCGCCCACTTTGTCCCTTGGTTCCCTTCACTTTCAATAACGTCAAAAATCCTGTGCACGTTGTTCACATCTATTTGAAAATAGTTCCTTCCTCTTCAGTGACAAAGCTGCATTAAATGCACCTTTTATTTTATGCATTTTGGATATTAACTTTAAATACCACTGTTTATTTTGCCTGCACTGTGGTTGCCTAGGGTGATTTACTTTCTGTCTCCTTTTTAAAGGTATAAAGTGTTTCAGTAACATTGCAGCTGCCTGTGATTAGAGTGTTTGGCTATGTAGCGATTTAGTGTTGTCTCTTTAACAAATAATTATTAAACATGCATGGCACAAGTGAAAGGTTTGGTACTTTAAAAACATCATTTGTGAAGCACCCACATCAATGAACCATCTTTAAATGTGAAATGTCTAATGCAAGCATGTGGCAGCCATGTTTAGGCTTTTTTCCCCAATACAAAATGTATAGAATTACCCACTGCACAGCTTACCAAGGCCAGACAGATTGCCTTTCCAATTTTAGTGTGAGTTTGGGATTTCTCTCTCCTTTGATTTTAGCTCTACATATTTCACTAGAATCATGGGGTGGAAGATGTTGAGGTGAGACCTAGGAGGGGGGCGAGATATTCCATTCTGCCTGCATAATGGGTGAAATTTTGGCCACTCTGCGTTACTCTTTATTTCTGAGGTCTAGCCAAGTTTCACCAAGCGCTGTGTGGTGGAATTTTTCTCCCGGGAGGATGCAGAATAGGCAAGCTGGAGGGTGAGATTTGGCGTCCCCTAGCGTGATTTTCTAACACAGGCGATTGGTGGCGTTTGTGAGCAGTCCTGGGCAGAGGGCGCCCGTTCGAGTAGATTTGCTTCCACTCGAGTAGAATTTCTAATCAAGCGGGAGCAAAGTGGTTGCACGTTCTTGCTCAACGCAAGGTGCAATTCATGCTGAGTTTCAGCTCTGCTCACGCTACTGGCATAAATTGCAGTGCGCGCTGCATATTTTCCGCCCCGGGAGAAATTCCACAGAATCTCGCGGAGTTTTTTTCTGCAACTCCGTGGAATTCAGCGTAGTAAAACTCCACAAGTTCTGCCCACCCATAGAGAGACCACCCGTCTCTATGCCCCAGCGTTCTTGCCACCCGGTGCAGGTAGGCACCAGTGTGGATGCCACTTTTCCAAGTGCCTGTACGGTTTTCAGTATTCCTTTCATAGCGCCAAGTTTACTGGAGCCATACGGGTAACAGGAGTTAAATTGCCCATGAGGTTTGAGCGAACTATTCACATTATTAAGTAGTTAGCAGGCATGTGGTTTATTTTCGGCATATTCATGTGTATGTTTCTTAAAATCAACAAAAATAAGGTGTGATCACAAGTACGCAGGCTCTGACGCACACCCGGCTTGCGTCACAATTCACTTTTTTTACCTGATACACATCAGACATTTTAAGCTTCTAAGCGCTTGTCGGCTCGCGTTCTTCCTCAAGGCGCACCCACAGACTGTGTCGAGAAGATGAAGGGGGACAGCCTTTTGGGCGAAGGTTGTGACAAAGCCTGTAGGTCTGGTTCGGTCTTTCTATCTTTGCCTCGACAGGCGCATATTTTATGCGTTTAGTCCAGCTGAATCCACTGACAGCATGAAGACACGCTGCTGTCTGCACAATCTGCTCAGCATAGGCACGTAGGGTGGACACTACACTTTTTGTGTTGTGTGGTCAGAGTAGGTGTCCACGTAGACTCTAAAAGCAACACTCTTTTTAATGTGCTGGGAGCCGGGGTACACATCAACTCTAGACCAGGGGTCTTCAAACTGGGGGGCGGGCCCCCCTCGGGGAGCCTCAAGTGATCCCATGGGAGGCGCCAGGCTCTGGCCAAAAGCAGCATTATAGAGCTAACAGGGCTTTGTTTTGAGCAGAAACATGTTATTGCATTTTTTAAAAGGCAACAGTACTTAACAGCAATGTTTAAATAAGTCTAGACACATTTAAACATTGGCAGCTTTAAAAAATAATTGTGAAAAATTCTGACGGGGGCCCAATGGTTTTTATTTTTCAACTGGGGGGGGCACGGCATCAAAGAGTTTGGAGACAACTGCTCTAGACAATGCCTTCTTTGCATTATATGCATTATATTGTCAAGTACTAGCTGAAGCGGTCACCCCTCCTTCCTTTGCTTAGAGGCTGTGGGTAAGGGCGACCCCTTCTGGCACGTACACTGTGTGTCCCGGGTGTAACACGGGTTAGAGAGAGGATGCCGCCTGAAAAGCAGCACCTGACAGCATAGTGGGGAAAACGTCAAAAGGTACAAAAATTCTACAAGGAGCTGGACCCCAGCTTCTGGACTGTGCTCGCGAGGCTGGGTAAGATCAGGAAAGGATGAGAACTAGGGCTCGACAGAAAAACACTATATAGCAGATGAGGAACACTGGCACACAGAGAAAACGCCCTTTATAGAGACGGAGAACAGGAACCACCTGACAGGAAAAGGCTGGCCTGAGAACAGGAAACATAACAGGAAGGGGCTGGCCTTACAGCTAGAACCAAGTGGCAGAAAGGAACTGATCATATTGGAATGGTGTTCATGTTTGGTGGCCATCTTGGAATGGAGTTTCGCTAAAGTGGAGTTGAAATGATGCTTCCCGCTTACGCTTGTGCCCGTCGCTGGCCTAGAACCATGAGACGTACAAGCGCGCATGCAGACTGCAAGACTTCAACTACTTGTATCTTGTGCTTGGTGAAGTGAGAAATACAAATCACAAACACAACACTGTTTGTAAAATCAGGCTAGTGTAGGTATGCACATAAATTGTGACTAATGTGCAGTCTAGATCGTGATTGGTGCCTCTGAAGACATAGACGGAACTAACCTCAGCACATTGTTAGTGTGGAATTGCACAGACTGCAAGCAAGGCACACAACGAAGAACAGAGTGTGCACATTAGGTACTTTTTGTATTGTGTTCAGTGACTTCAGATGCCCAGATTATTGAACCATACTCTACTGTGAGCTTAGTGTAGTTATTGCATTGTATTGCAATAGTATTTATATAGCGCTTACTACCCCTGACGAGGCGTCAAAGCGCTTTTCGGTGAGTAGCACACTACTTCGGAACCCAAAAGAAATTAGTTGTGGATTAGTATAGGGAAATATGAGTTCAGTATTAGTATTATTATGAGTTAATTTGAGCCGCGGATATGTGAGTTTGTTAGTTGGAGTGACTGGAGTAATGGAGGGATAGAGGAGGGAAGAATCCAGAAGTGTTAATTGGGAGTTAATAGTAACAGGATGAGGCTTGGGATGAGTAAACGGGGGATAGAGGACAGACTTACTATAGACTACCGGAAGCCTATAGCCGATGTCCTATCATTCACTTGAACATTCCACCCATCCAGAGCAGACTAATGCATATTAAACATGGAGAAACAGAGAGAAACACTGGATTTGTGGAGCACATGTCCTTTTTTAGCCAGCACTGGAGTTTCATTGTCGTGAGACGTGATGTTGGTCGTAGTGATTTCTGTATCGTCTGACGAATCAGTGTGTTCAGATTGTGCCTCAGTGCTCTGTGTATCATCTGATAACTCAGACCCAGGTTTATCACAGTATTGTGTTGCTCTTGTGTGAAGCGTGTTTTTGCAAGGAAAATACAATACTGCATTTACCAGGCAACACCAGGCCACTTTGCGTGCCCTGCGTTGCTTGCTAAATCTGGAGTAATGCAAGGCAGCGCAAATCACTGCCTTACGTTACTTTTCCCTGTCAGGGTGTTCTATAGGTTGTGCATGGGTGTTCCCACGTATTTACCAATGGATTTTGTAGCATTCCCAGATTTGCCAAGACTGGTAAACCTGGGAAAACGTTGAAATGCGACTCCTTCCCAGGTGTTACGTAGAGAAATATGGTTATTTCCCCTCGTAGTGTCCTCTTTCTAAGTGTTCTGCATTACGCAGCACACTAACAAATAGGAAAAGCCTCGGAGGATTGTTGTTGTGCAGGAAGGTTCCTCTGCTTGCACAAAACAATCCATCCTGCAATGCAGGCTTCCTCGCACCATGGCGCAAGGGTGCCTGCGTCGGCGCTAAGCAGCAGATTGTGTACCAGCGCAGGTAGAGAGCGGGAATGTGTCATATAAACATCACGCATTCCTGTCCTCTCTCTTTCCTCCAGTGTAGCAAGTTTTCTTGCTGAGTTTCGTGAAAGATTGATAAATCTGGCCCTAAGTTTGTTTAGCATACACCACAGTAAACACACTGATAACTCCGTGTGTTCAGGGTCGCCGCAGTGATCTGCGTCTTATGGGGTAACGCATTTTAAGTATACCCTTTAAAACCGAAGGGCACAAATGTACTTTTTGGCTTTGTAAGCCCTTCAGAGAGAAACATGTGTCAACTATTACATGGTTTCCGTGCAGTGTAGATTCAGGAGTAAGTTATGTAACTAATGCACAAATAATGACGTAACGGAGAATTACTAATTAAATAATAATGATTTATATATTTTTTCTCAGATTCTCAATCTTTTCTCAGATCCTCAATCTTTTCTCATATTGTTTAATGGTTGCCACAGATGCCTGGATGAATTGCACAATCTTGTTCACTACGCTCTCATGTTTTAATCTTTTGCAATTGTTCAATTAACCGTGCAAATGAAGTTTGGTTTGATGCAAGATCCGGAATCTAAAAGTACTGAGAAATCTTTGTTATCACTAATCTTGATTTTGAAAAAACAAGTTTACATTTCCACTAACCTTGATGCCATTTGCACCCCACAAAGAACACACAACAAACACCATTCAGGCGGGGCAAGGCGGCTTGGTGTGTAATATGCCAAGTGAAGTGCGTTGTACAGACGTCCCTAATTGGGGGGGGGGGGGTTTAAATGAGACTCTCCCACAATACACTAGGCTCCAACAGTCCAAACTTCATTAAGCTCTGCAGCTGGTAACGAGGAGCTATGCTGCGGTGGCCGAGCTGCCTAGTTTCAAACTTCAATCTGGGACCCCATCAAGAGACTAAGGGATGGAGTTTGCCTTCAGAAGGAAAAAACAGTTAACCGCACATGCTTAAAGGTGTTTCCTTCTTTGTCATGTAAATGTTTTGTTTCACTCTTCAAGCTCATGCGTGTTTACACCAGACACTGTTCTCAAAGCATCATTTATTTGAGGAGAGTTCAGAAGAACCCCAAAGATAATGCACCCCTTAACAGAAAGTGTACTGTACTGTTCTCCACTGGCTGTTTCCTACTGTTAGGAAGTACTTCTGGAGGCCCCATGGTGGGAACAGATGACTCCTGAACATAAGTTTTATACATGACCGAGGGCACATGCACGAGGGCCAGCTTTTCATGCAAGGACCATGTACGCCTGGGATAGTTACTGCTGCAGAACATCACCTGTTTTACACAAACTCTTTTGTCCTCAGACACAGAAAGGGCAGTGTTAATAAAAGTGAACCACCGCTTCCGTGCAAGACCAGATCACTATTTGTGGGTACGTGGCCACTGGGTGGGATCTAGTGAATATCCACACGTGTCTTTCCCCACACAGCTACACTGGGATCCTTGTCGTGTCAATGTGCGTTAAACTACAAATGTAGCTAAATAGTGAATAGAATGTGGTGTCTGGCTCGTTTTATTTTAATTCTATGTATGTATATGTATATATATATATATATATATATATATATATATATATATATATATATATATATGTATGTTGTCTTTGTATTGCATGAACCCAGCCGAAAGGCAGGTATGTGCCATATGAACAGAGCCACTGGAATTATGCGATTTTGCAGCTGTGACGATTTTCACATAATTATAGATTTGCCACATAATCCATTGCCTGCCGCATAATCTGCAGATTTCATTAGAAAAAATTGTTTCTAGCTCAAATGGTTCACAAGTTACTGAAAATGCAGCGACACGTGGTGCTGCACTGTTCAACACCCTCGGCAAGATGGTCTGGCCACCTTTCTGTTGCTTATTGCTATATTCTGGGTGTTAAACTGGTAGTAATGCGGTTGACCCAGTGCCCAGACAGTGTTACCAAGTTTAACAAGCATTTGCAATGCAACGGGTCTCGCGTTTGCTCGTGTTAGAGCTGACAGCGTTGTAAACTCCTAACCCGACTTTTCATCTATCGGCAAAAGTGCTTTTATGTACTAACCAGAAAAGTGCAATTAACTGTGTCACAGGGTCGATATTATGGAAAGCGCTCAACTTCTGCCAAGTGAGATCGCGCTGGGAAAAGAGAGAAAAAGGAGTCCATGGGCCAGACGGAAAACAGCGAGCCTCGCATGTTTTCTGTACTTGGTCGATGCGCTCGAGGAGGGCTATCCACCGAAAAAGGCATGACGTATGCATGCCTTCCACTAGTGAAATCAAGCAGATTCTAACAGGCAAGCCCATGAACCAATGACGTGACGTGGACGGGGCTCCGAGCCCTTTTTAGTAACTAAAGCATCTCGCTTAGCAAAACGCTTGCGCAAGCGCATGCGACGCAGGCTCGACCCTAAAAAGGCCGAAATAATGGAGTAATACTATTACAAAATGTGCTGCATTTCGCCACATAATTTGCCTTTTCTTGCCTCATAATTTACGCAACTCTGGCTCATAATTTGCCCGCCCGCTGCTGCATAATTCCTGTGGCCCCGGTCTTGGACAAGATGCAAGGTGTGCCCTTCTTGGCCACATAATTTAGTGAAGACCTGGTAAAAGTTATTATTCTCCTGTTCACAACTTCTTAAAACAATTCAAAACTAACTTTTTTAGTAATATAATGAAAAACACGATGATTTTTCTTCACCTCTGAGTTCCTCTGTAAAAAAGGGATTAACATGCAATAGTTTTGGTTAATGTATTGAAACAAAACACCGATTAACCACAGATAACACTGAGAAGGGCAGAAACATTTTAATTAGGACTGGAGGGTTCCACATCGGATGAAAGACTGAAATAATATGTTTATTCTTCATAAGAGAAGGCTGGGGGCAGCACGTTGAGAGCGGGTATAAATATTTAAGAGGTTTTAATGAACAAGACAAGAAAGAGTTATTTAAGGTACTAAATAGTAATGTAACTAATGGTTTCTAACTAGGAAAAAAGTGAAATTAAGGTTATGTATTATGAAAAACTTCCAGGCTAAAAGAGGCGACGGGCGCAGTGCGGGCTGGGGACGTAATTGATAGCGCTTTAAATATTCAATCTGTTGCGCGCCCTTGGCGGGTGCTGGACGCATAATTCATGGGGTTTTTAACTCGATATTCTATGATCCTGTGAATAAATTAAATCACATACTGTACGGTAAAGACTGCCTCGGTGCGCACTGGCCCATGGTTGTGAGGTCGGAGAGCCCAGCTGTGACGTCAGGGTACTGCTTGTGACGTCAGAGAGCCCAACTGTGACGTCAGGGTACTGCTTGTGACGTCAGAGAGCCCCACTGTGATGTCAGAAGACCCTTACTGTGACATTAGACTCAAATTAAAGTCACACATAACTACACAATGTTATAACGTAGCGCACAACTCTCTCCCGAAGGAGTACCTCAGTGCAAGCACCCTTCTCTGTGTCTCACACGCATACACTAGGGGTGGGCGGTTAACTCCGCTGGCAGAGTTTGTGGCGCTTTTCCCACTCTGCGCTCCGCTTAGTGCACACAGTTCCGAAAAACTTTGCATTGCAGAGTTTTTTTCCTCATTCGCCCTCGCCAACTTTAAGTTGGAAAGCACGAGCGAGGAAAATCTTACTCAGACCACCTCCCAGCGAGATTTCTCAAAGTGGGCGGTTGTGGACAGTCACTACCGCTCGCACTGAGAAACCTTCCATTCGCGTTGATCAAGGTGCCGCTCGAGTAGGAAATCTACTCGAGTGGCAGAAAAGAAGCAGCGCCCTTTTGTGCTGCGCGTGGTGACATTCGTGCTGATTTTTCAGCATGGGACAAACACCTGGTGCTAAAAATCAGCACACACAGCGTGACCTGACTCACTCCGCCACTTTCAGAACTCCGCGTAACGCGGCGGAGGTTTATGGTCACTTTGCGGAGCTCCATGTATATAGTATACACAGGCGCACAGGCACTACCGCAGAGACCCAAACTCAGCACCCTGCGCGTCCCTTTCCCTTGTGAAATCATAAATTGCAGGGGTGTGAAAGTGGTTTTGCTCTCCTGTTCACAATTTTAAAAGTTATGTTAATTTTTTGACAGCAGTTGGGCTCACAAGCATTTGGCATGTGACAGACACTGAGGGAGAGCTCCTGCCCTTGGGAATGGAGGCCTCGGGGGAGCCGCAGAGGGTCACTTCCTTCTCCTCTTAATACCTCCGAAATGGGAACCAGGCCCAGGTTTAGGGCAGTGGGCCCGGTGCGGCTGCACTAGGTGCTGATCTGAAGGGGGCACTGATTTAGTGGGGACAGAGGGTGCTACGTCTAGCAATATCTTACAATTTGAAAGCACCTGCTGCAGAGTTCCTTGTGTGTCCACCTTTCGGGCAGCAATAAAAATGTCAGCATAACTCTTGTGAATAATGATCCTAATAGAGAAAGAGTTGGGAGTTTTGTCAAGTGGCAGTTTTGACTCGCCATAAAGTAGCGCAGAGGGTTAATGTGCCTGCTGCAAATAACTGATCTGCATACTATGTGGATATCTAAGTGGTTTAGTAAAGCCAGCTTTTACCAGCACTTAAAAACAAAATGTATGTGAGAGAGGAGGTATGGAGAGATGAGGGGCACTTTTGCTGGGTGGTAGTGAGGGAATCTGAAGAGGAGGTCATGGGGGGCGCCAAATATGACTGTTGCACCAGGCGCCACCAGCGCTAAAGCCGGCCCTGATGGGAACCACTGTATACAGAAATAGGAGTTTGCTGTCCCTTGCGGGCCCCCGTCCCTACACTCAAAACCAATCACAATGGGGGGCACAGACTGAGACCTGCCTAATTTAATATTCATTAGGCAGGTCTTTTAGAGGCATTTTCTGAATGGACGATTTGTAGCATTATTTGTTAGTACTTAAGAATTACCATAAATTGCAATCCCATTCATAAACCAGTCGGTGTGCAAAAGGGGCATCCAGTGCTTAATGTGTAAATAAAAATATGCCGGTGCCCAAAGCTCTCCTCTGACACTCGCGGATGCTGCAATTAAATGTGCGAGCACAGAATACTGAGGCAGCGTAATCCTGAAGCCTGAAGGTAAGTCACCCCTCTAGCAGGCCTTACAGCCCTAAGGCAGGGTGCACTATACCACAGGTGACGGCATATGTGCATGAGCACTGTGCCCCTACAGCGTCTAAGCAAAAACCTTAGACATTGGAAGTGCAGGGTAGCCATAAGAGTATATGGTCTGGGAGTTTGCCAAACACGAACTCCGCAGCACCATAATGGCTACACTGAGAACTGGGAAGTCTGGTATCAAACTTCGCAGCACAATAAATGCGCACTGATGCCTGTGTGCAATTTATTGTGAAATACACCCAGAGGGCATCTTATAGATTCCCCCTGAAAACATACCCGACTTCCAGTGTGGGCTGACTAGTTTTTGCCAGCCTGCACACACACCAGACATGTTGCTGGCCACATGGGGTGAGGGCCTTTGTCATTCTGTGGCCAGGAACAAAGCCTGTACTGGGTGGAGGTGCTTCTCACCTCCCCCTGCAGGAACTGTAACACCTGGCGGTGAGCCTCAAAGGCTCATGCTTTTTGTTACAGCACCACAGGGCATCCCAGCTAGTGGAGATGCCCACCCCTCCGGCCGCTGCCCCCACTTTTGGCGGCAAGGCTGGAGGAGATAATGAGAAAACCAAGGAGGAGTCACCCATCAGTCAGGACAGCCCCTAAGGTGTCCTGAGCTGAGGTGACATCTGCCTTTAGAAATCCTCCATCTTGAGATTGGAGGATTCCCCCAACAGGATTAGGGATGTGCCCCCCTCCCTTCAGGGAGGAGGCACAAAGAGGGGGTAGCCACCCTCCAGGACAGTAACCATTGGCTACTGCCCTCCTGACCTAAAACAGAACCCAGGAAATCAGATTCCTGCAACCTACACAAAGAAGAAGGACTGCCGACCTGAAAGCCCTGCAGAGACGACGGACACGACAACTGCTTTGGCCCCAGCTCTACCGGCCTGTCTCCAGACTCAAAGAACCTGCACAGCGACGCATCTGACAGGGACCAGCGACCTCTGAGGACTCAGAGGACTGCCCTGAACCCGAAGGACCAAGAAACTCCAGAGAACAGCGGCACTGTTCAAAAACAGCAACAACTTTGCAACTTTATTGCAACTTTCAAAGACTTCACTCTTCCCGCCGGAAGCGTGAGACTTCACACTCTGCACCCGACGCCCCCGGCTCGAGCTCCAGAGAACAAACACTGCAGGGAGGACTCCCAGGCGACTGCAACCTCGTAAGTAACCTGAGACGACCCCCTTGGACTCCCACAGCGACTCATGCTGAGAGGATCCAGAAGCTCCCCCTGACCGCGACTGCCTGGAACAAAGAACCTGAGACCTGGACCAAGCACTGCACCCGCAGCCTCCAGGACCAGAAGGAACCGAACTCCAGTACAGGAGTGACCATCAGGCGACCTTCTGCCTAGCCCAGTCGGTGGCTGGCCCGAGAAGCCCCCCCCTGTGCCCTGCCTGCACTGCTAGAGTGAGCCCCAGGTCCCTCCATTGATTCCTATTGAAAACCCGACGCCTGCTAAGCACACTGCACTCGGCCGCCCCTGTGCCGCTGAAGGTGTGTTTTGTGTGCCTACATGTCCCCCCCCCAGTGCTCTACAAAACCCCCCTGGTCTGCCCTCCGAAGACTCAGGTACTTATCTGTTGGCAGACTGGAACCGGGGCACCCCTGTTCTCCATAGGCACGTATGTGTTTTGGGCCCTCCTTTGACCTCTGCACCTGACCAGCCCTGTGTTGCTGGTGCAGTGACTTTGGGGTTGCCTGGACCCCCCAACGGTGGGCTGCCTATGCCCAGGAACTTGAACTTGTAGGTGCCTTGATTATCTGAAATACTAACCAATACTTACCTCCCCCAGGAACTGTTGATTTGTGCAGTGTCCACTTTTAAAAGACCTTTTTGCCATTTTTTACTAAAACTGTGTATGTTACTGCTCTAATTCAAAGACCTTTCTTACCTATGTGGAGTACCTTGCATTTTATGTATTTACTTCAAATCTTGAATCTTGTGGTTCTAAAATAAATTAAGAAAATATATTTTTCTATATAAAAACTATTGGCCTGGAGTTAAGTCCTTGAGTGTGTGTTCCTCATTTATTGCCTGTGTGTGTACAACAAATGCTTAACACTAACCGCTGATAAGCCTACTGCTCGACCACACTACCACAAAATAGAGCATTAGAATTATCTAATTTTGCCACTATCTTACCTCTAAGGGGAACCCTTGGACTCTGTGCACACTATCTCTCACTTTGAGATAGTATATACAGAGCCAACGTCCTCCATATCCACAAAGCTGAAGAATGCTGTAAGCTGAGGAGTCACACACACACAGCATACACACCACGCACACACGTACCACACACACACAAACACCAGCACACTCACACCACACATACATACACATCACACACCATACACCACACATATACATACAAACCCCCACACATAAACACACACACATACACCATGCACACAAACACACCACTCACACACCACATGCACACACACACACACACACACACACACATAAATACACACACAAACACACCATGCGCAAGCACACACACATAGACACACACCACGCACATACACACGCACACATGCGTGCGCGCACACACACAGACACACCTCTTACTCCTGACCCAGATAGATGGCTATTAGCCTATCCTTCTACAATGGTAGAGCGCCACCCCCAAATGGGGGGGCGCGGCTCTTAGACCCCAGGGCCACCACAGCCTGAGCCCTACGCACTAGTCATGCGTTAGGCTGGCCTTGAGTACTTCGCGAGGCGAGAAGGCGGAAGTGCTTTCAACAGGGGTCACGCGGGCCGCGTCACTTCCGGATCCGGCCGCCGGCACTGCATCCATTGAGGGGGTACATAAGTGTCCCCCCAGAAAGGGCTCAGCCCTTTGTTCCTGTGTACAGCTTCGCGGCCTCGTAGGTCCGGGGTCAGCAGCGGCGGGCGGAAACAATTCTGCAACGAAGAACGGGGCTGTCTTTTATCAGGAGTCCCAGCTTAGCGCATTTATTATTAGGAGGGCATTAGCTGGGTGGGCTCGCCGAGATGGCGCAAAAAAGGATGATAGGCGCCCCATAACGGCTCACATCTTAGGGGGGTTCCTGACCAGCCTCGGGAAAGTTTGTTCTTCCCCCTTTGAGGCGACATTATTTGAGGCAGCATTGTCTACAGCTTTTTATGGCGCTTTCCGTGTGGGCGAACTAGTGGGGTCATCCAAGGATGATTTTGCAGGGGGTCTCCAATGGGCCGATGTTCATATTGGCCCAGGGTGTGTAACAATTCAGTTACAAAGGTCCAAGACAGATCAACAAGGGAGGGGGTCAACCGTTGAACTTAAGGCAGCGCACGGCTCCCCCTTGTGCCCAGTAGATCGCTTGGGCTCCTACTTAGCGGTGCGCCCAACCGCCAGGCCCCCAGCCTTGTTTCTCCATAGGAATGGCGAGTGCTTATCACGTTACCAGTTCTCAGCAGTAATGAAAGCTGCATTAGAGGCTGCTGGGGTAGATGCACAGGGTTACTCATCGCATTCATTCCGGATTGGGGTGGCTACTCTAGCGGCAGGTGCTGGGATGTCACCTGAACAAGTCAAGACAATTGGTAGATGGTCATCCAATTGTTATAAACGTTACATCCGGCCTGAGTTACAATGATAAGTGGTACTCAAGCCTGTTTTTTTATCTTTGGGTGCTGATTACTCATGCTGTTTTCTTTTGTTTCAGTATTATGCCGTCTCATGTGGTTTGGGTGCTCGGGCACTCCTGTGTCTGTTGGGCGGCCTACAGGTTGCAACTGCTCTGTAAGCCTAAGCTGGTGGCAATTCTTGATGTGGCCTTTCGATAGTGTGGGATTGGTGGTCTACAAGTCGCTGAGCTGCAACAACTGGTGAAGATGGCGAAAGGGTGCGAGGGACTCCAGTTCCTGGACCTTATCATCATACATATAGGATGGAGAAGTGTGGCACAATGGTTAGAGCGGCAGACCCTGAAGCAGAGATCTGGCTCAAGACCAGGGTTCAAGTCCCGCTTCGGCAGGTCTTGGGCTCAATTCCCTTGGACCAGATAATTCTCGCCTCGGTGCCTAATCTAATTAATGGGTCCCACTCTGCAACTCTGGGCAATAGCTTGCTTAATCTCCACAACGGCCCCAACAGCGCTTGGATGCCTGGCTTCACCCTGGGGGTGCCCAGGAGTGGGCACCTCACAGGGAAAGGCAGGAGGGGTTCCATAGCGGTATGAGTACAGCGCCTTGAGACCCTAACGGGTGAGTAGCACGCTATACAAGTGCAAAGTTTACAGTTTATAGGTGGAAATGACTGGTTCGATTGGGTCGCAAAGCTATCAGAGAAGCAATTTTAACAGAAATCACCCAGCTATCCAAAGAATTCCCGAACACTGCCATCACGTGGTCGCAAATGGTACCCCGTCGCAACTGGGGTCTGAACACTAAATCTAGGACCATCAATGTGTCCATACGTCAACTCAATGTGGAAATGTCAAGGTTATGTCCTGGTCCGGGCCGCTTGTGGAACATCCCACACAGACTGCTAAAAGGGGTAGGCATGTTTCATCAAGATGGGGTGCATTTATCTGATTTGTGGACACGGACCATTTCATCGCGGACATTTGGGCCTTCTCTCGCAGTTTGTTTGGTGGTCGGGAGGGCGAAGGACTTCTAGGCCCCTGGTCGCCCTTGTGGCGGGAGAGGAGATACTAAAGCCACCCTAAGCAACAGAGGGGTCCCCAAGGCAGGGTCCCCTGGATAACAACAGAGGTAGAATCCTGCAGTCCTGAACCAAACTACGGATGTACACACCAGCTTGGGGGTTAGGGAGCCCAGATCGCTGGGGTGGGCATGGGGCTCCTGCTCCTGGCCGCCCCGTTACACCCCCACGGCAGATTGGTGGAACCCGGAGCACGAGGACAAGGGACGGTGAAGTGTGGGGAACCACCCCCCCCCCCCCCCAAGGGATACAGGTGATGTACGGTTCACCTGTGTGGTAGAACAGAAGTTCGGGACGCGGAGGGATCCCTTCAGATTGGGGTGTCAGAATGATTTATAACTTAATTGATTGCATTTTTTATTGAAATATTATGAAGTTATTGATGTAATGTTTAATTTTTAATCACATCGTTGTAAATACATTTCTTCCAATGAAACAAACATTCTATGGCGGTCTTCGTGGGGCGGGTGTTGAGGCAAGGGCCATCTGGTGGCCTCCTGGTTCTATGGTAGGGCGCGGCTCTTACACCCCGGACCGCCGCGGCCTGAGCCCTGCGCACTAGTCGTGCATTGGGCTGGCCTTGAGGCGAGAGGGTAGAAGTGCTTTCAACAGGGGTCGCGCGGGCCGCATCACTTCAGGATCCGGTCACCGGCACTGCATCCATTGGGGGGGCACATAAGTGCCCCTCCAGAAAGGGCTCGGCCCTTTTTTCCTGTGTGCACCATCAGCAGTCTCCTGGCTCCAGAGGCAGCGTAATCCCACCCTCCCATCCCCTGGTTTAGGTCAGAGTTGAGATACTAATGTCACCCTAAGCAACAGAGGGGTCCCCAAGGCAGGGTCCCCTGGATAACAACAGAGCTAGGATCCTGCAGTCCTGAACCAACCTGCGTATGTACACACCAGCTTGGGGATTAGGGAGCCCAGATCGCTGGGGTGGGCATGTGGCTCCTGCTCCTGCCGCCCCGTTACACCCCCACGGCGGTTTTGGTGTTTGGAGAGGGAGAGGAACCCGGAGCACAAGGACAAGGGACGATGAAGTGTGGGAAACCGCCCCCCCCAGGGATACAGGTGAGGTACGGTACACCTGTGTGGTCTAAGGGAATTTCAGAATGCGGAGGGATCCTTTCAGATTGGGGTGTCAGAATGATTAATGACTTAATTGATTTAATTGTTTATTGAAATATTATGAAGTTATTGAGGTAATGTTTAATATTTAATCACATAGTTGTAAATACATTTTTTCCAATGAATTAAACATTCTATGTCGGTCTGCGTGTGGTGGGTGTTGGGGCAAGGGCCGTCTGGTGGTCTCTGGGTTCTATGGTTCAATAGATACCCAGACATTAATGGCCGAGTCTGGCCACCCTGCTGCACGCTCCTGACCCACTGGTTACCTTTGACCTCTCTGTTCTGCCAGATCAGTGCCTGTGCCCTGGCCATTTGTGTGTTACACAGAGCCCAAGGTCAGCGGTAGACCACACGCCTGGCCTGTCATCCAGACCCTTGGCAGCTGCAGAATAGCAAACCCTGGTGCCCAGATCTGTCTTTTCTCTCATACTTGGGCCACCGCCTACATTTGCCTCTTCCCTCTGGAGTTGTGTTTCCTCTCACACTGGGACAACGCACCTACGTCTGCCTCATCCTCATCCCCCTGGAGTTGTGTTTCCTCTCACACTGGGACAACGCACCTACGTCTGCCTCATCCCTCTGGAGTTGTGTTTTCTCTCACATTCGGCAATGCACCTACGTCTGCCTCATCCCTCTGGAGTTCTGTTTCCTCTCACACTGGGACAACGCACCTACGTCTGCCTCATCCCTCTGGAGTTGTGTTTTCTCTCACATTCGGCAATGCACCTACGTCTGCCTCATCCCTCTGGAGTTGTGTTTCCTCTCACATTCGGACAACGCACCTACGTCTGCCTCATCCCCCTGGAGTTGTGTTTCCTCTCACACTGGGACAACGCACCTACGTCTGCCTCATTCCTCTGGAGTTGTGTTTCCTCTCACACTGGGACAACGCACCTACGTCTGCCTCATCCCTCTGGAGTTGTGTTTCCTCTCACACTGGGACAACGCACCTACGTCTGCCTCATCCCTCTGGAGTTGTGTTTTCTCTCACATTCGGCAATGCACCTACGTCTGCCTCATCCCTCTGGAGTTCTGTTTCCTCTCACACTGGGACAACGCACCTACGTCTGCCTCATCCCTCTGGAGTTGTGTTTTCTCTCACATTCGGCAATGCACCTACGTCTGCCTCATCCCTCTGGAGTTGTGTTTCCTCTCACATTCGGACAACGCACCTACGTCTGCCTCATCCCTCTGGAGTTGTGTTTCCTCTCAACTGGGACAACGCACCTACGTCTGCCTCATCCCCCTGGAGTTGTGTTTCCTCTCACACTGGGACAACGCACCTACGTCTGCCTCATTCCTCTGGAGTTGTGTTTCCTCTCACACTGGGACAACGCACCTACGTCTGCCTCATCCCTCTGGAGTTGTGTTTTCTCTCACATTCGGCAATGCACCTACGTCTGGCTCATACCTCTGGAGTTCTGTTTCCTCTCACACTGGGACAACGCACCTACGTCTGCCTCATCCCTCTGGAGTTGTGTTTTCTCTCACATTCGGCAATGCACCTACGTCTGCCTCGTCCCTCTGGAGTTGTGTTTCCTCTCACATTCGGACAACGCACCTACGTCTGCCTCATCCCTCTGGAGTTGTGTTTTCTCTCACATTCGGCAATGCACCTACGTCTGCCTCATACCTCTGGAGTTCTGTTTCCTCTCACACTGGGACAACGCACCTACGTCTGCCTCATCCCTCTGGAGTTGTGTTTTCTCTCACATTCGGCAATGCACCTACGTCTGCCTCATCCCTCTGGAGTTGTGTTTCCTCTCACATTCGGACAACGCACCTACGTCTGCCTCATCCCTCTGGAGTTGTGTTTCCTCTCTCACTGGGACAACGCACCTACGTCTGCCTCATCCCTCTGGAGTTGTGTTTCCTCTCACATTCGGACAACGCACCTAAGTCTGCCTCATCCCTCTGGAGTTGTGTTTCCTCTCACACTGGGACAACGCACCTACGTCTGCCTCATCCCTCTGGAGTTGTGTTTCCTCTCACACTGGGACAACGCACCTACGTCTGCCTCATCCCTCTGGAGTTGTGTTTTCTCTCACACTTGGACAACGCACCTACGTCTGCCTCATCCCCCTGGAGTTCTGTTTCCTCTCACACTGGGACAACGCACCTACGTCTGCCTCATCCCTCTGGAGTTCTGTTTCCTCTCACACTGGGACAACGCACCTACGTCTGCCTCATTCCTCTGGAGTTGTGTTTCCTCTCACACGGGGACAACGCACCTATGTCTGCCTCATCCCTCTGGAGTTGTGTTTTCTCTCACATTCGGCAATGCACCTACGTTTGCCTCATCCCTCTGGAGTTCTGTTTCCTCTCACACTGGGACAACGCACCTACGTCTGCCTCATCCCTCTGGAGTTGTGTTTCCTCTCACATTCGGACAACGCACCTACGTCTGCCTCATCCCTCTGGAGTTGTGTTTCCTCTCACACTGGGATAACGCACCTACGTCTGCCTCATCCCTCTGGAGTTGTGTTTCCTCTCACACTGGGACAACGCACCTTCGTCTGCCTCATCCCTCTGGAGTTGTGTTTCCTCTCACACTGGGACAACGCACCTACGTCTGCCTCATCCCTCTGGAGTTGTGTTCACTGTCACACTGGGGTAGTGCGCCTACATCTGCCTCAACCCTCAGGAGTTGTCTTTTCTCTCACACTTGGACAACGCACCTACGTCTGCCTCATCCCTCTGGAGTTGTGTTTTCTCTACGTCTGCCTCATCCCCCTGGAGTTGTGTTTCCTTTCACACTGGGACAACGCACCTACGTCTGCCTCATCCCTCTGGAGTTGTGTTTCCTTTCACACTGGGACAACGCACCTACGTCTGCCTCATCCCTCTGGAGTTGTGTTTTCTCTACGTCTGCCTCATCCCCCTGGAGTTGTGTTTCCTTTCACACTGGGACAACGCACCTACGTCTGCCTCATCCCTCTGGAGTTGTGTTTCCTTTCACACTGGGACAACGCACCTACGTCTGCCTCATCCCCTGGAGTTGTGTTTCCTCTCACATTCGGACAACGCACCTACGTCTGCCTCATCCCCCTGGAGTTGTGTTTCCTTTCACACTGGGACAACGCACCTACGTCTGCCTCATCCCTCTGGAGTTGTGTTTCCTCTCACACTGGGACAACGCACCTACGTCTGCCTCATCCCTCTGGAGTTGTGTTTCCTCTCACACTGGGACAACGCACCTACGTCTGCCTCATCCCTCTGGAGTTGTGTTTCCTCTCACACTGGGACAACGCACCTACGTCTGCCTCATTCCTCTGGAGTTGTGTTTCCTCTCACACTGGGACAACGCACCTACGTCTGCCTCATCCCCCTGGAGTTGTGTTTCCTCTCACACTGGGACAACGCACCTACGTCTGCCTCAACCCTCAGGAGTTGTCTTTTCTCTCACACTGGGACAACGCACCTACGTCTGCCTCATCCCCCTGGAGTTGTGTTTCCTCTCACATTCGGACAACGCACCTACGTCTGCCTCATCCCCCTGGAGTTGTGTTTCCTCTCACACTGGGACAACGCACCTACGTCTGCCTCATCCCCCTGGAGTTGTGTTTCCTCTCACACTGGGACAACGCACCTACGTCTGCCTCATCCTCATCCCTCTGGAGTTGTCTTTTCTCTCACACTGGGACAACGCACCTACGTCTGCCTCAACCCTCAGGAGTTGTCTTTTCTCTCACACTGGGACAACGCACCTACGTCTGCCTCATCCCTCTGGAGTTCTGTTTCCTCTCACACTGGGACAACGCACCTACGTCTGCCTCATCCCTCTGGAGTTGTGTTCACTGTCACACTGGGGTAGTGCGCCTACATCTGCCTCAACCCTCAGGAGTTGTCTTTTCTCTCACACTGGGACAACGCAAGGGGTGGGCGGAATGTTTCATCCCGCCGGCGAAATTTGCAGAATTTTGTGACTGCATTACTGTTGTAATGAGGGGTTCTGGACAAATTTCGCAAATCGCCGTGTGGCGGACTTGTTTTTGTGAGAGGCTCCAGAAATGTGAGCTCGCAAGTGTGACGAGATTTGGTGTCTCCTAACACCCTTTGAGCGGGTGTCGCGGGCAGTTGTGAGCGGTCACGGCCAAAGCTCTGCTTCTCACATAGATTCGCTGCCTCTCGAGTGGATTTTCTACTTGAGCTGCAGCAAAATCATGGCCAAGCGCTCTGAAATCATGAAAAAGATCCCCCATGGGCAAACCAATCACACCTCACTCATACAAGCAATGAATCTCTCTATTGATCAGTTAAAGTCAAAGGAATCAAGGGTGAATTTTTAATATAATTCCAAATAAAAACCCAAGTCATGGTGCCATTTGAGCGGATTTTCCTGGCCTCCTCGTGCTACCAGCACTAAGTTGCAGCGCATGTTGTGCAATATTCATGTTTTCCCACCATTGCCAGAACTCCACGGAATCTCACAGAGTTTTTATGTAAGTCTGCAAAATTCCACAGAGTGAAACTCTGAGAGTTCCACCCACCTATGTACAACTCGCCTACAGCTGCCTCATACCTCTGGAGTTGTCTTCTCTCACACGGGACAGCGCGCCTCCCTCCCCTCATGCCTCTGTAGTAGTGTTTCTCTCTCACACTGGGACAGGGCGCCTAGATCTGCCTCACACCTCTGGAGCTACATTGATAAGAGGCTGATGAAGGCGGCCTGTCTTATCCACACTGCTCAGGGCCCTTCGCACTCGGTGCAAAAATACCTCTTCTAATAGGAATCTGTGTTCTCACCTCCATCCCACCTACAGAGTACAACAGGTGCATCTCTGTGAGGCGTAAAAATAACCCTCGGGGGCATTTAAGAAATGGAGACTTAAAAACTGAGCATTTAAAATCTTAATTAGACAGAAATAATATGCATCTGCTTTAAAAACAGTTTACAGTATGCAATCCATCGAGGCTCTAAAATGTGTGCTGCACTTTGGAGGTTTAAAAGGACATAGGCAGGGCCACTGGAACGATGCGGCAGGGGAGGGACAAACACAGCAGCACGGTTGAGTAAATTATGCGGCAGGAAAAGGCAAATGATGCTGCGTAATGCAGCGCATTTCGTGATAGCACTGGCTTATTATTTTGTCAATTTAACACTTGTTAGCACCGTCTGGGAAGAGGGTGCACCTCAGTTGTCCCAGGTTGGCCCTTAAATACAGCAATAAGCAACAGAGAGGTGAGCAGTCAATCCTTGCCAAGGGCCTCCCGCGCATCACCCAACACGTGTGACTGCATTTTTGGTAACTTTTGACCTGTTTGAGCTAGAAGCATTTTTTGTTCAAATCTGCAGATTATACAGTAGATGATGGCTTATGTGGCAAATCTATAAATATGCACAAAAAAAAACAGAGGCCGCACAATAGCATAATTCCAGTGGCCCTGGCCATGGGGCCCTGCTCTCCACTGTGCAGCACTTTATCTGGTCACCCCATACACAAGCGCACATACACCATTAGCCTGGCCTCATAGCGCTGTAGACTGCCTGCAGATGGTGTTTTCTAGTGCCTCCGGGGACAGAGCACACATATGTCATTAGCATGGGCGGGACATGCAAGGGCAGATCTCTGCTTTAACCCCCTCTATGGGAGAAGGAGTCCCGGGGACAGAGCACACATATGTCATTAGCGTGACCTGAACATGTAAGGGGCAGGTCTTTGCATTAGCCCCCTCCAAGGGAGAAGGAGTCCAGGGACAGAGCACACATATGTCATTAGCACGGGCAGGACATGTAAGGGGCACATCTCTGCATTAACCCCCTCCAGGGGACGAGGAGTCCGGGGACAGAGCACACATATGTCATTAGCATGGTATGGACATGTAAGGGGCAGATCTCTGCATTAGACCCCTCCAGGGGAGAAGGAGTCCAGGGACAGAGCACACATATGTCATTAGCACGGGCGGGACATGTAAGGGGCAGATCTCTGCATTAACCCCCTCCAGGGGACGAGGAGTCCGGGGACAGAGCACACATATGTCATTAGCATGGTATGGACATGTAAGGGGCAGATCTCTGCATTAGACCCCTCCAGGGGAGAAGGAGTCCAGGGACAGAGCACACATATGTCATTAGCACGGGCGGGACATGTAAGGGGCAGATCTCTGCATTAACCCCCTCCAGGGGACGAGGAGTCCGGGGACAGAGCACACATATGTCATTAGCATGGTATGGACATGTAAGGGGCAGATCTCTGCATTAGACCCCTCCAGGGGAGAAGGAGTCCAGGGACAGAGCACACATATGTCATTAGCACGGGCGGGACATGTAAGGGGCAGATCTCTGCATTAACCCCCTCCAGGGGACGAGGAGTCCGGGGACAGAGCACACATATGTCATTAGCGTGACCTGGACATGTAAGGGGCAGGTCTTTGCATTAGCCCCCTCCAGGGGAGAAGGAGTCCAGGGACAGAGCACACATATGTCATTAGCACGGGCGGGACATGTAAGGGGCAGATCTCTGCATTAACCCCCTCCAGGGGACGAGGAGTCCGGGGACAGAGCACACATATGTCATTAGCATGGTATGGACATGTAAGGGGCAGATCTCTGCATTAGCCCCCTCCAGGGGAGAAGGAGTCCAGGGACAGAGCACACATATGTCATTAGCACGGGCGGGACATGTAAGGGGCAGATCTCTGCATTAACCCCCTCCAGGGGACGAGGAGTCCGGGGTCAGAGCACACATATGTCATTAGCATGGTATGGACATGTAAGGGGCAGATCTCTGCATTAGCCCCCTCCAGGGGAGAAGGAGTCCAGGGACAGAGCACACATATGTCATTAGCACGGGCGGGACATGTAAGGGGCAGATCTCTGCATTAACCCCCTCCAGGGGACGAGGAGTCCGGGGACAGAGCACACATATGTCATTAGCATGGTATGGACATGTAAGGGGCAGATCTCTGCATTAGCCCCCTCCAGGGGAGAAGGAGTCCAGGGACAGAGCACACATATGTCATTAGCACGGGCGGGACATGTAAGGGGCAGATCTCTGCATTAACCCCCTCCAGGGGACGAGGAGTCCGGGGACAGAGCACACATATGTCATTAGCATGGTATGGACATGTAAGGGGCAGATCTCTGCATTAGACCCCTCCAGGGGAGAAGGAGTCCAGGGACAGAGCACACATATGTCATTAGCACGGGCGGGACATGTAAGGGGCAGATCTCTGCATTAACCCCCTCCAGGGGACGAGGAGTCCGGGGACAGAGCACACATATGTCATTAGCATGGTATGGACATGTAAGGGGCAGATCTCTGCATTAGACCCCTCCAGGGGAGAAGGAGTCCAGGGACAGAGCACACATATGTCATTAGCACGGGCGGGACATGTAAGGGGCAGATCTCTGCATTAACCCCCTCCAGGGGACGAGGAGTCCGGGGACAGAGCACACATATGTCATTAGCGTGACCTGGACATGTAAGGGGCAGGTCTTTGCATTAGCCCCCTCCAGGGGAGAAGGAGTCCAGGGACAGAGCACACATATGTCATTAGCACGGGCGGGACATGTAAGGGGCAGATCTCTGCATTAACCCCCTCCAGGGGACGAGGAGTCCGGGGACAGAGCACACATATGTCATTAGCATGGTATGGACATGTAAGGGGCAGATCTCTGCATTAGCCCCCTCCAGGGGAGAAGGAGTCCAGGGACAGAGCACACATATGTCATTAGCACGGGCGGGACATGTAAGGGGCAGATCTCTGCATTAACCCCCTCCAGGGGACGAGGAGTCCGGGGTCAGAGCACACATATGTCATTAGCATGGTATGGACATGTAAGGGGCAGATCTCTGCATTAGCCCCCTCCAGGGGAGAAGGAGTCCAGGGACAGAGCACACATATGTAATTAGCACGGGCGGGACATGTAAGGGGCAGATCTCTGCATTAACCCCCTCCAGGGGACGAGGAGTCCGGGGACAGAGCACACATATGTCATTAGCATGGTATGGACATGTAAGGGGCAGATCTCTGCATTAGCCCCCTCCAGGGGAGAAGGAGTCCAGGGACAGAGCACACATATGTCATTAGCACGGGCGGGACATGTAAGGGGCAGATCTCTGCATTAACCCCCTCCAGGGGACGAGGAGTCCGGGGACAGAGCACACATATGTCATTAGCATGACCTGGACATGTAAGGGTCAGATCTCTGTTGCAGGTGCATTAACCCCTCCAGTGGACAGTGCGCGTCAGCAGGAACAGAAGAGGTCGCGGATGAGCGCCCCCGGGGGCCCCGGTGGATTTATTCCCCAATAACAGGTAATAATGGGGTCGGTGGCAGCCCCAGCCCTCACGGCCGGATAGGAGCCTCCAGCAGACGGATGGCCTCGCGCCCTGCATTTTTATATTAAAAGTAGGATTTTATGGCCGTGCCCTCGGGCCGCGGGAGAGGAGGCGATCAATAAGGAAACACTGCAATAAAATAAATGTCAGAAGTGGAGAAATAGAGACTTTTCTGGAAATAAACTGTTCGGGGGCAGAGGGGCGGGGTTACGTCTGCATCTCACACCCAGAAATCTGTCTAGGAGGGGGCAGGCATGGGGGAGCGGGCGGGGGGCACCGAGAGATCTGCCTAGGAGGGGCCAGGAGTGGGGGGTCGAGGGCAGAGGGGTGGGGTTAACTCTGCATCTCACACTCATGGCTCTGTCCCAGATGGGGCAGGAGTGGGGGGGTAGAGGGGGGGTTAACTCTGCATCTCACACTCATGGCTCTGTCCCAGATGGGGCAGGAGTGGGGGGTAGAGGGGGGGTTAACTCTGCATCTCACACTCATGGCTCTGTCCCAGATGGGGCAGGAGTGAGGGGGTAGAGGGGGGGTTAACTCTGCATCTCACACTCATGGCTCTGTCCCAGATGGGGCAGGAGTGGGGGGTAGAGGGGGGGTTAACTCTGCATCTCACACTCATGGCTCTGTCCCAGATGGGGCAGGAGTGGGGGGGTAGAGGGGGGGTTAACTCTGCATCTCACACTCTTGGCTCTGTCCCAGATGGGGCAGGAGTGGGGGGGTAGAGGGGGGGTTAACTCTGCATCTCACACTCATGGCTCTGTCCCAGATGGGGCAGGAGTGGGGGGTAGAGGGGGGGGGGTAACTCTGCATCTCACACTCATGGCTCTGTCCCAGATGGGGCAGGAGTGGGGGGGTAGAGGGGGGGTTAACTCTGCATCTCACATTCATGGCTCTGTCCCAGATGGGGCAGGAGTCGGGGGTAGAGGGGGGGTTAACTCTGCATCTCACACTCATGGCTCTGTCCCAGATGGGGCAGGAGTGGGGGGGTAGAGGGGGGGTTAACTCTGCATCTCACACTCATGGCTCTGTCCCAGATGGGGCAGGAGTGGGGGGGTAGAGGGGGGGTTAACTCTGCATCTCACACTCTTGGCTCTGTCCCAGATGGGGCAGGAGTGGGGGGGTAGAGGGGGGGTTAACTCTGCATCTCACACTCATGGCTCTGTCCCAGATGGGGCAGGAGTGGGGGGGTAGAGGGGGGGTTAACTCTGCATCTCACACTCATGGCTCTGTCCCAGATGGGGCAGGAGTGGGGGGGGCAGAGGGGTGTGGTTAACTCTGCATCTCACACTCATGGCTCTGTCCCAGATGGGGCAGGAGTGGGGGGGTAGAGGGAGGGTTAACTCTGCATCTCACACTCATGGCTCTGTCCCAGATGGGGCAGGAGTGGGGGGGTAGAGGGGTGTGGTTAACTCTGCATCTCACACTCATGGCTCTGTCCCAGATGGGGCAGGAGTGGGGGGGTAGAGGGGGGGTTAACTCTGCATCTCACACTCATGGCTCTGTCCCAGATGGGGCAGGAGTGGGGGGGTAGAGGGGGGGTTAACTCTGCATCTCACACTCATGGCTCTGTCCCAGATGGGGCAGGAGTGGGGGGGTAGACGGGGGTTAACTCTGCATCTCACACTCATGGCTCTGTCCCAGATGAGGCAGGAGTGGGGGGGTAGAGGGGGGGTTAACTTTGCATCTCACACTCATGGCTCTGTCCCAGATGGGGCAGGAGTGGGGGGGTAGAGGGGGGGTTAACTCTGCATCTCACACACAGGCAGGGCACAAGTCCTAAAAAGAGAAGTGGCGGGATTAACAAAGTTAGGCAGTATTCAAGTGACATCATGGTGCGTGACATAACAGGGCAATATCACGCTATCACAGGAAGTGACATCACAACCGATGACCTCACAGGAAGTGACATCACAAGAAGTGACATCAGATCCTAATTTTTCACACGTTTCGCAGGTCTATCATGAGTACGTTTGAGCGCATTATGAGATTTAACAAATGGAATTTTGTGTCTGGTTTGTGCCAAAATCATGATTCAACCCGACACAATGTGTTCCTCATGTCATACATTTATTTTTTAAAAACACTGCCACAGAGAAAGGTAACAGTAAATCTATTCTGCTTAACTGGTTGCAAAGTCTGCATTTTAAAATATCCGATGGGGTTAAGGCACCTCCTGCAGAGATCTTTGTGTGTTCAGTAAATCCCAGGGAACAACAATAATAAGGGTAACATAACTTTGGAGGGTAACACATTGCCTGGAGAGACTGGTATATTTTCTAGTCTCAATTTTGAATTAAAGTAGCGTAGAGGGTTAATGTGTCTCCTGCTGAGAACCTTCAGATGACAGCTTTTTATTTTATGCTGCTAAGTAAGTGAGTTACTCTTTTTAACACATTCTTTTGTTACTTGCAGTATGTAAATTGTAATCCTTCTGTATAGCACAGCAAGCTATGTAGTAAATGTGACTGATACACCTTGTAACGCTTGCGGTCTTATCTAACACATCTTACACATTTATTGTCAATGTATAATGTGTACCTCAGATGTAAGGCGCTCTAAGACACCCTTCATTGGGATGAGTAGCGCTATAAAAGAAACAAAATAAAATAGCGGTATTTAAATTGTTGTCTAATGGGACAGACGAACACATCCGACCTTCTTACGGTGCGCGCATATCTCTTATATATAGGGGCTGAACACTATAAAGAGTGCACCTCTTTTAAATCTTTGTGAAGTGATAACAAGCTGTGCGCCCTTGATTCACCTCCCTTGCATTTGCATCAGTGCTTTAAATGGGCCGGTACTCACCGGTACGGAGTACCGGCACTTTTTTATTTTCTCCCCTTGAGTACCGGAACTTTTCCTCTCAGATGGAGAGTACCGGTACTCACAGGGGTCCTGGCATTGACAAGTGGTGCTGCTCATTAATTCCTGCCTCGGCAGCAGTTTGAGTTTCAAATGCCTCTCGGAGAGAGTGGAAGCCGGGGCTGAGCTGGTGTAAGAGCGCCGAAGCAGCGGCTCTTGTTTGTAGGCTTCGGTGAGCTATCTGAGCTGCATTGGAAGTTACCAGAGGAGGGGAAGGGTGTGGCTGCAGGGCGCTATCTTCAACTTAAAAGGTGATTGTGAAACCTAATGGGCAGGGGTGTGGGAAGCATTGTTCAGGGCAGGGAAGGTTGTTTAGTAAGCCCGTTGTTTAAGATGCCTGCACATTTTCACCCATCAGCATTTTTAAAGTGAAGGCGTTTGCGTGAAAGAAAATCTCTGCCCTCTCCACCATCTTTCCCGATTAACCTCAAAGAAAAACGACATTAGAGGCAAAATTATTTTTTTAGCGTTCTACAAGTGGCAATCTCTTGCTTTAGATGGAAACCGGATCCAAAGCAATTGTTACATGGAAGATGGTCCATGGAAGATGTGACATTTTCATACAGTTTTGAATTTTAGAGGCCAAACCTGTGCATTCTGGGATTTGTAGTTCTTTTTTTCATTCTACGCAAGTGATTAAAAAAATCTCAGCAATAAAGCATGTACTGTAAAAATCGGGGATGGATTTAAAATGTTACATAGGATGCCACTTGGGACTAGTTATGCCTGTGAGAATGACATGTGGAACTTGTGTTTGTGTGAAACTGAAGGTGATTCAGAGTATGAAATGGATGTTTAAGTCAGGGACATCTTAAGGTTTTGTGGCCCTTGGCCAAACGTATTTAGGGTGCCCCTGTTTGGAACAGCTTTGAATTTATGATCCAGTTTCAGCTCTTTTTTGGCCAGGACACTGTCAGTGCACAGACACACTTGGTGAAATTCTAAATGTGTTTACATCTAGTATTCTGGGAAAGTGACCTGATTTTAAGTTTGTAACACAGCATCAGCTCACTATTACTATAAATAATCTCAGTGACACCCTCCCTTTTCTCATGTGTGAGGTACTGTTTTGAAATACAATAAACTTTTTTATGGAGGTTGCATTAAACATAAACACAACATTTGCCTGTAAAATGCAAACACCACCTACATTAAAAATATATTAAAGGAAAAGACTATTTAATACAGTCTGTTTAAGAATTAGTCAAGGTCATCAGGGCGAGACTCTCTCCAGAACAGAGCTGGCTCTATCAGAGGCCCCCCTGGAAGGCTGGATCAACGTGTCTGCCATAATGCACAGAATGAATCATGCAGATCACAGATTTGTTTATGTAGGTAGCTCAGTTGGTTATTGTTTTTGCTGCAGAGATCCTTGTGTTACCTGTCGTTAAAATCCTTGGGATATAGCTTAATGATTCATGAACCTACATCAAGGAAATACATGAAAACAGCAAGGCATACATTGGGAATGTTGCTGTTTTTTACTCAATACATTGTTATTCTAAGATTGCTAAAGAAGGATTACTTTGGTTAATAATCACCACTTCTTTAATAAGTACTATATAAATGGCCATTAGTGTAATAACTCATGGACAGATACATCGTTCATTCTTACAGTGCACACAGATTTCTGGCATACAAAGCTTAGAATGTCCAAAAACCTAGCCCGCCCCTTGCCCCGCCCTTAGCACCACCCCTATGCCCACCCCAAACTCCACCCCAGTCCACCACTCTTTTTGGTGAGTACCTGCACTTATTTTTTTCCATTTAAAGCACTGATTTGCATCAACGGGTGAGGTTCAGATAGATCCCATTCAGGGCAGTGAAGGAACGGGCGGGCTGATGGTCCCTTAACCTGGCCTTTCTGATTGGCCAGCAAGAGTCTGAACTGTGAAAGCCCCCTGCAGGTTGCTGCTGCAAAGGAAAGCAGACACGGGGCAGGCGCCGCTGAATGTGTCCAGGTGTCTGAAAATTACACGGGGACATGGTCAGCCTATTACACTGGAGCCCGCTTCTTGCAGGGTGGACGGCGTCCACTTGTGAAAATAGTGGGTGGATGCCGTGTGCCGGTGTGTACCCCGGATTTGTGCCCTGAACCCATAGCTTGTCCAGGAGGGGGAGGGGCGGAGGGTTGGGGTATATCCGCATCTCAGTCCCAGGACTCTGCCCGGGCGGGGCGGGCGGAGGATTGGGATATATCTGCATCTCAGTCCCAGAGCTCTGTCGAGGAGGGGGCGGGGCGGAGGGTTTGGGTATATCCGCAACTCAGTCCCAGGGCTCTGCCCAGGAGGGGGCGGGGAGGAGGGTTGGGATATATCCACATCTCAGTCCAGGGCTCTGCCCGGGAGGGGGCAGGTGGAGGGTTGGGATATATCTGCATTTCAGTCCCAGGGCTCTGCCCGGGAGGGGGCGGGGCGGAGGGTTGGGTTATAGCTGCATCTCAGTCCCAGGGCTCTGCCCGGGAGGGGGCGGGGGGTTGGAATATATCTGTATCTCAGTCCCAGGGATCTACCCGGGAGGGGGCGGAGGGTTGTGATATCTCTGCATCTCAGTCCCAGGGCTCTGCCCGGGAGGGGGTGGGGGGGAGGGTTATATCTGCATCTCAGTACCAGGGCTCTGCCCGCGAGGGGGCAGGGGGGAGAGTTGGGTTATAGCTGCATCTCAGTCCCAGGGCTCTGCCCGGGAGGGGGCGGGGGGTTGGAATATATCTGCATCTCAGTCCCAGGGCTCTGCCCGGGACGGGGCGGGCGGAGGGTTAGGATATATCTGCATCTCAGTCCCAGGGCTCTGCCAGGGAGGGGGCGGTGGGTTGGGGTATATCTGCATCTCAGTCCCAGGGCTCTGCCCGGGAGGGGGCGGAGGGTTGGGATATATCTGCATCTCAGTCCCAGGGCTCTGCCGAGGGAGGGGGCGGGCGGAGGGTTGGGATATATCTGCAACTCAGTCCCAGGGCTCTGCTCGGGAGGGGGTGGGGGGTTGGGGTATATCTGCATCTCAGTCCCAGGGCTCTGCCCGGGAGGGGGTGGAGGGTTGGGATATATCTGCATCTCAGTCCCAGGGCTCTGCCCGGGAGGGGGCGGGGCAGAGGGTTGGGATATATCTGCATCTCAGTCCCAGGGCTCTGCCCGGGAGGGGGCGGAGGGTTGGGTTATATCTGCATCTCAGTCCCAGGGCTCTGCCCGGGAGGGGGCGGGGCGGAGGGTTGGGATATATCAGCATCTCAGTCCCAGGGCTCTGCCGGGAGGGGGCAGGCGGAGGGTTGGGATATCTCCGCATCTCAGTCCCAGGGCTCTGCCCGGGAGGGGGCGGAGGGTTGGGATATATCTGCATCTCAGTCCTAGGGCTCTGCCCGGGAGGGGACGGGGGGGAGGCTTATATCTGCATCTCCGTCCCAGGGCTCTGCCCGGGAGGGGGTGGGGGGGAGGGTTGGGATATATCTGCATCTCAGTCCCAGGGCTCTGCCCGGGAGGGGGCGGGCGGAGGGTTGGGATATATCTGCATCTCAGTCCCAGGGCTCTGCCGGGAGGGGGCGGGGGGTTGGGATATATCTGCATCTCAGTCCTAGGGCTCTGCCCGGGAGGGGCGGGGGAGGGTTGGGATATATCTGCATCCCAGTCCCAGGGCTCTGCCTGGGAGGGGGCGGAGGGTTGGGATATATCTGCATCTCAGTCCCAGGGCTCTGCCCGGGAGGGGGCGGGCGGAGGGTTGGGATATATCTGCATCTCAGTCCCAGGGCTCTGCCGGGAGGGGGCGGGGGGTTGGGATATATCTGCATCTCAGTCCCAGGGCTCTGCCCGGGAGGGGCGGGGGGAGGGTTGGGATATATCTACATCTCAGTTCAGGGCTCTGCCCGGGAGGAGGCGGGGTGGGGGGTTGGGATATATCGGCATCTCAGTCCCAGGGCTCTGCTTGGGAGGGGGTGGGGGGGTTGGGATATATCAACATCTCAGTCCCAGGGCTCTGCCCGGGAGGGGGCGGGGCAGAGGGGTGGGATATATCTGCATCTCAGTCCCAGGGCTCTGCCGGGAGGGGGCGGGGGGTTGGGATATATCTGCATCTCAGTCCCAGGGCTCTGCCCGGGAGGGGGCGGGGTGGAGGGTTGGGATATATCTGCATCCCAGTCCCAGGGCTCTGCCTGGGAGGGGGCGGAGGGTTGGGATATATCTGCATCTCAGTCCCAGGGCTCTGCCCGGGAGGGGGCGGGCGGAGGGTTGGGATATATCTGCATCTCAGTCCCAGGGCTCTGCCGGGAGGGGGCGGGGGGTTGGGATATATCTGCATCTCAGTCCCAGGGTTCTGCCTGGGAGGGGGCGGGCGAAGGGTTGGGATATATCTGCATCTCAGTCCCAGGGCTCTGCCCGGGAGGGGCGGGGGGAGGGTTGGGATATATCTGCATCTCAGTCCCAGGGCTCTGCCCTGGAGGGGGCGGGGAGGAGGGTTGGGATATATCCACATCTCAGTCCCAGGGCTCTGCCCAGGAGGGGGCGGAGGGTTGGGATATATCTGCATCTCAGTCCCAGGGCTCTGCCCGGGAGGGGCGGGGGGAGGGTTGGGGTATATCTGCATCTCAGTCCTAGGTCTCTGCCCGGGAGGGGGCGGGGCAGGAGAGAGGAGGCAGAGGGGGGGTTTAACTCTGTATCTCACACCCAGGGCTCTGTCCAGGAAGGGGCGGGGGGAGGAGGCAGAGGAAGGCTGCAGGAGGTGGCCTCGGTAACACCAGTAGCTACAGCAATGCTAGCATTAGTTGTATTCATATTACTATTATTATTATTACTACTATTATTACTATTATTAGTATTATTATTACTATCATTATTGTTATTATTATTACTACTATCATTATTATTAGTACTAATATTATTATCTTTATTATTTTAATTATTATTTGTGCTATTAATATTAACATTATAATTATTATCATTATCTTCCTTATTATTTGTGTTAATATTACTAACTTTATTATTATTATCTTCACAGTTATCTCTATTATTATTATCATAATTTCTTTTATCTTTATTATTATTATTATTTATTAATAGTATTATTATTACTTTTATAATCATTACTATTATCTTTATTATTATTTTGTATTAGTAGTATTATTATTCCTATTATTATCATTACTATTTTCTTTATTGTCTGTATTATTATGATTGTTATTATTATTATCTTTATTATTATCATCTTTACTATTATTATTGTTAATAACTGTTATTATTATTATTTTCATTATTATTATCAGTTGTTAATACAATTGATATAATTCCGACCTTACTGACACTTTTGCCTCTAGTAATACTAACAAGCATTAGCAATGCCAATAGGTCTGGCTTCAAAGGAATGTTGTACGGCAGCAACTTTCCTCCTCCCATCTGTGCTTTGCTGAAGAAAAACAACGTAAATTGTCTAGTTATCTAAGAGCATTATGATGCCACGTAATGGCCCCTGAAAGTTCAAGCTCAGGCAGCTGGATAAACAAAACGATCACAACTGTGTGGAGGGCAAGCACTTTTTTTGTAGAAGCACACGACTTCAAGCTAAACATGTCCTGGAGCCAACGCCCCTCTCTAGTGACAGTCGGTGATTTGAAATCCCCCCAGTCTCTGCAGCAAACCAGTTTTGATCCTGTGAACATCAATCTATCTCTTAACGTCACACCAAGCAGGACACTGCTGCAGCCAGACACAGGAGCCAGAGGACACTCAACATATCATGACAGTCATGACACACACCTGTGACGGTGCCAGAGCACACTGAACGTATCATGACAGACATGACAAAAAGCCATACGCAGGGGCCAGAGCACACTGAACGTATCATGACAGACATGACACAAAGCCATACGCAGGGGCCAGAGCACACTGAACGTATCATGACAGTCATGACACACACCTGTGACGGGGCCAGAGCACACTGAACGTATCATGACAGACATGACACAAAGCCATACGCAGGGGCCAGAGCACACTGAACGTAGCATGACAGTCATGACATACAGCCCTACGAGGGGGGCCTGAGCACACTGCATGTATCATGACAGTTACCACACACAGCCATGACGGGGCCAGAGCTCACTAAACATATCATCCTGACAGCATTGACACACGCCCTCCCACAGGGGCCAGATCACTCTGAAGAGTCAGAGCACACTGAACATATGACAGTCGCGACACACAGCCCTAGGAGGGGGCCAGAGCACACTGAACTTATCAAGACAGTCGCCACACATAGCCATGATGGGACCAGAGCTCACTGAAGGTATCATGACAGTCATCACACACAATCCTGTGCAGGAGCCAGCGCACACTGAATGTATCATGAAAATCACCACACACAACTCTGACAAGAGCCATATCACAGCAGTCATGACAGACAGTCCAACAGGGGCCAGAACACTGAACATATCATGACAGTTATGACACGCGGCTCTATGCAATGGCTGGGCACACTGAACATATCATGACAGTCATGACACACAGCCCTACACAGTGGCTAGAGCATACTGAACATATTATATAAATCACCACACAATCCTCTAACAGGGGCCAGACACTGAACATATCAGGACAGTCATGACATAGAGCCCTGTTCAATGGCTAGGACCACAGCTTGGGCATAAAGAACATATCATGTCAGTTCTGACACAGCCCCACATTGGGGCCAGAGCACATTGAACATATCATAGCAATCACGTCACACAGTCCTGACAGGGTCCACTAAACACCAAACTTATTATGAGAGTCATGGACACATGGCCCTACACAAAGGCCAGAGCACACTGAACATATCATGACAGTCACGATACACAGCCTTACCAGGGGCCAGGGCACAATGAAAGTATAATGACAGTCATGATGCACAGCCCTGACACAGTCCAGGGCACACAGGTCATATCCTGACAGGCCTCAAACATAGCTCTGAGAGGGGCCAGAACACATCGAATGTATCATGACAGTCATGGTATGACAGCCATAACACACGGCCCCACACAGGGGCCAGAGTACACTGGACATATAATGGCAGATACAATACACAGTCCTGACGGGGTCAGAACACACCAAACATACCATGACAGTCATGGACACATGGCCCTAGACAACGGCCTAAGCACACCGAACATATCATCATGACAGACACGTCACACGCCCTCACAAAGGGGCAAGATCACTCTGACCATATTGTACAGTCACAATGCAGAGTTGTGAAGGGCCAGGGCACACTGAACGTATCGTGACAGCCATGACACACAACCTCATGCAGGGGCCGGATCAGACTGAACATATTGTGACAGTCACAACACAGAGGGTCCGATTACGAGTTCGGCAGACGGAAGACCCATCCGCCAATCTTCAGATGGGGAGGTTGCCGCTGTACTGACGACCTCTAAGCTGGCCCTATTACGACTTTCCAGATGGGCTGACGGGTGGCAACTAAGGTTTCCGCCCATCAGCCCAGCGGGAAAGTGGTGGCAGCATTGTCGACGCCTCGTAATCGAGCTGGCAGCAATGCTGCTGTCCGCAGGGGGCACAGCACCCTTGTAATGCGCACTGCCTGCACAGCACACAGCGCTCATTACTAGGGTGCTGGGTAGGGGACCCCTGCACTGCGCATACCATGGGCAGTGCAGGGCCCCCTGTTCTCCACCAGCCTTTTCAGGGCAGTGAAAGTACCATGAAAAGGCAGTCAGAGAACCAGGATGTAATCAACAGGGTAACGTCGAGTTCAGCGCCGCCCTGGCTGATTCCAACCTACACCACTGTCAGCCCATCAGGAACAGATGGCGGTAGTTTGGCGATCCAACCGCCAAACCGGTGGTGGACATGACCGCCACTGTGAGTCTGGCAGTCTGTTGACTGCCATACTCGTAATGAGGCCCAGAGTCCTGAAAGGCCAGAGTAAACTGAACATATCATGACAGTCATGACACATCTTCATGCAGGGGCCAGAGCACACTGAACATATCATGACAGTCACAACACAAAGCCCTGAAAGGCCAGTGCACACTGAACATATCATGACAGCATGACACATGCCGTGAGAGGGGCTAGATGACACTGAACGCATTGTGACAGTCACAGTAAGAGCACACTGAACATATCATCACAGTCACGACATGCCCTGACAGGGGCTAGAGCACAACAAACATATTGCGACAGTCACAATACAGAGTCCTGAAGTGCCAGAGCACAGTGAACATATCATGACAGTCATGACACATCTTCATGCAGGGGCCAGAGCACACTGAACATATCATAACAGTCACAACACAAAGTCCTGAAAGGCCAGTGCACACTGAACATATCATGACAGCATGACACATGCCGTGAGAGGGGCTAGATCACACTGAACGCATTGTGACAGTCACAGTAAGAGCACACTGAACATATCATGACAGTCACGACATGCCCTGACAGGGGCTAGAGCACACCAAACAAATTGTGACAGTCACAATAGAGAGTCCTGAAGTGCCAGAGCACACTGAACATATCATGACAGTCACAACACAAAGTCCTGATAGGCCAGTGCACACTGAACATATCATGACAGCATGACACATGCCGTGAGAGGGGCTAGATCACACTGAACGTATTGTGACAGTCAGAGTATGAGCACACTGAACATATCATGACAGTCACGACATGCCCTGACAGGGGCTAGAGCACAACATACATATTGCGACAGTCACAATACAGAGTTCTGAAAGGCCAGAACACAGTGAACATATCATGATACTCATGACACATGTAGGGGCTAGAACACACTGAATATATCATGACAGCCATGACACATGCCTACCATGGCTGCTGAGGACCCGGCGCAAGGCACCACCCCCTGCGAAGCCTCACCCAGCAGTGACAGTCAGTGGACCAGACCTCCTTGGGCTTTGATTCTGGTCCCAGCGCTGGACCCACAGTGCGGTGCCTTAGACATACACTGAGACATGAGCCCGGGCTGCTGAGCCAATCACAGAAGAGTTAGACGTGTGTAATGCAACCCCTGCATGCATCATGGGATAGATAGATAGATAGATAGATAGATAGATAGATAGATAGATAGATAGATAGATAGATAGATAGATAGATAGACAGACAGACGGACAGAGAGACAGGCAGACAGACAGACTGGCGGACGGATAGATAGATAGATAGATAGATAGATAGATAGATAGATAGATAGATAGATAGATAGATAGATAGATAGATAGATAGATAGATAGATAGATAGATAGATAGACAGACGGACAGAGAGACAGGCAGACTGGCGGACAGATAGATAGATAGATAGATAGATAGATAGATAGATAGATAGATAGATAGATAGATAGATAGATAGATAGATAGATAGATAGATAGATAGATAGATAGATAGATAGATAGATAGATAAGTCGACTGTGCGCGGGTCGTGGCTCACGATAGCAAATGACACATCTACGTGAAAAGTTTACGCATTGACATGTTTTCGCAACCTTTTGCACACAAGCGCTGCGAACCGCAGCCGTTCACGTCCTGGTCATTGGCGTTGGCCCTGTGCGCTCATGCTAAATCTTGGAAGCGAAAAGCGTGGAATTATGTGACATGGCATAATGTATGTATGTGGTAATCTATAGCCCGAGCCCAGTGGAAAAGAAGTGGAGGGTGAGGGAGAAGCAAAATCGCGTAATTACAGGAATTTAATTTACCCGTGTAATGCAAAATTATGGCAACATAATGGAAATTTAGCCCAGAGCGAAATTGTAATATCGCCTTCTTTTCATGTCTTCTTGGCCTGCCTCCCCCATTCAAGCCCTCAAATCACTCACCAACATCTGCACAACAGCTAAAGGAGTGCATTTACTGACTCTAGTGCTTGTACCGTTAAGTGTGCATTGCATCATTCATAGCGCTTGTTGTTCCACCACCTACAGCTGAGAGCTACTCAACAGTAGTGATTTTATTCCGGTGAGAAGACTGAAAGCGAGTACACCTGCAACCTGCCCCAGAGCTCTGCGGCGAGAGCACTAACCCACTGAGCGGCTCTGCTTTGCGGGGCGACTGGTACCCTAGTATCTGTGTCGTTGTCTGCAGGCCAGCCTCAGTACTGATGGGGAGCTTGAGGGTCTGTGTGTCTGTGCAGGCCATCCTCAGTACTGATGGAGAGTCTGAGGGTCCGTGTGTCCGTGCAGGCCACCCTCAGTACTGATGGAGAGTCTGAGGGTCCGTGTGTCTGTGCAGGTCACCCTCAGTATTGACGGAGAGTCTGAGGGTCCGTGTGTCTGTGCAGGCCACCCTCAGTACTGATGGAGAGTCTGAGGGTCCGTGTGTCTGTGCAGGCCAGCATCAGTATTGATGGAGAGTCTGAGGGTCCGTGTGTCTGTGCAGGCCACCCTCAGTACTGATGGAGAGTCTGAGGGTCCGTGTGTCTGTGCAGGTCACCCTCAGTATTGATGGAGAGTCTGAGGGTCCGTGTGTCTGTGCAGGCCACCCTCAGTATTGATGGAGAGTCTGAGGGTCCGTGTGTCTGTGCAGGCCACCCTCAGTACTGATGGAGAGTCTGAGGGTCCGTGTGTCTGTGCAGGCCACCCTCAGTACTGATGGAGAGTCTGAGGGTCCGTGTGTCTGTGCAGGCCAGCATCAGTATTGACGGAGAGTCTGAGGGTCCGTCTGTCTGTGTAGGTCACCCTGAGTATTGACGGAGAGTCTGAGGGTCCGTGTGTCTGTGCAGGCCAGCATCAGTGTTGATGGAGAGTCTGAGGGTCCGTGTGTCTGTGCAGGTCACCCTCAGTATTGATGGGGAGTCTGAGGGTCCGTGGGTCTGTGCAGGCCACCCTCAGTATTGATGGAGAGTCTGAGGGTCCGTGGGTCTGTGCAGGTCACCCTCAGTATTGACGGAGAGTCTGAGGGTCCGTGTGTCTTTGCAGACCAGCCTCAGTATTGATGGGGAGCTTGAGGGTCTGTGTCTGTGCAGATCACCCTCAGTATTGATGGAGTCTGAGGGTCCGTGTGTCTGTGCAGGTCTCACTATTGATGGAGAGTCTGAGGGTCCGTGTGTCTCTGCAGGTCTCAGTATTGATAGAGAGTCTGAGGGTCCGTGTGTCTGTGTAGGCCAGCATCAGTACTGATGGAGAGTCCGTGAGTCTGTGTAGGTCACTCTCAGTACTGATGGAGAGTCTGAGGGTCCGTGTGTCTGTGCAGGCCACCCTCAGTATTGATGGGGAGCTTGAGGGTCTGTGTGTCTGTGCAGGCCACCCTCAGTATTGATGGGGAGCTTGAGGGTCTGTGTGTCTGTGCAGGCCAGCATCAGTACTGATGGAGAGTCTGAGGGTCCGTGTGTCTGTGCAGGCAACCCTCAGTATTGATGGAGAGTCTGACGGCCCGTGTGTCTGTGCAGGCCACCCTCAGTATTGACGGGGAGTCTGAGGGTCTGTGTGTCTGTGCAGGTTACCCTCAGTATTGATGGAGAGTCTGAGGGTCCGTGTGTCTGTGCAGGTCACCCTCAGTATTGATGGTGAGTCTGAGGGTCTGTGTGTCTGTGCAGGCCACCCTCAGTACTGATGGAGAGTCTGAGGGTCCGTGTGTCTGTGCAGGCAACCCTCAGCATTGATGGAGAGTCTGAGGGTCCGTGTGTCTGTGCAGGCAACCCTCAGTATTGATGGAGAGTCTGAGGGCCCGTGTGTCTGTGCAGGCCACCCTCAGTATTGACGGGGAGTCTGAGGGTCTGTGTGTCTGTGCAGGCCAGCCTCAGTACTGATGGAGAGTCTGAGGGTCCGTGTGTCTGTGCAGGCCACCCTCAGTATTGATGGAGAGTCTGAGGGTCCCTGTGACGGAGAGTCTGAGGGTCTGTGCAGGCCACCCTCAGTATTGATGCAGAGTCTGAGGGTCCGTGTGTCCGTGCAGGCCACCCTCAGTATTGACGGAGAGTCTGAGGGTCTGTGTGTCTGTGCAGGCCAGCCTCAGTACTGATGGAGAGTCTGAGGGTCCGTGTGTCTGTGCAGGCCACCCTCAGTATTGATGGAGAGTCTGAGGGTCCCTGTGACGGAGAGTCTGAGGGTCTGTGCAGGCCACCCTCAGTATTGATGCAGAGTCTGAGGGTCCGTGTGTCTGTGCAGGTCACCCTCAGTATTGATGGAGAGTCTGAGGGTCCGTGACTGTGTTAACGTCTCCCACACCCATCCGCCGAGTGCGGAGGGCCTCTAATGGAGATTAATGACCCAGGGCAGAAATCCATTCGAGCTGGTTGCCTGCTGGTTAAAGGCGGCTGACTTCACCCCAGCCGGCCACCCCTGAAAGGCACTCCCTGCGGGAGCGCACTGGGCTCTATTTATACCCGGGCAGTGAATGTGTGAGCAGGCAACACCAGGAGAGAAGGGGGGGCGACTCCCTGGGACTGAGATGTCTCTCCTCCTCTGATACTGCATGGAACTGAGCTCTCTCTCTCTCTCTGAGTTGTCTCTCCCTGTCTCTCTGCTACTGAGCTCTCTCTCTCTCTCTCCCTTCCTCCCTCCCTCCCTGGAACTGAGCTGTCTCTCTCTGCCTCTCTGCTACTGACTGGGACTGAGCTCTCTCTCTCTGACTTTCTCCATATGCAGCTCTCTGCAGCTGGTATCTCTTCACCTCGCACAGCTCTCTGCACACAGGCTGCCATCACCCTCTACACCCCTCTGGAGTTAGGCTGACATCACCCTCCACAGCTCTCTGAATCTAGGCTGCCATCACCCTCTACAGCTCTCTGCAGTAAGGCTGCCATCACCGTCCACAGCTCTTTACAGTTAGGCTGCCATCACCCTCCACAGCTCTCTGATTCTATCCTACAGTTAGGCTGCCATCACCCTCCACAGCTCTCGGAATCTAGGCTACAGTTTGGCTGCCATCACCGTCCACAGCTCTTTACAGTTAGGCTGCCATCACCCTCCACAGCTCTCTGCAGCAAGGCTGCCTCGGTGTCTTCCTGTGCAGCTCTTTGCTTTGGTCTGTGTCTGTCTCCCAGTAGCTCTATTTGGGGCGCCCCTGGGGGGAGGCATATGACACCCACTCTCTGTGGCAATGGTATAGGGAGTTTTGTCGTAAATGACACAGCTCTTGAAGCAGAAATTTGAAAAACAGAGCCCCTGTGACTGAACAAACCCGGAAGATTCACTGACCCTTCAGTGAGTGAAGTCTCAGGCAGAGACTAAGTGCAGAAGCACCAGCCTTGTAGTGGGGACAGACAGCAGATGTGACCAGAAGCCCATGGCGAGTGCCACTGAGTGTGGCCTCCCCATAGTTCTGGTTCCACCTCATGTCCATTTAATCCCCCACCAGACACCCCCGGGACCCTTTATCTCAGTTTTTGGAGGTTGTTTCACACTTGCTCTCTCCCTTCCTGATGTTTTTTTTATTCTTCTTCTATTTCTTCCCCCCTTGTGTATTTTTCTCTTCAATGCTCTAGGTCAAAGTCTGATGTGCCCGGCGGCCCCACCTACAACCACCGGCTCAAATTAAGCCCTGGGCGGACGAGGTGCCCTGGAGTTCTGCTTTAAGGTCCAGCCTGCCATTCCTAAAGTAAACTGGTGTCTTGGAGTTTTCTCTAGGGGTGTACAAAATTCAAGTATTTGCTTTTGCGTAATTATGTTATATTTTGGCAAAAGTATGTGAAATTATTTGTGATTACGCAAAATTCCAAACTGCATTTGGCACTGCATTTTAGCAGGAAATACATTCTTCTATCCTCTTTGGAGGCCAGGATGTGTTTTGTGCTAAAAAAATAAGGCGGAAAGACAAAAGTAAGGTGTACAATACCCACTCGCAGTCTATCATTTGTGTGGTTCTCGTGCATTTGTGGTACATTTTTACAACAAATGGCACATTTGCGGTAATTTGTTTGACAGTGAACAGCACATAATTACGCAATGTGGTGTAAAAGCATAGCTGCTGGAATTTTGCGTAACAAAAGTAATGCGAAATTACTGAACTTGCTCTAATTGCTGGCGTAACACAAATTTCATCAGGGCTTATATATTTTTTTCGCAATGCATCAGTGAAAAAACAAAGGTATGCCAGCATCATAACGTCACGGCAGCATGACATACCTGCCAGCATCTTTAAGTCTGGTTGCAGACATCTTTATCTATCTGGAGAGCTCATGTCATCGATTCCTCGAAAATAATGCACCTGGAAGTAGAGAGATGGATGGGGCCTTGGATCAGCATCCTTCATCCATGGGATTTCCTGTGTTTTTCAAGATGCATCATTGTTCGATTAGGCTGCCCCACTGATCAAGGCCATGGCATATTGTGGAAGGTCACATTGTCTCATTTGCGTTCCCATTAGGTTTTTGGAATGTGCTACCAATTAATTTTAAAAACTAGGGTCAGTGTGTGCTCCTTCGTTAAATTGCTGATTGGTGGCGTTTTTGTTTAGGGAAATGACTGCTGTTTGGATGACTTCACCTGTCATACAAACACCGTCCTGTTCTTTAATAACCGCATTAATTTGCTTTGCTGTCGTGATAAAATGCTTTTTGGATTTACAGATTTGTTTGGTCACAAAGTAAAAACCGTGTGCACACAGGCTTTCTTAAAGATGCAGCGAAAAAAAACTGATAATTTGTCAAAAGTAGGTACCATGTAATTTTGTGCCGCATATGCCTTTTAATTTCATCTCCGACTCCTTTTCATAACACTTCTTGGAGGATATATTTGAACTCTCCCAGTGCAGTCTGTTGAGCAAAGAGTCTCTCCTCCCAGCTTCCACAGTGATGTTGCCTCGTTTTGAGATTTTATTTGTAGGACAGAAGGTGGAAAACCGCACAACGACGCTCAACTCTTAACAAACACATCCCCATCAAACATGCAAGATCTGCTGAGCTTGCCAATGCTTATTTTAATTTCCAAAGACCAAACCTTGCAACAAGGGACTGTCTCCGGTAGGAACCAATGTCTTTGACTCGCAAGGAGTTTTTCGCCCAGTGAGTTGGGTACATTTTTGCAGATGTCTCTTTGGAGCTGCCACACACATGGTGGTCCAAGGCTGGAAAACAGAGCTCGAGGATGGTACCAGAAAGTCCATCTACATATGGCAGAACAGACCTTTTGAAGCAATGTTCACCAGTGGTTGCCCCATTGATTGGGCTTTCACCAATGGCAGCTCCACCATCAGAAATACCACCATGTCAGACCTCTAAATGAAGGTGGGCAAAGGCTATACCCACCAATTAGTGGCAACCCCCATTACTTTAAACTTGTACGTCAGGCGTAGAAAGACCTGTTTCTGAGACCAAAAGTAAAATTTAAAAAAAGAACTGCCAAAAAGTTTCTTTCTAGATCTCCCCGGGTAGGTGGTGAACCCAGGTCCTTTTGGAGTACATGAAGCACATAAACTGTAACTTAATTAACTTAAACTTTTCAAAGAACCTGTTAGGGTTTGTACTGCTGCTCCAAAGTAAGAGTTTGGAAGGTCATTTCAGGCTAGACTCGTGGTTTTAAGATCTTTTCAAACCACTTCTTGGCCTTGAACAGCACTAGGAGAAATACAACAAACACCTTTATCATAGGCCTTACGGCAGTGGTGCCCAACCTTTTGACCTCTGTGGACCCCCACTTTATCATTCCTGGAGCCCAGGGACCCCCACTGAATCTTTCTTGGAATCCGGGGCCTCCCACTGAGTCATTACTAAAAGCTGCCAACCTAATCTGTTAATATTATTTAATTTTCTAAGCAGTCGCGGACCCCCTGACGAGGCTTTGCGGACCCCCAGGGGTCCCCGGACCACAGGTTGGGAACCACTGCCTTAGGGGATGGCGTTCCCTGATATATACGCAAAGACGTAACTAATCTGAAACTTTGGTGTTGGGGCTAACACATCAACCAATGGAGCCGGGTGTAACACGTCAACCAATGGAGCCGGGTGTAAGACTTCAACCAATGGAGCTGGGTTTAACACTTCAACCAATGGAGGTGGATGTAACACTTCAACCAATGGAGGAGGTAGGTGTAACACTTCAACCAATAGAGCCGGGTGTAACACATCAACCAATGGAGCCGGGTGTAACACGTCAACCAATGGAGCCGGGTGTAAGACTTCAACCAATGGAGGTGGGTGTAACACTTCAACCAATGGAGGAGGTGGGTGTAACACTTCAACCAATGGAGCCGGGTGTAACACGTCAACCAATGGAGGTGGGTGTAACAGCTCAACCAATGGAGGTGGGTGTAAAACTTCAACAAATGGAGCCGGATGTCACACTTCAAACAATGGAGCCGGGTGTAACACCTCAACCAATGAAGCCGGGTGTAACACTTGAAACAATGGAGCCGGGTGTAACACCTCAACCAATGAAGCCGGGTGTAACACTTGAAACAATGGAGGTGGGTGTAACACCTCAACCAATGAAACCGGGTGTAACACTTCAACCAATGGAGCCGGGTGTAACAGCTCAACCAATGGAGGTAGGTGTAACACCTCAACCAATAGAGCTGGGTGTAAGTCTTCAAACAAGGAGTGAGATCCATTCTGAGAGCGAATACAAAAATATGGAGTCATAAATTGCTCGGTACAAACATGTTGGTCAAACCTGATGGGATTACAACAAACACGTTTTAGTGAATTTGAGAATAGTTACAAGCTGCTGACAGAGATCTTTAAAAGCAGAAATGAGTGATCTTTAAAAGCAGGAATGAGTGATCTTTAAAAACAGGAATGAGTGATCTTTAAAAGCAGGAATGAGTGATCTTTAAAAACAGGAATGAATGATCTTTAAAAGCAGGAATGAGTGAATTGACAGCTAAAAGCAGCTTCTACGGGTTTCAAAAGAAAACACTTTTCAACCAATTTTTTCCGAGTTATTACAGGAAGATGGTCCTTTTTGCTAATTTCCCCAAAAATGATTTTGTGACATGACAATCAGCTCATGAAATATTCTTAATTCCATCTTGAGGAAGGCCCTTCTGTGTTCCTGTTGCCCAAAGGTTCAGTTTTATTCAGCTCTTCAAGATGCTGCAACTGTGTGCTGGCCTCAGGCCGCAGCATGTACAGGTCTGTGGATACTGAGCTCAGGGACTAACATGCCTGACTCCGGGATGTGATTGGCAAGTCTCAGGTTTGATTCCTAATGCATCTTCCGTTCCTCCTGCGATTGAATAAGCGAGCGCCAATCAGTAAGCTATATTGGCACCTTGTAATTAATCTGCCAGGAATATGAGGTATCATAAAACAAAATACCTGTCATTAGCACCCTGCACTGGGCAGTCTCATGTGAGATGCTGGGTGCATTCGCCAGGCCTGAGGATCTGTCACCAAGGTAGCTGCCTTGAAATACATTTGCAACAAGCAGCCATGCTTTCGATTCTGTTCTGCACCCCATAAATGATCCAATGCACTGAAGCAGCACTGTGGTCCTGGTGGGACACCTGCGCGTCAGAAAATGCAACATTTGTTACAGATTTCTCCAAAAGTCCTTTGAGAACAATGACCATAGTCTCTATAATGGTTCTTCCTAAATCTCTATACTAGGTATAGAAATTACCGAGGCCTGGGGAGCTAAAGGGACAACCTCGACTGGAGCACAAGAGAATCACGAGGCAGATAACATGGTTACCTGTTTGTCAAGGTAACGCTGCAACAACTGGGAAAGAAGGAGAAAGACAAAAATGAAAAAGCGTCACAAAGGGAGAAAGCAGAAAGCTGCACGAGTGAGCTGGAAGGGCAGGGAGTGGCTGTAAATGGATTAAAGAGGCCCGAGATGGCTTCAGAGTTCGCACATTTAATTGCAGCAGCTGCGTGTATCATAGGAGAGCTTTGGGCACTGGCACCTTTTAGTTACAAATTAAGCACTGCTGCTCTCCTTAGAATGGGCAGAAGAGCCACTGGCTCTGCTGGTGTAAACCTCCGCCTGCCAAGGAGCGGCGAAGTCACAGTGACGGTCACCTCACTCTACTGATGGTGGGTCTAGCATCACTCATTGTCCATACCCAAAGCATGGTGGGTACAGGCAGGAAAAATGTAGAATGCCCCTAAAGGCATGTAGAAACCTTCATAAATCTCTATACTATATACAGCAATTACCGAGGCCTGGGGAGCTAAAGGGACAACCTCGACTGGAGCACAAGAAAAACACAAGGCAGATAACATGGTTACCTGTTTGTCAATGTAACGCTGCAACAGCTACTGCACCAGGCAGTGTTTTCATTGAGCAATGCTTGTGCATTTCTAACCTCTTATACCCAGTATCAGAGCTATGTGACAGACCCAGGCTCAGTTTGGTAGCAGAATAAACTTCAGAAGCGTTTTGCTGCCAAACCTCACGAGTCTGAAGAAGCAAGACACAGCGATGCGATGCCTCCACGATGCGATGCCTCCACAATGCGTTGTCTCCACGATGCGATGCCTACACGATGCGATGCCTCCACGATGAGATGCCTACACTATGCAATGCCTACACGATGCGATGCCTCCACAATGCGATGCCTACATGATGCGATGTCTCCATGATGCGATGCCTACACAATGTAATGCCTACACAATGCGATTCCTCCATGATGCAATGCCTCCACGATGCGATGCCTCCATGATGCGATGCCTACACGATGCAATGCCTACACAATGTAATGCCTACACAATGCGATTCCTCCACGATGCGATGCCTCCACGATGCGATGCCTCCATGATGCGATGCCTACACGATGCGATATCTCCACGATGCGATGCCTACACGATGCAATGCCTACACGATGCAATGCCTACACGATGCAATGCCTACAAGATGTGATGCCCACACAATGCAATGCCTCCACGATGCAATGCCTACAAGATGCGATGCATCCACGATGCAATGCCTACAAGATGCGATGCATCCACAATGCAATGCCTACACAATGCCATGCCTACACAATGCGATGCATCCACGATGCGATGCCTCCACGATGCGATGCCTCCACAATGCCATGCCTACACAATGCGATTCCTCCACGATGCGATGCCTCCACGATGCGATGCCTCCATGATGCGATGCCTACACGATGCGATATCTCCACGATGCGATGCCTACACGATGCAATGCCTACACGATGCAATGCCTACAAGATGTGATGCCTACACAATGCGATGCCTCCACGATGCAATGCCTACAAGATGCGATGCATCCACGATGCAATGCCTACAAGATGCGATGCATCCACAATGCAATGCCTACACAATGCCATGCCTACACAATGCCATGCCTCCACAATGCCATGCCTACACAATGCGATGCATCCACGATGCGATGCCTCCACAATGCCATGCCTACACAATGTGATGCCTCCACGATGAGATGCCTACACCATGCAATGCCTACACAATACAATGCCTACACGATGTGAGGCCTCCACGATGCGATGCCTACACGATGTGATGCCTCCACAATGCGAAGCCTACACGATAGATGTGCAGGAACGCGGCCTCTGCATAGGCACCATCATGGGAAAAAAAATCACAGAAGGCGTCCATTACAGCAAATTCTACATCTATCTTACAAAACATTCTGGTTAGAAATAAACTATACGGCCAAACTTCACATAACTGAGCTATCTCTCAATCTAACGATGTCAGGTGCCAGACACCCCACCACAATGCTTCACCACCAAAGGGCGAGAGCTGCAGCCCATTATTTGTGGATGACTCCTTCGAAAATTGCCTCTGGCCCCCTGTTTATTGCTTGAGGGCACTCGCTATCTACATTGAAAATCTATACATGCAAGAGTTGAGTTACTAATAAAGTGCAACAAATGCCCTAAGGCATCTTGGCACAGACCTGACTAACAATATCAGAAAACATATGAATAAATAAATCCAATATAAAGATGAATTTTAAGAGCCTTCCTAAACATGGAATGGGCGTCTGTTTAGCGTAGCCCAAATAGAGGAAGCAGAAAAAGAGGGATTAATCGCAGGAGGGAAGAGCCAAAATTCGAGTTGCTTAGACTTGGAAGCAGACACATAAGCAATATGGGGCCTTTGGTGGCCAAAGCAGAGCGCCTTAATATTAGGGTCCCGGTTTTATGGTATTTTTTTTTGTAACATTTCATCTTATATTTATCCATATTTATTTTTTGGCCATCTTGTTGGTATTTTCCTTGTTTATTTTGAGTTTTGAGAATAAATGGAAATGCAAAATGATATATTTCCACATTTATTTAACGCATACTTCGATGTTTGTCACACTTTAGCCAATTAAGTAGCCAAATATAACGGAACACTACACCCACAGGTACATACTACCATTGCATACATATATTTGTTAATAATATAGTCTGTATTTAAAGAAATGTAATCATATTTTTCTAACTCTCCATGATTTCTACTATCTGCTCAGCTGTTGGCCTAGAATTCATCAAGAACAACACAGAGAGTCACTCACAAGGAGCACAATTGTCTGTATTTTTCCACTTTAAAAAATAAACACAGACAAGAAACATGTTGTTTTCTGACTGTATTTATCTGTAAAAATCAGCAAAAACTGAAAACTGGGAGCCTTACTTGTAATGAATCCTTCTAGAACTGGCAGTCAGTGCAGCTCACTGCGAGCCTCGGAGAACCTATCAAACCTCCTTGAAGCTGCCTCGGGAAGGACAGCACAACAAGCATTGGCACAGTTCAATCTAGAAATGATGGGAACACAAGAGTTCAACTGGCACAGAATGTTAACAACGTTTTTCTTCAAGGTCCTCATTTCGAGGTGACTGGACGACACAACTGCGACAGCGGGCTGAGGCGGGTGGAAACGGCGTCATTGTAATCTTGCCTGACGTCATTCAGTGCAGCCACTGGGGCAGTCTCAGTGCCTAAACCAGGCCTCAAACTCATACAGCTGCATCTAGTAACTGGTGCCCTTCCAGATGTTTAGAAAGCTGATGGGACAGAACTCACCACCAATTCCAGTGACTGCTGGTAAAGCCTCTGTCCTGGGTCCCAGGTTTGGCTACATTAAAAGGGGGTTGGCTACTCATTTGGTCCGTCAAATCAAATCAAATCAAATCATTAGCATTTATAAAGCGCGCTACTCACCCGTGCGGGTCTCAAGGCGCTAGGGACAGAGGGGGTGGTTATCGCTGCTCGAACAGCCAGGTCTTTAGGAGTCTCCGGAAAGCGGAGTGGTCCTGGGTGGTCCTGAGGCTGGTGGGGAGGGAGTTCCAGGTCTTGGCCGCCAGGAAGGAGAAAGATCTCCCACCCGCCGTGGAGCGTCGGATGCGAGGGACGGCGGCGAGTGCGAGGCCAGAGGAGCGGAGGGGGCGGGTGGGGACGTAGAAGTTGAGGCGTCTGTTGAGGTATTCCGGTCCCTTGTCGTGGAGGGCTTTGTGTGCGTGGGTGAGAAGTCGGAAGGTGATCCTTTTGCTGACTGGGAGCCAATGCAGGTGTCTCAGGTGTGCGGAGATGTGGCTGTTGCGGGGTACGTAGAGGATGAGGCGGGCTGAGGCGTTTTGAATGCGTTGCAGGCGATTTTGGAGTTTGGCGGTGGTCCCAGCGTAGAGGGTGTTGCCGTAGTCCACGCGGCTCGTGACGAGGGCGTGGGTCACGGTTTTTCTGGTGTCGGCGGGGATCCAGCGGAAGATCTTGCGGAGCATGCGGAGGGTGAGGAAGCAGGCGGAGGACACGGCGTTGACTTGCTTGGTCATGGTGAGAAGGGGGTCCAAGATGAAGCCGAGGTTGCGGGCGTGGTCTGTGGGGGTCGGTGCGGTGCCGAGGGCCGTGGGCCACCAGGAGTCGTCCCAGGCGGACGGGGTGTTGCCGAGGATGAGGACTTCAGTTTTTTCAGAGTTCAGCTTTAGGCGGCTGAGCCTCATCCAATCTGAGACGTCCTTCATACCCTCTTGTAGGTTGGTCTTGGCGCTGGCGGGGTCCTTGGTGAGGGAGAGTATAAGTTGGGTGTCGTCGGCGTAGGAGGTGATGATGATGTCGTGCTTGCGTACGATGTTAGCGAGGGGGCTCATGTAGACATTGAAGAGTGTCGGGCTGAGTGATGAGCCTTGAGGTACGCCGCAGATGATCTCAGTGGGTTCTGAGCGAAACGGAGGGAGGTAGACTCTTTGGGAGCGGTTTACGAGGAAGGAGGCGATCCAGTCCAGGGCCTGGTCTTGGATCCCGGTGGAGCGGAGGCGGGTGATTAGGGTGCGGTGACAGACGGTGTCAAAGGCAGCCGAGAGGTCGAGAAGAATGAGGGCGACTGTTTCACCGTTGTCCATCAGGGTTCTGATGTCGTCTGTGACTGAGATGAGGGCAGTTTCAGTGCTGTGGTTGGTTCGGAATCCGGTCTGTGAGGGGTCGAGCAGGTTGTTGTCTTCCAGGAAGGTGGTCCATCTTCCAGGAAGGTGGTCCATCTGCTAGGGACGGTGCGAGATGAGAACCGGTGTTAAGGATGAAGGTAAAGGCAGGTGTAACAACCAGAGATAAACATTTTAGAGTCCTGATTGGACATACATGATGTGAGGAGATCACTTTTAGGGCCATATGTACAAACACTTTTTCCCATAGACACAGAATGGGTAAAAACGTTTGCTACATCTGGCCCTTAGGGAGGTATACAGGGAGGGAACATCCTCGGCTTCCTTGATCGAAGGGAGAACTGTGAGAGGACGGACACAAAGTGGTGAAGGCCTGCAATCATGCTGCATGAGACCGGATGAAACCAGAAGCTTACAAGTACAAGAAGAATACAAGTAGGGATGGTCTTCACATTCCCGTAATAAAAAAAAAGGACAAATTGTCACAAGCAACTTGGAGGGGGGAAAAGTGATTTTGACCCTGGGCTGATTGGTGAGATTGGAGACTGTCTGGAAAAGAGGAGTTTGCAGGCCTGAGAAACGGAATTTGAAATTAAAGGTGCCTTGGTAACAATAAAAGAAAATTTTTAATGCAAGAGTTTTTGACATGTATGTGATGCTTTAAAATCTGATGTTAGTGCACGTACAAGTTTGTGTTTTGCTAAATGCAAAATTGCATATTGTTTTTTAAGTACTAAGGTGGAGGGGTTGCAGCCCCGCCTCTCTTCTCCTGGCCTTATCCAGATAAGTCTGAAGTGCCTCCAGGCTGTCCTACTCTCTAAGGAACCACGCTCTGCTGTTTATCAGACCGTGCTTGATGTTGTCTCTAGCACTATAACCCATGCTGGCAGCTTCACGGCACTAGGAGCCAAGACAGAGCCTTATTTAAAGTTTTGGCAAAGCGGGAGCATCACCATAACTGTGCAGTGCATCCTCCCTGCCAACCTCAGCGTTCCCACTCTCCAGTGCTTAATTTGAGCCGGTGTTTTCTGGTGCGGGCGCCGGTACTTATTTTTGGGGGCTGGCACCTATTTTTCTGCCTTAAGCATTTATTGTGAGCAAAATACACAAATGGGAAAGACGGAGGAAGAGAAAAATGAAAAAGCAATACAAAGGGAGAAAGCAGAAAGCTGCAAGAGTGAGTTGAAGGGGCAGGGAGTGACTGTAAATGGATTAAAGAGGCCCGAGATGGCTTCAGAGTTCGCACATTTAATTGCAGCAGCCGCGTGTATCATAGGAGAGCTTTGGGCACCGACACGTTTTATTTACAAATTAAGCACTGCTGCTCTCCTTAGAATGGACCGAAGAGCCACTGGCTCTGCTGGTGTAAACCTCCGCCTGCCAAGGAGCGGCCAAGTCACAGTGACGGTCACCTCACTCTACTGATGGTGGGTCTAGCATCACTCATTGTTCATACCCAAAGCATGGGGGGTACAGGCAGGAAAAATGTAGAATGCCCCTAAACGCATGTTGAAAGCTCTCTGTATGTCAAGCTACATGTGATTCGCGTTGAGAAAACAAACTCCAGAGTTTATTTTCTCAAAACGTAGACGTTTGTGGAGCAGGGGCTTAAAAAATGGCGCCCACTTAACAAGCCTGAAAGAGGTCCCGCCTGCGTGGCTGCGGAAATCCCAGCCAGGCCGCTGGGATCTATAAATAGGGCTGACAGCCCTCGGTCTGAGTGGCAGATGCCATGGGTTCCTCCCCCTGGCAGGTCTGCCGGAGGTCCACCAGGGTCTGAATGTCCCCTTAAGGGTGCCCCACAAGGTCACAGTAGGCCGGGCATCTGACATCCCAGGGAAGCCTTGTGGACTTTGGGCATCATCTTGGTTATATGTTTCACTGTCCTCTGGGAGGGCATCGCGGCCAGGAGCAAAGGCAGAGCTGGCGACTGCAGGGAAGTGGACAGAATAGGCAGTCTGGGCAATCTCCTTGTGTGCAGACACACACACACGCAGACACGCACACTCAACACACACACACAGGTATACAATATACACACAGACATAAAAATATACACACATATACACACACATTCATACACCCACACACACATACACTCATACACACGCACTCACACTCAACACACACACACTCACACAGATATACAATATACACACAGATATAAAAATATATACGCACACACATTCATACACACACACACACACACACACAGGTATACAATATACACACAGATATAAAAATATACACACATTCACTCATACACACGCATACACGCACACTTCAGCACACACACAGGTATACAATATACACACAGATATAAAAATATACACACACACATTCATACACACACATACACTCATACACACGCAGACATGCACACTCAACACACACCCACAGGTATACAATATACACACAGATATAAAAATATACACACACATACACACACACATACACTCATACACACGCCAGACACGCACACTCAACACACACACTCTCACACAGATATACAATATACACACAGATATAAAAATATATACACACACACATTCATACATCCACACACACACACACACTCACACACAACCGCACACGGGCATCCACACACTCACACACACACACTTACACACACATATATACACACACACACACTCACACACACACACATACACTCATACACACGCAGACACACACTCAACACACACAGGTATACCATATACACACAGACATAAAAATATACACACACATACACACTCACGCAGACACGCACACTCAACACACACGTATACAATATACACACAGATACAAAAATATACACACACACACATTCATACACCCACACTCACATACACACACACTCAACACACACTCTCACACACAGATATACAATGTACACACAGATATAAAAATATACACACACATTCATACACCCACACACACTCACATACACACACTCAACACACACACACTCTCACACACAGATATACAATATACACACAGATATATAAATATACACACACACATTCATACACCCACACACATGCACAGAATCACACACCAGCACACACACAATCTCACATGCACATACTCACACACATATATACAGACACACACACACATCCACACACACTCACATAAATGTACACTCACACACACACATCCACATATCTACACACACACACACAATGATATAAAATACAAGCGCACACACAGAGATATAAAAAATACACACACAGATATAAAAATATATACACACACGCGGATATAAAATATACACACACACAGATATAAAAATATACACACAGACACAGATATAAAAATACACACACGCACATAAAAGATACACCCACACACACACAGATATAAAATACACACACACACATGGATATAAAATATACATTCACACAGATATTAAAATATACACACAGACGCAGATATAAAAATACACACACGCACACGGACATAAAAGATACACCCACACACACACAGATATAAAATATACACACATAGATTCATACACCCACACACACTCATATACACACACACCTGCACACACACAATCTCACACGCACATCCACACACACACACACTCACATGCACACACACACTCACAAATACATACACACAAATACACTCACACACACACATCCACATATACACACACTCATACACAGATCCAAAATACACACACTCAAAAACAGATATAAAATATACACACACACATTCATACACCCACACACACGCATATACACACACACCCACACACACACACAATCTTACAAGCACATCCACACACACATACACACACACACAAATGCACTCACACACACACATATATCCACATATACACACACTCATACACAGATCTAAAATACACACACTCAAACACAGAAATAAAATATACACACATACAGATATAACAATATCCACATATATACGGATATAAAAATATAGACACGGACATAAAATATACACACACATTCAGATATCAAATATACTCACACACATTCATACACCCACACACACTCACATACACATATACACACACCTGCACAATCTCACCTGCACATACTCACACACATATATACAGACACACACGTCCACACATACACACACACTCCCACGCACACTCACACACACACATCCACATATCCACACACAATGATATAAAAATATACACAGATATAAAAATGCACACAGACGTGGATATAAAATATACACACACTTGCCACACCCCCTTCTTTCTCTGCTTATAATGTGTATTTCACTGCCAAGGCAAAGACACTGCTGTAGATTTATTAGAGGCTGTGAGGTTACAGCAGACATGAACCCCAAAACGAAGACTGATATACTGTAGGCTGATATTCCTTTATAGACATCATCATAATAGAAGCACAAAGACAGATTTCGAGACTAAAGGCATCTTTCCAAGTTATGCAGAATTAGAGTCATAATTAATGTGCATGGTAATTACCGCCAGCCAGCAATAGTGTATTGAAGGGGCAACAAAGTCTCCTGGGTTCCCCACCTCAGAGTAAAGCATAACGTGGAATCAGTGTTTACCACGCCGACCACTGCATGTTTTGAATTTATTTTAGCATTTTATCCAGACAGATTTCCCCCGTCTTTTCTGTGGAGATCTATCGGGAACAAATTGCAGAATGAAGAAATGGGTGCACACCTAAGAATTCCAGTGGATGTGCGAACATTCATTTGCGCGTCAAACTGAATTTTACACAGTATGTAAAAGACTGCATTTCCCAACGATTACTTAGCCTTGCAATTATTTTATTTAAGGTCCGTGTGTGTTACATTTTATAGGTATTAAAGTGAGGATGAAAGATCAACAAAATTGTTGTAGAATATTTTGCTAATATATTTTTATATATACTTTTAGAACTTTAGATTTAGGAAATGTTCCCTTTTTTGTTTGGATAGAAAGTTTTAGCTCTGGTGATGCGTTCCTTTCGGCGTCGAAACTTATTTCGTATTTATTTTGTGTATCTTACGCAAAAAGATTTGGCATATTACAGCCAGAGCAGCTGACTTTGGAACGGGGAAACAGGTTCGAGTCTCGGTGTCGGTACAACATCCTGTGATTCTGGGCAAATCGCTTAATCTCACCGTCCTAAAAAATAAGTAAATGAATCTGACCTGCTGTACTGTAAGTGGGGTTCGTGCAAAGCGCTCCGATACCTGCTGGTCAGTGTTTGCGCTACATAAACCTACATAACCAAAAAAACGATTGCATGGCCTTAAGTCTGCCACCAAAAAGCAATAAATGGGGTTGTTTAAGTTGAGGGTTTTCTCTCTTTGTGAAGAAATATTGCACCTAGACTTGGCAGAAGGCGCTATGCTGCCTGCTTCCCACTCCAGCGCTCACCCTGTGCCAGGAGCCAAAGGCCTCCTTATGGTGTATTTTTCAGAATTATCTGTGCTAAGATTACATTATATCAGCGGTGTAGACAGTCTGCCGTTTGAATGTGGCCCAGGTACTCTCAGGACGCCCCGTGCATTGCTTTGAAATGGGCCCTGCATTGTCTTCGGCCGCTCCTAATAGCGCCTCGTGCTTTTACGGGAGTCTCTAGGCGCTGGCGCGGCGTGCTTTAGTCCTCCTGCGTAAAGGAGGCCGGTGGAAAGCCCCATAGTCTGAACTCCTCAGTGTATGCCCCCTCCCCCCACCCCGCGCCAGTCGGCGACAGCTGGGCTTTGGCATTTAACAGCTCACTCTGCTTGGACCAGAGATAGGGCCTGCTTTAAGGCGGTGCGACCGGTGCAGCCGCACCTGGCGCTGACTTTGGTGGGGTGGGCTGTGTTTAAAAATAGCTCGTGGGTTTGAAACAAATGAACATGTTTGTGCGTCCAGTACTCTTCAGACAACAAGAAAAATGTCAAGCTAGCTCTGGTGGTTAATGTGCCTGCTGGTGAGAGATTGAATGATGTCTGGTGGCGGTTTTGATTCATCATATCTGCGCAGAGGGTTAATGTGCCTGCTGCAAAGGCCTGTACCAGGCAGATCACAGAACTAAGGGACTCATTTACAAAGATTTGGCACATGGCAGCGTCGCAACCCTTCTTGCTGCGCTGCCTTGCGTCAAAACAAAATGGCAGAAATGCGCCGTATCTACAAGATACATCGAATTCATGGCCTTCTCCTCTGCGCTGGCACACAACTTGCTGCCATGTGCCAACACCGACACCATTGCACCATGCAAGGGTGTCTGCGTTGCGGGGATGATTGTGTTTGTGCCGGAAGGGACAGCTTCCTGCCCAAAAACAATCACGAGAGGCATTTTCCTCATTCCATGTGCGCTGCAGCATGCGTAGACAGAGGGAAAAACTGGGAAAAATAATGTTAATTCTCGCCCTTGCACCACCCTTATGCCAGCCCTGGGGTGGTGTAGGAAACTGACGCAGTCCCAGGTTTACAAAACCTTGTAAATCTGCAAATGCGTCAGATTTCATGGGTGTTGCGTGGGAAAACCCAACGTAACACCCATGGAACGCCTCAGTGACGCAGAGTAATGTGTGAAAGGGGGCCGCACCTACAAGGCCGTGCAAAGCGGCTTTGCGTGGCCTTGTAGATATGGCCTTTCATCCTACGCTGCCGGTGCGTCAAAAAAACTGACGCACCTGCAGCGCACGGTGCTTGTAAATGAGGCCCCAAGTGTGAGTCAACTGTGAGTCTCTCTGAAGAAATGAAATGTATGTCAGAGAGGGGCTATGGAGAGATGTGGGGAGCTGCTGGAGGGTGGTAGGGAGGACATTCATGGAGAAAGGGGCCATGGGGGGTGGGGTGTCGCACCCTGAGCCACTGACACTGAAGCCGCCCTGACGTGTGAGGGCCCAGTCCGCCCCCCTCTGTGCAGCTGTCAGAGCGGGGGCTCGGGCCTACTGCCCACTACACCTGGACCAGGGGTGTCCGAGGCGCGGCCGGAGAGCGGATCCAGGCCAGGTGTTCGGGATAACCCTGGTTAAAAGGGATTCAGTCATGTTCATTCTAATATTCGTTTGTCCAGGGCACACATCCTGGTGCAGGCGATCTGGAGACTAATTAGCATATGGAATGAGCAGTAAGATAACAAGGAGAAGAATGGAAGGGCGGAAGTGATGTCACTCACCAACTGGTAAGTGGCGCTTTGATAACGCACAAGTCCCGTAGCTGATTGGGTGGCCCGGAGCTAGGATACCCGTCACCGGAAAGGCCTAGGATACTGTCCAGGCTGGGACACAACCATGGACATTTAATGTGCATCTATCCCGAGTGCATTATTATGTAAAACTGTCACTCAAGTCTGCTTGTTTGTGAATGTTTCAGCCAAAAAATGAGCCTGTACGTGGTGCAAGACTTTTATATAGTATCTATAACATGGTTTCCCACGGCATCTAGGCGCTTTCAACCATAGAGCATAGAAGTGGAGGCCTGCCGGGGTGTGTAAACACATCATTCGCCGAGGATGAAACAACGAAGGAACACACATGCCTGCTAAATTACCGGCGCGCAGATTGTTTTGGCAAGCCACAGTCCCTTAGACTTGTGTTTTAGGATTCAAACTCGTGTGACGTCATACACAAGTCTTGTGCTGCATCGAAGTGATGACGTGTGCACAGCTCATGTTTTATTCAGTGAGTGAGTCCGGGCGCTTATTCAGCGCACTGTATCGACAAGGGCTGTAACTGGCTCAGTGAGATTGGTGGGGGGGGGGGCATTTTATGTTTAATCACAATATACAACAAGCAGGGTGCATGCGAGGGGTCTAAGGGCAGTGGGCAGGGAGAGGAGTGCGGATTTGTAGGAGTATTAAGAGAGAAAACAGAATATTTTGTAAAGTAACCAATATTTTTGAGGACTTTCATGGAGGGGGGGGGAGCGGGGGTGTGCGCGCGTTTTGGTCTGCGTGTGCGTAAAAATACCTGAATACCTGCCAAACTCACAATAACCGACTGAAAGCACCTGCACCCAACTATTTATCAGAAAACACATTTATTAGGGGAGTGTACCACCCCAAACAACACCCCCGCCCCCGAAGCTACGCCTCTGTGAATGGATACACATGTACCTTAGGAAGGCCCCCCCGGCAGCAGAGCCCGGTGTAAATTTAATACGTAAAGCGGATGTGTTTGCTCCACCAGTGTCAGCTTCATGGCGCCGACTCCCCCCTCCGTTATCGCCCCTTTCATTTTCCGTCCCCCCTCCCGCGATCCCTTCCTCCCTCTTGTCCCAGCACCTTGAAGAGATCGCGGCCGCGCAAGGCACTTTACAAAAGAACCTGGCATCACCCACGCCCTGTGCCCTCTGGATGAAAACGCCCCGGAGATAGGGTGGGGGCGGTGTGTGTGTGCCCCTCCCCGTGGTTGGAGGGGGGGGCATCCTTAAAAGTCTCACCGTCGACACTGACACTGGTGGAAAGTGTTAAGTACAGGCAGTGGTCGGCGGTGGCCCCTCCCTCGCCCGGTGAAGAGCCGGGGCGCGGGCCGCCCTGGGAGCAGGGGGTGGGGGAGTTGCTGGAGGGCCAGGGGAAAGAAGATGACACAGTCCACATATTGCCCCCCACCCTTCCCAGAAGAGGTAATGCAGCATTTTAACGCGATCCCAGCATCTGCTGTTCCTTTTCGACACTTTAAGGAGGGTTGGTCTTTATTTGGACGCTCACGGGCTTAATCAACTCCGTGAGTATTAGTGATGGGGCGCTGTGGTACCCCTCTGGCTGGATCAATATTATCAGTGATGGGGCGCTGTGGTACCCCTCTGGCTGGATGTGTGAGAATCACAGAGTGATGGGACTCTGTGGTACCCCTCTGGCTGGATGTGTCAGTGATGGGACTCTGTGGTACCCTTCTGACTGGATGTCAGTGATGGCACTCTGTGGTACTCCTCTGGCTGGATGTGTCAGTGATGGGACTCTGTGGTACCCTTCTGACTGGATGTCAGTGATGGGACTCTGTGGTACCCCTCTGGCGGGATGAGTCAGTGATGGCACTCTGTGGTACTCCTCTGGCTGGATGTGTCAGTGATGGGACTCTGTGGTACCCTTCTGACTGGATGTCAGTGATGGGACTCTGTGGTACCCCTCTGGCTGGATGTGTCAGTGATGGGACTCTGTAGTACCCTTCTGACTGGATGTCAGTGATGGGACTCTGTGGTACCCTTCTGGCGGGATGAGTCAGTGATGGCACTCTGTGGTACCCCTCTGGCGGGATGTGTGAGTTTCAGGGATGGGACTCTGTGGTACCGCTCTGGCGGGATGAGTCGGTGATGGGACTCTGTGGTACCCTTCTGACTGGATGTCAGTGATGGGACTCTGTGGTACCCTTCTGGCGGGATGAGTCAGTGATGGCACTCTGTGGTACCCCTCTGGCTGGATGTGTCAGTGATGGGACTCTGTGGTACCCTTCTGACTGGATGTCAGTGATGGGACTCTGTGGTACCCCTCTGGCTGGATGTGTCAGTGATGGGACTCTGTAGTACCCTTCTGACTGGATGTCAGTGATGGGACTCTGTGGTACCCCTCTGGCGGGATGTGTGAGTTTCAGGGATGGGACTCTGTGGTACCGCTCTGGCGGGATGAGTCGGTGATGGGACTCTGTGGTACCCTTCTGACTGGATGTCAGTGATGGGACTCTGTGGTACCCCTCTGGCGGGATGAGTCAGTGATGGCACTCTGTGGTACCCCTCTGGCTGGATGTGTCAGTGATGGGACTCTGTGGTACCCTTCTGACTGGATGTACCCTTCTGACTGGATGTCAGTGATGGGACTCTATGGTACCCTTCTGACTGGATGTCAGTGATGGGACTCTGTGGTACCCCTCTGGCTGAATGTGTCAGTGATGGCACTCTGTGGTACCCCTCTGGCGGGATGAGTCAGTGATGGGACTTTGTGGTACCCTTCTGGCTGGATGTCAGTGATGGCACTCTGTGGTACCCCTCTGGCTGGATGTGTCAGTGATGGGACTCTGTGGTACCCTTCTGACTGGATGTACCCTTCTGACTGGATGTCAGTGATGGGACTCTGTGGTACCCCTCTGGCTGAATGTGTCAGTGATGGCACTCTGTGGTACCCCTCTGGCGGGATGAGTCAGTGATGGGACTCTGTGGTACCCTTCTGGCTGGATGTCAGTGATGGCACTCTGTGGTACCCCTCTGGCGGGATGTGTGAGTTTCAGGGATGGGACTCTGTGGTACCGCTCTGACGGGATGTGTGGGCATCAGGGATGTGATGCCGTGAGTACCACTCTTGTATGTTACCTCTTCGACAGGTAAAGATGTCGCGGGGGTACCACTCTAGGAGAGATGCTCCGGGGAGTACTGGGAGGCTCTGGTCACCGCTCTCACATGCCCACAAGGATGCTGTGAGAATAGCCTCGGCGGGATGCTCTGAGCGCCGCGCTAGCTGGGTACCACTCTGGCGGGATGCTCTGGTACGAGGCTGGATGCCGCGGGTACCCCTCCGACAGGCAAAGATGCTGCAGGCGCGGATCTGCTCTGGGGACCACTCCGCTGGGACGCTCCGGCAAGCACTCTGGCAGGGAAGTTACGATTACCTCCGATTTGCCCCAGGTCAGAAGGAGCGTCTGCGGTTCCCAGCGGCCAAATTGCAGATTCAGGGAATCCTTAATGCATCTGCGGTTCCAGGCAAAGTGCTGCCTTCCTCGAGTCCCTCTTCCGGGGTTCCTTTCTCCTCCCAGGGCGTTTGTAACAGCCTCTGAAGGACTAATGCGAAGGAGTGGGGGGGGGGGGGGGGGGCAGGGAAGAGATGAGAAGGGGGAGGGGCTGAGAGAAAAGCCAGAGTTTGTAGAAGGGACATAACCACGATGGATGGGTAGATGAATGGATGGGTAGATGAATGGATGGGTAGATGAATGGAGGGATGGACGCACGCACCGGCTGATTCTGACAAATGGATGGGTGTGTGCATCTGTGAAAAGGAGGTTGCATGGATGAGGGTGACGGAGGGGGGTAAACGGAGACCGATAGATGGTACTCCCCCCACCCCGTCAAGTCTGATCTTGCCAGCCCCTCTCCCCGAAGCCCACTTCCAGAGGCATATTCTCACATATTCTGTATTTACATATCTCAACGTATATCTACCCCTCCTCTGCCTCTCTGAGCTATTTATAGCCCAAGAGCGCCCAGATGCCTCGACTGCATCTCACCACTTCAGTAACTTTACACCTGCGGTATTACCATCTCATTTCCTGCCTCTCCCGTTTATTTCAGCTGCGGAGTGTAAATACCACGTCTCTCCTCTGACATATTTTTGCGCCCGGAAACTTTAAAAGCCCCATTTAATGCCCATTACACCTGCGGTATTTAAATGCCCTGTCATGTCTCTCCTCTGTGGTATATTTATACCTGTGGTATTTAAATCTCCGTGTTACATCTTTCCTCCATAAAGTGTTTATAACTGAGGTGTTTAAGTGTCCCTGCCTTGCCTCTCCTATGTGGAACATTTACACCTGTGAAATGCCCCCGTTTTACCTCGTCTCTATAATGTTTACACCTGCGATGTTTAAATGCCCCTGTCAAATCTCCCCTCTATGATGTGCTCCCCCCTGCGACGTTTAAATGCCCCTGCCATTTCTCCCCTCAGTTGTGAGGCCTGAATATCGAAAGCAGAATATCGATGGGACATCACATGAAGGACAGAATATCGAGGATAAAATATCGCCAGGTAGTGAAGCCTAGATTTTCTATCCTAACAGCACATGTATGTACCCACCAGGTGCATATATGTCAAGGATCGCAGATGTAGAGTTAGGACGGTAAATCTATACTGCCCTGTGTGCACCTACCTTTCGATATTTTGTTCTTTGACATTCTTCTATCTCGATATCGTTGGTTTCGATACTCAGAAGTACACTCCCTCCGTGGGGTACATTTAGACCAGCAGAATTTAAATGCCCGGAGTATGGAAAGGCGCCCCCCCAACATGGGGGGAGCGCGGCCCCTTAGGGGTCGGGGACGCCGGGGCCTGGCCCTCGCACTAGTTGTGTGCGGGCTGGCCTATGGGCTCCCGCTCGCGCGTCTCGCGAGACGCGTGAGCGGAAGTCTGACGTCTTAGGAACGTCGGTGGTCGACGGCAGTGCCGGACCGGTTTGGGCCGCCGTGCACCGGTGGGGGGGGCATAAAAGCACCCCCCCAGAAGGTTCAGCCTTCTTCTTTCTTGCGCGGTGGCCCGAGCGGACGGGCCTGTTATTGATTCCCACCCACCCGCTCCTTAGTATTAGGCTTGGAGGAAGAGAGAATAAAGTAACCAGAAGCAACAGAGGGGACCCCAAGGGTGGGGCCCCGGTATAACAACAGAGATAGGATCCTGAAGTCCTGGACCAACCTGCGGATGGACACACCTGTTTGGGGGTAGGGAGCCCAGATCACTGGGGTGGTCACAGGGCTCATGCCCTGGGCCGCCCCGGTACACCCCTTGGCTGATTGGTGTTTGGAGAGGGGGCGGAACCCTGAGCATGGGGGCAAGAAACAGAGGAAGCAGGGGTACCGCCCCCCCCAGGGATACAGGTGACGACCAGTCCCTGTGTGGTCCAATGGAGGTTCAGGACAGGAAGGGATCCTGTCAAAAATAATTTATGGTTACAAATGATAAAGTATCGTCTATAACAGTACATATATTAAGTTTGCAGTGAAATGTTTTTATTTTAGTAATGTGCATATATTGACTTGCATAAATTGTTTCTATGAATTTTATTGAAAGTATATATCAAAATAAATACTTCTTCCAATCAAACTAAACTGTCTTGTCGGTTGGTGTATGACCGGTGTTGGGGGTAAGGGCCCACTGGCGGCTTCCGAGTCCTGTTCCTCCTCGATCGAGTGATTACACATAAGTGTTTAAATACTGGGTCATATCCCTCTCCTGGGGTACGGTTGCAGTCCGGGCATTTAAACGCCCCTGCAGTATCTCTCCCCTCTCAGATGTTTTACATCAGAGGCATTGAAATGCACTTGACATATCCCTCTTCTCCTGCATGATTTACGCCAGAGGTATTTAAATACCCCATCACATCTCTCCTCACCTGCAGGTTTACCCGTGTGGTATTTAAATGCTCTGTACAGCCCTTCTCTCCTGGATGATTACATCAGAAGTATTTATCTCTGTGGTATTTAAATGCCCTTAACATATCCATCATCTCCTGTAAGATTTACCCCTGTGGTATTTAAATGCCCTGTATAGCCCTCTTCTCCTGGATGATTACATCAGAAGTACTTACATCCAAGGTGTTAACCGCCCTGTCATATCTCTCCTCTCTTGAACGCTCACACCTGTGGGATTTAAATGCCCTGACATATCTCCCCCCATGATGTGTTTATACCTGATGTGTTTAAATGCCCCTGTTACATCTCTCCTCTGTGATGTGTTTATACCTGAGGTGTTTAAATGCCCCTGTTACATCTCCCCTCTGTGGTTTGTTTATACCTGAGGTGTTTAAATGCCCCTGTTACATTTCTCCTCTGTGATGTGTTTATACCCAAGGTATTTAAATGCCCCTGTTACATCTCTTCTCTGTGATGTATTTATACCTGTGGGATTTAAATGTCCTGACATATCTCCCCTCTGTTATGTGTTTATACCTGTGGGATTTAAATGCCCCTGTTACATTTCTCCTCTGTGATGTGTTTATACCCAAGGTGTTTAAATGCCCCTGTTACATCTCTTCTCTGTGATGTATTTATACCTGTGGGATTTAAATGTCCTGACATATCTCCCCTCTGTTATGTGTTTATACCTGTGGGATTTAAATGCCCCTGTTACATCTCTCCTCTGTGGTGTGTTTATACCCGAGGTGTTTAAATGCCCGTTACATCTCTCCTCTGTGGTGTGTTTATAACTGAGGTGTTTAAATGCCCCTGTTACATCTCTCCTCTGTGGTGTGTTTATACCTGAGGTGTTTAAATGCCCGTTACATCTCTCCTCTGTGGTGTGTTTATACCTGTGGGATTTAAGTGCCCCTGTTACATCTCTCCTCTGTGATGTGTTTATACCTGTGGGATTTAAATGACCGTTACATCTCTCCTCTGTGGTGTGTTTATACCCGAGGTGTTTAAATGCCCCTGTTACATCTCTTCTCTATGATGTGTTTATACCTGAGGTGTTTCAATGCCTGTTACATCTCTTCTCTATGATGTGTTTATACCTGAGGTGTTTAAATGCCCCTGTTACATCTCTCCTCTGTGATGTGTTTATACCTATGGGATTTAAATGCCCCTGTTACATCTCTCCTCTGTGGTGTGTTTATACCCGAGGTGTTTAAATGCCCGTTACATCTCTCCTCTGTGATGTGTTTATACCTATGGGATTTAAATGCCCCTGTTACATCTCTCCTCTGTGGTCTGTTTATACCCGAGGTGTTTAAATGCCCGTTACATCCTTCCTCTGTGATGTGTTTATACCTGAGGTGTTTAAATGCCCCTGTTGCATCTCTCCTCTGTGGTCTGTTTATACCCGAGGTGTTTAAATGCCCGTTACATCTCTCCTCTGTGGTCTGTTTATACCTGTGGGATTTAAATGCCCGTTACATCTCTCCTCTGTGATGTGTTTATACCCGAGGTGTTTAAATGCCCCTGTTGCATCTCTCCTCTGTGATGTGTTTATACCTGAGGTGTTTAAATGCCCGTTACATCTCTCCTCTGTGATGTGTTTATACCTGAGGTGTTTAAATGCCCCTGTTACATCTCTCCTCTGTGCTGTGTTTATACCTGTGGGATTTAAATGCCCGTTACATCTCTCCTCTGTTATGTGGTTATACCTGAGGTGTTTAAATGCCCCTGTTGCATCTCTCCTCTGTGATGTGTTTATACCTGTAGGATTTAAATGCCCCTGTTACATCTCTCCTCTGTTATGTGGTTATACCTGAGGTGTTTAAATGCCCCTGTTACATCTCTCCTCTGTGATGTGTTTATACCTGAGGTGTTTGAAAGTCAGTATCATGTCCCTCCTCGGCTGTATGATAAGGAATTTAAATGCCCTGACATACCTCTCATCAGTTGTATGCTTACACCTATGGTATTTAATTGTCCTGCCCTATCACATCTCTCCTGTATGCTTACACCTGTGGTATTAAATGCTCTGCCCTATCGTATCTCTCATGTACGCTTGCACCTGTGGTATTAACTGCTCTGCCCTATCGTATCTCTCCTGTACGCTTGCACCTGTGGTATTAAACGCTCTGCCCTATCGTATCTCTCCTGTACGCTTGCACCTGTGGTATTAAATGCTCTGCCCTATCGTATCTCTCCTGTACGCTTGCACCTGTGGTATTAAACGCTCTGCCCTATCATATCTCTCCTGTATGCTTGCACCTGTGGTATTAAATGCTCTGCCCTATAATATCTCTCCTCTCCTGTACGCTTGCACCTGTGGTATTAAACACTCTGCCCTATCGTATCTCTCCTGTTCGCTTGCACCTGTGGTATTAAATGCTCTCCCCTATCGTATCTCTCCTGTACGCTTGCACCTGTGGTATTAAATGCTCTGCCCTATCGTATCTCTCCTGTACGCTTGCACCTGTGGTATTAAACGCTCTGCCCTATCATATCTCTCCTGTATGCTTGCACCTGTGGTATTAAATGCTCTGCCCTATAATATCTCTCCTCTCCTGTACGCTTGCACCTGTGGTATTAAACACTCTGCCCTATCGTATCTCTCCTGTTCGCTTGCACCTGTGGTATTAAATGCTCTCCCCTATCGTATCTCTCCTGTACGCTTGCACCTGATTTATTTAATTGCCCTGGTCTATCATGTCTCTCGCCTGCTGCATTCTTACACCTGTGGTATTTAATGCCCTGTCATAACCCCGTCTGCGTTTGGTTACCCCAGGCTTTTCATCTTCCGCCCGCCTCAGGTGCAACGTCACACATATCCTTCCGCCTCAGGTGCAACGTCACACATATCCGCCCGCCTCAGGTGCAGCGTCACACATATCCGTCCGCATCAGGTACAAACTCACACATATCCTTCCACCTCAGGTGCAACGTCACACATATCCGTCCGCCTCAGGTGCAACGTCACACATATCCGTCCGCCTCAGGTGCAACGTCACACATATCCGTCAGCCTCAGGTGCAACGTCACACATATCCTTCCGCCTCAGGTGCAATGTCACACATATCCTTCCGCCTCAGGTGCAACGTCACACATATCTGTCCGCCTCAGGTGCAGCGTCACACATATCTTTCCGCCTCAGGTACAACGTCACACATATCCTTCCGCCTTCACACATATTCATCCGCCTCAGGTGCAGCATCACACATATCCTTCCGCCTCAGGTGCAAAGTCACACATATCCTTCCGCCTCGGGTACAACGTCACACATATCCTTCCGCCTTCACACATATTAGTCCGCCTCAGGTGTAGCGGCACACATATCCTTCAGCCTCAGGTGCAGCATCACACATATCCGTCTGCCTCAGGGGCAACGTCACACATATCAGTCCGCCTCAGGTGCAACGTCACACATATCCGTCCACCACAGGTGCAGTGTCACACATATCCGTCTGCCTCAGGTGCAGCATCACACATATCTTTCCGCTTCAGGTGCAACGTCACACATATCCGTCCGCCTCAGTTGCACTCTTATGCCTACAATATTGTATTTAAATGTCTCAATTGTTTGTGTCTTTGAAGCGCTCTAAAGTGGATGATAGCAGCGCTACATGTACCGTGCAGGGAGGCCCCCTCAAGTTTTGTTACGCCAATGGGTATCTCTGAGCTTCCACTGAGGGTGGTGTCGGCCCCTGGTGCGCATTACCACTGGCACCACTGGGAGACTTTTCTACATATAGGGTGATAAAATATAGATACGTGCTAGGGACTAAAAACGCAGTAGGTCTAAGAAGCCCACGGACTCCTCCCCATCCCATTATTTAAGTTGCGGATAAGCGTTCCCTGGCATTCCCTGAGTAACAGCTCGGTACCAACCAACAGCGGGCAACTGACTGCAGGTCTAGCTGCATCGTATCACTTCGACTGCTGACTACGCCTGGGTGAAATTTTATTTACGCCACAGCAATCGGAGTAATTTCAGTAATTGAGCATTACTCTTTTGAAATGATATCATAAAAAATTATGCAATTACGCCCATTTGCATGATTACGATTAATTTGACACAAAAGTCTTACTGCAGGAGCACAGCAACAATGAACTTGACGAACGGCTGCTGCTGGTCATGTTTTGTTGTATTGAGCGCTGTTTTTTCAGGTGTATTTTGGATGCAAGGGTGCATTTTGCACTAAGAGAATTGCTCTAAATGCTAACGTAATTCTGCATACTCTCACTTAATTTTTCAGTACTGCGAATTGTACAAGTCACACCCACCCGTGCTTCTGTCCTATCTCAGCAGTGACTGCACGCATATCCGTTCCATAGCTGCCTCGACTGCCGAACTGTCTCAGCTGACAACCATGTTACATTCTCTGGCGGGCTGAGGGAGCGAAGGGCTGTCTGTGTAAGAAAAGACACCAGGCAATGTTTTATGGTAATCAAGCAACCAGACGCATGTCAGAAACCAGCAGTTTTCATAGAGCCTAGAACACCAATAGAGCCTTCCCTCAGAGGAGAGGCATTTGCTGCTGTGCAAACGGGACCTTAGCACAAGAACTTTCAAGTCACTGACTCGAGACTGCTAGGTTAAAGCAGGGGTGCCCCCCACACCCTCCCCGATTCACTTGCTGTGTTACTAACTACAGTTGTGATACTAGTTGATACAAATGTGTTAACAAAAATATATATATTGTGTGTATATATACATATATATATATATATATATATATATGTGATCCTGTTGAAGGCTAAGGCGGACGAAACGTGTTGGTCACATTCGCACTGTTGCAGTTTATGAAATAAAATATTGAACTGACACATGAAGCTGTGCCACTCACTGCTGTTCTGTTGTGATATGAGCGGTGGAACTGCGGAATCAAGAGGAAGTATTGGCTGGGATATATATAAATATATTGACAAAGGCAGCTAGTTCTGTCGAAATGTATTTTTTTGTCACTGCAATAAATGAGCTTTATGAAGTGCCCAGAGTGCCTGCCATCCGTTGAATCAGGAAACAGCTTGTGTGTGTGTGTATATGTATATATATATATATATTTATTTTTTTTTCTTCCCCCCCTCTCGTGCACCTTCCCTACTCCATGGCCTTGACAACTAGACAATGACCTAAATCGTTATTTTAGATACATGTATTATTGTTCTAAATGTCAGGACCCTGAAGTATGCAAGGTCTGGGAGAAGGGTGCGGGGAACTTTCTCGGATAAGGTCTGGGAGACCTGAGCCCCCCCGGCCAGATCTGAGAAAGGGGGTCCCCCAACCAGGGTCTGAGGGACGGGGTGTGTGGTCGGACTGGCCTATAGGGCACCAGGCAGTGCCTGATGGGCTGGTCTGAGAGGTCAGGGTATGAGCCGGTTTTTAAGCAGTGCCTGTTTTATGGTCGGGGGGGGGTTACTTTTGACTTTCTTGTGATCAAAACGAACATTGCCTGCTGCAAACGCCAATCCCTGCCCTCTTCAATATCTTGCAAAACACCTCCACAGCCTCCCCTTAAAACCTCAAAACTGCCCCAATTTGCAAACATGGGCCACCTTTTAGCTGTTTAACTCACTAACGGGGCGGGGCACCTTTATTTTCGGTGCCCTCAATCCTCTCAGTGCTTGTGGCAGCAGTGCCCAGGAAGGGTCTGGGATTGGGCACATCTGGCAAGGTCTTTGAGAAAGAGTGTTCCCTGGCAGAGACAGGTGCCCCAGGAGGGGTCTGGGAGAGAGGGGCGGGAGCCTGGCTGGGGGCAGCAGACCCTTTGTCAGGATCCCTGTGAGGAGCATCCCAAGCCAGGACTGGGAGAGGCGTACCCCGCTTTCTCCCCCTTGCTCCCTGCAGAACCCATCCCTTTGTAGCGCCAACCAGCTTTCGCCAACCTGTGTGCCCGCTGTCGTGCATGTGGTCCCAGACTCGAGACACGTCTTCCCTGCGCCGCCTCTAGCACCTAGAACATTCGAGACTCAAGGCACATCTTCTCCGCAAAACCTCAAGCACCTAGAACCTCCCAGACTCGAGGCACATCCTACCCTTGCCCCACTAGGCCCTAGAACCTCCCAGACTCGAGGTACATCTCCCCCCACCCTCGGGACCTAGTACGGTTCTACTTTCCATCTCTTCGTGTCCACCTGCATCCACCGAAGAAAAACACCTGCGCTCCGCTGCAAACTGCAATATTGCAACTCTGTTGTATGTAGCGCTTCGTGCAATACTCGGCCAGCTTCTAAGCACTTAACAACAAGCTCACCTGCTTCAAAAAAGTGGAATTCCGGGCCAGGCCTACCACGATTCACGGATGTGACTGCGGGGTGCGCACAGATGGCTGAAGCAGGCGCTGAACCAGCTGTGCTACCCCACCGCCTTATGTCACTGGAAGACGCTGAGCCGAGCCTTCTTGAGTCTTCCTCATTTACCCCGGCTCCGTGGTGCCTTGCATAGCGCTTAGCTGCTCCGGAAATCGCGCTCCGCACTATACGTATGAACTTAGTGGGGCGCTGGTTTGTAGCCGGGGCCCTTCCTAAGCGCTGCTCCCCAAAAAACTAAAACACGTATAGAAATGCAAATGCATCCCCATACTTCGTAGACTGCACCCCTTTCAGATATACGTTTTACTCCCGTGTACCCCCGCATCCGTCTCCCTCCTAGTCTTGAGGCATTGACCTCGGGTCCTCGCCCTGTATACATCCACCCATGCCCCCAGCATCCCACCCTGTTTACCCGTGTGTCCCCTGTATGGGCCCACCCATGCCCCAGGCATTCCACCCTGTTTACCCGTGTGTCCCATGTATACATCCACCCATCCCCAAGCATTCCACCCTGTCTACCTGTGTGTCCCCTGTATGTACCCACCCATGCCCCATGCACATCCATGCATTCCACCCTGTCCACCCGTGTGTCCCCTGTATACATCCACCCATGCCCCAGGCATTCCACCCTGTCTACCTGTGTGTCCTCTGTATGGACCCATTCATGCCCCACGCACTCCACCCTGTCTCCCCGTGTGTCCCTTGTATGGACCCACCCATGCCCCCTGCATTCCACCCTGTTTACCCGTGTGTCCCCTGTATACATCCACCCATGCCCCAGGCATTCCACCCTGTTTGCCCGTGTGTCCCCTGTATGGACCCACCCATGCCCCAGGCATTCCACCCTGTTCACCTGTGTGTCGTCTGTATGGACCCACCCATGCCCCATGCACATCCATGCATTCCACCCTGTCCACCCGTGTGTCCCCTGTATATTCCCACCCATGCCCCATGCACGCCACCCTGTTTTCCTGTGTGTTACTTGTATGGACCCACCCATGCCCCATGCATTCCACCGTGTTGACCCGTGTGTCCCCTGTATGGACCCACCTAAGCCCCACGCACTCCACCCTGTCTCCCCGTGTGTCCCTTGTACGGACCCACCCATGCCCCCTGCATTCCACCCTGTTTACCCGTGTGTCCCCTGTGTACATCCACCCATGCCCCAGGCATTCCACCCTTTTTGCCCGTGTGTCCACTGTATGGACCCACCCATGCCCCAGGCATTCCACCCTGTTTACCCGTGTGTCCCCTGTATACATCCACCCATGCCCCAGGCATTCCACCCTGTCTACCTGTGTCCCCTGTATGGACTCACCCATGCCCCATGCACATCCATGCATTCCACCCTCTCCACCCGTGTGTCCCCTGTATAAACCCACCCATGCCCCAGGCATTCCACCCTGTCCACCCGTGTATTCCCTGTATACACCCATGCCCCATGCACACCAAAGCACTCCACCCTGTTTACCCTTGTGTCCTCTGTATACACCCACCCGTGCCCCCCACATGTTTAACCGTGTGTTCCTTGTATACACCCACCCGTGTGTCCCCTGTATACATCCACCCATGCATCCCACATGTTTAACCGTGTGTCTCCTGTATACACCTACCCGTGCACCCCACATGTTTAACCGTGTGTCCCCTGTATACACCCAACCCCACAATGTTTAACCCCCGTGTCCTCTGTATACGCCCACCCATGCTCCCCCTACTATGTTACGCATGTACCCCTTGTATACACCTCCATGATCCCCACGAGGAGCACCCTGCCCATGCCCCCCCCCCCCCCCGCACCTCCTTACCCTCTCTTGGAGTCCCTCCAGCGGGGGGTGCGCGGAGCTGCCCCTCCCTCCGGTCAATCATGCCTGGCAGTCCTGGGGGTACATGATATCACCATCTTGTGCCCCCCACTCTGCGGTCCCTAGAAGTTAAGAGCAAGATGAGGGGCGCTCTGATCCACAGCCCTTCCGGCACACGCCCTCCCTGCAGAAGACTGAACTTCGGTGTGAGTGAAGGTCCCCTCCAGCGTCCACCGCTGCGAAGACCCCCAGTGTCCGCTTAGGGTGGGAACTCTGAGACGCCCCGCCTGCTTTCCTCGTGGGTGGGGCCCTCAGTGTCCCTGTGGGGAGGGTGATGCCGCCCTGGGCGCCTTCTTGCCCTGGTACTCCTCCGTGTACTCCGAGGACCCTCGCGAGGTGATGCCCTCCTGGCGGGCTGTTCCTCAGTGTCCTCCTGGTGTGATGCCCTGTGGGAGGTTGTGACGCCCTGGCGCCCCCCTGAGAGACGTCCCAGGTCTCTCGTAGCGCTTTATCCTGTATCCTGTGGAGGCGCTGCTGCCCTGGCACTCTTGGGCGCTGTCTCACGATGCTCTTTAGGAGTTATCCACCGGTCTACTCGTGAGGTGTCCAGTCCAGCAGGACCCAAGCTGGTCCCGGCCAGGGGGCACGAAGGTCCTGGCAAAGGCACGGAGGCCTCACTCAGGGCGCACGGAGTTCCTAGTCGAGGCACACGGGGTCCCCAGTCAGGGCGCACTAGGACCTCAGCCAGGGCGCACGAAAATCTCAACCAGAGCGTTCGGATGCCCTAGTTGGGGAACAAGGGGGTCTCCGCCAGGACGCAGGGAAGTCCTAGTCAGGGCGCACGGAGGTCCCAGTCAGGGCGCACGGGGATTCCAGGCACGGGTGTACGAAGCTTCTAGTCAGAGGACACCGACATATTCTTAAGAGCGCACGTGGGTCCCATCCAAGGCTCCCGGAGCTTTCATCCAAGGCGCACGGAGACCCCACAGTCAGGGCGCACGGAGGTCCCAGTCAGGGCGCACAGGGACCTCAGTCGGGGCGCACGGATTTCTCATTCACGGCGCACGGAGGTACTAGTGGGTGTACAAGGGGTTGCTAGTCAGGGCGCATGTGGGTCCCAGTCAGGGAGCGCCAAGGTCCTACTCAGGGCACGCGGGGGTCCCAGGCCAGGGTGACTGAATCTTCTGGTCAGAGCGCAGGGACATCGCCTTAAGAGCGCACGGGGTCCGCGCCTAGGCTCGGAGGTTTCAGCCAAGGCGCACACAGACCCCACCAACAAGGCGTCCGGAGTCCCAACCAGGGCGCACGAAGATCCCAGTCAGGGCGCACGGGGGTCCCAGTCGGGGAGCCCGTAGGTCCCAATCAAGGCGCACGGAGGGCTCAGGTCCCAGCTACGGCACACGGAGTCCCCACCAGCTCCAGAGAGGTCCAAAGGAGGGGCTCCCCGCCCTGCTGCAGCCCGGGGACTGGTGCCGCTCTCTCCTACCGCTCCAGCCTCCGAAGGAGCCCAAATCCTCTGCCCATCACTTGCAATAAGACTCCGGCGTTGATCTCGCTCCTGAGCCGGCTGCGTAACTTCCTCTGAGCCGGAGTACAGTGCGCCGCGCCACAGACGGCCGCGTGCTCTTAAAGGGCCAGGCGGGGGGTGGGAGGCAGGGATGGGGAAGGAGGGACGGGACGCTGGGAGAGGGAGAGGGCGACAAAGTGAGAGAGAGAGAAGAACGGAGGGACCAGAGAGCGAGGGACGGGGAAAGGAGCCAAAGACTGAGAAAGGGACCGCCTGATGGCTAGAAGGAAACAGGGCGAAGGAGGGAACGTGAGAAGGGAGAGAAGTTTGGTGGGTTGGGGGAGGGGACGAGGGGAAGATGCTGAAAGAGGAAGAAAGGGGACACTGGATGAACACGAGAAAAAAGGTGAGAGGGGAGTGGAGAGATGGATGGGTGACAAGGTGAGGAGGGCTGTGTGCACAGGTGTGTGTGATGGGGAGGGAAGGAAGAAACCTGGGGAGAAGGGGCGAGTAGGGGGTGTCTTAGGAGATAGATACAGAAGGAAACAGAGGGTCAGAAAAGAGAGGGGAAAAGGAGGGGAGAGATCGGTGGTGACGGAGAGAGGAGGGAGCGCAGAGAGATGTGGTGAAGTAGGGAGATGGATTATCTAAAGAGGGAAGGCACTGAGAGAAATGTGGTGGAGGGTAACTGTGAAACTTTGGGGAGAGAGAGAGACAGAGAGGAGTGTGGTACGTGGAGAGAAGGGAAGTATTGGGCGGAAAGGCGGCTGCGAGCGGATGGATGGCGGAAGGGAGGAGGGAGGGAGAGACGGATTGGGAGGGAAGCGGGCGTGACCCGAGTGAGAGACGAGAGGGGAAGTGAGATATTTTTGGAGAGAAAGGAGGATGCGCGGAGCGGGGCAGGGGAAGTAATTCCTGGAGAAAAGAAAAGAAAGAATAGAGGAAGGTGGGGCAAAGGGAGGGAAGAGGGAGGCGGGGGAGGAGAGGGGAACAGAGACACGTTTGGAAGAGAGGCAGATGCAGGGTGAGGACCAAGAGAAGGAGAGATAGATAGATAGATAGATAGATAGATAGATAGATAGATAGATAGATAGATAGATAGATAGATAGATAGATATGAGGGGAGGAGAGGTAGAGGGGGAGTGAGGGGGAGGAGAGACAGAGAAATGGGGAGAGAGGAGATAGATAGATAGATAGATAGATAGATAGATAGATAGATAGATAGATAGATAGATAGACAGATACATAGATTGACAGATAGATAGATATGAGGGGAAGAGAGGGAGAGGGGGGTGATGGGGAGGAGAGACAGAGAGATGGGAAGAGAGGAGATACCTAGATAGATAGATAGATAGATAGATAGATAGATAGATAGATAGATAGATAGACAGATACATAGATTGACAGATAGATAGATATGAGGGGAAGAGAGGGAGAGGGGGGTGATGGGGAGGAGAGACAGAGAGATGGGAAGAGAGGAGATACCTAGATAGATAGATAGATAGATAGATAGATAGATAGATAGATAGATAGATAGATAGATAGATAGCGGGATGTGAAGAATCCGGAGAGAGGAGAGCTCCAGTTGATTCTGACTTTCACACGGAGCAGGTTTCAGCACCTGGCGGCGGACAGCTCCAGCAGCTCCCGCACCGTGTGCTCTGCGGCAGCAACAGCGCCCTGGTCACAGCGCTTCACCCCACCGCGTCCTGTCCACCCTGTGGTATGATGACTCTATCTACAGCCCCCACCATACACCGAACGGCCTCGTGGCGCTTGAATAGTATCTTCACCCTCTCATGTTATGGGCTTCGAAAGGACGGAATGATGATGTACCTTTGGGAAAATAACTAACCAAGAAAGGAATGGAACATATAAAGCGCTTTGACTCTTGGAAAAAACGTGGCACGTGCTAATAAACAGCACGAGGAAGTAAATAGTTGACCCTGCTGAGCTCAAGCCTCAAGTTCCACATTTCTGAAGCAGCCGGGCAATCCACTGAGCTACCCTCACGCCGAAGACACCCCCCCCCCCCCCCCGCCCTCCCCACCGTCGTGAGCTGCACCCCGAATGCAGCGCTTGTCAGCAACATCCCCTCCCTGGCAGACTACGTAGTTATAGCTTCTAAGACAACTCTAAGGCTTTGGTGACCTACCCACCCCCCGGTTGCGACCCCCACCCGGCAGGACAGTGCAGTCCATGGCAGGTTTGGTTGCCCCCCGAACATCTCTGCTTCCATATTTTCTACCATCCCCTGTTTCTTCTGTCTTTATTTGGCCTCTGCTTTCAAGGGATGAGACATACCAGGCCTGCTGTGCGTGGGCTGAGGGTGGGGGTGTTCACAGACGCCTCTGCGCTTCTGGGTGTCATATGGGGTGAGATGCTGCGCCGATGCCCCCCCTAGCGCAGTCGGGGCTGGGGGGCAGGGGGTTGGACTCTGTCCTCAGATTAGGCCCCCACGCGTGCACTACTGAAGGTTTGGGGGAGGTATGGTCACACATAAGATGTGAATGTTCCCAAATCCAAGCCAATCCTGGAAAAGGTCACGTGACTTGTAACCCTCACCAGAGGCGACATTGGCCGACGCACGAGGGTCAGGAAGAGACCAGGGCTTTCCTTATGTCTCAAGTTTAGGGTGAGGTTTACTGTTTGCAGTCAGGGCGAGGGTACGGGTTCGACCAGGCCACCTTTCATCACACCACGTCACCCACCCCACGATAGGCGACCCTGCCTCCTTTAGAAACCGCCCAAGCATGAGCCTCGGACAGTCTTCTGTCCAGACCCCGCCATCTCTGAGTCTGAGACGAGGCTCTTCCCCTGCTCCCATCTACACAGGGACGTGTCAAGGTCTGGGCAAAGTGGGCTCTGGCCCCGGGCCCCAGCCATCAGGGGCCCCGGATAGAGCCAGCTCTGTTCCGCAGAGTCCCTTGCCCTGGTGACTTTGAATAATTCTTACAACAGATTTGAATGTGAGTCATGTGTGAGAGTCTATTACAGACATTTTGCAGAGAAATGTTATGTTTATGTTTCATGCAACATCCATAAAAACGTTTCTTTTAGATCCAAACAGGACCTCACATATAAGAAATGGGGGTGTCACAGAGATTTTATATATAGTAACATTACTGAGCCCCGCTGTTTTATAATACTGAAATACTCATCAATCTCCCTTGACACTAGAGGTAAACACATATAGAATTTGCACCAATGTGCCTGTGCACTGTCAGTGAACTGGCCAAAGAGGGCATGAAATAAGCTGAAACGTGATCATAAATTAAAAGGTGTTCCGAACAGGGGCCCCCAAAATACGTTTGGCCCAGTGCCCCCCAAATGCTTAAGATGTCCCTGCATCTATAACTCTCTCCGCCTTTCATCAACTGGTCACTGGGTCCAGCGAGTCAGCAGGCTAAACCCTTATGGCTAAACTGGCCCCAGACCTCCTGACACCAACCTCAGGAACACCCTGGCCACATGTAGTGGCCACCACATCACCTACACACCGCTTAAGCAGCCCGTGTCCACTCGGAATCCAAAACAAACCCTTGACTCTGGACCAGCGGTTCTCAACCTTTTGACTTCTGTAGACCCCCATTGAAAAATTACTAGAATCCGGGAGCGCCCTACCGAGTCATTATTGGGGTTTGGGGGTCCCCGGCCTAAACAATCTCTATGATTGAACTTCAAAACAGTATATAAAAATATAGAAACCAGTATACACAAAACGAATGCTTAAATATGAAATATTTTGTTTAATTCACTTCAAATATAGACAAAATTTTCACAATTCTATTTCGTCTTCATTGTTTGTTTTTACTTTACTATTTGAAGGCATTATTTTTTTCATATTTTTTACATTTGCAAATAGTTGCGGTCTCCAGGGTCAGGCCTCACGGGCCCCCAGGGATCTTCAGAACGCAGACCACTGCTCTAGACCTTGGAAACATCTTTCAAGTGAACGTGTTTCAAGAACAATCATCCGCCTCCTTCCCCTCAGAAGCAAAAGTATCATTAAAACACTTTCACCAATGGGTAACCAAAACGTTCAACACAATCTATTCTCTCAAAACAACACAGCTAAGACCACACCAAAGGAAGGTCAGCACTGATATAAAACAAAGAAATAAATCAGATACCACAAAGGAAATGAAGAAAAACAAACAACCACACTGTCAAAAAGCACCTCCAAAGACAGAAAGTAACTCAAAGAACCTCCAAAAACATGCCAAAAATATTTTAATACACTCATCACATCACTCATGCCACATGCCCTACGAGGGAACAGCTGAAGATAGTCAATGAACTTCACAACACTGGCAGCACCACAACATACATGAAACACTCCCAGAAATCCTGTGATGCTTCAGCAAAACACTTCACTGACAAAGCAGCCAAACTTGAATCTAACTTAACTCTAACTCTAACTTAAAGGCAAGCGGCAGAAACCAACCACCTCCTCGCAACCAAAACAGACTACCTAAAACCCACAGCAACACAAAAAGACGAAGTACGGAATGAGGAACATTGTCAAACACTCACCCCCAGCCACAGATCTGGGTTGAATCCATTGTTTATTTGCTCATCATGCCACCCCAGTTTGGACCCAAACGGCCGTTGCACCCCCCCGGGACACTATGTGTGATACGGTCCCTGCTGAGGTGTGGTAACCATCTACCAGCAGTCTGCAGCAGCAATAGATTTACTGTGTGAAGCTTCCCCCTATATCGGCTGAGAAAACAAAACCAGGCAAAACAGAAGCAATCCAATGGCCAACTGATGACCAATGGAAGACTGTGGGAGTAATGTGTGGAAGATATTGGAAGAGGTTTAAAGTCCGGGGAACTGGACAGCCACCAGTACCTACCAAGTAGAACCCAAAAAATCTATTCCAGATTAATGTACCTGACAGAAGAAAGGTATCAGCAGGACTCTTTAAAATTCACAGGAAGTGGGGTCTCCCCTACAGTGAAGCTATGTCACCATTAAACCAATCTCTACTATGAACTGATGACCTGCTGCGTACAACAAATTGACTACAGCAGAGAAATATCCCAGCAGGCAGTCTGCATGAGGATTGGCCCAGCCAAGGGATTCCTTACCCTCCCCCCGTGCAGTGGTGCTTGAACAATTTTCAGAGAAGGGTTCTGCCATCAATGTTACATCCCTGAGATCAGAGGGACTGTGAAAAATTCAAGCGTCAAATGAGCTATGCCCATTCATGAGTAGGGGTTTAGTATGTAGCTAGTTGTGCATTTTGGAGCACACTGTCTCAAATATGTTACCGATGCATGGTGTGGTAGCCACTCATTTACAGACCACACAATCTCTGTTGAAGTGCCACAACATGTGCAGACAAACAGTTTTGCTGATAAAACTATAAGGCACACAGACCATGATGTGTGGAAAACGGGTTTCAGCAAATATTTGGCATTTGCGCATCACCAAGTAAGGTGCCTTGATTTTATTTGAGCCCATTAAAATCTTTATTTCCATCACACTTCAGAATCACAAAAAACACTTCATTTGTGGTTTCCTAACTGCTAATATATTTTGGAATGGATGCACACTTCATTTATAGGTATTTAAATGTTGTTCTGTGTTAGAAAAAAATGCCATCCTGCAGACTTTCCTTTCACACCATTAAGACTATCAGTTAGTTCATTATACAAGTTCCACTCACTTTGGAGTCGGAAAAAGTAAACACCAATCTCCATGTTAAAAGAATATTTGGCAGAAGAAATAGCCTGATATTTGACCTCTGTCTTTGAACACACAAGAAATGAAAGAAGACAATAACAAACTTTAATAAGACAAACTTTAAAGTCTTATTTATTGCTCACTCACCTTTAGAAATAAAGCACAATTATTTTGGGTAGCCTGCAGCACCCCTGTACCCCCTCATCCAGTGCCTATATCCTCCTAGAAATCACCACTGTCCACCCCCCTCACGATTCCTGGGAGACCAGCAAAATATATTTCCACACATTAAAAACACACTGGACAATGTAGACACCCCCACTTCCTCCTCACACCCAGAAATGAACCCCATCTACGGTAAATTTCAGTCTGTCTTATGTCCCCACTGAGGCATCGAAACGACCCAGGTGAACACACAACAGAACAACCACCATGCAGGAAGCGAGGATCTGCACCTTTGTACTATCTGATCGTTCTTCATCCTGGTCAGGATGAAGGAATATTGATAAGACGACTGAAAGGCATGAATGGCGTGCCATGCCTGGCCTTGATTGGGTCAACATCATTCGAGGACATCCAGGAATGTCTCTTCTTTCTTCTCTTGAGCAACAAAGTGAACTTCATAGTGTCACAAGGTTCACCCAATTTGGCCAAATTCTAGATGCATGCAAAAGTCACTATGGCCTGTACACCGATGGCACCCAGATTCAACTGAGAATCTGTGAAGGGTTTGGACACCAGCAGCATGTTTTTGACTCCCTCAACACCCAGTTGGATAGAGCTCAAGGTCTCGCTTAAGTTGTCCAAATCTGACGTCTTCTTGGTCCCCAGATGTGCCCACACTTATTGTTCAATTGGCCTTACGCGTTGGTCATCTTTAATTGCAACCAAGGAGATGTCACCTCCATGAACCAAAGGCAAGGAGGAGACCAATGATGCATTCCATCACTTGCAGCTTTCTTGGGGGGTCCTTCTCCTGCTGATAATATCTCACAAGAGTGTTCTGGTGAGAGGAGTGTTGATGTCCTGCTTGGTCCTCTCTACTGTCAAGTGCACCGCCTTCTGAGCTACATCATCGACTAACCTACACATGATCTAGGGCCACGTGACTTACAAAGTCTTTAGATTGATGGCCTCACCGAGTATTAAAATACTATACTGCAGCCTGAGATGAACATAGCACCGCTCCAGATGCTCCGCATTGCCCACAAGTCCTGCAAGGCCTCATTTGGAAGATACTCAGACTCCACCAAGCGACCAGATGACTAAGGTCATCACTCATCGGAAGACATCCCAGAGGTTCCGGGGCAGATCTTTTCCTAACTAGGTTCATGCCTCTGGATGTTCTTGTCCATAAATATCCAAATGAAAGAAGATGTTTCGATTAGGGCAGGTGGTAAACACACACTTCTTACCCTTAACTGTGAACCTGACCTTCTCCTAAAAACTTGAGGACTCAGTGATCCACAAACAGTGAGGGATGATGGAACGAAAATCTAGTTGCAAAACATTTTTGCTACCATAAAAGATTTTTAATAACCGGACTATGCACTAATAGGTAGGTTCTTAAAAATCCTAATCGTAGTGGGTCGCACTCCAACCAACATCATCAACATAAATGAGGTATGTCACAAACTGAATTGTGTGCGATTGATGGAAATCATGTGGATAGTGGCCGGCAGTGGTAAGCAGACCACCATATCTGAAAATACTTCTTAATAAAGCAAACACTTTTGTTTAAATCAATTCTTTTCCTTAAAGGAAACTGGACTGTGTTTAAAAATAAAAGTGTCCTTTTTTTGTTTGTTTAACAGTTGGCAGTATTCCCATGGACCACTGCCTATTCTCTAACAAACTTTTTTTTTCATCGAAAAGGGGGAGGAGTCTGGGACCCCTCCCCTTTTACGGATAGGATAGGAAGAGCTTGTATGGGAGAGAATGGCCTAAGGCCTGGCAAATCAGCCCTTCCCGTCCAAGGCACGCTGAGTCAGCAACACAATGACATCACTGCCTAGTGTCACTGTTGCACCTGTGCCTTTAAGGATCACATTGAAAAAAGTCCCCTATATATAGGGAGCATGGTTGTTGCTTCGGTAATTCACAGTATGCAGCCATGACTCATATTTTGCCGGTTCTGTAGAAAGCAGAGATGTGCCTTTTACAGAAGAATTAAATGCAAAATGTATTTACACAACAAGTAGACAGTAAGCAAAACTTTTCTGCCAAGGTGTGAAAGTTGTCCCTTTAAATACTGTCTTCCTAGAAACAGCTGCTCAGTTTCACACCCTTCCAGTAAGGGCCTTTATTGAATGGCATCTGACTGCAGGTGAAATTGGACAAATTTGGAGAATCATTTTCACAACAGCTTAAGGTTTTTGGGGGCCCTGAGCTCAAACACATTTTCAAATCAAATCAAATCATTAGCATTTATAAAGTGCGCTACTCACCCGTGCGGGTCTCAAGGCGCTAGGAACAAAGGGGGTGGTTATCGCTGCTCGAACAGCCAGGTCTTTAGGAGTCTCCGGAAAGCGGAGTGGTCCTGGGTGGTCCTGAGGCTGGTGGGGGGGGAGTTCCAGGTCTTGGCCGCCAGGAAGGAGAAAGATCTCCCACCCGCCGTGGAGCGTCGGATGCGAGGGACGGCGGCGAGTGCGAGGCCAGAGGAGCGGAGGGGGCGGGTGGGGACGTAGAAGTTGAGCCGTCTGTTGAGGTATTCCGGTCCCTTGTCGTGGAGGGCTTTGTGTGCGTGGGTGAGAAGTCGGAAGGTGATCCTTTTGCTGACTGGGAGCCAATGCAGGTGTCTCAGGTGTGCGGAGATGTGGCTGTTGCAGGGTACGTCGAGGATGAGGCGGGCTGAGGCGTTTTGAATGCGTTGCAGGCGATTTTGGAGTTTGGCGGTGGTCCCAGCGTAGAGGGTGTTGCCGTAGTCCAGGCGGCTCGTGACGAGGGCGTGGGTCACGGTTTTTCTGGTGTCGGCAGGGATCCAGCGGAAGATCTTGCGGAGCATGCGGAGGGTGAGGAAGCAGGCGGAGGACACGGCGTTGACTCGCTTGGTCATGGTGAGAAGGGGGTCCAAGATGAAGCCGAGGTTGCGGGCGTGGTCTGCGGGGGTCGGTGTGGTGCCGAGGGCCGTGGGCCACCAGGAGTCGTCCCAGGCGGACGGGGTGTTGCCGAGGATGAGGACTTCAGTTTTTTCAGAGTTCAGCTTTAGGCAGCTGAGCCTCATCCAATCTGTGACGTCCTTCATACCCTCTTGTAGGTTGGTCTTGGCGCTGGCGGGGTCCTTGGTGAGGGAGAGTATAAGTTGGGTGTCGTCGGCGTAGGAGGTGATGATGATGTCGTGCTTGCGTACGATGTTAGCGAGGGGGCTCATGTAGACATTGAAGAGTGTCGGGCTGAGTGATGAGCCTTGAGGTACGCCGCAGATGATCTCAGTGGGTTCTGAGCGAAACGGAGGGAGGTAGACTCTTTGGGAGCGGTTTACGAGGAAGGAGGCGATCCAGTCCAGGGCCTGGTCTTGGATCCCGGTGGAGCGGAGGCGGGTGATTAGGGTGCGGTGACAGACGGTGTCAAAGGCAGCCGAGAGGTCAAGAAGAATGAGGGCGACTGTTTCACCGTTGTCCATCAGGGTTCTGATGTCGTCTGTGACTGAGATGAGGGCGGTTTCAGTGCTGTGGTTGGTTCGGAATCCGGTCTGTGAGGGGTCGAGCAGGTTGTTGTCTTCCAGGAAGGTGGTCAGCTGTTTGTTGACGGTCTTCTCTATTACTTTGGCTGGGAAAGGCAGAAGGGAGATGGGACGGAAGTTTTTCAGGTCGCTCGGGTCAGCCGTAGGTTTCTTTAGTAGGGCGTTGACTTCGGCGTGTTTCCAGCATTCGGGGAAGGTAGCAGAAGAAAAAGAAGAGTTGATGACGGTCTGGAGGTGCGGGGCGATGATGTTGTCGGCTTTGTTAAAGATGAAGTGCGGGCAGGGGTCCGAAGGGGCGCCGGAGTGGATAGAGTTCATGATGGATTTGGTTTCTTCCGTGCTGATGTGGGTCCAGTTGTTGAGGGTGATGGTCGGGGATGTGGGTTCGGTGGTGTTAGGTTGGGTCTGGTGTCCGAAGCTGTCGTGGAGGTCGCTGATCTTGCGATGGAAGAAAGTGGCGAGGGATTCGCATAGATCCTGTGAGGGCGTGACGGCGTTGGCGTTGGCGCTGGGGTTGGAGAACTCCTTGACGATGCTGAAGAGTTCTCTGCTGTTGTGGCTGTTTTTGTCCAGTCTGTCGGTGAAAAAATTCCTTTTGGCAGTGCGGATCAGGTGGTGGTGTTTGCGGGTAGCGTTCTTGAGGGCGGTCATGTTGTCAGCGGTGCGGTCCTTGCGCCAGGCTTTCTCAAGTGCGCGACAAGTTTTCTTTGATTCTTTGAGGGTGTCAGAGAACCAGAGGGGTTTCTTGGTGTTGTTCTGTCGCTGCGAGCGTTTGAGGGGAGCAAGGTTGTCTGCGCAGTTGGAGATCCAGTTTGTGAGGTTGAGGGCTGCGACGTTGGGGTCGGTGGTGAGGGTGGGTTGGTTGGCGGCGAGTGCGGCAAAGAGTTGCTCTTCAGGGATCTTGTTCCACTGTCGGCGAGGGATGGGTTGAGTGCGGAGGTGGCGGGTCTCGCGTCGGAATGTGAAGTGGACGCAGCTGTGGTCGGTCCAATGAAGGGCGGAGGCGTGGCTGAAGAAGACGTGTTTGCTGGCGGAGAAGATAGGGTCGAGTGTGTGTCCGGCGATGTGGGTGGCAGTGTTCACCAGTTGTTTGAGGCCGAGGTTGGCGAGGTTGTCGAGCAGGGTGGTGGTGTTGGGGTCGTTGTTTTGTTCCAGATGGAAGTTGAGGTCGCCTAGGAGGATGTAGTCCGGTGAGGCGAGGGCGTGCGGGGAGATGAAGTCGGCGATGGTGTCGCTGAAAGGGGCGCGAGGTCCGGGAGGACGGTAGACGAGGGATCCTCTGAGGGTGGTCCTCGGGTCGGTGCGAATCTGAAAATGCAGGTGTTCAGCGGCAAGAGGGGAGTCTTCAGTGGAGGTGGTGACGCTGATGGAGTCTTTGAAGACGATGGCGATGCCTCCTCCTACTTGGTTGGTGCGGTCTTTCCTGGAGATCTTGTAGCCTTCGGGGATGGCGGTGGCGATGTCTGGAGCAGAGGAGGCGTTCATCCAGGTCTCCGTGATGAAGGCGACGTCCGGTGCTTTGGAGTCTAGGAGGTCCCAGAGTTCAACGGCGTGTTTGTGAGCGGAGCGAGCGTTGACTAGGATGCACTTGAGGTGGTTGATGGCGCGTGGGCTTGTGGTCGTAGTTGTTGCGTGGTGGAAGATGCGTTTGCAGGAGTTGCAGGCGAAGGGTCCATGGGTGCGTTTGGAGTGAGCTTGGAAGCAGGTGTTGGAGCGTCCTGGGTTGAGGGCATGGAGGGTGGTGGGGTCATAGCGGATCATCGGGGCTTGGGAGCGCTGGGGACCAGGGGTCATGTCGCTGGGCGCGGGCCAGGCGCGGACGGGCGCAGACGGGCATGCCTCTGGCGCGCCAGCGGCGCGCTCGCGCAGCGGCCGCCATATGAGGTAGGAGGGGGGGGAGGAGTCAGCTGGGGGCGAATGGGAGCTGGGGGGCGGGGGCGTGCAGGAGGTCGCGGCGGGAAAGCGCGAGGGAGGGGGGGGACAGGTAAAGTGAGAAGAGCTGGGGGAGGGGGGTTTAAGGGTGGAGGGGGGAGAGTGTTAGGAGGTTTAGGAGATTAGGGAGAAAGATAGGTGTAGGGTTGTGAAGATAGGGGAGGGGGGGTTGTAGAGGTGGGTGAGGGTGAGAGGTAGAGTGAGGGGATAGGAAGATAGGTAATAGAGGGGGTGGCGGGAGGGGGGAGAGATAGAGAAATAGGTAGAGAGAAAAGGTAGATAGAGAAATCGATAGATAGGGAAAAAGATAGAGAGATAGGAAGATAGGAAGATAGGAGGAGGTGGAGAGTGAGGGAGTTGGATAGTGGGATAGAGAGATGGAGAGATAGGTAGATAGGAGGAGTGAGGGAGGTAGAAAGTGAACGGGTTAGATAGGGGAGATTGAGGGGGGGATGCGAGTGGGGGAGGGGGATGAGGCAGGAGCAGGAGGGCAGGCGCGGGGAGAAGAGGACGGAGGAGGCAGAAGAGCCGAAGGCAGAAGACAAGAAGACAAGAAGAAAAGAAGAACAGAAGAAAAGAAGAACAGAAGAGCAGAAGACCGGAAGGACTGAAGACCGGAAGAGCAGAAAACCGGAAGAGCAGAAGACACACAGAAGAACACAGAAGAACAGAGAGGAGTACAGAAGAACAGAGAAGAATACAGAAGAACACAGAGGAAGACAGAAGAAGACAGAGGAAGACAGAAGAACAGAGAAGAATACAGAAGAACACAGAGGGAGACAGAAGAACACCGAGGAAGACAGAAAAACACAGAGGAAGACAGAAGAAGACAGAGGAAGACAGAAGAAGACAGAGGAACACAGAAGAACACAGAAGAACACGGAGGGAGATACAAAAAACGAAGAAACAGGGTGCAGAATACCACAGCAGAAGATGAGGAAGAAGAGAAGAGGAGAGAAGACGGGGAGAAGAGGAGTACAGAAGAAGAATACAGACGAGGAGCGAGGAGGAAGAACAGAGAAGAAGGAAAGAGGAAAAGAAGCAGGAGCAGGAGAGAGGGTGAGTAGCGCGGGGCAGAACGAGGGGCTGGGAGGTGGGGGGTACTTACTGTGGGGTGGGTCTCAGGAACTCAGGAACCTGGAGGAGCTGCAGCGGCAGGGGGAGCGACCTACCCTTGGGTCAAGGGTCGCTACCACTGTCGCGCAGCGGCCGCCATATGAGGTAGGAGGGGGGGAGGGGTCAGCTGGGGGCGAATGGGAGCTGGGGGGCGGAAGCGTGCAGGAGGTCGCGGCGGGAAAGCGCGAGGGAGGGGGGGGACAGGTAGAGTGGGAAGAGCTGGGGGAGGGGGGTTTAAGGGTGGAGGGGGGAGAGTGTTAGGAGGTTTAGGGAGAAAGATAGGTGTAGGGTTGTGAAGATAGGGGAGGGGGGTTGTAGAGGTGGGTGAGGGTGAGAGGTAGAGTGAGGTGATAGGAAGATAGGTAATAGAGGGGGTGGCGGGAGGGGGGGAGAGATAGAGAAATAGGTAGAGAGAAAAGGTAGATAGAGAAATCGATAGATAGGGAAAAAGATAGAGAGATAGGAGGATAGGAAGATAGGAGGAGGTGGAGAGTGAGGGAGTTGGATAGTGGGATAGAGAGATGGAGAGATAGGTAGATAGGAGGAGTGAGGGAGGTAGAAAGTGAACGGGTTAGATAGGTGAGATAGAGGGGGGGATGCGAGTGGGGGAGGGGGATGAGGCAGGAGCAGGAGGGCAGGCGCGGGGAGAAGAGGACGGAGGAGGCAGAAGAGCCGAAGGCAGAAGACAAGAAGACAAAAAGAAAAGAAGAACAGAAGAGCAGAAGACCGGAAGGACTGAAGACCGGAAGAGCAGAAGACCAGAAGTGCAGAAGACACACAGAAGAACACAGAAGAACAGAGAGGAGTACAGAAGAACAGAGAAGAATACAGAAGAACACAGAGGAAGACAGAAGAAGACAGAGGAAGACAGAAGAACAGAGAAGAATACAGAAGAACACAGAGGGAGACAGAAGAACACCGAGGAAGACAGAAAAACACAGAGGAAGACAGAAGAAGACAGAGGAAGACAGAAGAAGACAGAGGAACACAGAAGAACACAGAAGAACACGGAGGGAGATACAAAAAACGAAGAAACAGGGTGCAGAATACCACAGCAGAAGATGAGGAAGAAGAGAAGAGGAGAGAAGACGGGGAGAAGAGGAGTACAGAAGAAGAATACAGACGAGGAGCGAGGAGGAAGAACAGAGAAGAAGGAAAGAGGAAAAGAAGCAGGAGCAGGAGAGAGGGTGAGTAGCGCGGGGCAGAACGAGGGGCTGGGAGGTGGGGGGTACTTACTGTGGGGTGGGTCTCAGGAACTCAGGAACCTGGAGGAGCTGCAGCGGCAGGGGGAGCGACCTACCCTTGGGTAGGAGCTGTTGAAGCTCCTTTCAACATTTAAATGTAATTATTATTCGAAGGGACTTCATAACCTTGCAGATCTCTACACATTGTCCTGGCCATGTACTCTCAACAATGAAGCCATCGTCATAAGCCTTCTGTAAAACTCACCATCCATGTTTGCCTCCAGTAACACAGACCACCACCACCAGAACTGATCTGCAAACTCAACCCCTGCGAAACCTTCCTCCCGGAAGTCACAGACCTCACCAGCACCTCCTCTTCCATTTAATCCAACAATGGGCCTGAGTTAGATTTCGGCGGACGGGACATCCGTCACCGTTGTGGCAGAGTCACCCCTCTGCCGAAATAGAAATCAGGCCCAATATCTTTCTCTTGGACTTCAAACTCCAAGACAATTCCTCCAGCAGGATTTTGAGAGAAGACCTGTTCAAACTTCTCAACGCATTGAAGAGACCTCTGGACCATTGTAGCTAAAAGTCAGCATTGTCAAGCTGGCTTTTGCAACCATGCAAGCTTCAAAATAATGGTGGATTGGACAGCTCATGCTGCAAACTTCCAAATAATGGCGGATTGGTCAGCTCATGCTGCAAGATTCCAAATAATGATGGATTGGACAACTCATGCTGCAAGCTTCCAAATAATGGCAGATTGGACGGCTCATGCTGCACGATTCCAAATAATGGTGGATTGGACGGCTCATGCTGCAAGCTTCCAAATAATGGCGGATTGGTCAGCTCATGCTGCAAGCTTCCAAATAATGATGGATTGGACAACTCATGCTGCAAGTTTCCAAATAATGGCAGATTGGACGGCTCATGCTGCAAGATTCCAGATAATGGCGGATTGGACGGCTCATTCTGCAAGATTCCAAATAATGATGGATTGGATAGCTCATGCTGCAAGATTCCAAATAATGGTGGATTTGACGGCTCATGCTGCAAGCTTCAAAATAATTGCGGATTGGGCAACTCATGCTGCAAGACTCCACATAATGGCGGATTGGACAGCTCATGCTGCAAGATTCCAAATAATGGTGGATTGGACAACTCATTCTGCAAGCTTCCAAATAATGGTGGATTGGACAACTCATGCTGCAAGATTCCAAATAATGGTGTATTGGACGGCTCATGCTGCAAGCTTCCAAATAATAATGGATTGGACTGCTCATGCTGCAAGATTCCAAATAATGGTGTATTGGACAACTCATGCTGCAAGATTCCAAATAATGGTGGATTGGACGGCTCATGCTGCAAGATTCCAAATAATGGTGTATTGGACAACTCATGCTGCAAGATTCCAAATAATGGTGGATTGGACAACTCATGCTGCAAGCTTCAAAATAATTGGGGATTGGACAACCCATGCTGCAAGATTCCAAATAATGGTGGGTTGGACGGTTCATGGTACCATCTTCACCACAGCCCTCTGGCCTGAACCATCCACCACTGTCAATAAAACCTCAACAAATGATCATGCTGCTTCTTCATGGGTTTTAACTTGAAACCTCTCAAACAAGAACTCACCACCGTGGCAATCGCAACTGACTCCAAGGCTGATGTTAGCTCCTTTCTGGTGCCGAGAAATGTATCCCAAAAGCCAGTAGCAGCACTTGTACCCTCAAACCCATGAAATGTGTTTCATAGAAACCAAAGCCTCCCTGAATCATTTTATGTATGAGTTCCATGAAGGGCCTCAAGCAACCCAGGTAGCTTCAGAGCGCTAGTGGCTTAGGTACAAGTGACAGTGATCCTAAACCGTGACCTCATAACAGAGGTAACCAGATGGTAAAGCCTTGGAAGAGGGAAATCAGTGTTTGACCCAGCAAGGTGGTGGGGCTGCTTTTAGGCATCTAACCAGCCTGGATCTGAGTATGTAGAACATCTGTTAATACATAAAGTAGTTAATAATGATATATCATTTTTTACATTCAAAATTCTCTCTCTCTCTCTCTCTCTCTCTCTCTCTCTATATATATATATATATATATATATATATATATATATATAAACACACTTCGTGTCGTCGTGCCGGTCCTGCTCCTGACCGTCAGCTGTGCTCCTCAGATGGCGCGCGCCACCTCGCCTAATTCTCCACACTTTTTTCCTATCAAAAGGAAAGACGGCACTCCATGGGCATGTTGATTTACCAAGATTTATTTGCACAAGAACGCGTTTCGGCATTACCGCCTTCGTCAGCTCATCGTTCACCATTTTACTTTCATTTTTATATCATGTCATCCCATCGTTGATTACCTAAACACCTTTACAACAAAATATCTTGTTATTTTGCTCACAAAATCCTATTACTACTATCTACATTTAGTACAGTTCATATCATTTGGAAAAATATTGCATTTGTGTTGATATCTCGTGTGTGCTTGCAGGGACGATCCAACTTTCATATAACGATGTTAATAACAACACAATTTGAATTTCGGCATGGTGGTATATCGTTAATCACCTAACCATCATTGCAACAAAGTATATTTTTGTACTTCTCACACAGTCCTATTACGACTAACTGCATTTGACATAATTCATATCAATAAAAAATATCAATAAAAAATATTTTCTTATACTTGTATTGATTTCTCGTTTGTGCTTACAAAAACGATCCAACCTTCATATAACGATGTTGATAAAATTACAATTGAAATTTCGGCATGATGGTATTATTGCTTGTCTTGTGGCCACAAAACAATGTTTTAACCAATATTGTTCACCATTTTACTTTCTTTTTTAACTAATGCTTGTGATGGCCTACTTAAGCCATTGTCGATGACAATGCAGATTGGTGTTCCACATCTTGTCCTACAGGCACAAGCCAATATTTTAACCGTTGTTACTCATAATTTTATATCCGTGATTATGACTCACTTGATTATATTTTCCTCAATGGAAATAACTGGAACTGCACTGCGATCCCACTTCTAATTATCAAGGAAGCTTAGGTGGAGAATCTTTCAGCATACTTAGATATTATAAGCTTGTTTATTTTCTAAAACTTATATCCCATATATAGTCCATTATTTCCTGTGGCATATCGTGGTAGATAATATATACATTAATTTCATAAATTAGTGAAGATGAATATATAACTCTTGGCTTATATTTAATCTATTAGGTTCCTTGGTATCTAAGGATAATATATACCTTGACTCTAGTTTACGTAAGTTCTTCTCTCGATCCCCACCTCTACTCTCTTTGGAAATTCCATCAATTACACTGTAACATAGCTCTTCCACTCTCCCTCCGTGGACATCATGCAAGTGCCCAGCCACCAGGTATGTGTCGCCCCTGTTTGAGATAGCTCTCAAGTGTTGTAAAATTATTTCATGTTCCTGGAGCTTCGTGCTTCCCACATATAACTTAGGACAACTACATTTAAGAATATAAATTACATAATCACTTTTACACGTGTATCTTCCTTTAATAGTATGCAGTGTCCTATTGTCGATGGATAAACTTTTGATATTTTCCCCATTTCTGCACGCTTTGCATTTCCTGCATTCATAGAAGCCATCCTGCATATTGAGCCATGTAGTCTGCCTGCTGTACTGTCTTATGTCACTCTTAACTAGAACATCTTTAATCGATTTCCCTCTTCTGAAAGTTATCTGAGGTCTCCTTGCTAGGTCTTGCCCTATCACTGGGTCACTCCTTAGCATGTGCCAATGTTTTTGCAGTAAATTGCGCACCTGTTCATGTGCCACATTGAAAGTGGTGATAAACCTCACTGTATTATCACCACTTTTCCCTTTGTTTTTCACTTTGTTTTTCTCACTTGTATTTCCCTATAGAGAGAACTACAAATCCTCTCTAGCCCAGGGTTTCACTTTTCTATTTGCTCTTTCTAATGTCATATCAGTATAACCCCTATTCTGTAACCTCTTCATCATTTCTCCCTGTACTTCCTGAAACTTAGTTTTGGTACTACATATTCTTTTGGCCCTCAGCATTTCGACAAAAGGAATGCTATCTTTCAATGGTTGAAAGATGATGGCTGGTCGTGTGTAGAATGCTGTTGCCTGCAGTTGGCTTTCTAAACACTGTTGTCTCTACTTTGTTGTTTTCTATCACCACTTTCACATCCAGGAACTCAATTTCGGTGGAATGTACTTTGCCTGTGAATTTCAAATTGCAATTATTATTGTTGACATCATGCAGGAATTGTGATGCACTGGTAGTGTCTCCTTTCCAAATGACGAAAATATCGTCTATGTATCTTAGCCACAAAATAATGTGTTGGCTCCACTGATCTAAAGGGGGGTTGTTTAATACTTGTTCTTCCCACCATCCCATGTACAAATTAGCATAGCTTGGTGCGAAACAGGTTCCCATCGCTGTTCCGCACTTTTGTTCAAATATTTAATTGTTGTAGAAGAACATATTATGTTGTAGACACCAGTGAATCATATTTATTAACATTTTGCTGTGTTGGAGAAACCTAATAGGTCTAACTCTCAAAAAGTGTTCAATGGCTTTGATTCCCAAATTGTGGGGTATACTAGTGTACAATGCGGTCACATTTAACGTCATTAGCAGAAAGTCTGCCTCCCAACTAACATCAAAAATCCTTTTTAGGAAATCTGTACTGTCCTTCAAATAAGATGACAAATTACAAACCAGAGGGGATAGAAACTTGTCTATGTGTTGTGATAGAGGTTCAAAGAGACTGCCTCTACTTGAAACTATAGGTCTCCCAGGGGGTTTAACTGCATCCTTGTGTATTTTGGGTATCAAATAAAAAACAGGTAATTTTGGATGATCAACTTTTAGAAATCTATATTGATCCTCAGTAATTAAACATTTATCTTTCCATTGCTGTAATTCCATATCAAAGTTGCATTTTACACTTTCCGCATTTTTCATGTCTATTCTCTCATAACATATCGAATCATTTAACTGTCTGTAATCAACGATGGGATCACATGATATAAAAATGAAAGTAAAATGGCGAACGATGAGCTGACAAAGGCGGTAACGCCGAAACGCGTTCTTGTGCAAATAAATCTTGGTAAATCAACATGCCCATGGAGTGCCATCTTTCCTTTTGATAGGAAAAAAGTGTGGATATATATATATATATATATGAACATATATATATATATATATATATATATAACATTTTGAATGTAAAAAATGATACATAATTAGTAACTATTTTATTATTTAAAAAATACTAGATATAATTTTTAAAAAACAATTAAAGGTTTACATTCGTAGTTAAAAAATTAAAACATGTTTAAATTAATTAAACATATATAACAAATGAACTACATACTAAATACAATAAACATGTTATTGGGGTTAAAAATTATAGTTTAAAATGATCATTCATAAAATAAAATAGCATGTATGTGAATTAATTCATAATGTATCCACATTGATAAAGTTTAATGATTCTCCCTAGACTTTCCCGAGGGAAGAGTACACTCATCAAGTTCAGAACTCAGTGGGAGGATAGAAGTGCCCCAGGCTATTTGAAATATGTTTCTAGGGGGATGAAAGCAGTTGATTCTATATATTGATTATAGATGCTTTAAACTTAACAATATGGTCGGTTTGGAGCAGCTGAGTGCATGCGTGTAGCCTGAACCATGAAACATACCTGTAATGCAATAGCTGTGTTGTTGGACTGTGCACCCTATGTTGGTACCGCAATACTCGTTGTTCTTCCTGAGGTCATCAGAGTGACCCAATCCTTCATAGACTGGACTCTGTTCAGGCCAGCCTTTCAGTGCTGCTACTTTACTCTGATGATTTTTAACCAGAGCGAAACAAGTGTCAGGAATTATATGAAATTGATTTTTTGGAGATGACTAGAAATGCCTGAGCTACAAGGACCCTAAAGCCAAGCGGGAGGAGAAACCTGCAAGTTATTAGCTGGGTTGTGGGCGCCCACACCAAGGATACCTTCAGATGCCGCATCGAAGATGCCCCTGTGAAGTTGCAGCTGTGTCCAGAGCTTTGAATCCTCCCATGGTTCATATATAGGTCGAAACATGTATATAGCCTGAAGGGCCATGGGTCTGATTTAAATACTGGCAGACAAGTTACTCTGTCACAACAGTGAAATATATCCTGTCTGCTGAAATCAAAATCTTATTATATCTTATGGGATTTAGATTTGGGCAGACAGGACATCCGTCACCATTATGATGGAGTAACTCATCCATCAATATCTAAGGGCCTGATTACAAACGTGGCAGTATAGGGACTGCCATGGTGGCAGTCTGACCACCACTGTGTTGGCGGTTTGCCAAACTAGAGACCGCCGTAGTCCCACCGACACCACCACCCATCCGCCGACCACCTTGACAGTGTCTGGGAAAAAGCAGCCGTCACAGAGCGGTATCTGAGCTGACCATGGCCGGAGAGACCCCCAGCTATGAAACGGCGGGATCTAAGGCAATGGGGTGCTAGCCATTGGCAGCTACCACTCAACGGGGTGGGGATAAAAAAAAAAAACACTTACCTTTTTCGTTGGGAGAGATGGTTCCATCTCTCCTTTGTCCTCTTCTCTCCCCAGACAGCGAGTGGGAGCCTTGGGACTTTCTCCACCCGGCTGTGCAATACATCCGAGTGGAGAAAAGCTAAGTGTGTATGACCGTTTGGCCGGCCCAACACAGCCGGCCAAACGGTCATGCGCGCTTATGGTGGAATCCACTCATCCTTCAGTCCAGCCCAGCCCCATCTTGTCCTGCACTAACCTGGCTCCGAACGTTGCGTTATTATCATTTTATTTTTCCTTCTGCTTCACTGCACGAAGCAGTGGGGTGACGCCTCTCCGCCTTAGCGGAGGTTGTAGCTCCACCATTTTCTTCTTTTCCCTCCAGTCTGCAATGTGGGCCTCTTCATCCAGTGCACCCCCCACCTTCCTCAGTGCAGCATCTGCACCACTGGAAAAAAAACTGATAAGTACATTTAGCATTTTCATGCCATTGACTGGACTGGACATATATGGCCCAGTCACCAGCAACGGATTGGTACATGCATGGCGTACTTTTACACGTGTCATGCATATGTGTACTTTTTGGTCAAAATGTACACACCTGCATCGACAAATATAGACATTTACGCTGTATCGCTGACCGCATCTCCCGCCAGGCCGCCGCCGCAAAGCACACCGCTGCTGGCCAGCGGTAACATTGTAAGACGGCGTGCGAGAGACCATCGACTCAGCTATCTTTTTGGGACCGCCGCCTTGGCGGTCTGGTGGTCCAACCGTCAAACTCCTAATCAGGCCCTGTGTTGTTTATCAATGGTCGAAACTTGTAGCCAGGACATACGAAACAGCTCTTTCTGAAAGCAAAGCAGGTGAATCCCTTTCCTGGGTGCACAGCAGGTGAATCATTTTCCTGAGTGCACAGCAGGTGAATCCCTTCCCTTTCCTGAGTGCACAGCAGGTGAATCCCTTTCCTGAGTGCACAGCAGGTGAATCCTTTTCCTGGGTGCACAGCAGGTGAATCCCTTTCCTGGGTGCACAGCAGGTGAATCCCTTTCCTGAGTGCACAGCAGGTGAATCCCTTTCCTGGGTGCACAGCAGGTGAATCCCTTTCCTGGGTGCACAGCAGGTGAATCCCTTTCCTGGGTGCACAGCAGGTGAATCCCAGAGTGCACAGCAGGTGAATCCCTTTCCTGAGTGCACAGCAGGTGTATGTCTTTCCTGAGTGCACAGCAAGTGAATCCTTTTCCTGAGTGCACAGAAGCTGAATCCCTTTCCTGGGTGCACAGCAGGTGAATCCCTTTCCTGGGTGCACAGCAGGTGAATCCCTTTCCTGGGTGCACAGCAGGTGAATCCCTTTCCTGAGTGCACAGCAGGTGAATCCCTTTCCGGGGTGCACAGAAGCTGAATCCCTTTCCTGAGTGCACAGCAGGTGAATCCCAGAGTACACAGCAGGTGAATCCCTTTCCTGAGTGCACAGCAGGTGTATGTCTTTCCTGAGTGCACAGCAAGTGAATCCTTTTCCTGAGTGCACAGAAGCTGAATCCCTTTCCTGGGTGCACAGCAGGTGAATCCCTTTCCTTGGTGCACAGCAGGTGAATCCCTTTCCTGGGTGCACAGCAGGTGAATCCCTTTCCTGGGTGCACAGCAGGTGAATCCCTTTCCTGAGTGCACAGCAGGTGAATCCCTTTCCGGGGTGCACAGAAGCTGAATCCCTTTCCTGAGTGCACAGCAGGTGAATCCCTTTCCTGAGTGCACGGCAGGTGAATCCCTTTCCTGAGTGCACAGAAGCTGAATCCCTTTCCTGGGTGCATGGCAGGTGAATCCCTTTCCTGAGTGCACAGAAGCTGAATCCCTTTCCTGGGTGCACGGCAGGTGAATCCTTTTCCTGAGTGCACAGCAGGTGAATCCCTTTCCTGAGTGCACAGCAGGTGTATATCTTTCCTGAGTGCACAGAAGCTGAATCCCTTTCCTGGGTGCATGGCAGGTGAATCCCTTTCCTGAGTGCACAGAAGCTGAATCCCTTTCCTGGGTGCACGGCAAGTGAATCCCTTTCCTGAGTGCACGGCAGGTGAATTCCTTTCCTGAGTGCACAGCAGGTAAATCCCTTTCCTGAGTGCACAGCAGGTGAATCCCTTTCCTGGTTGCACAGCAGGTGAATCCCTTTCCTGAGTGCACAGCAGGTGAATCCCTTTCCTGGGTGCACAGCAGGTGAATCCCTTTCCTGAGTGCACAGCAGGTGAATCCCTTTCCTGGGTGCACAGCAGGTGTATGTCTTTCCTGAGTGCACAGCAGGTGAATCCCTTTCCTGGGTGCATGGCAGGTGAATCCCTTTCCTGAGTGCACAGAAGCTGAATCCCTTTCCTGGGTGCACGCCAGGTGAATCCCTTTCCTGAGTGCACAGCAGGTGTATGTCTTTCCTGAGTGCACAGCAGGTGAATCCCTTTTCTGAGTGCACAGCAGGTGAATCCCTTTCCTGAGTGCACAGCAGGTGAATCCCTTTCCTGAGAGCACAGCAGGTGAATCCCTTTCCTGAGTGCACAGCAGGTGAATCTCTTTCCTGGGTGCACAGCAGGTGAATCCCTTTCCTGAGTGCACAGAAGCTGAATCCCTTTCCTGAGTGAACAGCAGGTGAATCCCTTTCCTGAGTGCACAGCAGGTGAATCCTTTTCCTGAGTGCACAGCAGGTGAATCCCTTTTCCTGAGTGCACAGCAGGTGAATCCCTTTCCTGAGTGCACAGCAGGTGAATCCTTTTCCTGAGTGCACAGCAGGTGAATCCCTTTTCCTGAGTGCACAGCAGGTGAATCCCTTTCCTGAGTGCACAGCAGGTGAATCCCTTTCCTGGGTGCACAGCAAGTGAATCCCTTTCCTGAGTGCACAGCAGGTGAATCCCTTTCCTGAGTGCACAGCAGGTGAATCCCTTTCCTGAGTTCACAGCAGGTGAATCCCTTTCCTGAGTGCACAGCAGGTGAATCCCTTTTCCTGAGTGCACAGCAGGTGAATCCCTTTTCCTGAGTGCACAGCAGGTGAATCCCTTTCCTGAGTGCACAGCAGGTGAATCCCTTTCCTGAGTGCACAGCAGGTGAATCCCTTTCCTGAGTACACACTTTTATCGGTGCTCAGGTGTTAGAGAGTTTGACACATTTTGTGACACTGTTGCCTAAACAATATTCATTTAACTCAAGGCTGAAACGACTCATTTGTGAGCTGAAGTCAGTAACGTTGATAGATTGGACGTGTATTTCTTTTAAAGGGTATGTGTATGTATTTTACAATATCTAACTTTGTGTATTTTTCTTTAACAGCTGGGAGGTCGTTACATTTTTAGTTTGTGTGTGTTTCTATTCCTTTAATAGTTTATACCTGCGTGTATCTATTTTTAATGGCGTGGTTAACCTTGTTTCAATAACTTCATAAACTTATTTGTCAACTTCTTAAATGGTTTAAGAGTGTGCGTGTGTCTGTATTAGTTTGATACGTTTTCCTGTTAGTTTATAAGTGTGTTTGTCTCTATTTCTTTGCTAATGAGCACACCTGGCTCTGCTTCTTGGATAATTTGTCGGCAGTTGTGCCTTTCTCTACTAAGGGTAGTGCTTGCATGCGTGCATCTTTCACGGTGTGGTTGTGCCTGTGTTTTTCCCCAGAATCAGTCAATGCCTCCATTCCTTCGAACGATTTTGTGTGTGTATTTCTTTGACTGGGCTAGAATGGGAAGGTTTCTTTCTGCACGGTCTATTTCCACAATAATTTGACCATCCGCGTCTGCTGCATTTATACATGGTGAACTCTGTTAATTACAAGAGCGTTCGTGTTTATTTCTTTAATCTTTTGTATCTACCTCTATTTCTTTGGTTCATTTATTTCGTGTTTTTCAGAACCGCTGCACCTCACTTTGTCGTCACTTTTGTTGACAATGTCCAGGCGGAAGTCGGACAGATGTCAGTTGGTCTAATCGGATTTAGACCCTCCTCCCAGCCCACGTCCTTCCTTCTCGACCCTTGTCCTACATCAGGGTTAATTGACGCCTTGTTAGTTAGATTCCTAGGGCCAGATGTAGCAAAGGGTTTTTCCCATTCTGTGTCAATGGGAAAATGTGTTCGTACATATGGCCCCTAATGTTTTAGAGTGTGTGTGTGTGTTAGTGTCTGTGTGTGTATCAGTATTCCTGTGTTTGCCTGTGTGTGTCTGTGTGTATCTGTGTGCCTGTGTGCGTCTGTGTGTATCTGTGTGCCTGTGTGTGTCTGTGTGTGTGTCTGTGTGTCCCTATGTGTCTGTGTGTCCCTGTGAGTTTGTGTGCCTGTGTGTGTCTGTGTGTCTGTGTGTGTGTGTGTGTGTGTGTGTGTGTTTGTATGTCTGTGTATCAGTGTGCCTGTGTGTGTCTGTGTGCCCCTGTGTGTGTGTGTGTCTGTGTGCCTGTCTGTGTGTCTGTGTGTGTATCAGTGTGCCCCTGTGTGAGTGTGTGTGTCTGTGTGCCTGTGTGTGTCTGTGTGTGTGTCCGTGTGCCCCTGTGTGTGTCTGTGTGCACCTGTGTGTGTTTGTGTGTGTGTTTGTGTGTCTGTGTGTGTATCAGTGTGCCTGTGTGTGTCTGTGTTTGTGTGCCCCTGTGTGTGTATGTGTGTGTGTGTCTGTGTGCCTGTGTGTGTCTGTGTGTGTATCTGTGTGCCTGTGTGTGTCTGTGTGTGTGTCTGTGTGCCCCTGTGTGCCTGTGTGTGTCTGTGTGCCCCTCTGTGCCTGTGTGTGTCTGTGTGTGTGTGTGTCCCTATGTGTCTGTGTGTGTCTGTGTGTGTATCTGTATGTCTGTGTGCCCCTGTGTGTCTGTGTGTGTGTTTGTGTGCCCCTGTGTGTGTATGTGTGTGTGTCTGTGTGCCTGTGTGTGTCTGTGTGTGTATCTGTGTGCCTGTGTGTGTCTGTGTGTGTGTCTGTGTGCCCCTGTGTGTCTGTGTGTGCCCGTGTGTGTCTGTGTGTGTGTGTGTCCCTATGTGTCTGTGTGTGGCTGTGTGTCTGTGTGTGTATCTGTTTGTCTGTGTGCCCCTGTGTGTCTGTGTATGTGTGTGTGTGCGTGTTTGTGTGTGCGCGCGCACTATTTGCCTATGTGGTGTTTCTCAGTAACTGACCACCTCTAGGTGTGTACGTGTGTGTATTTCTTTGTGGATTTATGCTGGTGTCTGTAGTTGTGACTGCATGGTCACCAATGTTTTATCTCAAACCATGTCTGCCTGTCTGTCTATATGTATCTCTGTCTCTCATTGCGTATGCTTTGCGGATTGTCTACAAATGTGTGTGTTCTGACTCTATTTCTCCATATTTCTCGTGTGTGTGTGTGTCATGTTGTATGTGTGTATATATGTGGGTGTGTGCATAAGTGTGTGTGTGTTACTTGTGTGTGTGTGTGTTACTTGTGTATGTGTGTGTTACTTGTGTGTGTGTGTTACTTGTGTGTGTTACTTGTGTATGTGTGTGTGTGTGTATGTGTGTGTTACTTGTGTGTGTGTGTGTGTTACTTGTGTGTGTTACTCTGCACATCCTCAGATACGGAGTATTTCCTTTTAATTCGATTTTAACTATCATCTCTTCACATGTGAATGTTTGTGGCTGTGTACGCCTAGTTGTGTATCTCTCTTTGTGTATCTTTATTGACATATTTCTCCATCATGTGTGATAAATATCTCACCTAACACTGACCTCTCATAATGAAGTCGAGAGTATTTATTTCTGTGCATTTCCTTTCATGACTTTCTATTAGAGTTTTTGAGTTTTGCATGTACTTATCGCTGCCCTGTTCATTTTTTGGGTGTTTGTGTTTTAAAAGCGTGCCTCCTAATTTGTGCGGGGGGGGGGGGGGTGCGTGTGCTGTTTAGTGCTGGCCATGGCAAGGTCTGTATCAGACATCCTCTCTGTTTGTAAATCTAGCTTACACTCTCACTGGCAGGGTTTACGACTGCTCGGACTCACACCAGGTGGCCTTTTACTCACATGCGATAGTGCCTCACCGTGGTGTATGTTATGGTGGAGTAAACCCCACCAGTGGTGTGGACTGCGCTTTCCAAGAAATCTTTTGCAAGCACCTACAGACAAGTGAGGTTGTGAATGCCTTAAACGAGGTAGGAGTAATTTCCTCTTCAGTTTTGGGGGCTGAAGTGAACACCCCAAAATGTGGGGCAGTCAGGAGAAGGAGTTCCTCAAGGGGAAATATTTTATAATTATTTTGTACTGAAGGTGGCTGTATTAAACAAAAAGTCTTCTTAAGAAGTGCGAGCTGGCTGGGATCTGAGGCCCGCAGCTAGCCTGGGGCTAGCGTGGCTGTAAGAATGTGGTGCAATGACTCAAGGGAACCTCCTACCTCCACGTCACTTCCTGGCAGGTGGTGGATGGGAGTCTGGGGCGGGGGGTCACAGGGTCTGTTCCCTCCGTGGTCCTGCAGGAGTTGGGCGGGTGCGGGCTGTGCTGCTGCACAACACCTGCAGCGTGCAGAAGTGTCTGGGGCCAGGACTATCAGATGTCAAGTTTGGGAATTCAGTAGTTCCAGAAACTCGGAAATGTGAGGTGGCGCAAATCCACCCAGAGGTATCTTCAGATGAAATCCCACCACTCGTGGTGAGGGCTTAAGAAGGGTCAAAGAGGAGGGGGCTACAGGTTAGACAGAAGAACTCAAGGTTCATCATTCCAGGTGAAATCCCAGAACTCCTAGTGAGGGCCTTAGAGGGGTCGTAGAGGAGGGGGCTACAGGTTAGACAGAAGAACTCAAGGTGTGGGCCTTAGAGGGGTCGTAGAGGAGGGGACTACAGGTTAGACAAAAGAACTCAAGGTTTATCATTCCAGGTGAAATCCCACCACTCGTAGTGAGGGCCTTAGAGGGGTCGTAGAGGAGGGGGCTCCAGGTTGGATAGAAGAACTCAAGGTTTATCATTCCAGGTGAAATCCCAGAACTCCTAGTGAGGGCCTTAGAGGGGTCGTAGAGGAGGGCGCTACAGGTTAGACAAAATAACTCAAGGTTTATCTCTTCAGGTGGAATCCCACCACTCATAGTGAAGGCCTTAGAGGGGTCGTAGAGGAGGGGGCTACAGGTTAGATAGAAGAACTCAAGGTTTATCATTCCAGGTGAAATCCCAGAACTCCTAGTGAGGGCCTTAGAGGGGTCGTAGAGGAGGGGGCTACAGGTTAGACAGAAGAACTCAAGGTTTATCATTCCAGGTGAAATCCCACCACTCCTTGTGAGGGCCTTAGAGGGGTCGTAGAGGAGGGGGCTACAGGTTAGACAGAAGAACTCAAGGTTTATCATTCCAGGTGAAATCCCAGAACTCCTAGTGAGGGCCTTAGAGGGGTCATAGAGGAGGGGGCTACAGGTTAGACAGAAGAACTCAATGTTTATCTCTTCAGATGAAATCCCACCACTCCTAGTGAGGGCCTTAGAGGGGTCGTAGAGGAGGGGGCTACAGGTTAGATAGAAGAACTCAAGGTGTGGGCCTTAGAGGGGTCGTAGAGGAGGGGGCTACAGGTTAGACAGAAGAACTCAATGTTTATCTCTTCAGATGAAATCCCACCACTCGTAGTGAGGGCCTTAGAGGGGTCGTAGAGGAGGGGGCTACAGGTTGGATAGAAGAACTCAAGGTTTATCATTCCAGATGAAACCCCACCACTCGTAGTGAGGGCCTTAGAGGGGTCGTAGAGGAGGGGACTACAGGTTGGATACAAGCGGTCAAGGTTGTGAAAACCTGGGTTCATTGGGAGAGGTTGCAGGTAATCAATTTGACCTGTAAATGAGCTGTAGAGAGCCACTGGAGTGAATATATGATCACATGAACTGCATTTTTAATATATGATGGGTATTTATTTTTGTATGATGTTTAGGTACACACATTTAAAGACAGTTTCACTTGCATGGGTGTAGTTTATGTGTTTGGGTAGATTTGCATATGTCGGTCATGTGTGTCTCTGTGTCTCTCACTTTCAGAGCCTCTGTGTGCAAAGTGTGTTCCTTGTGTGTCTGGCTTTTGGTATATCATGTGTTTGTATGAAATAACATTCGCTTAGTTTCACCAAAACAAAATAACAAGACGAACACACCTTATACATTTCACATACAATATTTTTTCATTCATGTATTTTTGCATTTTTAAGCGCACCCATCCGCAAGCTATCAGTGCCCCATACACATGAAAAACAAAGAGGCCTGACATTGTTACAAGAAACAAAAACATTCGGCGTGAATGCGAGACTGAAAGAAACATGAAACACTCCATGCAAGATAGCGGCTTGGGGTCAGCTGCAGAGGCCCTGCTACCCCCTACCTGAGAGAGACCCCACTGGTCGCAAGTTAGCTACATCGAAGAGGCTTCGGGGAGGGTTCAGCTGTTAAAAAGAATTATTTGAATATGAAAATAGGCCAGAGATACACAGCATTATAAAAAAAAACACAATTTAATGTCCCATGAGCCATCTCTCCATACAATTCACTCTGACCCATGCAAATGAGGGAGTTTTTAGAGCAAGCAGTGCCCGGTCATAAATAAATCATGACGTCAAAGGAAAGGACCAAAACATTGATTTTCTATGTAATATCACCTGGTGCGGCCTTCAGATTTCCTGAGCGAAGCCAAGTCAGTCCGAAACCGGCATCCGGTGGGGGTCACACATCTTACCAGCAGCCAGTGTCCACCTGAGCGGACACCCCCTGTGTCAGGGCGAGAGGTAACTCCGCCATGTTGACACCTCTGGACACACATGACAAGAGGTCACCCTTCTGCATCAGTCATAGTCCGTGTTGTGGTAAATCCATTGTGAGACGCCCGTCAAGAGGTCACAGTGCAGACTTTCATGACCCTGCTGCTCCTGGAGAATGAGGAATGCTCTGCATTCTGCCAGTGAGTGAGCTCTCACTGGCTGACCCCACCCCCTTGTCTCTCACATGTTGTATGTTTCTGTGTTTTCCTGACGTGTGTCTGTGTGTTCCTCCACCTTCTGTGCCCATCTATGTGCCTCTCTTGTATGTGTGTTTTCTTGTCTCTCACATGTTGTATGTTTCTGTGTGTTTCTGACGTATTTGTGTGTTCCTCTGCCTTCTGTGTCCGTCTTTGTGTCTCTCTTGTATGTGTGTCTTCTGGTCTCTCGCATGTTGTATCTTTTTCTGTGTGTTCCTGAAGTGTGTTTGTGTGTCCCTCCACCTTCTGTGTCTGTCTTTGTGTCTCTCTTGTATGTTTGTCTTCTTGTCTCTCGCATGTTGTATGTTTCTGTGTGTTTCTGACGTGTGTCTGTGTTCCTCTGCCTTCTGTCTCCATCTTTGTGTCTCTCTTATATGTGTGTCTCCTTGTCTCTCGCACGTTTTATGTTTCTGTGTGTTCCTGACGTGTGTCTGTGTGTTCCTCTGCCTTCTCTCTCTGTCTTTGTGTCTCTCTTGTATGTGTGTATTTTTGTCTCACACATGTATGTTTCTGTGTGTTTCTGACGTCTGTCTGTGTGTTCCTCCGCATTCTGTGTGTGTGTTTGTGTCTCGCTTGTATGTGTGTCTTCTTGTCTCTCGCATGTTGTATCTTTTTTTGTGTGTTCCTGACGTGTGTTTGTGTGTTCCTCCACCTTCTGTGTCTGTCTTTGTGTCTCTCTTGTATGTTTGTCTTCTTGTCTCTCGCATGTTGTATGTTTCTGTGTGTTTCTGACGTGTGTCTGTGTTCCTCTGCCTTCTGTCTCCATCTTTGAGTCTCTCTTATATGTGTGTCTTCCTGTCTCTCGCATGTTGTATGCTTCTGTGTGTTCCCGACATCTGTTTGTGTGTTCCTCTGCCTTCTGTGCCCTTCGTTGTGCCTCTCTTGTATGTGTGTTTTCTTGTCTCTCAAATGTTGTATGTTCCTGTGTATTTCTGACGTGTGTCTGTGTGTTTCTCTGCCTTCTGTCTCCGTCTTTGTGTCTCTCTTATATGTGTGTATTTTTGTCTCTGGCATGTTGTACGTTTCTGTGTGTTCCTGACGTGTGTCTGTGTGTTCCTCCACCTTCTGTTTCTGTCTTTGTACCTCTCTTGTATGTGTGTCTTCTTGTCTCTCACATGTTGTATGTTTCTGTGCATTCCTGACGTGTGTTTGTGTGTTCCTCCGCCTTCTGTGTCTGTCTTTGTGTCTCTCTTGTATGTGTGTCTTCTTGTCTCTTACATGTTGCATGTTTCTGTGTGTTTCTGACGTGTTTGTGTGTTCCTCTGCCTCCTGTTCCCGTCTTTGTGTCTCTCTTGTATGTGTGTCTTCTTGTCTCTCGCATGTTGTATGTTTCTGTGTGTTTCTGACGTGTGTCTGTGTGTTTCTCTGTCTTCTGTCTCCGTCTTTGTGTCTCTCTTGCATGTGTGTTTTCTTGTCTCTCGCATGTTGTATGTTTCTGTGTATTTCTGACGTGTGTCTGTGTGTTCCTCTGCCTTCTGTCTCCGTCTTTGGGTCTCTCTTGCATGTGTGTCTGCTTTTTTTTTTTGTCCTCATTCAACCCTGCTTTCTGAGCCACTCTTAATTCCTGCAGCCTTCTTACCCTTTAATTAAGAGAGAGGCCCTAGCCAGGGGGGTGCACCATTATATCTCCCGGTCTGCCTAGGCAAACCAGCCGGAGTGTCAAACGGAGATTAATCATTGGACAACAAAAGATAAACAAACCAATTTCAAATAGTCTCAAAATAGCCAAATATTGAAAAGAAAACAAATTCAAACAACTCCCTCCCATTTTAATAACGGCGACCACAATTCCGCATTTCTCTTAGAGCCTTGCGCATTTAAGTCCATATTCGAAATGCGAAGAGCTGCATTTAGCCAGTCCGTATAACTCGGAGGGTGCTCCTTCATCCAATTTTTGCAGATTTCATTCCTGCCCAACACAATTACATAAAACACAAATTTACGCATAGCTTTATTCACCCTGCTCCTTATACCCTCTTCCTGTAACAGCCCGAGTATAATCAGCGGGAGTGATACACTGATTTTCCAGCCTAACATAGATGATATTACCCCAAAAACATCCTCCCAAAACAACCGAATAGCAGGGCAATCCAAAAACATATGAATATCCGTTGCTCCTATCCCGCCGCATTTCGGACATTTAATCACTTCCCCCTTCTTAAACTATATATAAGATATATAAGCTCTGTGTAAGGTGTAAAGGTGATTTTTCCTAAATGGGGCAGGCTTCACTACTTCATAAAGAGTCAAAAACGACTTCTTCCACCATAACCCAACCTTATCACCTAACCCGGCCTTGCCCCATAGATTGTTTGGTAAGACAAAATTCCCATCAAGAGTTTCTAATATTTCCCAATACCAAACCGCCAGCTTCTTTACAGGTGCAGAGCCCGCAAATTCAAGAAAAGAATCCTCCAATGCATTTACCACACCCAAGCCCCCCTTGATTTCTTTTTCCCACTCTCTTATCTGTAGATATTTTAATCTGGACAGGGAACCACTTGTTATCCTTACCAACTCATCCCATAAGAGTAATGTACCCTCTTGCGAGAGCTCCCCCCACCTTTCCACGCCTGCCCTTTTGAGTGGTAATGCTAAAATATCTTTACAGCATTCTGGGGTGCCCGGGGAATCCCAGATAGGGGCCTGATAGCTGTAATAATGCGCACCCAGACGTCGTCTCAACTGATACCAACTCCTTGCCAATCCTTGCAACACTTTCAATTTAACTTTTTTGAAATATTTAGGGTCGCCAAATTTGAAAAGGAAATGCCTTGAGGCCCCTTTTACGGATGAAACCATTGCCTTATACATTCTGCCCACTGCTGAACCATCTGGGCACAAAAACAACATCTTTGAGTTCTTAAACAAGAAAGCCCACGCATAATATGCCAAATCTGGTAAAGCCAGTCCTCCCTTTTCCCTCCTTCTACATAATTTCTTCCAAGATATCCTAAGCCCCTTTGAATTCCAAATAAAACTACTTATCGCCTACTGCATTTTATCCAAGTATCCTTTATGCATTGCCAAAGGTATAGATGCAAACACAAAATTCCATTTAGGCAGAATAAACATCTTAATTAAATTTATCCTCCCGAGGATCGTCAAAGGGAGATATGCCCATTTTTGTAGCATGGCTTTACATTCAACTAATAACTTTCGTGCATTCCTTTCCACTAAATCCTTCAGATTATGGGTCACTAAAATGCCTAGGTATCGTATTTCCTGCTTATTTGATATTGCCCCTACTTCCATATTCCACTGCATAGTTTCTGTTTTTCCCACATTAATCTGATACCCTGATATCCTTCCAAATTGTTCGGCCAGTTCTTTAACTGTGTTAAAAGCCAATGGCAGGTTGTTAGTATATATCAGCAAATCGTCTGCATATAAAGAAAGTTTCTTTTCCGAAACCATTGCAGCAGAAGGACGAGATAAGAAGATTTTGTCAGATTTTTCTGGCAAACGGTTCAATATACAAATTAAACAATACAGGAGATAAGGGACAGCTCTGCCTAGTACCTCTTGAAATTGTAATGGGGTCCGTAAGTTTCCCATTCCCCAGAATCTTAGCAAACGGAGATGTATAAATCTGATCAATAACCCCAAAAAACTTTGATCCTAAGTTGGCCTGCCTCAAAATCGATTTAAAAAAGTACCAATTTACTTGATCAAAGGCTTTCATTGCATCTAAGATAATAATTGCCAATGGTGCCCCAAACGTTGTAGCCATATCTATTGCCCCAATCAATTCAAAAGTTAATTCATGCAGGTATCTACCTTTAGAAAAACCTTTTTGATCTGGGTGCACCAAGTTGTTAACTATCTTACTCAACCTATCCGCTAAAATTTTAGCTAGTAATTTATAATCGCTATTCGGCAATGATATAGGCCTGTACGAAGCACATTTCGCTGGATTTTTATCCGGTTTCAAAATTAAAGAGATCACCGCCTCATTCCACGAGAGAGGAATATCATTGCCAAATTCCAGAATCCCCCCAAACAGCTCAGTCAGTACGGGGATAATTGAGTCCCCTAATACCTAATAGACCTCCACTGGGATACGATCCGGACCCGGCGCCGTCCCAGACTTACTACTAATCAAAATTCTCCTAATTTCCTCCGCCGTTATTGGAGCATTCAGTGCTTCCCTCTCCTGCAATGATATACCTAAGGATATGTCGGGCCCCATCCAATCCGTTACCATATCTTCATCCACCTCTAACTCCTCCGAATACAATTGTAAAAAAAAATTCAGAAAAGCCGATTCTATTGCCGCCTCATCCGATCTTCTTTCTCCTGACTGCTCCATTTCAACCTCCTTGATGTCATTCCTAACACGATCTGTTTTGACTTTCCAGGCTAACAACTTCCCCGCATTTTCCCCATATTCAAAATGAGCCAATTTGCTTGCCTCCCATTTCCTTTGAATTCTTCCCTGTAATACCTTCTCCAACTGACTTCTCAACCCATCCAAGCTAGCCCTCAAAGCCTCAGTCTCCCCCGCTTCTATTATTTCGACTTTATGCTTTCGCATTTCCTGCTCTATCAAGTTATTCTCGTTTCTGAATAGTTTACGTTTCTGGATGGAGCTACTCATAATCTCCCCTCGAATAACCGCTTTAAACGTGTCCCATACTACTGATATTGGGGCGGAACCCAAGTTTACGCTGAAAAAAAATTCTGATTCCTTACGCAGCTTTACCAGCACCTCCTGATCCAGTAACAAGGAGCGATCAATCGTCCACCGATTACTGAAACTTCTCTGCGGAAAACTCATATCCAACACAACCGCAGAGTGGTCTGATAGGTGAGAGGGCAAATACGCTATATTCTTCACCTCCTCTCTCAAACGTGAGTCTAATAGAAAATAATCGATTCAGGAGGCATGCCTATATTTCTTATTAAAAAATGAAAAATCCCTGCTGTTCCCCACCCTTTGTCTCCAAATATCGCACAAGCCAAATTCCTTCATCATCCTCCTTAAATATTGTTGCGACTTAGGCGTGCCTCGCGACTTGCAGTTATGCCTATCCAGCTCATTATCTAACACAACATTAAAATCACCCATCAGAATAACAGGGTCCGAAAATTCGAGAAGCTGAGAGAAAAGATGCTTCAAGGGCTCTATATTGTCGCAGTTGGGGCCATAGTATCCTGCTAAAACCAGATTACGACCCCCGAATTGTACTTTAACTATCACCCATCGCCCGTTGTATCAGATCTAACTTCCAAAAATACCGCACTCCCCTGCTGTGAATGTTTAACTAAGATTGCCACCCCTTTGTTATGATAGTTGTGTTCTGTACATGAAAACGTTTGAACCCACCTCAACTTTTGTATTATTTTAATGCACTCTGCCATTGTTAAATGTGTTTCCTGCAAAACTAAAATTTGCACCGTTGAATCATACAGATACTGTAATATTCGCTCCCTTCTTCCTCGCACCCTCAAGCCATTAACATTCCATGAAAGAATTTGCAATGATATATTCTTCGCCCCCTGACTTCTCTCCCTACTAGCTATCTTTCAATCTTAGGAAACAAATAACTGGGTTGAAAGAGGCGCTACTTTTTTCTTTTTTCCCACTCTCCCTCCCCAACCCTGCCCCTAGTCCCCTCTCCCCCTCCCCTTCCCTCCATACCCCACCCGTGGAGAACCCCCCCCCAACTAAGGACCATAGTGATCCCAAATTTTTAGAGCGCCCCGTGTTCCTGGGGAATGTAAACTCTGAACACAACCTTATTTAGCTGACTGCCCATTTTTGACTACTGCCGGTAATTCATCCGCCTCACTTATATCTCTGATATTATAAATTTTGTTATTATACATGATTCGGAGGAAGGCTGGAAATTTCAACTGGGCCGAGACCCCCAGAGATTTAAAAATCTCCAAGCGTTTCCAGAGCTCCCACTGCCTATCCATAGTAACCCTGGATAAGTCAGACCTGATCTCAAAAACAATATCATTCACTCTTAAAGATTTTTGTTTCAATGCTCTAGATAAGATCTTCTCTTTCATCCGGTATGTCAAGAAGTTTATCAAAATTTTCCGAGGTCTACTACTGTTCATTCGCATCTTGAAAGGGTCCCGATGAACTCTCTGAATTTCCTTTCCAATTTCCTCCTCAGTCTCCTCCAGATCGACTGCTGTTTTAATTAATGATACTACAAAGGCCTTAAGATCATTACCTTCTATACCTTCAGGAACTTTCAAAAGCTTTAAATTGTTTCTTCTTGAGAAATTTTCCAGTTGCTCCACCCTATTTTTTAATGCCTGTTCGCTCCCCTTCAGTGTGTCGATCTCACCCTTATGTTGTGCCAGTTCCTCCTTCATACCCCCCATAGCTTCTTCCAGGGCCTGAGTTCTTTCCATTACGCCATCAATTTTCCTTTCTAGAATAGCACAAACCTCTCTTATCTCCCCTTGATTTACTTCTGAGTTCGCAAAGCCTTTCTTTACATCCTCAGAAATAGACAAAATCAACGCCTCCAACGAAGAACTCAGCGAAGGGGAGGGAACAGGGGCGACTTGAGCGGATTCCTCAACCACCGACTCAGACACAGGGTCTTGAACCTCTGCGGGCATAGCGTTTGGGATCTGAACTTGCAAGGGGGCCATCTGTTCCTCTCCTGACAATGGCGGGGGGAGCATCGCCCGCCCCCTGCCCTTGCCCGCAGCATCATACGACTGCCAAGTGGTAACCTCCATTACCGTTCTGGCTTGACTAGGGGTAAGCTTAATTACTTCCGGTCTTACTTTAAAAAAAGACCTTAGGTAGGGGGTCAACTTATCTCTCCCCTTAAGCTTGCTTTCCCCACCCTTCCTCACAACAATCCTTCCTCCTTCCCCAGATTTGGATTTAGACCTTTTTTTGGCTGACCCCCCCTTGTCTCCCTTATCTGCTGTGGTCACAACCAAATTGTCCAGCTGCCGCTGATCAATCCCCTCCACTCTTGTTAAGCAAAGCGGGGGAGAAGGGGTATCACCCCCCCCCCCTCACTGCCTCACCGTTTTTCTCCTGGCTCCCTTCTCCAAAGTTTCCTTAAGTTGTGCTCCTTGCCTTTACTTCTCAGCTGCTTCTCCACAGAGCCGCTATTGCAGCTGCTACTGCCGCTATTCCCCCGGAGGGGAATTCGCGCCGCACCTTTCCGCGCCCGGCGCAGCTCCAGCACGGCCCGGCACCACCAGACATCCCCCGCTGTCCTCCAGCCTGCCTCAGTATCAAAAAAACGCGGAGCGCACATCCGTGTGCCTTTGGCCGCGATCTGATCGGCAGCCCCGTCCTGCTGCGTCCCCCAGGAACCGGAGACGCCCTAGCGCGCTGCGTGAACGCCGCAGCCCGCCATGTTCTCCCAAAATCGATCCGCATGTGTGTCTGCTTGTCTCTCGCATGTTGTATGTTTCTGGGTGTTTCTGACGTGTGTCTGTGTGTTCCTCTGCCTTCTGTCTCCGTCTTTGTGTCTCTCTTGTATGTGTGTATTTTTGTCTCTCGCATGTTGTATGTTTCTGTGTGTTTCTGACGTGTGTCTGTGTGTTCCTCCGCCTTCTGTTTCTGTCTTTGTGTCTCTCTTGTATGTGTGTCTTCTTGTCTCTCACATGCTGTATGTTTCTGTGCATTCCTGACATGTGTTTGTGTGTTCCTCCGCCTTCTGTGTCCGTCTTTGTGTCTCTCTTGTATGTGTGTCTTCTTGTCTCTCACATGTTGTATGTTTCTGTGTGTTTCTGACATGTTTGTGTGTTCCTCTGCCTTCTGTGTCCGTCTTTGTGTCTCTCTTGTATGTGTGTCTTCTTGTCTCTCGCATATTATATGTTTATGTGTGTTCCTGACATGTGTCTGTGTGTTCCTGTGTCTTCTGTCCCCGTCTTTGGGTCTCACTTGCATGTGTGTCTGCTTGTCTCTCACATGTTGTATGTTTCTGTGTGTTTCTGACGTGTGTTTGTGTGTTCCTCTGCCTTCTGTCTCCGTCTTTGTGTGTCTCTTGTATGTGTGTCATCCTGTCTCTCGCATGTTGTATGTGTCTGTGTGTTTCTGACGTGTGTTTGTGTGTTTCTCTGCCTTCTGTGTCCATCTTTGTGTGTCTCTTGTGTGTGTGTCTTCTTATCTCTCGCATGTTGTATGTTTCTGTGTGTTCCTGACGTGTGTCTGTGTGTTCCTCCACCTTCTGTGCCCGTCATTGTGTCACTCTTGAATGTATCTTCTTGTCTCTCACATGGTGTGTGTTTCTGTGTGTTTCTGACGTGTCTGTGTGTTCATCTGCTTTCTGTGTCCCTCTTTGTCTCTCTTGTATGTGTGTCTTCTTGTCTCTCACATGTTGTATGTTTCTGTGTTTTTCTGACGTGTCTCTGTGTGTTCCTACGCCTTCTGTGTCCGTCTTTGTGACTCTCTTGTACGTGTGTCTTTTTGTCTCTCGCATGTTGTATGTTTCTGTGTGTTCCTGACGTGTGTCTGTGTGTTCTTCCGCCTTCTGTGTCCGTCTTGGTGTTTCTCTTGTATGTCTTCTTGTCTCTCACATGTATGTTTCTGTGCGTTCCTGACATGTGTCTGTGTGTTCCTCCACCTTCTGTGTCCGTCTTTGTGTCTCTCTTGTATGTTTTCTTGTCTCTCACATGTATGTTTCTGTGCGTTCCTGACGTGTGTCTGTGTGTTCCTCCACCTTCTATGTCCGCCTTTGTATTGTATTGTATTGTATTGTAATCGTATATATATAGCGCTTACTACCCCTGACGAGGCGTTGAATCGCTTTTCGGTCAGTAGCACGGTACTCTGTAACCCAACAAGAATTAGTGATGGATTAGTATGGGGAAATAATGAGTACAGTTTTAGTATTATTATGAGTTCATTTGAGCCGCGGATATGAGAGTTTGTTAGTTAGATTGACTCGAGTAATGGAGGGGTGGAGGAGGAAAGAAATCCAGAAGTGTTAATTGGGAGTATATCCTTCATTTACTCAACCCAAAGGCTTGGGATGAGTAAAGGGGGGCGGAGGGCGAAAAGTATGTGGAAGGGTTAGGGAGAGCATACTAGCAGGGTGAGATAAATGCAGGAGAATTTAGTAGGGTTTTGTGGGAGGTCACAGAGGTAGAGTGAGGTTTGGTGAGTTAGATGTGGAAGCGGAGGGAAGAGCTTAGGCAGAGATATTTAGGAGATGAAAGTGGTAGAAGGGATTTGGGATGAGTCAGAGTGAGAATGGAGGATAGTTTGATAGAGACATGACATAAGAGTGATGAGTAGATAAGTGTGATAAGATGAGAGCAGGAATTCATAGATATCTAGTATAACAACCCACCCTGGAGCAATGCAATGATCTACGAGCATGCCAAGCACAGAAACAACATATACACATACATACATATATATATATATATATATACACACACACATATACATGAATGCACACACATATGCACATACAATACATAATTAGAACCATGGGTAAAGAATACTTAGTCAAACAGGTTTAAAGAGTGTGTGTGTATTTTATTGTTATGACATAGTAGCAATACATATTTTCTAAAGAAACTATAAATAAATAGAAATATACATATAATCTGAAAAAATATTTATCAACATAGGCATATGCAGTTCATAGTTGTTTGAATGAGGTGGTTATGAAGGAAAGAGCCAACTCTTGAGTAGTTTTCTGAAGACAAGAAAGTTATCTGTGGCTCTTGGGGGTAATGAATTCCATAGTTTGGCTGCTTGGACGGAGAAGGATGTACCACCTATAGTCTTTTTCTTGTTTTGGTGGTGTTCTAAGGCGGGGTGCAAATCTTGATCGGAGGTTTCTTTGTTGGATGTATTTGGTAATTTTCTTTCTGATAAAAAGCGGTCCTGTTCCATGTATAGCTTTGTGGGTGATACAAAGCAGCTTGAAAGTGCATCTTCTGGCAACGGGTAACCAGTGTAGTGCTCTCAAGGCAGGGGAGACGTGGGCTTGCGGCTTTATATGTAGTAGTAGCCTGGCTGCGGAATTCTGGATACGCTGTAGTTTTTTCATAACGGATGGAGATGATCCATGGTAGAGGCCATTGGCATAATCCAGTTTGGATAGTACAAGCAAAATAGTAGCTTGCACCTTGTGTGGAAATCCGAGGTGGGGGAAGATGCGTTGTAAAGTCTTCAAGGTGATAAAGCTTATTTGTGCTAATTTGTCCACTTGGGCATTCATTGTTAACTTGGAGTCCATGGTGATTCCTAGGTTTTTAACTTCCTTTGATAATTGAGGAGGTGGTCCGAGATCGTCAGGCCAGACGCACAGAGGGTCATAACTTTTCCAGTCACCACATATGAGTATTTCTGTTTTGGAGGTATTTAGTTTGAGATGGCTCCAGGTCATCCACTGATCCACGGCTCTGAGGCAACTGAAGATTTGTGAGTTTTCAATGTTTTTGGGGCATTCTAATTGAAGTAGTATTTGTGTGTCATCTGCATAGTTGTAGCATGTGAGATGGAAATCATTGATCAGTTCTGGTAAAGATATCATGTAGATGTTGAAAAGCAAAGGTGAGATGATTGACCCTTGGGGGACCCCTGCTTTTGTGAGGTAAGGTTCAGACGAGAAGGGGGGCGAGTGGATGATATTCGATCTTTTTTGAAGATAGGAAGTAATCCAGTCGAGAGCAATCCCTTGTATGCCGGCTTCGTGGAGTCTTTGAGTTAGGGTGTCATGGTCAACCGTATCAAAGGCAGCTGAGAGGTCCAAGACAAGTCGTGCAGCAACTCCATTTCGGTCGACTGTGTTTTTAAGATCATCCCAGATTGCTATGAGTGCCGATTCAGTGCTTCTTCGTGGGCGGAATCCAGTTTGGAAGTCTGAAGGTATAGAATTGTCTTCAATGAATTGTGACATCTGGGCGAAAGCTGCTCTTTCTATCACTTTGCCCAGGAAAGGTCCATTCGGTGTCTCTTGTTTGTGTGATCTTCTTGTCTCTCACATGTTGTATGTTTCTGTGTGTTTCTGACGTGTGTCTTTGTGTTCCTTCACCTTCTGTGTGCGTCTTTGTGTCTCTCTTGTATGTGTGTCTTTTTGTCTCTCAAATCTTGTATGTTTACGTGTGTTTCTGACGTGTGTTTATGTGTTCCTCCACCTTCTGTGTCCGTCTTTGTGTCTCTCTTGTATGTGTGTATTCTTGGCTCTCACATGTTTTGTTTCTGTGTGTTTCTGACCTGTGTCTGTGTGTTCCTCCGCCTTCTGTCTCCGTCTTTGAGACTCTCTTGTATGTGTGCCTTCCTGTCTCTTGCATGTTGTATGTTTCTGTGTGTTTCTGACGCGTGTCTGTGTATTCTTCTGCCTTCTGTGTCCGTCTTTGTGTGTCTCTTGTATGTGTGTCTTATTGTCTCACGCATGTTGTATATTTCTGTGTATTTCTGATGTGTTTGTGTGTTCCTCTGTCTTCTGTGTCCGTCTTTGTGACTCTCTTGTATGTGTGTCTTTTTGTCTCTCGCATGTTGTATGTTTCTGTGTGTTCCTGACGTGTGTCTGTGTGTTCCTCCTCCTTCTGTGTCCATCTTTGTGTCTCTCTTGTATGTCCTCTTGTCTCTCACATGTATGTTTCTGTGCGTTCCTGACATGTGTCTGTGTGTTCCTCCGCCTTCTGTGTCCGTCTTTGTGTGTCTCTTGTTTGTGTGTCTTCTTGTCTCTCACATGTTGTGTGTTTCTGTGTGTTTCTGACGTGTGTTTTTGTGTTCCTCCACCTTCTGTGTCCGTCTTTGTGTCTCTCTTGTATGTGTGTCTTCTTGGCTCTCACATGTTTTGTTTCTGTGTGTTTCTGATGTGTCTGTGTGTTCCTCCGCCTTCTATCTCCGTCTTTGAGACTCTCTTGTATGTGTGTCTTCTTGTCTCTTGCATGCTGTATGTTTCTGTGTATTTCTGATGTGTGTCTGTGTATTCTTCTGCCTTCTGTGTCCATCTTTGTGTCTCTCTTGTATGTGTGTCTTCTTGTCTCTCACATGTTGTATGTTTCTGTGAGTTGCTCCTGTGTGTCTGTATGTTCCTCTGCCTGCTTTGTGACTCTCTTGTATGTATATGTGTCTTCTTGTCTCTCTACATGTTGTATGTTTCTGTATGTTTCTGACGTGTTTGTGTGTTCTTCCGCCTTCTGTCTCCATTTTTTCTCTCTTGTATGTGTGTCTTCTTTTCTCTCACATGTTGTATGTTTCTGTGTGTTCCTGACGTGTGTCTATGTGTTCCTCCACCTTCAGTGTCCGTCTTTGTGTCTCTCTTGAATGTGTGTCTTTTTGTCTCTCAAATGTTGTATATTTATGTGTGTTTCTGACGTGTGTTTGTGTGTTCCTCCACCTTCTGTCTCCGTCTTTGAGACTCTCTTGTATGTGTGTCTCCTTGTCTCTTGCATGTTGTATGTTTCTGTGTGTTTCTGACGTGTGTCTGTGTATTCTTCTGCCTTCTGTGTCCATCTTTGTGTCTCTCTTGTATGTGTGTCTTCTTGTCTCTCACATGTTGTATGTTTCTGTGAGTTGCTTCTGTGTGTCTGTGTGTTCCTCTGCCTGCTTTGTGACTCTCTTGTATGTATATGTGTCTTCTTGTCTCTAACATGTTGTATGTTTCTGTATGCTTCTGACGTGTGTTTGTGTGTTCCTCCACCTTCTGTGTCCGTCTTTGTGTCTCTCTTGTATGTGTGTCTTCTTGGCTCTCACATGTTTTGTTTCTGTGTGTTTCTGACGTGTGTCTGTGTGTTCCTCCGCCTTCTGTCTCCGTCTTTGAGACTCTCTTGTATGTGTGTCTTCTTGTCTCTTGCATGTTGTATGTTTCTGTGTGTTTCTGACGTGTGTCTGTGTATTCTTCTGCCTTCTGTGTCCATCTTTCTGTCTCTCTTGTATGTGTGTCTTTTTGTCTCTCACATGTTGTATGTTTCTGTGAGTTGCTTCTGTGTGTCTGTGTGTTCCTCTGCCTGCTTTGTGACTCTCTTGTATGTATATGTGTCTTCTTGTCTCTCACATGTTGTATGTTTCTGTATGTTTCTGACGTGTTTGTGTGTTCTTCCGCCTTCTGTCTCCATTTTTTCTCTCTTGTATGTGTGTCTTCTTTTCTCTCACATGTTGTATATTTCTGTGTGTTCCTGACGTGTGTCTGTGTGTTCCTCCACCTTCCATGTCCGTCTTTGTGTCTCTCTTGTATGTGTGTCTTCTTGGCTCTCACATGTTGTATGTTTCTGTGTGTTTCTGACGTGTGTCTGTGTGTTCCTCCGCCTTCTGTCTCCGTCTTTGAGACACTCGTGTATGTGTGTCTTCTTGTCTGTCACATATTGTAAGTTTCTGTGTGTTGCTCCTGTGTGTCTGTGTGTTCCTCTGACTTCTTTGTCCATCTTTGTGACTCTCTTGTATGTATATGTGTCTTCTTGTCTCTCATATGTTGTATGTTTCTGTGTGTTTCTGACGTGTTTGTGTGTTCTTCCGCCTTCTGTCTCCGTTTTTTCTCTCTTGTATGTGTGTCTTCTTGTCTCTCACATGTTGTATGTTTCTGTGTGCTTCTGACATGTGTCTGTGTGTCCCTCTTCTCTCTGTGTCCCTCTTTTTGTCTCTCTTGTATGTGTGTCTTCTTGTCTCTCGCATGTTTTATGTTTCTGTGTGTTCCTGATGTGCATCTGTGAGTTCCTCCGCCTTCTGTCTCTGTTTTTGTGCCTCTTTTGTATGTGGGTCTTCTTGTGCCTCACATGTTGTATGTTTCTGTGGGTTTCTGACGTGTTTGTGTGTTCCTCCGCCTTCTCTGTCCGTCTTTGTGTCTCTCTTTTATGTGTGTCTTCTTGTCTCTCCCATGTTGTATGTTTCTGTGTGTTTCTGATGTGTGTTTGTGTGTTCCTCTGCCTTCTGTGTCCGTCTTTGTATCTCTCTTGAATGTGTGTCTTCTTGTCTCTCGCATGTTGCATGTTTCTGTGTGTTTCTTACGTGTGTTTGTGTGTTCCTCTGCCTTCTGTGTCCGTCTTTTTGTCTCTCTTGTATGTGTGTTTTCTTGTCTCTCACATGTTGTATGTTACTGTGTGTTTCTGACGTGTTTGTGTGTTCCTCCGCCTTCTCTGTCCTTCTTTGTGTCTCTCTTGTATGTGTGTCTTCTTGTCTCTCGCATGTTGTATGTTTCTGTGCGTTCCTGACGTGTGTTTGTGTCTTCCTCCACCTTCTGTCTCCGTCTTTGTGTGTTTCTTCTATGTGTGTCTTCTTGTCTCTCGCATGTTGTAAGTTTCTGTGTGTTTCTGACGTGTGTTTGTGTCTTCCTCTGTCTTCTGTCTCCGTCTTTGTGTCCCTCTTGTATGTGTGTATTATTGTCTCTCGCATGTTGTATGTTTCTGTGTGTTTCTGCTGTGTGCTTGTGTCTTCCTCTGTCTTCTGTCTCCGTCTTTGTGTCTCTCTTGTATGTGTGTCGTCTTTTCTCTCGCATGTTGTATGTCTCTGTGTGTTCCTGACGTGTGTCTGTGTGTTCCTCCGCCTTCTGTGTCCGTCTCTGTGTCTCTCTTGTATGTGTTCTTGTCTCTCACATGTATGTTTCTGTGCGTTCCTGACATGTGTCTGTGTGTTCCTCCGCCTTCTGTCTCCGTCTTTGTGTGTCTCTTGTTTGTGTGTCTTTTTGTCTTTCACATGTTGTATGTTTCTGTGTGTTTCTGACGTGTGTCTTTGTGTTCCTCCACCTTCTGTGTGCATCTTTGTGTATCTCTTGTATGTGTTTCTTTTTGTCTCTCAAATGTATGTTTATGTGTGTTTCTGACGTGTGTTTGTGTGTACCTCCGCCTTCTGTGTCCTTCTTTATGTGTCTCTTGTTTGTGTGTCTTCTTGTCTCTCACATGTTGCATGTCTCTGTGTGTTCCTGATGTGTTTGTGTGTGTCTTCTGTCTCAGTCTTTGTGTCTGTCTCTCGCTCTCTTCCTTTGCACACGTGTGAGTGCCAGGGTACACCCGAGGGTTTGCCCAGGGGTCTGCTTGTGTGCCAGTGCTCTGTGTCCAGTGCCTTCTGACTGAGCCCACTTGAGTGTGGCACAGCGCCCCACCCAAGCTGGCACTGGCAGGGCTGGTGACCCAGGGAGCAGCAGGGGGCAGACAGGGGCAGGCACCACCATTAACTATTCTTCCTCCCCCCTAGAAGGTGTCTACCACAGGTCCTCCCCCACCCCGCAGGGGCAGGCAAGACTGGTGCCCCAGGGAGCAGCAAGGGGGCAGACAGGGGCAGACACAACTATTAACTATCACTACCCCCTTAGAGCATGTCCCCCACAGCCCCTCCCACCCCCCCCCAAAGCTGTCACTGGCAGGGCTGGTGACCCAAGTAGTAGCAGGGGGCAGACGGGGGCAGGTACCACCATTAACTATCCCCTCCCCCCCCCCCCAGAAGGTGTCCCCCACAGGCCCTCCCCCACCCCGCAGGGGCTGGCAAGACTGGTGCCCCAGGGAGCAGCAAGGGGTCAGACCGGGGCAGGTACCACCATTAACTATCACTCTCCCCTCAGAGCATGTCCCCCACAGCCCCCTCCTCCCCCCAAGCTGGCACTGGCAGGGCTGGTGCCCCGGGGGCGTGTGGGGGTGGGAGGCAGGTGCTGAATATCTGCCCCTTCCTCTACCTCACAGTGTGTGCCAGAGGGCCACTCAGGGAGGGCGCTCCTTGTCCCCCAGAGCCCCACCCCCACGGAGCCTTGGCACCCCCCAGTGCCCCTAGAGGGGCTGAGATAGGGGTACGGACGGTGTCACTCATTGTCTGACGTCACTCTCTACACCCCTGTACCTTCCTCATTCACTTACGTCCCTCTCTCCACCCCGTACCTTCCTCACTCTCTGACGTCCCTCTCTCCACCCCGTACCTTCCTCATTCTCTGACATCCTTCTCTCCACCCCTGTACCTTCCTCATTTTCTGACATCCCTCTCTCCACCCCTGTACCTTCCTCATTCTATGATGTCACTCTCTCCACCCCTGTACCTTCCTCATTTCAGACGTCCCTCTCTCCACCCCTGTACCTTCCTCACTCTCTGACGTCCCTCTCTCCACCCCTGTACATTCCTCTCTCTGTGACTTCCCTCTCTCCACCCCTGTACCTTCCTCACTCTCTTACGTCCCTCTCTCCACCCCTGAACCTTCCTCTCTCTGTGACGTCCCTCTCTACACCCTTGTAACCTTCCTCACTCTCTGACGTCACTCTCTCCCCCCATAGCTTCCTCATTCACTGACGACCCTCTCTCCACCCCTGTACCTTCCTCACTCTCTGACGTCCCTCTCTCCACCCCGGTACTTTCCTCATCCTCCTGACATCCCTCTCTCCACCCCGTACCTTCCTCATTCTCTTGACGTGCCTCTCTCCACCCCTGTACCTTCCACTCTCTCTGACGTCCCTCTCTCCACACCTGTACCATCCTCATCAGCCTGGCGTCCCTCTCTCCAGCCCATACCGTCCTCATTCACTGACCTCCCTCTGTCCATCCCTATACATTCCTCTCTCTTTGACGTCCCTCTCCACCGCTGTACCTTCCTCATTCTCTGACGTCACTCTCTCCACCCCTGTACCTTGCTCATTCTCAGACGTCCCTCTCTCCACCCCTGTACCGTCCTCATCCTCCTGACGTCCCTCTCTCCACCCCTGTACCTTCCTCACTCTCTCTGACATCCCTGCCTCCACCCCTTTACCTTCCTCATTCTCAGACGTCCCTCTCTCCACCCCTGTACCTTCCTCATTCTCTGATGTCCCTCTCTCCACCCCTGTACCTTCCTCTCTCTCTGACGCCCCTCTCTCCACCCCTGTACCTTCCTCATCCTCCCGATGTCCCTCTCTCCACCCCTTTACCCTCCTCATTCTGTGACGTCCCTCTCAACACCCCTGTACCTTCCTCATCCTCCTGACGTCCCTCTGTCCACCCCTGTACCTTCCTCACTCTCTCCACCCTTGTACCTTCCTCACTCTCTTACGCCCCTCTATCTACCCCTGTACCTTCCTCATCCTCTGATGACCCTCTCTCCACCCCTGTACCTTCCTCATCCTCTGACATCCCTCTCTCAACCCCTGTACCTTCCTCTCTCTCTGACGTCCCTCTCCCCACCCATGTACCTTCCTCATTCACTGACGTCCCTCTCTCCGCCTCTGTACCTTCCTCTCTGATGTCCCTCTCTCCACCCTGTACCTTCCTCATCCCCCTGACGTCCCTCACTCCACGGCTGTACCTTCCTCTCTCTCTGGCGTCCCTCTTTCCACCGCTGTACCTTCCTCTCTCTCTGACGTCCCTCTCTCCACCCCTGTACCTTCCTCATCCCCCTGACGTCCCTCTCTCTGCTCCTGTATCTTCCTCTCTCTCTGACGTCGCTCTCTCCAACCCTGTACCTTCCTCATCCTCTGACGTCCCTCTCTCCACCCCTGTACCTTCCTCTCTCTCTGATGTCCCTCTCTCCACCCCTGTCCCTTCTGCATTCTCTGACCCCCCTCTCCACCCCTGTACCTTCCTCATCCTCTGACGTCCCTCTCTCCACCCCGTACCTTCCTCACTCTCTGACGTCCCTCTCTCCACCCATGTACCTTCCTCATTCTCTGACGTCCTTCTCTCCACCCCTGTACCTTCCTCTGACGTCCCTCTCTCCACCCCTGTACCTTCCTCATTCTGTGATGTCACTCTCTCCACCCCTGTACCTTCCTCATTTCAGACGTCCCTCTCTCCACCCCTGTACCTTACTCACTCTCTGACGTCCCTCTCTCCACCCCTGTACCTTCCTCATCCTCTGACGTCCCTCTCTCCACCCCGTACCTTCCTCATTCTGTGACGTCCCTCTCTCCACCCATGTACCTTCCTCATTCTCTGACGTCCTTCTCTCCACCCCTGTACCTTCCTCTGATGTCCCTCTCTCCACCCCTGTACCTTTCTCACTCTCTTACGTCCCTCTCTCCACCCCTGAACCTTCCTCTCTCTGTGACGTCCCTCTCTCCACCCTTGTAACCTTCCTCACTCTCTGACGGCCCTCTCTCCCCCCATAGCCTCCTCATTCACTGACGACCCTACCCCCTGTAACTTCCTCACTCTCTGACGTCCCTCTCTCCACCCCAGTACTTTCCTCATCCTCCTGACATCCCTCTCTCCACCCCGTACCTTCCTCATTCACTTGACGTGCCTCTCTCCACCCCTGTACCTTCCACTCGCTCTGACGTCCCTCTCTCCACACCTGTACCATCCTCATCAGCCTGGCGTCCCTCTCTCCACCCCGTACCTTCCTCATTCACTGACCTCCCTCTGTCCATCCCTATACATTCCTCTCTCTTTGACGTCCCTCTCCACCCCTGTACCTTCCTCATCCTCCTGACGTCCCTCTCTCCACCCATGTACCTTCCTCATTCTCTGACGTCACTCTCTCCACCCCTGTACCTTCCTCATTCTCAGACGTCCCTCTCTCCACCCCTGTACCGTCCTCATCCTCCTGACGTCCCTCTCTCCACCCCTGTACCTTCCTCACTCTCTCTGACATTCCTCTCTCCACCCCTGTACCTTCCTCATTCTCAGACGTCCCTCTCTCCACCCCTGTACCTTCCTCATTCTCTGATGTCCCTCTCTCCACCCCTGTACCTTCCTCTCTCTCTGACGCCCCTCTCTCCACCCCTGTACCTTCCTCATCCTCCCGACGTCCCTCTCTCCACCCCTTTACCTTCCTCATTCTGTGACGTCCCTCTCTCCACCCCTGTACCTTCCTCATTCTCTGACGTCCCTCTCTCCACCCCTGTACCTTCCTCATCCTCCTGACGTCCCTCTGTCCACCCCTGTACCTCACTCACTCTCTCCACCCCTGTACCTTCCTCACTCTCTTACGCCCCTCTCTCTACCCTGTACCTTCCTCATCCTCTGATGTCCCTCTCTCCACCCCTGTACCTTCCTCATCCTCTGACATCCCTCTCTCAACTTCTGTACCTTCCTCTCTCTCTGACGTCCCTCTCCCCACCCCTGTACCTTCCTCATTCACTGACGTCCCTCTCTCTGCCTCTGTACCTTCCTCTCTGACGTTTCTCTCTCCACCCTGTACCTTCCTCATCCCCTTGACGTCCCTCACTCCACCCCTGTACCTTCCTCTCTCTCTGGCGTCCCTCTTTCTACCGCTGTACCTTCCTCTCTCTCTGACGTCCCTCTCTCCACCCCTGTACCTTCCTCTCTCTCTGACATCCCTCTCTCCACCCCTGTACCTTCCTCATCCCCCTGACGTCCCTCTCTCTGCTCCTGTATCTTCCTCTCTCTCTGACGTCGCTCTCTCCAACCCTGTACCTTCCTCATCCTCTGACGTCCCTCTCTCCACCCCTGTACCTTCCTCTCTCTCTGATGTCCCTCTCTCCACCCCTGTCCCTTCTGCAGTCTCTGACCCCCCTCTCCGCCCCTGTACCTTCCTCATCCTGTGACATCCCTCTCTCCACCCCATACATTCCTCACTCTCTGACGTCCCTCTCTCCACCCATGTACCTTCCTCATTCTCTGACGTCCTTCTCTCCACCCCTGTACCTTCCTCATTCTCTGACGTCCCTCTCTCCACCCCTGTACCTTCCTCATTCTGTGACGTCACTCTCTCCACCCCTGTACCTTCCTCATTTCAGACGTCCCTCTCTCCACCCCTGTACCTTCCTCACTCTCTGACGTCCCTCTCTCCACCCCTGTACGTTCCTCTCTCTGTGACGTCCATCTCTCCACCCCTGTACCTTCCTCACCCTCTTATGTCCCTCTCTCCACCCCTGAACCTTCCTCTCTCTGTGACGTCCCTCTCTCCACCCCTGTAATCTTCCTCACTCTCTGACGTCCCTCTCTCCCCCATAGCTTCCTCATTCACTGACGACCCTCTCTCCACCCCTGTACCTTCCTCACTCTCTGACGTCCCTCTCTCCATCCCGGTACTTTCCTCATCCTCCTGACATCCCACTCTCCACCCCGTACCTTCCTCATTCTCTTGACGTGCCTCTCTCCACCCCTGTACCTTCCACTCTCTCTGACGTCCCTCTCTCCACACCTGTACCATCCTCATCCGCCTGGCGTCCCTCTCTCCACCCCGTACCTTCCTCATTCACTGACCTCCCTCTGTCCATCCCTATACATTCCTCTCTCTTTGACGTCCCTCTCCACCCCTGTACCTTCCTCATCCTCCTGACGTCCCTCTCTCCACCCCTGTACCTTCCTCATTCTCTGACGTCACTCTCTCCACCCCTGTACCTTCCTGATTCTCTGATGTCCCTCTCTCCACCCCTGTACCTTCCTCTCTCTCTGACGCCCCTCTCTCCACCCCTGTACCTTCCTCATCCTCCCGACGTCCCTCTCTCCACCCCTTTACCTTCCTCATTCTGTGACGTCCCTCTCTCCACCCCTGTCCCTTCTGCATTCTCTGACCCCCCTCTCCACCCCTGTACCTTCCTCATCCTCTGATGTCCCTCTCTCCAACCCTGTACCTTCCTCATCCTCTGACGTCCCTCACTCCACCCCTGTACCTTCCTCACCCCCTGACGTCCCTCTCTCCACCCCTGTACCTTCCTCTCTCTCTGACGTCCCTCTCTACACGCCTGTACCTTCCTCACTTACTGATGACCCTCTCTCCACCCCTCTTCCTTCCTCATCCTCCTGACGTCCCTCTCCACCCCTGTACCTTCCTCATCCTCCTGACGTCCCTATCTCACCCCTGTACCTTCCTCATTCTCATGACGTCCCTCTCTCCACCCCTGTACCTTACTCATTCCCTTACGTCCCTCTCTCCACCCCTGTACCATACTCATTCCCTGACGTCCCTCTCTCCACCCCAGTACCTTCCTCCCTCTCTGGCGTCCCTCTCTCCACCCCTGTACCTTCCTCATCCTCCTGACGTCCCTCTCTCACCCCTGTACCTTCATCATTCTCATGACATCCCTCTCACCACCCCTGTACCTTACTCATTCCCTGACGTCCCTCTCTCCACGCGTACCTTCCTCTCTCTCTGACGTACGTCTCTCCACCCCTGTACCTTACTCATTCCCTGACGTCCCTCTCTCCACCCCTGTACCTTCCTCTCTCTCTGACGTCCCTCTCTCCACCCCTGTACCTTCCTCACTCTCTGACGTCCCTCTCTCCACCCATGTACCTTCCTCTCTCTCTGACGTCCCTCTCTCCACCCCTGTACCTTCCTCATTCTCTGATGTCCCTCTCTCCGCCCCTGAACCTTCGTCGTCCTCCTGACGTCCCTCTCTCTGCCCCTGTACCTTCCTCATTCTCTGACGTCCCTCTCTCCACCCCTGTACCTTCCTCATTCTCTGACGTCCCTCTCTCCACCCCGGTACCTTCCTCATTCTCTGATGTCCCTCTCTCCACCCCGTACCTTCCTCTCTCTCTGACGTCCCTCTCTCCACCCCTGTAACTTCCTCGTCTTCCTGATGTCCCTCTCTCCACCCCTGTACCTTTCTCATCCTCCTGACGTCCCTCTCTCCACCCCTGTACCTTCCTCATTGTCTGCCGTCACTCTCTCCACCCCTGTACCTTTCTCATTCACTGACGTCCCTCGCTTCACCCCTGTACCTTTCCCACTCTCTGACATCCCTCTCTCCACCCCTGTACCTTCCTCATTCCCTGACGTCCCTCTCTCCACCCCTGTACCTTCCTCATTCTCTGACGTCCCTCTCTCCACCCCTGTACCTTCCTCTCTCTCTGACGTCCCTCTCTCCACCCCTGTACCTTCCTCATCCTCCTGACGTCCCTCTCTCCACCCCTGTACATTCCTCATTCTGTGACTTCACTCTCTCCACCCCTGTACCTTCCTTATTTCAGACGTCCCTCTCTCCACTCCTGTACCTTCCTCACTCTCTGATGTTCCTCTTTCCACTCCTGTACCTTCCTCTCTCTGTGACGTCCCTCTCTCTACCCCTGAACCTTCCTCTCTTTGTGACGTCCCTCTCTCCACCCCTGTACCTTCCTCACTCTCTGACGTCCCTCTCTCCCCCCCTGTACCTTCCTCATTCTCTGACGACCCTCTTTCCACCCCTGTAACTTCCGCACTCTCTGACATCCCTCTCTCCACCCCTGTACTTTCCTCACTCTCTGACGTCCCTCTCTCCACCCGGTACTTTCCTCATCCTCCTGACATCCCTCTCTCCACCCCGTACCTTCCTCATTCTCTTGACGTGCCTCTCTCCACCCCTGTACCTTCCACTCTCTCTGACGTCCCTCTCTCCACACCTGTACCTTCCTCATCAGCCTGACGTCCCTCTCTCCACCCCGTACCTTCCTCATTCACTGAAGTCCCTCTGTCCATCCCTGTACATTCCTCTCTCTTTGACGTCCCTCTCCACCCCTGTACCTTCCTCATCCTCCTGACGTCCCTCTCTCCACCCCTGTACCTTCCTCACTCTCTCTGACATCCCTCTCCCCACCCCTGTACGTTAATCATTCCCTGACGTCCCTCTCTCCACCCCTGTACCTTCCTCTCAATCTGACGCCCCTCTCTCCACCCCTGTACCTTCCTCACTCTCTGACATCCCTCTCTCCACCCATGTACCTTCCTCTCTCTCTGACGTCCCTCTCTCCACCCCTGTACCTTCCTTGTTCTCTGACGTCCCTCTCTCCGCCCCTGTACCTTCCTCGTCCTCCTGACGTCCCTCTCTCTGCCCGTACCTTCCTCCTTCTCTGACGTCCCTCTCTCCACACCTGTACCTTCCTCATTCTCTGACATCCCTCTCTCCACCCCGGTACCTTCCTCATTCTGTGATGTCCCTCTCTCCACCCCGTACCTTCCTCTCTCTCTGACGTCCCTATCTCCACCCCTGTACCTTCCTCGTCCTCCTGACGTCCCTCTCTCCACCCCTGTACCTTTCTCATCCTCCTGACGTCCCTCTCTCCACCCCTGTGCCTTCCTCATTGTCTGACGTCACTCTCTCGAACCCTGTACCTTCCTCATTCATTGATGTCCCTCTCTCCACCCCTGTACCTTCCTCACTCTCTGACGTCCCTCTCTCCACCCCTGTACCATCCTCATTCCCTAACGTCCCTCTCTCCACCCCTGTACCTTCCTCATTCTCTGACGTCCCTCTCTCCACCCCTGTACCTTCCTCTCTATCTGACGTCCCTCTCTTCACCCCTGTACCTTCCTCATCCTCCTGACGTCCCTCTCTCCACCCCTGTACCTTCCTCATTCTGTGACGTCACTCTCTCCACCCCTGTACCTTCCTTATTTTAGACATCCCTCTCTCCACCCCTGTATCTTCCTCACTCTCTGATGTCCCTCTCTCCACCGCTGTACCTTCCTCTCTCTGTGACGTCCCTTTCTCTACCCTTGAACCTTCTTCTCTCTGTGACGTCCCTCTCTCCACCCTGTACCTTCCTCACTCTCTGACGTCCCTCTCTCCCCCCTGTACCTTCCTCATTCACTGACGACCCTCTTTCCGTCCCTGTACCTTCCTCACTCTCTGACATCCCTCTCTCCACCCCTGTACCTTCCTCATTCTCTTGACGTGCCTCTCTCCACCCCTGTACCTTCCACTCTCTCTGACGTCCCTCTCTCCACACCTGTACCTTCCTCATTCACTGACGTCCCTCTCTCTGCCTCTTTACCTTCCTCTCTGACGTCCCTCTCTCCACCCTGTACCTTCCTCATCCCCCTGACGTCCCTCACTCCACCCCTGTCCCTTCCTCTCTCTCTGGCGTCCCTCTTTCCACCGCTGTACCTTCCTCTCTCTCTGACGTCCCTCTCTCCAACCCTGTACCTTCCTCTCTCTCTGACGTCCCGCTCTCCACCCCTGTACCTTCCTCATCCCCCTGACGTCACTCTCTCTGCTCCTGTATCTTCCTCTCTCTCTGACGTCGCTCTCTCCAACCCTATACCTTCCTCATCCTCTGACGTCCCTCTCTCCACCCCTGTACATTCCTCTCTCTCTGATGTCCCTCTCTCCACCCCTGTCCCTTCTGCATTTTCTGACCCCCCTCTCCACCCCTGTACCTTCCTCATCCTCTGATGTCCCTCTCTCCACCCCTGTACCTTCCTCATCCTGTGACGTCCCTCTCTCCACCCCTGTACCTTCCTCATCCTCTGACATCCCTCACTCCACCCCTGTACCTTCCTCACCCCCTGACGTCCCTCTCCCTACCCCTGTACCTTCCTCTCTCTCTGACGTCCCTCTCTACACCCCTGTACCTTCCTCACTTACTGACGACCCTCTCTCCACCCCTCTACCTTCCTCATCCTCCTGACGTCCCTCTCTACCCCTGTACCTTCCTCATCCTCCTGACGTCCCTCTCTCACCCCTATACCTTCCTCATTCTCATGACGTCCGTCTCTCCACCCCTGTACCTTACTCATTCCCTGACGTCCCTCTCTCCTCCCTGTACTTTACTCTCTCTCTGACGTCCCTTTCTCCACCCCTGTACCATACTCATTCCCTGACGTCCCTCTGTCCACCCCTGTACCTTCCTCCCTCTCTGGCGTCCCTCTCTCCACCCCTGTACCTTCCTCATCCTCCTGACGTCCCTCTCTCACCCCTGTACCTTCCTCATTCTCATGACATCCCTCTCACCACCCCTGTACCTTACTCATTCCCTGACGTCCCTCTCTCCACCCCGTACCTTCCTCTCTCTCTGACGTCCCTCTCTCCACCCCTGTACCTTACTCATTCACTGACGACCTTCTTTCCACCCCTGTACTTTCCTCACTCTCTGACGTCCCTCTCTCCACCCCTGTACTTTCCTCACTCTCTGACGTCCCTCTCTTCACCCCGGTACTTCCCTCATCCTCCTGACATCCCTCTCTCCACCCCGTACCTTCCTCATTCTCTTGACGTGCCTCTCTCCACCCCTGTACCTTCCACTCTCTCTGACGTCCCTCTCTCCACACCTGTACCTTCCTCATCAGCCTGTCGTCCCTCTCTCCACCCCGTACCTTCCTCATTCACTGAAGTCCCTCTGTCCATCCCTGTACATTCCTCTCTCTTTGACGTCCCTCTCCACCCCTGTACCTTCCTCATCCTCCTGACGTCCCTCTCTCCACCCCTGTACCTTCCTCACTCTCTCTGACATCCCTTTCTCCACCCCTGTACCTTCCTCATTCTCTGACGTCCCTCATTCCACCCCTGTACCTTCCTCTCAATCTGACATCCCTCTCTCCACCCCTGTACCTTCCTCACTCTCTGACGTCCCTCTCTCCACCCATGTACCTTCCTCTCTCTCTGACGTCCCTGTCTCCACCCCTGTACCTTCCTCATTCTCTGACGTCCCTCTCTCCGCCTCTGTACCTAACTCGTCCTCCTGACGTCCCTCTCTCTGCCCCTGTACCTTCCTCATTCTCTGACGTCCCTCTCTCCACCCCTGTACCTTCCTCATTCTCCAACGTCCCTCTCTCCACCCCGGTACCTTCCTCTCTCTCTGATGTCCCTCTCTCCACCCCTGTCCCTTCTGCATTCTCTGACCCCCCTCTCCACCCCTGTACCTTCCTCATCCTCTGATGTCCCTCTCTCCACCCCTGTACCTTCCTCATCCTGTGACGTCCCTCTCTCCACCCCTGTACCTTCCTCATCCTCTGACGTCCCTCACTCCACCCCTGTACCTTCCTCACCCCCTGACGTCCCTCTCTCCACCCCTGTACCTTCCTCTCTCTCTGACATCCCTCTCTACACGCCTGTACCTTCCTCACTTACTGACGACCCTCTCTCCACCCCTCTACCTTCCTCATCCTCCTGACGTCCCTCTCCACCCCTGTACCTTCCTCATCCTCCTGACGTCCGTCTCTCCACCCCTGTACCTTCCTCATCCTGTGACGTCCCTCTCTCCACCCCTGTACCTTCCTCATCCTCTGACGTCCCTCACTCCACCCCTGTACCTTCCTCACCCCCTGACGTCCCTCTCTCCACCCCTGTACCTTCCTCTCTCTCTGACGTCCCTCTCTACATGCCTGTACCTTCCTCACTTACTGACGACCCTCTCTCCACCCCTCTGCCTTCCTCATCCTCCTGACATCCCTCTCCACCCCTGTACCTTCCTCATCCTCCTGACGTCCATCTCTCCACCCCTGTACCTTACTCATTCCCTGACGTCCCTCTCTCCACCTCTGTACTTTCCTCTCTCTCTGGCGTCCCTCCCTCCACCCCTGTACCTTCCTCATCCTCCTGACGTCCCTGTCTCACCCCTGTACCTTCCTCATTCTCATGACATCCCTCTCACCACCCCTGTACCTTACTCATTCCCTGACGTCCCTCTCTCCACCCCTTACCTTCCTCACTCTCTGACGTCCCTCTCTCCACCCATGTACCTTCCTCTCTCTCTGACGTCCCTCTCTCCACCCCTGTACCTTTCTCATTCTCTGACGTCCCTCTCTCCACCCCTGTACCTTCCTCGTCCTCCTGACGTCCCTCTCTCTGTCCCTGTACCTTCCTCATTCTCTCACGTCACTCTCTCCACCCCTGTACCTTCCCTATTGTCAGACGTCCCTCTCTCCACATCTGTACCGTCCTCATCCTCCTGACATCCCTCTCTCCACCCCTGTACCTTCCTCACTCTCTCTGACATCCCTCTCTCCACCCCTGTACTTTCCTCATTCCCAGACGTCCCTCTCTCCACCCCTGTACCTTGCTCTCTCTCTGACGTCCCTCTCTCCACCCCTGTACCTTCCTCATTCACTGACGTCCCTCTCTCCGCCACTGTACCTTCCTCTCTGACGTCCCTCTCTACACCCTGTACCTTCCTCATCCCCCTGACGTCCCTCTCTCCACCCCTGTACCTTCCTCTCTCTCTGGCATCCCTCTTTCCACCGCTTCACCTTCCTCTCTATCTGACGTCCCTCTCTCCAACCCTTTACCTTCCTCATCCCCCTGACGTCCCTCTCTCTGCTCCTGTATCTTCCTCTCTCTCTGACGTCGCTCTCTCCAACCCTGTACCTTCCTCATCCTCTGACGTCCCTCTCTCCACCCCTGTACCTTCCTCTCTCTCTGATGTCCCTCTCTCCACCCCTGTCCCTTCTGCATTCTCTGACCCCCCTCTCCACCCCTGTACCTTCCTCATCCTCTGATGTCCCTCTCTCCAACCCTTTACCTTCCTCTCTCTCTGACGTCGCTCTCACCAACCCTGTACCTTCCTCATCCTCTGACGTCCCTCTCTCCACCCCTGTACCTTCCTCTCTCTTTGATGTCCCTCTCTCCACCCCTGTCCCTTCTGCATTCTCTGACCCCCCTCTCCACCCCTGTACCTTCCTCATCCTCTGATGTCCCTCTCTCCAACCCTGTACCTTCCTCATCCTCTGACGTCCCTCACTCTACCCCTGTACCTTCCTCACCCCCTGACGTCCCTCTCTCCACCCCTGTACCTTCCTCTCTCTCTGACGTCCCTCTCTACACGCCTGTACCTTCCTCACTTACTGATGACCCTCTCTCCACCCCTCTACCTTCCTCATCCTCCTGACGTCCCTCTCCACCCCTGTACCTTCCTCATCCTCCTGACGTCCCTCTCTCACCCCTGTACCTTCCTCATTCTCATGACGTCCCTCTCTCCACCCCTGTACCTTCCTCATTCCCTGACGTCCCTCTCTCCACCCCTGTACCATTCTCATTCCCTGACGTCCCTCTCTCCACCCCTGTACCTTCCTCCCTCTCTGGCGTCCCTCTCTCCAACCCTGTACCTTCCTCATCCTCCTGACGTCCCTCTCTCACCCCTGTGTCTTCCTCATTCTCATGACATCCCTCTCACCACCCCTGTACCTTACTCATTCCCTGACGTCCCTCTCTCCACCCGTACCTTCCTCTCTCTCTGACGTACCTCTCTCCACCCCTGTACCTTACTCATTCCCTGACGTCCCTCTCTCCACCCCTGTACCTTCCTCTCTCTCTGACGTCCCTCTCTCCACCCCTGTACCTTCCTCACTCTCTGACGTCCCTCTCTCCACCCATGTACCTTCCTCTCTCTCTGACGTTCCCTCTCTCCACCCCTGTACCTTCCTCATTCTCTGATGTCCCTCTCTCCGCCCCTGTACCTTCCTCGTCCTCCTGACGTCCCTCTCTCTGCCCCTGTACCTTCCTCATTCTCTGACGTCCCTCTCTCCACCCCTGTACCTTCCTCATTCTCTGACGTCCCTCTCTCCACCCCGGTACCTTCCTCATTCTCTGATGTCCCTCTCTCCACCCCGTACCTTCCTCTCTCTCTGACGTCCCTCTCTCCACCCCTGTACCTTCCTCGTCTTCCTGATGTCCCTCTCTCCACCCCTGTACCTTTCTCATCCTCCTGACGTCCCTCTCTCCACCCGTGTACCTTCCTCATTGTCTGCCGTCACTCTCTCCACCCCTGTACCTTTCCCATTCACTGACGTCCCTCGCTTTACCCCTGTACCTTCCTCACTCTCTGACGTCCCTCTCTCCACCCCTGTACCTTCCTCATTCCCTGACGTCCCTCTCTCCACCCCTGTACCTTCCTCATTCTCGGACGTCCCTCTCTGCACCCCTGTACCTTCCTCTCTCTCTGACGTCCCTCTCTCCACCCCTGTACCTTCCTCATCCTCCTGACGTCCCTCTCTCCACCCCGTACCTTCCTCATTCTGTGACTTCACTCTCTCCACCTCTGTACCTTCCTTATTTCAGACGTCCCTCTCTCCACTCCTGTACCTTCCTCACTCTCTGATGTTCCTCTCTCCACCCCTGTACCTTCCTCTCTCTGTGACGTCCCTCTCTCTACCCCTGAACCTTCCTCTCTTTGTGACGTCCCTCTCTCCACCCCTGTACCTTCCTAACTCTCTGACGTCCCTCTCTCCCCCCCTGTACCTTCCTCATTCACTGACGACCCTCTTTCCACCCCTGTACCTTCCTCACTCTCTGACGTCCCTCTCTCCACCCCTGTAATTTCCTCACTCTCTGACGTCCCTCTCTCCACCCCGGTACTTTCCTCATCCTCCTGACATCCCTCTCTCCACCCCGTACCTTCCTCATTCTCTTGACGTGCCTCTCTCCACCCCTGTACCTTCCACTCTCTCTGACGTCCCTCTCTCCACACCTCTACCTTCCTCATCAGCCTGACGTCCCTCTCTCCACCACGTACCTTCCTCATTCACTGAAGTCCCTCTGTCCATCCCTGTACATTCCTCTCTCTTTGATGTCCCTCTCCACCCCTGTACATTCCTCATCCTCCTGACGTCCCTCTCTCCACCCCTGTACCTTCCTCACTCTCTCTGACATCCCTCTCCCCACCCCTGTACGTTACTCATTCCCTGACGTCCCTCTCTCCACCCCTGTACCTTCCTCTCAATCTGACGTCCCTCTCTCCACCCCTGTACCTTCCTCACTCTCTGACATCCCTCTCTCCACCCATGTACCTTCCTCTCTCTCTGATGTCCCTCTCTCCACCCCTGTACCTTCCTTGTTCTCTGACGTCCCTCTCTCCGCCCCTGTACCTTCCTCGTCCTCCTGACGTCCCTCTCTCTGCCCCGTACCTTCCTCCTTCTCTGACGTCCCTCTCCCACGCCTGTACCTTCCTCATTCTCTGACGTCCCTCTCTCCACCCCGGTACCTTCCTCATTCTGTGATGTCCCTCTCTCCACCCCGTACCTTCCTCTCTCTCTGACGTCCCTATCTCCAACCCTGTACCTTCCTCGTCCTCCTGACGTCCCTCTCTCCACCCCTGTACCTTTCTCATCCTCCTGACGTCCCTCTCTCCACCCCTGTGCCTTCCTCATTGTCTGACGTCACTCTCTCGAACCCTGTACCTTCCTCATTCATTGACGTCCCTCTCTTCACCCCTGTACCTTCCTCACTCTCTGACGTCCCTCTCTCCACCCCTGTACCATCCTCATTCCCTAACGTCCCTCTCTCCACCCCTGTACCTTCCTCATTCTCTGACGTCCCTCTCTCCACCCCTGTACCTTCCTCTCTATCTGACGTCCCTCTCTCCACCCCTGTACCTTCCTCATCCTCCTGACGTCCCTCTCTCCACCCCTGTACCTTCCTCATTCTGTGACGTCACTCTCTCCACCCCTGTACCTTCCTTATTTTAGACATCCCTCTCTCCACCCCTGTATCTTCCTCACTCTCTGATGTCCCTCTCTCCACCGCTGTACCTTCCTCTCTCTGTGACGTCCCTTTCTCTACCCTTGAACCTTCCTCTCTCTGTGACGTCCCTCTCTCCACCCCTGTACCTTCCTCACTCTCTGACGTCCCTCTCTCCCCCCTGTACCTTCCTCATTCACTGACGACCCTCTTTCCACCCCTGTACCTTCCTCACTCTCTGACGTCCCTCTCTCCACCCCTGTACCTTCCTCATTCTCTTGACGTGCCTCTCTCCACCCCTGTACCTTCCACTCTCTCTGACGTCCATCTCTCCACACCTGTACCTTCCTCATTCACTGACGTCCCTCTCTCTGCCTCTGTACCTTCCTCTCTGACGTCCCTCTCTCCACCCTGTACCTTCCTCATCCCCCTGACGTCCCTCACTCCACCCCTGTCCCTTCCTCTCTCTCTGGCGTCCCTCTTTCCACCGCTGTACCTTCCTCTCTCTCTGACGTCCCTCTCTCCACCCCTGTACCTTCCTCATCCCCCTGACGTCACTCTCTCTGCTCCTGTATCTTCCTCTCTCTCTGACGTCGCTCTCTCCACCCCTATACCTTCCTCATCCTCTGACGTCCCTCTCTCCACCCCTGTACATTCCTTTCTCTCTGATGTCCCTCTCTCCACCCCTGTCCCTTCTGCATTTTCTGACCCCCCTCTCCACCCCTGTTCCTTCCTCATCCTCTGATGTCCCTCTCTCCACCCCTGTACCTTCCTCATCCTGTGACGTCCCTCTCTCCACCCCTGTACCTTCCTCATCCTCTGACATCCCTCACTCCACCCCTGTACCTTCCTCACTCCCTGACGTCCCTCTCCCCACCCCTGTGCCTTCCTCTCTCTCTGACGTCCCTCTCTACACCCCTGTACCTTACTCACTTACTGACGACCCTCTCTCCACCCCTCTACCTTCCTCATCCTCCTGACGTCCCTCTCTACCCCTGTACCTTCCTCATCCTCCTGACGTCCCTCTCTCACCCCTGTACCTTCCTCATTCTCATGACGTCCGTCTCTCCACCCCTGTACCTTACTCATTCCCTGACGTCCCTCTCTCCTCCCTGTACTTTACTCTCTCTCTGACGTCCCTTTCTCCACCCCTGTACCATACTCATTCCCTGACGTCCCTCTCTCCACCCCTGTACCTTCCTCATCCTCCTGATGTCCCTCTCTCACCCCTGTACCTTCCTCATTCTCATGACATCCCTCTCACCACCCATGTACCTTACTCATTCCCTGACGTCCCTCTCTCCACCCCGTACCTTCCTCTCTCTCTGACATCCCTCTCTCCACCCTTGTACCTTACTCATTCACTGACGACCTTCTTTCTACCCCTGTACTTTCCTCACTCTCTGACGTCCCTCTCTCCACCCCTGTACTTTCCTCACTCTCTGACGTCCCTCTCTCCACCCCGGTACTTCCCTCATCCTCCTGACATCCCTCTCCCCACCCCGTACCTTCCTCATTCTCTTGACGTGCCTCTCTCCACCCCTGTACCTTCCACTCTCTCTGACGTCCCTCTCTCCACACCTGTACCTTCCTCATCAGCCTGTCGTCCCTCTCTCCACCCCGTACCTTCCTCATTCACTGAAGTCCCTCTGTCCATCCCTGTACATTCCTCTCTCTTTGACGTCCCTCTCCACCCCTGTACCTTCCTCTCAATCCGACATCCCTCTCTCCACCCCTGTACCTTCCTCACTCTCTGACGTCCCTCTCTCCACCCATGTACCTTCCTCTCTCTCTGACGTCCCTGTCTCCACCCCTGTACCTTCCTCATTCTCTGACGTCCCTCTCTCCGCCCCTGTACCTAACTCGTCCTCCTGACGTCCCTCTCTCTGCCCCTGTACCTTCCTCATTCTCTGACGTCCCTCTCTCCACCCCTGTACCTTCCTCATTCTCCAACGTCCCTCTCTCCACCCCGGTACCTTCCTCTCTCTCTGATGTCCCTCTCTCCACCCCTGTCCCTTCTGCATTCTCTGACCCCCCTCTCCACCCCTGTACCTTCCTCATCCTCTGATGTCCCTCTCTCCACCCCTGTACCTTCCTCATCCTGTGACGTCCCTCTCTCCACCCCTGTACCTTCCTCATCCTCTGACGTCCCTCACTCCACCCCTGTACCTTCCTCACCCCCTGACGTCCCTCTCTCCATCCCTGTACCTTCCTCTCTCTCTGACGTCCCTCTCTACACGCCTGTACCTTCCTCACTTACTGACGACCCTCTCTCCACCCCTCTACCTTCCTCATCCTCCTGACGTCCCTTTCCACCCCTGTACCTTCCTCATCCTCCTGACGTCCGTCTCTCCACCCCTGTACCTTACTCATTCCCTGACGTCCCTCTCTCCACCCCTGTACTTTCCTCTCTCTCTGGCGTCCCTCTCTCCACCCCTGTACCTTCCTCATCCTCCTGACGTCCCTCTCTCACCCCTGTACCTTCCTCATTCTCATGACATCCCTTTCTCCACCCCTGTACCATACTCATTCCCTGACGTCCCTCTCTCCACCCCTGTACCTTCCTCCCTCTCTGGCGTCCCTCTCTCCACCCCTGTACCTTCCTCATCCTCCTGACGTCCCTCTCTCACCCCTGTACCTTCCTCATTCTCATGACATCCCTCTCACCACCCCTGTACCTTACTCATTCCCTGACGTCCCTCTCTCCACCCCGTACCTTCCTCTCTCTCTGACGTCCCTCTCTCCACCCCTGTACCTTACTCATTCACTGACGACCTTCTTTCCACCCCTGTACTTTCCTCACTCTCTGACGTCCCTCTCTCCACCCCTGTACTTTCCTCACTCTCTGACGTCCCTCTCTCCACCCCGGTACTTCCCTCATCCTCCTGACATCCCTCTCTCCACCCCGTACCTTCCTCATTCTCTTGACGTGCCTCTCTCCACCCCTGTACCTTCCACTCTCTCTGACGTCCCTCTCTCCTCACCTGTACCTTCCTCATCAGCCTGTCGTCCCTCTCTCCACCCCGTACCTTCCTCATTCATTGACGTCCCTCTGTCCATCCCTGTACATTCCTCTCTCTTTGACGTCCCTCTCCACCCCTGTACCTTCCTCATCCTCCTGACGTCCCTCTCTCCACCCCTGTACCTTCCTCACTCTCTCTGACATCCCTTTCTCCACCCCTGTACCTTCCTCATTCTCTGACGTCCCTCTCTCCACCCCTGTACCTTCCTCTCAATCTGACATCCCTCTGTCCACCCCTGTACCTTCCTCACTCTCTGACGTCCCTCTCTCCACCCATGTACCTTCCTCTCTCTCTGACGTCCCTGTCTCCACCCCTGTACCTTCCTCATTCTCTGACGTCCCTCTCTCCGCCCCTGTACCTAACTCGTCCTCCTGACGTCCCTCTCTCTGCCCCTGTACCTTCCTCATTCTCTGACGTCCCTCTCTCCACCCCTGTACCTTCCTCATTCTCCAACGTCCCTCTCTCCACCCCGGTACCTTCCTCTCTCTCTGATGTCCCTCTCTCCACCCCTGTCCCTTCTGCATTCTCTGACCCCCCTCTCCACCCCTGTACCTTCCTCATCCTCTGATGTCCCTCTCTCCACCCCTGTACCTTCCTCATCCTGTGACGTCCCTCTCTCCACCCCTGTACCTTCCTCATCCTCTGACGTCCCTCACTCCACCCCTGTACCTTCCTCACCCCCTGACGTCCCTCTCTCCACCCCTGTACCTTCCTCTCTCTCTGACGTCCCTCTCTACACGCCTGTACCTTCCTCACTTACTGACGACCCTCTCTCCACCCCTCTACCTTCCTCATCCTCCTGACGTCCCTCTCCACCCCTGTACCTTCCTCATCCTCCTGACGTCCGTCTCTCCACCCCTGTACCTTCCTCATCCTGTGACGTCCCTCTCTCCACCCCTGTACCTTCCTCATCCTCTGACGTCCCTCACTCCACCCCTGTACCTTCCTCTCTCTCTGACGTCCCTCTCTACACGCCTGTACCTTCCTCACTTACTGACGACCCTCTCTCCACCCCTCTACCTTCCTCATCCTCCTGACGTCCCTCTCCACCACTGTACCTTCCTCATCCTCCTGACGTCCGTCTCTCCACCCCTGTACCTTACTCATTCCCTGACGTCCCTCTCTCCACCCCTGTACTTTCCTCTATCTCTGGCGTCCCTCTCTCCACCCCTGTACCTTCCTCATCCTCCTGACGTCCCTCTCTCACCCCTGTACCTTCCTCATTCTCATGACATCCCTCTCACCACCCCTGTACCTTACTCATTCCCTGACGTCCCTCTCTCCACCCCGTACCTTCCTCTCTCTCTGACGTCCCTCTCTCCACCCCTGTACCTTACTCATTCCCTGATGTCACTCTCTCCACCCCTGTACCTTCGTCTCTCTCTGATGTCCCTCTCTCCACCCCTGTACCTTCCTCACTCTCTGACGTCCCTCTCTCCACCCCTGTACCTTCCTCATTCTCTGACGTCCCTCTCTCCACCCCTGTACCTTCCTCGTCCTCCTGACGTCCCTCTCTCTGCCCCTGTACCTTCCTCATTCTCTCACGTCACTCTGTCCACCCCTGTACCTTCCTTATTCTCAGACGTCCCTCTCTCCACACCTGTACCGTCCTCATCCTCCTGACATCCCTCTCTCCACCCCTGTACCTTCCTCACTCTCTCTGGCATCCCTCTCTCCACCCCTGTACTTTCCTCATTCCCAGACGTCCCTCTCTCCACCCCTGTACCTTGCTCTCTCTCTGACGTCCCTCTCTCCACCCCTGTACCTTCCTCATTCACTGACGTCCCTCTCTCCGCCACTGTACCTTCCTCTCTGACGTCCCTCTCTACACCCTGTACCTTCCTCATCCCCCTGACGTCCCTCTCTCCACCCCTGTACCTTCCTCTCTCTCTGGCGTCCCTCTTTCCACCGCTTCACCTTCCTCTCTATCTGACGTCCCTCTCTCCAACCCTGTACCTTCCTCATCCCCCTGACGTCCCTCTCTCTGCTCCTCTATCTTCCTCTCTCTCTGACGTCGCTCTCTCCAACCCTGTACCTTCCTCATCCTCTGACGTCCCTCTCTCCACCCATGTACCTTCCTCTCTCTCTGATGTCCCTCTCTCCACCCCTGTCCCTTCTGCATTCTCTGACCCCCCTCTCCACCCCTGTACCTTCCTCATCCTGTGATGTCCCTCTCTCCAACCCTGTACCTTCCTCTCTCTCTGACGTCGCTCTCACCAACCCTGTACCTTCCTCATCCTCTGACGTCCCTCTCTCCACCCCTGTACCTTCCTCTCTCTCTGATGTCCCTCTCTCCACCCCTGTCCCTTCTGCATTCTCTGACCCCCCTCTCCACCCCTGTACCTTCCTCATCCTCTGATGTCCCTCTCTCCAACCCTGTACCTTCCTCATCCTCTGACGTCCCTCACTCCACCCCTGTACCTTCCTCACCCCCTGACGTCCCTCTCTCTACCCCTGTACCTTCCTCTCTCTCTGACGTCCCTCTCTACACGCCTGTACCTTCCTCACTTACTGATGACCCTCTCTAAACCCCTCTACCTTCCTCATCCTCCTGACATCCCTCTCCACCCTTGTACCTTCCTCATCCTCCTGACGTCCCTCTCTCACCCCTGTACCTTCCTCATTCTCATGACGTCCCTCTCTCCACCCCTGGACCTTACTCATTCCCTGACGTCCCTCTCTCCACCCCTGTACCATACTCATTCCCTGACGTCCCTCTCTCCACCCCTGTACCTTCCTCCCTCTCTGGCGTCCCTCTCTCCACCCCTGTACCTTCCTCATCCTCCTGACGTCCCTCTCACACCCCTGTACCTTCCTCATTCTCATGACATCCCTCTCACCATCCCTGTACCTTACTCATTCCCTGACGTCCCTCTCTCCACCCCTGTACCTTCCTCATTCCGTGACGTCCCTCTCTCCACCCCTGTACCTTCCTCTCTCTCTGACGTCCCTCTCTCCACCCCTGTACCTTCCTCACTCTCTGACGTCCCTCTCTCCACCCCTGTACCTTCCTCTCTCTCTGACGTACCTCTCTCCTCCCCTGTACCTTACTCATTCCGTGACGTCCCTCTCTCCACCCCTGTACCTTCCTCTCTCTCTGACGTCCCTCTCTCCACCCCTGTACCTTCCTCACTCTCTGACGTCCCTCTCTCCACCCATGTACCTTCCTCTCTCTCTGACGTTCCCTCTCTCCACCCCGTACCTTCCTCATTCTCTGATGTCCTTCTCTCCGCCCCTGTACCTTCCTCGTCCTCCTGACGTCCCTCTCTCTGCCCCTGTACCTTCCTCATTCTCTGACGTCCCTCTCTCCACCCCTGTACCTTCCTCATTCTCTGACGTCCCTCTCTCCACCCCGGTACCTTCCTCATTCTCTGATGTCCCTCTCTCCACCCCGTACCTTCCTCTCTCTCTGACGTCCCTCTCTCCACCCCTGTACCTTCCTCGTCTTCCTGATGTCCCTCTCTCCACCCCTGTACCTTTCTCATCCTCCTGACGTCCCTCTCTCCACCCGTGTACCTTCCTCATTGTCTGCCGTCACTCTCTCCACCCCTGTACCTTTCTCATTCACTGACGTCCCTCGCTTTACCCCTGTACCTTCCTCACTCTCTGACGTCCCTCTCTCCACCCCTGTACCTTCCTCATTCCCTGACGTCCCTCTCTCCACCCCTGTACCTTCCTCATTCTCTGACGTCCCTCTCTCCACCCCTGTACCTTCCTCTCTCTCTGACGTCCCTCTCTCCACCCCTGTACCTTCCTCATCCTCCTGACGTCCCTCTCTCCACCCCTGTACCTTCCTCATTCTGTGACTTCACTCTCTCCACCCCTGTACCTTCCTTATTTCAGACGTCCCTCTCTCCACTCCTGTACCTTCCTCACTCTCTGATGTTCCTCTCTCCACCCCTGTACCTTCCTCTCTCTGTGACGTCCCTCTCTCTACCCCTGAACCTTCCTCTCTTTGTGACGTCCCTCTCTCCACCCCTGTACCTTCCTCACTCTCTAACGGCCCTCTCTCCCCCCCTGTACCTTCCTCATTCACTGACGACCCTCTTTCCACCCCTGTACCTTCCTCACTCTCTGACGTCCCTCTCTCCACCCCTGTACTTTCCTCACTCTCTGACGTCCCTCTCTCCACCCCGGTACTTTCCTCATCCTCCTGACATCCCTCTCTCCACTCCGTACCTTCCTCATTCTCTTGACGTGCCTCTCTCCACCCCTGTACCTTCCTCACTCTCCCTGACATCCCTTTCTCCACCCCTGTACCTTCCTCATTCTCTGACGTCCCTCATTCCACCCCTGTACCTTCCTCTCAATCTGACATCCCTCTCTCCACCCCTGTACCTTCCTCACTCTCTGACGTCCCTCTCTCCACCCATGTACCTTCCTCTCTCTCTGACGTCCCTGTCTCCACCCCTGTACCTTCCTCATTCTCTGACGTCCCTCTCTCCGCCCCTGTACCTAACTCGTCCTCCTGACGTCCCTCTCTCTGCCCCTGTACCTTCCTCATTCTCTGACGTCCCTCTCTCCACCCCTGTATCTTCCTCATTCTCCAACGTCCCTCTCTCCACCCCGGTACCTTCCTCTCTCTCTGATGTCCCTCTCTCCACCCCTGTCCCTTCTGCATTCTCTGACCCCCCTCTCCACCCCTGTACCTTCCTCATCCTCTGATGTCCCTCTCTCCACCCCTGTACCTTCCTCATCCTGTGACGTCCCTCTCTCCACCCCTGTACCTTCCTCATCCTCTGACGTCCCTCACTCCACCCCTGTACCTTCCTCACCCCCTGACATCCCTCTCTCCACCCCTGTACCTTCCTCTCTCTCTGACATCCCTATCTACACGCCCGCACCTTCCTCACTTACTGACGACCCTCTCTTCACCCCTCTACCTTCCTCATCGTCCTGACGTCCGTCTCCACCCCTGTACCTTCCTCATCCTGTGACGTCCCTCTCTCCACCCCTGTACCTTCCTCATCCTGTGACGTCCCTCTCTCCACCCCTGTACCTTCCTCATCCTCTGACGTCCCTCACTCCACCCCTGTACCTTCCTCACCCCCTGACGTCCCTCTCTCCACCCCTGTACCTTCCTCTCTCTCTGACGTCCCTCTCCACCCCTGTACCTTCCTCATCCTCTGATGTCCCTCTCTCCACCCCTGTACCTTCCTCATCCTGTGACGTCCCTCTCTCCACCCCTGTACCTTCCTCATCCTCTGACGTCCCTCACTCCACCCCTGTACCTTCCTCACCCCCTGACGTCCCTCTCTCCACCCCTGTCCCTTCTGCATTCTCTGACCCCCCTCTCCACCCCGTACCTTCCTCATCCTCTGATGTCCCTCTCTCCACCCCTGTACCTTCCTCATCCTGTGACGTCCCTCTCTCCACCCCTGTACCTTCCTCATCCTCTGACGGCCCTCTCTCCACCCCTGTACCTTCCTCATCCTCTGACGTCCCTCACTCCACCCCTGTACCTTCCTCACCCCCTGACGTCCCTCTCTCCACCCCTGTACCTTCCTCTCTCTCTGACGTCCCTCTCCACCCCTGTACCTTCCTCATCCTCTGATGTCCCTCTCTCCACCCCTGTACCTTCCTCATCCTGTGACGTCCCTCTCTCCACCCCTGTACCTTCCTCATCCTCTGACGTCCCTCACTCCACCCCTGTACCTTCCTCACCCCCTGACGTCCCTCTCTCCACCCCTGTCCCTTCTGCATTCTCTGACCCCCCTCTCCACCCCTGTACCTTCCTCATCCTCTGATGTCCCTCTCTCCACCCCTGTACCTTCCTCATCCTGTGACGTCCCTCTCTCCACCCCTGTACCTTCCTCATCCTGTGACGTCCCTCTCTCCACCCCTGTACCTTCCTCATCCTCTGACGTCCCTCACTCCACCCCTGTACCTTCCTCACCCCCTGACGTCCCTCTCTCCACCCCTGTACCTTCCTCTCTCTCTGACGTCCCTCTCCACCCCTGTACCTTCCTCATCCTCTGATGTCCCTCTCTCCACCCCTGTACCTTCCTCATCCTGTGACGTCCCTCTCTCCACCCCTGTACCTTCCTCATCCTCTGACGTCCCTCACTCCACCCCTGTACCTTCCTCACCCCCTGACGTCCCTCTCTCCACCCCTGTCCCTTCTGCATTCTCTGACCCCCCTCTCCACCCCTGTACCTTCCTCATCCTCTGATGTCCCTCTCTCCACCCCTGTACCTTCCTCATCCTGTGACGTCCCTCTCTCCACCCCTGTACCTTCCTCATCCTGTGACGTCCCTCTCTCCACCCCTGTACCTTCCTCACCCCCTGACGTCCCTCTCTCCACCCCTGTACCTTCCTCTCTCTCTGACGTCCCTCTCTACACACCTGTACCTTCCTCACTTACTGACGACCCTCTCTCCACCCCTCTACCTTCCTCATCCTCCTGACATCCCTCTCCACCCCTGTACCTTCCTCATCCTCCTGACGTCCATCTCTCCACCCCTGTACCTTACTCATTCCCTGACGTCCCTCTCTCCACCCCTGTACTTTCCTCTCTCTCTGGCGTCCCTCTCTCCACCCCTGTACCTTCCTCATCCTCCTGACGTCCCTCTCTCACCCCTGTACCTTCCTCATTCTCATGACATCCCTCTCACCACCCCTGTACCTTACTCATTCCCTGACGTCCCTCTCTCCACCCCTTACCTTCCTCACTCTCTGACGTCCCTCTCTCCACCCATGTACCTTCCTCTCTCTCTGACGTCCCTCTCTCCACCCCTGTACCTTCCTCATTCTCTGACGTCCCTCTCTCCACCCCTATACCTTCCTCGTCCTCCTGACGTCCCTCTCTCTGCCCCTGTACCTTCCTCATTCTCTCACGTCACTCTCTCCACCCCTGTACCTTCCCTATTCTCAGACGTCCCTCTCTCCACACCTGTACCGTCCTCATCCTCCTGACATCCCTCTCTCCACCCCTGTACCTTCCTCACTCTCTCTGACATCCCTCTCTCCACCCCTGTACTTTCCTCATTCCCAGACGTCCCTCTCTCCACCCCTGTACCTTGCTCTCTCTCTGACGTCCCTCTCTCCACCCCTGTACCTTCCTCATTCACTGACGTCCCTCTCTCCGCCACTGTACCTTCCTCTCTGACGTCCCTCTCTACACCCTGTACCTTCCTCATCCCCCTGACGTCCCTCTCTCCACCCCTGTACCTTCCTCTCTCTCTGGCATCCCTCTTTCCACCGCTTCACCTTCCTCTCTATCTGACGTCCCTCTCTCCAACCCTGTACCTTCCTCATCCCCCTGACGTCCCTCTCTCTGCTCCTGTATCTTCCTCTCTCTCTGACGTCGCTCTCTCCAACCCTGTACCTTCCTCATCCTCTGACGTCCCTCTCTCCACCCCTGTACCTTCCTCTCTCTCTGATGTCCCTCTCTCCACCCCTGTCCCTTCTGCATTCTCTGACCCCCCTCTCCACCCCGTACCTTCCTCATCCTCTGATGTCCCTCTCTCCAACCCTTTACCTTCCTCTCTCTCTGACGTCGCTCTCACCAACCCTGTACCTTCCTCATCCTCTGACGTCCCTCTCTCCACCCCTGTACCTTCCTCTCTCTCTGATGTCCCTCTCTCCACCCCTGTCCCTTCTGCATTCTCTGACCCCCCTCTCCACCCCTGTACCTTCCTCATCCTCTGATGTCCCTCTCTCCAACCCTGTACCTTCCTCATCCTCTGACGTCCCTCACTCTACCCCTGTACCTTCCTCACCCCCTGACGTCCCTCTCTCCACCCCTGTACCTTCCTCTCTCTCTGACGTCCCTCTCTACACGCCTGTACCTTCCTCACTTACTGATGACCCTCTCTCCACCCCTCTACCTTCCTCATCCTCCTGACGTCCCTCTCCACCCCTGTACCTTCCTCATCCTCCTGACGTCCCTCTCTCACCCCTGTACCTTCCTCATTCTCATGACGTCCCTCTCTCCACCCCTGTACCTTCCTCATTCCCTGACGTCCCTCTCTCCACCCCTGTACCATACTCATTCCCTGACGTCCCTCTCTCCACCCCTGTACCTTCCTCCCTCTCTGGCGTCCCTCTCTCCAACCCTGTACCTTCCTCATCCTCCTGACGTCCCTCTCTCACCCCTGTATCTTCCTCATTCTCATGACGTCCCTCTCACCACCCCTGTACCTTACTCATTCCCTGACGTCCCTCTCTCCACCCGTACCTTCCTCTCTCTCTGACGTACCTCTCTCCACCCCTGTACCTTACTCATTCCCTGACGTCCCTCTCTCCACCCCTGTACCTTCCTCTCTCTCTGACATCCCTCTCTCCACCCCTGTACCTTCCTCACTCTCTTACGTCCCTCTCTCCACCCATGTACCTTCCTCTCTCTCTGACGTTCCCTCTCTCCACCCCTGTACCTTCCTCATTCTCTGATGTCCCTCTCTCCGCCCCTGTACCTTCCTCGTCCTCCTGACGTCCCTCTCTCTGCCCCTGTTCCTTCCTCATTCTCTGACGTCCCTCTCTCCACCCCTGTACCTTCCTCATTCTCTGACGTCCCTCTCTCCACCCCGGTACCTTCCTCATTCTCTGATGTCCCTCTCTCCACCCCGTACCTTCCTCTCTCTCTGACGTCCCTCTCTCCACCCCTGTACCTTCCTCGTCTTCCTGATGTCCCTCTCTCCACCCCTGTACCTTTCTCATCCTCCTGACGTCCCTCTCTCCACCCGTGTACCTTCCTCATTGTCTGCCGTCACTCTCTCCACCCCTGTACCTTTCTCATTCACTGACGTCCCTCGCTTTACCCCTGTACCTTCCTCACTCTCTGACGTCCCTCTCTCCACCCCTGTACATTCCTCATTCCCTGACGTCCCTCTCTCCACCCCTGTACCTTCCTCATTCTCTGACGTCCCTCTCTGCACCCCTGTACCTTCCTCTCTCTCTGACGTCCCTCTCTCCACCCCTGTACCTTCCTCATCCTCCTGACGTCCCTCTCTCACCCCTGTACCTTCCTCATTCTGTGACTTCACTCTCTCCACCCCTGTACCTTCCTTATTTCAGACGTCCCTCTCTCCACTCCTGTACCTTCCTCACTCTCTGATGTTCCTCTCTCCACCCCTGTACCTTCCTCTCTCTGTGACGTCCCTCTCTCTACCCCTGAACCTTCCTCTCTTTGTGACGTCCCTCTCTCCACCCCTGTACCTTCCTAACTCTCTGACGTCCCTCTCTCCCCCCCTGTACCTTCCTCATTCACTGACGACCCTCTTTCCACCCCTGTACCTTCCTCACTCTCTGACGTCCCTCTCTCCACCCCTGTAATTTCCTCAATCTCTGACGTCCCTCTCTCCACCCCGGTACTTTCCTCATCCTCCTGACATCCCTCTCTCCACCCCGTACCTTCCTCATTCTCTTGACGTGCCTCTCTCCACCCCTGTACCTTCCACTCTCTCTGACGTCCCTCTCTCCACACCTGTACCTTCCTCATCAGCCTGACGTCCCTCTCTCCACCCCGTACCTTCCTCATTCACTGAAGTCCCTCTGTCCATCCCTGTACATTCCTCTCTCTTTGACGTCCCTCTCCACCCCTGTACCTTCCTCATCCTCCTGACGTCCCTCTCTCCACCCCTGTACCTTCCTCACTCTCTCTGACATTCCTCTCCCCACCCCTGTACGTTACTCATTCCCTGACGTCCCTCTCTCCACCCCTGTACCTTCCTCTCAATCTGACGTCCCTCTCTCCACCCCTGTACCTTCCTCACTCTCTGACATCCCTCTCTCCACCCATGTACCTTCCTCTCTCTCTGACGTCCCTCTCTCCACCCCTGTACCTTCCTTGTTCTCTGACGTCCCTCTCTCCGCCCCTGTACCTTCCTCGTCCTCCTGACGTCCCTCTCTCTGCCCCGTACCTTCCTCCTTCTCTGACGTCCCTCTCTCCACGCCTGTACCTTCCTCATTCTCTGACGTCCCTCTCTCCACCCCGGTACCTTCCTCATTCTGTGATGTCCCTCTCTCCACCCCGTACCTTCCTCTCTCTCTGACGTCCCTATCTCCAACCCTGTACCTTCCTCGTCCTCCTGACGTCCCTCTCTCCACCCCTGTACCTTTCTCATCCTCCTGACGTCCCTCTCTCCACCCCTGTGCCTTCCTCATTGTCTGACGTCACTCTCTCGAACCCTGTACCTTCCTCATTCATTGACGTCCCTCTCTCCACCCCTGTACCTTCCTCACTCTCTGACGTCCCTCTCTCCACCCCTGTACCATCCTCATTCCCTAACGTCCCTCTCTCCACCCCTGTACCTTCCTCATTCTCTGACGTCCCTCTCTCCACCCCTGTACCTTCCTCTCTATCTGACGTCCCTCTCTCCACCCCTGTACCTTCCTCATCCTCCTGACGTCCCTCTCTCCACCCCTGTACCTTCCTCATTCTGTGACGTCACTCTCTCCACCCCTGTACCTTCCTTATTTTAGACATCCCTCTCTCCACCCCTGTATCTTCCTCACTCTCTGATGTCCCTCTCTCCACCGCTGTACCTTCCTCTCTCTGTGACGTCCCTTTCTCTACCCTTGAACCTTCCTCTCTCTGTGACGTCCCTCTCTCCACCCCTGTACCTTCCTCACTCTCTGACGTCCCTCTCTCCCCCCTGTACCTTCCTCATTCACTGACGACCCTCTTTCCACCCCTGTACCTTCCTCACTCTCTGACGTCCCTATCTCCACCCCTGTACCTTCCTCATTCTCTTGACGTGCCTCTCTCCACCCCTGTACCTTCCACTCTCTCTGACGTCCCTCTCTCCACACCTGTACCTTCCTCATTCACTGACGTCCCTCTCTCTGCCTCTGTACCTTCCTCTCTGACGTCCCTCTCTCCACCCTGTACCTTCGTCATCCCCCTGACGTCCCTCACTCCACCCCTGTCCCTTCCTCTCTCTCTGGCGTCCCTCTTTCCACCGCTGTACCTTCCTCTCTCTCTGACGTCCCTCTCTCCAACCCTGTACCTTCCTCTCTCTCTGACGTCCCTCTCTCCACCCCTGTACCTTCCTCATCCCCCTGACGTCACTCTCTCTGCTCCTGTATCTTCCTCTCTCTCTGACGTCGCTCTCTCCAACCCTATACCTTCCTCATCCTCTGACGTCCCTCTCTCCACCCCTGTACATTCCTCTCTCTCTGATGTCCCTCTCTCCACCCCTGTCCCTTCTGCATTTTCTGACCCCCCTCTCCACCCCTGTACCTTCCTCATCCTCTGATGTCCCTCTCTCCACCCCTGTACCTTCCTCATCCTGTGACGTCCCTCTCTCCACCCCTGTACCTTCCTCATCCTCTGACATCCCTCACTCCACCCCTGTACCTTCCTCACCCCCTGACGTCCCTCTCCCCACCCCTGTGCCTTCCTCTCTCTCTGACGTCCCTCTCTACACCCCTGTACCTTACTCACTTACTGACGACCCTCTCTCCACCCCTCTACCTTCCTCATCCTCCTGACGTCCCTCTCTACCCCTGTACCTTCCTCATCCTCCTGACGTCCCTCTCTCACCCCTGTACCTTCCTCATTCTCATGACGTCCGTCTCTCCACCCCTGTACCGTACTCATTCCCTGACTTCCCTCTCTCCTCCCTGTACTTTACTCTCTCTCTGACGTCCCTTTCTCCACCCCTGTACCATACTCATTCCCTGACGTCCCTCTCTCCACCCCTGTACCTTCCTCCCTCTCTGGCGTCCCTCTCTCCACCCCTGTACCTTCCTCATCCTCCTGACGTCCCTCTCTCACCCCTGTACCTTCCTCATTCTCATGACATCCCTCTCACCACCCCTGTACCTTACTCATTCCCTGACGTCCCTCTCTCCACCCCGTACCTTCCTCTCTCTCTGACGTCCCTCTCTCCACCCCTGTACCTTACTCATTCACTGACGACCTTCTTTCCACCCCTGTACTTTCCTCACTCTCTGACGTCCCTCTCTCCACCCCTGTACTTTCCTCACTCTCTGACGTCCCTCTCTCCACCCCAGTACTTCCCTCATCCTCCTGACATCCCTCTCCCCACCCCGTACCTTCCTCATTCTCTTGACGTGCCTCTCTCCACCCCTGTACCTTCCACTCTCTCTGACGTCCCTCTCTCCACACCTGTACCTTCCTCATCAGCCTGTCGTCCCTCTCTCCACCCCGTACCTTCCTCATTCACTGAAGTCCCTCTGTCCATCCCTGTACATTCCTCTCTCTTTGACGTCCCTCTCCACCCCTGTACCTTCCTCATCCTCCTAACGTCCCTCTCTCCACCCCTGTACCTTCCTCACTCTCTCTGACATCCCTTTCTCCACCCCTGTACCTTCCTCATTCTCTGACGTCCCTCTCTCCACCCCTGTACCTTCCTCTCAATCTGACATCCCTCTCTCCACCCCTGTACCTTCCTCACTCTCTGACGTCCCTCTCTCCACCCATGTACCTTCCTCTCTCTCTGACGTCCCTGTCTCCACCCCTGTACCTTCCTCATTCTCTGACGTCCCTCTCTCCGCCCCTGTACCTAACTCGTCCTCCTGACGTCCCTCTCTCTGCCCCTGTACCTTCCTCATTCTCTGACGTCCCTCTCTCCACCCCTGTACCTTCCTCATTCTCCAACGTCCCTCTCTCCACCCCGGTACCTTCCTCTCTCTCTGATGTCCCTCTCTCCACCCCTGTCCCTTCTGCATTCTCTGACCACCCTCTCCACCCCTGTACCTTCCTCATCCTCTGATGTCCCTCTCTCCACCCCTGTACCTTCCTCATCCTGTGACGTCCCTCTCTCCACCCCTGTACCTTCCTCATCCTCTGACGTCCCTCACTCCACCCCTGTACCTTCCTCACCCCCTGACGTCCCTCTCTCCACCCCTGTACCTTCCTCTCTCTCTGACATCCCTCTCTACACGCCTGTACCTTCCTCACTTACTGACGACCCTCTCTCCACCCCTCTACCTTCCTCATCCTCCTGACGTCCCTCTCCACCCCTGTACCGTCCTCATCCTCCTGACGTCCGTCTCTCCACCCCTGTACCTTCCTCATCCTGTGATGTCCCTCTCTCCACCCCTGTACCTTCCTCATCCTCTGACGTCCCTCACTCCACCCCTGTACCTTCCTCACCCCTTGACGTCCCTCTCTCCACCCCTGTACCTTCCTCTCTCTCTGACGTCCCTCTCTACACGCCTGTACCTTCCTCACTTACTGACGACCCTCTCTCCACCCCTCTACCTTCCTCATCCTCCTGACGTCCCTTTCCACCCCTGTACCTTCCTCATCCTTCTGACGTCCGTCTCTCCACCCCTGTACCTTACTCATTCCCTGACGTCCCTCTCTCCACCCCTGTACTTTCCTCTCTCTCTGGCGTCCCTCTCTCCACCCCTGTACCTTCCTCATCCTCCTGACGTCCCTCTCTCACCCCTGTACCTTCCTCATTCTCATGACATCCCTTTCTCCACCCCTGTACCATACTCATTCCATGACGTCCCTCTCTCCACCCCTGTACCTTCCTCCGTCTCTGGCGTCCTTCTCTCCACCCCTGTACCTTCCTCATCCTCCTGACGTCCCTCTCTCACCCCTGTACCTTCCTCATTCTCATGACATCCCTTTCACCACCCCTGTACCTTACTCATTCCCTGACGTCCCTCTCTCCACCCCATACCTTCCTCTCTCTCTGACGTCCCTCTCTCCACCCCTGTACCTTACTCATTCACTGACGACCTTCTTTCCACCCCTGTACTTTCCTCACTCTCTGACGTCCCTCTCTCCACCCCTGTACTTTCCACACTCTCTGACGTCCCTCTCTCCACCCCGGTACTTCCCTCATCCTCCTGACATCCCTCTCTCCACCCCGTACCTTCCTCATTCTCTTGACGTGCCTCTCTCCACCCCTGTACCTTCCACTCTCTCTGACGTCCCTCTCTCCACACCTGTACCTTCCTCATCAGCCTGTCGTCCCTCTCTCCACCCGTACCTTCCTCATTCACTGAAGTCCCTCTGTCCATCCCTGTACATTCCTCTCTCTTTGACGTCCCTCTCCACCCCTGTACCTTCCTCATCCTCCTGACGTCCCTCTCTCCACCCCTGTACCTTCCTCACTCTCTCTGACATCCCTTTCTCCACCCCTGTACCTTCCTCATTCTCTGACGTCCCTCTCTCCACCCCTGTACCTTCCTCTCAATCTGACATCCCTCTCTCCACCCCTGTACCTTCCTCACTCTCTGACGTCCCTTTCTCCACCCATGTACCTTCCTCTCTCTCTGACGTCCCTGTCTCCACCCCTGTACCTTTCTCATTCTCTGACGTCCCTCTCTCCGCCCCTGTACCTAACTCGTCCTCCTGACGTCCCTCTCTCTGCCCCTGTACCTTCCTCATTCTCTGACGTCCCTCTCTCCACCCCTGTACCTTCCTCATTCTCCAACGTCCCTCTCTCCACCCCGGTACCTTCCTCTCTCTCTGATGTCCCTCTCTCCACCCCTGTCCCTTCTGCATTCTCTGACCCCCCTCTCCACCCCTGTACCTTCCTCATCCTCTGATGTCCCTCTCTCCACCCCTGTACCTTCCTCATCCTGTGACGTCCCTCTCTCCACCCCTGTACCTTCCTCATCCTCTGACGTCCCTCACTCCACCCCTGTACCTTCCTCACCCCCTGACATCCCTCTCTCCACCCCTGTACCTTCCTCTCTCTCTGACATCCCTATCTACACGCCTGTACCTTCCTCACTTACTGACGACCCTCTCTCCACCCCTCTACCTTCCTCATCCTCCTGACGTCCCTCTCCACCCCTGTACCTTCCTCATCCTCCTGACGTCCGTCTCTCCACCCCTGTACCTTCCTCATCCTGTGACGTCCCTCTCTCCACCCCTGTACCTTCCTCATCCTCTGACGTCCCTCACTCCACCCCTGTACCTTCCTCACCCCCTGACGTCCCTCTCTCCACCCCTGTACCTTCCTCTCTCTCTGACGTCCCTCTCTACACACCTGTACCTTCCTCACTTACTGACGACCCTCTCTCCACCCCTCTACCTTCCTCATCCTCCTGACATCCCTCTCCACCCCTGTACCTTCCTCATCCTCCTGACGTCCATCTCTCCACCCCTGTACCTTACTCATTCCCTGACATCCCTCTCTCCACCCCTGTACTTTCCTCTCTCTCTGGCGTCCCTCTCTCCACCCCTGTACCTTCCTCATCCTCCTGACGTCCCTCTCTCACCCCTGTACCTTCCTCATTCTCATGACATCCCTCTCACCACCCCTGTACCTTACTCATTCCCTGACGTCCCTCTCTCCACCCCTTACCTTCCTCACTCTCTGACGTCCCTCTCTCCACCCATGTACCTTCCTCTCTCTCTGACGTCCCTCTCTCCACCCCTGTACCTTCCTCATTCTCTGACGTCCCTCTCTCCACCCCTGTACCTTCCTCGTCCTCCTGACGTCCCTCTCTCTGCCCCTGTACCTTCCTCATTCTCTCACGTCACTCTCTCCACCCCTGTACCTTCCCTATTCTCAGACGTCCCTCTCTCCACACCTGTACCGTCCTCATCCTCCTGACATCCCTCTCTCCACCCCTGTACCTTCCTCACTCTCTCTGACATCCCTCTCTCCACCCCTGTACTTTCCTCATTCCCAGACGTCCCTCTCTCCACCCCTGTACCTTGCTCTCTCTCTGACGTCCCTCTCTCCACCCCTGTACCTTCCTCATTCACTGACGTCCCTCTCTCCGCCACTGTACCTTCCTCTCTGACGTCCCTCTCTACACCCTGTACCTTCCTCATCCCCCTGACGTCCCTCTCTCCACCCCTGTACCTTCCTCTCTCTCTGGCATCCCTCTTTCCACCGCTTCACCTTCCTCTCTATCTGACGTCCCTCTCTCCAACCCTGTACCTTCCTCATCCCCCTGACGTCCCTCTCTCTGCTCCTGTATCTTCCTCTCTCTCTGACGTCGCTCTCTCCAACCCTGTACCTTCCTCATCCTCTGACGTCCCTCTCTCCACCCCTGTACCTTCCTCTCTCTCTGATGTCCCTCTCTCCACCCCTGTCCCTTCTGCATTCTCTGACCCCCCTCTCCACCCCGTACCTTCCTCATCCTCTGATGTCCCTCTCTCCAACCCTTTACCTTCCTCTCTCTCTGACGTCGCTCTCACCAACCCTGTACCTTCCTCATCCTCTGACGTCCCTCTCTCCACCCCTGTACCTTCCTCTCTCTCTGATGTCCCTCTCTCCACCCCTGTCCCTTCTGCATTCTCTGACCCCCCTCTCCACCCCTGTACCTTCCTCATCCTCTGATGTCCCTCTCTCCAACCCTGTACCTTCCTCATCCTCTGACGTCCCTCACTCTACCCCTGTTCCTTCCTCACCCCCTGACGTCCCTCTCTCCACCCCTGTACCTTCCTCTCTCTCTGACGTCCCTCTCTACACGCCTGTACCTTCCTCACTTACTGATGACCCTCTCTCCACCCCTCTACCTTCCTCATCCTCCTGACGTCCCTCTCCACCCCTGTACCTTCCTCATCCTCCTGACGTCCCTCTCTCACCCCTGTACCTTCCTCATTCTCATGACGTCCCTCTCTCCACCCCTGTACCTTCCTCATTCCCTGACGTCCCTCTCTCCACCCCTGTACCATACTCATTCCCTGACGTCCCTCTCTCTTCTCCCCTGTACCTTCCTCCCTCTCTGGCGTCCCTCTCTCCTACCCTGTACCTTCCTCATCCTCCTGACGTCCCTCTCTCACCCCTGTATCTTCCTCATTCTCATGACGTCCCTCTCACCACCCCTGTACCTTACTCATTCCCTGACGTCCCTCTCTCCACCCGTACCTTCCTCTCTCTCTGACGTACCTCTCTCCACCCCTGTACCTTACTCATTCCCTGACGTCCCTCTCTCCACCCCTGTACCTTCCTCTCTCTCTGACGTCCCTCTCTCCACCCCTGTACCTTCCTCACTCTCTTACGTCCCTCTCTCCACCCATGTACCTTCCTCTCTCTCTGACGTTCCCTCTCTCCACCCCTGTACCTTCCTCATTCTCTGATGTCCCTCTCTCCGCCCCTGTACCTTCCTCGTCCTCCTGACGTCCCTCTCTCTGCCCCTGTACCTTCCTCATTCTCTGACGTCCCTCTCTCCACCCCTGTACCTTCCTCATTCTCTGACGTCCCTCTCTCCACCCCGGTACCTTCCTCATTCTCTGATGTCCCTCTCTCCACCCCGTACCTTCCTCTCTCTCTGACATCCCTCTCTCCACCCCTGTACCTTCCTCGTCTTCCTGATGTCCCTCTCTCCACCCCTGTACCTTTCTCATCCTCCTGACGTCCCTCTCTCCACCCGTGTACCTTCCTCATTGTCTGCCGTCACTCTCTCCACCCCTGTACCTTTCTCATTCACTGACGTCCCTCGCTTTACCCCTGTACCTTCCTCACTCTCTGACGTCCCTCTCTCCACCCCTGTACATTCCTCATTCCCTGACGTCCCTCTCTCCACCCCTGTACCTTCCTCATTCTCTGACGTCCCTCTCTGCACCCCTGTACCTTCCTCTCTCTCTGACGTCCCTCTCTCCACCCCTGTACCTTCCTCATCCTCATGACGTCCCTCTCTCCACCCCTGTACCTTCCTCATTCTGTGACTTCACTCTCTCCACCCCTGTACCTTCCTTATTTCAGACGTCCCTCTCTCCACTCCTGTACCTTCCTCACTCTCTGATGTTCCTCTCTCCACCCCTGTACCTTCCTCTCTCTGTGACGTCCCTCTCTCTACCCCTGAACCTTCCTCTCTTTGTGACGTCCCTCTCTCCACCCCTGTACCTTCCTAACTCTCTGACGTCCCTCTCTCCCCCCCTGTACCTTCCTCATTCACTGACGACCCTCTTTCCACCCCTGTACCTTCCTCACTCTCTGACGTCCCTCTCTCCACCCCTGTAATTTCCTCACTCTCTGACGTCCCTCTCTCCACCCCGGTACTTTCCTCATCCTCCTGACATCCCTCTCTCCACCCCGTACCTTCCTCATTCTCTTGACGTGCCGCTCTCCACCCCTGTACCTTCCACTCTCTCTGACGTCCCTCTCTCCACACCTGTACCTTCCTCATCAGCCTGACGTCCCTCTCTCCACCCCGTACCTTCCTCATTCACTGAAGTCCCTCTGTCCATCCCTGTACATTCCTCTCTCTTTGACGTCCCTCTCCACCCCTGTACCTTCCTCATCCTCCTGACGTCCCTCTCTCCACCCCTGTACCTTCCTCACTCTCTCTGACATTCCTCTCCCCACCCCTGTACGTTACTCATTCCCTGACGTCCCTCTCTCCACCCCTGTACCTTCCTCTCAATCTGACGTCCCTCTCTCCACCCCTGTACCTTCCTCACTCTCTGACATCCCTCTCTCCACCCATGTACCTTCCTCTCTCTCTGACGTCCCTCTCTCCACCCCTGTACCTTCCTTGTTCTCTGACGTCCCTCTCTCCGCCCCTGTACCTTCCTCGTCCTCCTGACGTCCCTCTCTCTGCCCTGTACCTTCCTCCTTCTCTGACGTCCCTCTCTCCACGCCTGTACCTTCCTCATTCTCTGACGTCCCTCTCTCCACCCCGGTACCTTCCTCATTCTGTGATGTCCCTCTCTCCACCCCGTACCTTCCTCTCTCTCTGACGTCCCTATCTCCAACCCTGTACCTTCCTCGTCCTCCTGACGTCCCTCTCTCCACCCCTGTACCTTTCTCATCCTCCTGACGTCCCTCTCTCCACCCCTGTGCCTTCCTCATTGTCTGACGTCACTCTCTCGAACCCTGTACCTTCCTCATTCATTGACGTCCCTCTCTCCACCCCTGTACCTTCCTCACTCTCTGACGTCCCTCTCTCCACCCCTGTACCATCCTCATTCCCTAACGTCCCTCTCTCCACCCCTGTACCTTCCTCATTCTCTGACGTCCCTCTCTCCACCCCTGTACCTTCCTCTCTATCTGACGTCCCTCTCTCCACCCCTGTACCTTCCTCATCCTCCTGACGTCCCTCTCTCCACCCCTGTACCTTCCTCATTCTGTGACGTCACTCTCTCCACCCCTGTACCTTCCTTATTTTAGACATCCCTCTCTCCACCCCTGTATCTTCCTCACTCTCTGATGTCCCTCTCTCCACCGCTGTACCTTCCTCTCTCTGTGACGTCCCTTTCTCTACCCTTGAACCTTCCTCTCTCTGTGACGTCCCTCTCTCCACCCCTGTACCTTCCTCACTCTCTGACGTCCCTCTCTCCCCCCTGTACCTTCCTCATTCACTGACGACCCTCTTTCCACCCCTGTACCTTCCTCACTCTCTGACGTCCCTCTCTCCACCCCTGTACCTTCCTCATTCTCTTGACGTGCCTCTCTCCACCCCTGTACCTTCCACTCTCTCTGACGTCCCTCTCTCCACACCTGTACCTTCCTCATTCACTGACGTCCCTCTCTCTGCCTCTGTACCTTCCTCTCTGACGTCCCTCTCTCCACCCTGTACCTTCCTCATCCCCCTGACGTCCCTCACTCCACCCCTGTCCCTTCCTCTCTCTCTGGCGTCCCTCTTTCCACCGCTGTACCTTCCTCTCTCTCTGACGTCCCTCTCTCCAACCCTGTACCTTCCTCTCTCTCTGACGTCCCTCTCTCCACCCCTGTACCTTCCTCATCCCCCTGACGTCACTCTCTCTGCTCCTGTATCTTCCTCTCTCTCTGACGTCGCTCTCTCCAACCCTATACCTTCCTCATCCTCTGACGTCCCTCTCTCCACCCCTGTACATTCCTCTCTCTCTGATGTCCCTCTCTCCACCCCTGTCCCTTCTGCATTTTCTGACCCCCCTCTCCACCCCTGTACCTTCCTCATCCTCTGATGTCCCTCTCTCCACCCCTGTACCTTCCTCATCCTGTGACGTCCCTCTCTCCACCCCTGTACCTTCCTCATCCTCTGACATCCCTCACTCCACCCCTGTACCTTCCTCACCCCCTGACGTCCCTCTCCCCACCCCTGTGCCTTCCTCTCTCTCTGACGTCCCTCTCTACACCCCTGTACCTTACTCACTTACTGACGACCCTCTCTCCACCCCTCTACCTTCCTCATCCTCCTGACGTCCCTCTCTACCCCTGTACCTTCCTCATCCTCCTGACGTCCCTCTCTCACCCCTGTACCTTCCTCATTCTCATGACGTCCGTCTCTCCACCCCTGTACCTTACTCATTCCCTGACTTCCCTCTCTCCTCCCTGTACTTTACTCTCTCTCTGACGTCCCTTTCTCCACCCCTGTACCATACTCATTCCCTGACGTCCCTCTCTCCACCCCTGTACCTTCCTCCCTCTCTGGCGTCCCTCTCTCCACCCCTGTACCTTCCTCATCCTCCTGACGTCCCTCTCTCACCCCTGTACCTTCCTCATTCTCATGACATCCCTCTCACCACCCCTGTACCTTACTCATTCCCTGACGTCCCTCTCTCCACCCCGTACCTTCCTCTCTCTCTGACGTCCCTCTCTCCACCCCTGTACCTTACTCATTCACAGACGACCTTCTTTCCACCCCTGTACTTTCCTCACTCTCTGACGTCCCTCTCTCCACCCCTGTACTTTCCTCACTCTCTGACGTCCCTCTCTCCACCCCAGTACTTCCCTCATCCTCCTGACATCCCTCTCCCCACCCCGTACCTTCCTCATTCTCTTGACGTGCCTCTCTCCACCCCTGTACCTTCCACTCTCTCTGACGTCCCTCTCTCCACACCTGTACCTTCCTCATCAGCCTGTCGTCCCTCTCTCCACCCCGTACCTTCCTCATTCACTGAAGTCCCTCTGTCCATCCCTGTACATTCCTCTCTCTTTGACGTCCCTCTCCACCCCTGTACCTTCCTCATCCTCCTAACGTCCCTCTCTCCACCCCTGTACCTTCCTCACTCTCTCTGACATCCCTTTCTCCACCCCTGTACCTTCCTCATTCTCTGACGTCCCTCTCTCCACCCCTGTACCTTCCTCTCAATCTGACATCCCTCTCTCCACCCCTGTACCTTCCTCACTCTCTGACGTCCCTCTCTCCACCCATGTACCTTCCTCTCTCTCTGACGTCCCTGTCTCCACCCCTGTACCTTCCTCATTCTCTGACGTCCCTCTCTCCGCCCCTGTACCTAACTCGTCCTCCTGACGTCCCTCTCTCTGCCCCTGTACCTTCCTCATTCTCTGACGTCCCTCTCTCCACCCCTGTACCTTCCTCATTCTCCAACGTCCCTCTCTCCACCCCGGTACCTTCCTCTCTCTCTGATGTCCCTCTCTCCACCCCTGTCCCTTCTGCATTCTCTGACCCCCCTCTCCACCCCTGTACCTTCCTCATCCTCTGATGTCCCTCTCTCCACCCCTGTACCTTCCTCATCCTGTGACGTCCCTCTCTCCACCCCTGTACCTTCCTCATCCTCTGATGTCCCTCACTCCACCCCTGTACCTTCCTCACCCCCTGACGTCCCTCTCTCCACCCCTGTACCTTCCTCTCTCTCTGACATCCCTCTCTACACGCCTGTACCTTCCTCACTTACTGACGACCCTCTCTCCACCCCTCTACCTTCCTCATCCTCCTGACGTCCCTCTCCACCCCTGTACCGTCCTCATCCTCCTGACGTCCGTCTCTCCACCCCTGTACCTTCCTCATCCTGTGACGTCCCTCTCTCCACCCCTGTACCTTCCTCATCCTCTGACGTCCCTCACTCCACCCCTGTACCTTCCTCACCCCCTGACGTCCCTCTCTCCACCCCTGTACCTTCCTCTCTCTGACGTCCCTCTCTACACGCCTGTACCTTCCTCACTTACTGACGACCCTCTCTCCACCCCTCTACCTTCCTCATCCTCCTGACGTCCCTTTCCACCCCTGTACCTTCCTCATTTTCCTGACGTCCGTCTCTCCACCCCTGTACCTTACTCATTCCCTGACGTCCCTCTCTCCACCCCTGTACTTTCCTCTCTCTCTGGCGTCCCTCTCTCCACCCCTGTACCTTCCTCATCCTCCTGACGTCCCTCTCTCACCCCTGTACCTTCCTCATTCTCATGACATCCCTTTCTCCACCCCTGTACCATACTCATTCCATGACGTCCCTCTCTCCACCCCTGTACCTTCCTCCCTCTCTGGCGTCCCTCTCTCCACCCCTGTACCTTCCTCATCCTCCTGACGTCCCTCTCTCACCCCTGTACCTTCCTCATTCTCATGACATCCCTCTCACCACCCCTGTACCTTACTCATTCCCTGACGTCCCTCTCTCCACCCCGTACCTTCCTCTCTCTCTGACGTCCCTCTCTCCACCCCTGTACCTTACTCATTCACTGACGACCTTCTTTCCACCCCTGTACTTTCCTCACTCTCTGACGTCCCTCTCTCCACCCCTGTACTTTCCTCACTCTCTGACGTCCCTCTCTCCACCCCGGTACTTCCCTCATCCTCCTGACATCCCTCTCTCCACCCCGTACCTTCCTCATTCTCTTGACGTGCCTCTCTCCACCCCTGTACCTTCCACTCTCTCTGACGTCCCTCTCTCCACACCTGTACCTTCCTCATCAGCCTGTCGTCCCTCTCTCCACCCCGTACCTTCCTCATTCACTGAAGTCCCTCTGTCCATCCCTGTACATTCCTCTCTCTTTGACGTCCCTCTCCACCCCTGTACCTCCCTCATCCTCCTGACGTCCCTCTCTCCACCCCTGTACCTTCCTCACTCTCTCTGACATCCCTTTCTCCACCCCTGTACCTTCCTCATTCTCTGACGTCCCTCTCTCCACCCCTGTACCTTCCTCTCAATCTGACATCCCTCTCTCCACCCCTGTACCTTCCTCACTCTCTGACGTCCCTTTCTCCACCCATGTACCTTCCTCTCTCTCTGACGTCCCTGTCTCCACCCCTGTACCTTTCTCATTCTCTGACGTCCCTCTCTCCGCCCCTGTACCTAACTCGTCCTCCTGACGTCCCTCTCTCTGCCCCTGTACCTTCCTCATTCTCTGACGTCCCTCTCTCCACCCCTGTACCTTCCTCATTCTCCAACGTCCCTCTCTCCACCCCGGTACCTTCCTCTCTCTCTGATGTCCCTCTCTCCACCCCTGTCCCTTCTGCATTCTCTGACCCCCCTCTCCAACCCTGTACCTTCCTCATCCTCTGATGTCCCTCTCTCCACCCCTGTACCTTCCTCATCCTGTGACGTCCCTCTCTCCACCCCTGTACCTTCCTCATCCTCTGACGTCCCTCACTCCACCCCTGTACCTTCCTCACCCCCTGACGTCCCTCTCTCCACCCCTGTACCTTCCTCTCTCTCTGACGTCCCTCTCTACACGCCTGTACCTTCCTCACTTACTGACGACCCTCTCTCCACCCCTCTACCTTCCTCATCCTCCTGACGTCCCTCTCCACCCCTGTACCTTCCTCATCCTCCTGACGTCCATCTCTCCACCCCTGTACCTTCCTCATCCTGTGACATCCCTCTCTCCACCCCTGTACCTTCCTCATCCTCTGACGTCCCTCACTCCACCCCTGTACCTTCCTCACAACCTGACGTCCCTCTCTCCACCCCTGTACATTCCTCTCTCTCTGAAGTCCCTCTCTACACGCCTGTACCTTCCTCACTTACTGACGACCCTCTCTCCACCCCTCTACCTTCCTAATCCTCCTGACGTCCCTCTCCACCCCTGTACCTTCCTCCTCCTCCTGACGTCCGTCTCTCCACCCCTGTACCTTACTCATTCCCTGACGTCCCTCTCTCCACCCCTGTACTTTCCTCTCTTTCTGGCGTTCCTCTCTCCACCCCTGTACCTTCCTCATCCTCCTGACGTCCCTCTCTCACCCCTGTACCTTCCTCATTCTCATGACATCCCTTTCTCCACCCCTGTACCATACTCATTCCCTGACGTCCCTCTCTCCACCCCTGTACCTTCCTCCCTCTCTGGCGTCCCTCTCTCCACCCCTGTACCTTCCTCATCCTCCTGACGTCCCTCTCTCACCCCTGTACCTTCCTCATTCTCATGACATCCCTCTCACCACCCCTGTACCTTACTCATTCCCTGACGTCCCTCTCTCCACCCCGTACCTTCCTCTCTCTCTGACGTCCCTCTCTCCACCCCTGTACCTTACTCATTCACTGACGACCTTCTTTCCACCCCTGTACTTTCCTAACTCTCTGACGTCCCTCTCTCCACCCCTGTACTTTCCTCACTCTCTGACGTCCCTCTCTCCACCCCGGTACTTCCCTCATCCTCCTGACATCCCTCTCTCCACCCCGTACCTTCCTCATTCTCTTGACTTGCCTCTATCCACCCCTGTACCTTCCACTCTCTCTGACGTCCCTCTCTCCACACCTGTACCTTCCTCATCAGCCTGTCGTCCCTCTCTCCACCCCGTACCTTCCTCATTCACTGAAGTCCCTCTGTCCATCCCTGTACATTCCTCTCTCTTTGACGTCCCTCTCCACCCCTGTACCTTCCTCATCCTCCTGACGTCCCTCTCTCCACCCCTGTACCTTCCTCACTCTCTCTGACATCCCTTTCTCCACCCCTGTACCTTCCTCATTCTCTGACGTCCCTCTCTCCACCCCTGTACCTTCCTCTCAATCTGACATCCCTCTCTCCACCCCTGTACCTTCCTCACTCTCTGACGTCCCTCTCTCCACCCATGTACCTTCCTCACTCTCTGACGTCCCTGTCTCCACCCCTGTACCTTCCTCATTCTCTGACGTCCCTCTCTCCGCCCCTGTACCTAACTCGTCCTCCTGACGTCCCTCTCTCTGCCCCTGTACCTTCCTCATTCTCTGACGTCCCTCTCTCAACCCCTGTACCTTCCTCATTCTCCAACGTCCCTCTCTCCACCCCGGTACCTTCCTCTCTCTCTGATGTCCCTCTCTCCACCCCTGTCCCTTCTGCATTCTCTGACCCCCCTCTCCACCCCTGTACCTTCCTCATCCTCTGATGTCCCTCTCTCCACCCCTGTACCTTCCTCATCCTGTGACGTCCCTCTCTCCACCCCTGTACCTTCCTCATCCTCTGACGTCCCTCACTCCACCCCTGTACCTTCCTCACCCCCTGACGTCCCTCTCTCCACCCCTGTACCTTCCTCTCTCTCTGACGTCCCTCTCTACACGCCTGTACCTTCCTCACTTTCTGACGACCCTCTCTCCACCTCTCTACGTTCCTCATCCTCCTGACGTCCCTCTCCACCCCTGTACCTTCCTCATCCTCCTGACGTCCGTCTCTCCACCCCTGTACCTTCCTCATCCTGTGACGTCCCTCTCTCCACCCCTGTACCTTCCTCATCCTCTGACGTCCCTCACTCCACCCCTGTACCTTCCTCACAACCTGACGTCCCTCTCTCCACCCCTGTACCTTCCTTTCTCTCTGACGTCCCTCTCTACACGCCTGTACCATCCTCACTTACTGACGACCCTCTCTCCACCCCTCTACCTTCCTCATCCTCCTGACGTCCCTCTCCACCCCTGTACCTTCCTCATCCTCCTGACGTCCGTCTCTCCACCCCTGTACCTTACTCATTCCCTGACGTCCCTCTCTCCACCCCTGTACTTTCCTCTCTCTCTGGCGTCCCTCTCTCCACCCCTGTACCTTCCTCATCCTCCTGACGTCCCTCTCTCACCCCAGTACCTTCCTCATTCTCATGACATCCCTCTCACCACCCCTGTACCTTACTCATTCCCTGACGTCCCTCTCTCCACCCCGTACCTTCCTCTCTCTCTGACGTCCCTCTCTCCACCCCTGTACCTTACTCATTCCCTGATGTCACTCTCTCCACCCCTGTACCTTCGTCTCTCTCTGATGTCCCTCTCTCCACCCCTGTACCTTCTTCACTCTCTGACGTCCCTCTCTCCACCCCTGTACCTTCCTCATTCTCTGACGTCCCTCTCTCCACCCCTGTACCTTCCTCGTCCTCCTGACGTCCCTCTCTCTGCCCCTGTACCTTCCTCATTCTCTCACGTCACTCTCTCCACCCCTGTACCTTCCTTATTCTCAGATGTCCCTCTCTCCACACCTGTACCGTCCTCATCCTCCTGACATCCCTCTCTCCACCCCTGTACCTTCCTCACTCTCTCTGACATCCCTCTCTCCACCCCTGTACTTTCCTCATTCCCAGACGTCCCTCTCTCCACCCCTGTACCTTGCTCTCTCTCTGACGTCCCTCTCTCCACCCCTGTACCTTCCTCATTCACTGACGTCCCTCTCTCCGCCACTGTACCTTCCTCTCTGACGTCCCTCTCTACATCCTGTACCTTCCTCATCCCCCTGACATCCCTCTCTCCACCCCTGTACCTTCCTCTCTCTCTGGCGTCCCTCTTTCCACCGCTTCACCTTCCTCTCTATCTGACGTCCCTCTCTCCAACCCTGTACCTTCCTCATCCCCCTGACGTCACTCTCTCCTCCCCTGTACCTTCCTCTCTCTCTGGCGTCCCTCTTTCCACCGCTTCACCTTCCTCTCTATCTGACGTCCCTCTCTCCAACCCTGTACCTTCCTCATCCCCCTGGCGTCCTTCTCTCCACCCCTGTACCTTCCTCATCCTCCTGACGTCCCTCTCTCACCCCTGTACCTTCCTCATTCTCATGACATCCCTCTCACCACCCCTGTACCTTACTCATTCCCTGACGTCCCTCTCTCCACCCCGTACCTTCCTCTCTCTCTGACGTCCCTCTCTCCACCCCTGTACCTTACTCATTCACTGACGACCTTCTTTCCACCCCTGTACTTTCCTCACTCTCTGACGTCCCTCTCTCCACCCCTGTACTTTCCACACTCTCTGACGTCCCTCTCTCCACCCCGGTACTTCCCTCATCCTCCTGACATCCCTCTCTCCACCCCGTACCTTCCTCATTCTCTTGACGTGCCTCTCTCCACCCCTGTACCTTCCACTCTCTCTGACGTCCCTCTCTCCACACCTGTACCTTCCTCATCAGCCTGTCGTCCCTCTCTCCACCCGTACCTTCCTCATTCACTGAAGTCCCTCTGTCCATCCCTGTACATTCCTCTCTCTTTGACGTCCCTCTCCACCCCTGTACCTTCCTCATCCTCCTGACGTCCCTCTCTCCACCCCTGTACCTTCCTCACTCTCTCTGACATCCCTTTCTCCACCCCTGTACCTTCCTCATTCTCTGACGTCCCTCTCTCCACCCCTGTACCTTCCTCTCAATCTGACATCCCTCTCTCCACCCCTGTACCTTCCTCACTCTCTGACGTCCCTTTCTCCACCCATGTACCTTCCTCTCTCTCTGACGTCCCTGTCTCCACCCCTGTACCTTTCTCATTCTCTGACGTCCCTCTCTCCGCCCCTGTACCTAACTCGTCCTCCTGACGTCCCTCTCTCTGCCCCTGTACCTTCCTCATTCTCTGACGTCCCTCTCTCCACCCCTGTACCTTCCTCATTCTCCAACGTCCCTCTCTCCACCCCGGTACCTTCCTCTCTCTCTGATGTCCCTCTCTCCACCCCTGTCCCTTCTGCATTCTCTGACCCCCCTCTCCACCCCTGTACCTTCCTCATCCTCTGATGTCCCTCTCTCCACCCCTGTACCTTCCTCATCCTGTGACGTCCCTCTCTCCACCCCTGTACCTTCCTCATCCTCTGACGTCCCTCACTCCACCCCTGTACCTTCCTCACCCCCTGACATCCCTCTCTCCACCCCTGTACCTTCCTCTCTCTCTGACATCCCTATCTACACGCCTGTACCTTCCTCACTTACTGACGACCCTCTCTCCACCCCTCTACCTTCCTCATCCTCCTGACGTCCCTCTCCACCCCTGTACCTTCCTCATCCTCCTGACGTCCGTCTCTCCACCCCTGTACCTTCCTCATCCTGTGACGTCCCTCTCTCCACCCCTGTACCTTCCTCATCCTCTGACGTCCCTCACTCCACCCCTGTACCTTCCTCACCCCCTGACGTCCCTCTCTCCACCCCTGTACCTTCCTCTCTCTCTGACGTCCCTCTCTACACACCTGTACCTTCCTCACTTACTGACGACCCTCTCTCCACCCCTCTACCTTCCTCATCCTCCTGACATCCCTCTCCACCCCTGTACCTTCCTCATCCTCCTGACGTCCATCTCTCCACCCCTGTACCTTACTCATTCCCTGACGTCCCTCTCTCCACCCCTGTACTTTCCTCTCTCTCTGGCGTCCCTCTCTCCACCCCTGTACCTTCCTCATCCTCCTGACGTCCCTCTCTCACCCCTGTACCTTCCTCATTCTCATGACATCCCTCTCACCACCCCTGTACCTTACTCATTCCCTGACGTCCCTCTCTCCACCCCTTACCTTCCTCACTCTCTGACGTCCCTCTCTCCACCCATGTACCTTCCTCTCTCTCTGACGTCCCTCTCTCCACCCCTGTACCTTCCTCATTCTCTGACGTCCCTCTCTCCACCCCTGTACCTTCCTCGTCCTCCTGACGTCCCTCTCTCTGCCCCTGTACCTTCCTCATTCTCTCACGTCACTCTCTCCACCCCTGTACCTTCCCTATTCTCAGACGTCCCTCTCTCCACACCTGTACCGTCCTCATCCTCCTGACATCCCTCTCTCCACCCCTGTACCTTCCTCACTCTCTCTGACATCCCTCTCTCCACCCCTGTACTTTCCTCATTCCCAGACGTCCCTCTCTCCACCCCTGTACCTTGCTCTCTCTCTGACGTCCCTCTCTCCACCCCTGTACCTTCCTCATTCACTGACGTCCCTCTCTCCGCCACTGTACCTTCCTCTCTGACCTCCCTCTCTACACCCTGTACCTTCCTCATCCCCCTGACGTCCCTCTCTCCACCCCTGTACCTTCCTCTCTCTCTGGCATCCCTCTTTCCACCGCTTCACCTTCCTCTCTATCTGACGTCCCTCTCTCCAACCCTGTACCTTCCTCATCCCCCTGACGTCCCTCTCTCTGCTCCTGTATCTTCCTCTCTCTCTGACGTCGCTCTCTCCAACCCTGTACCTTCCTCATCCTCTGACGTCCCTCTCTCCACCCCTGTACCTTCCTCTCTCTCTGATGTCCCTCTCTCCACCCCTGTCCCTTCTGCATTCTCTGACCCCCCTCTCCACCCCGTACCTTCCTCATCCTCTGATGTCCCTCTCTCCAACCCTTTACCTTCCTCTCTCTCTGACGTCGCTCTCACCAACCCTGTACCTTCCTCATCCTCTGACGTCCCTCTCTCCACCCCTGTACCTTCCTCTCTCTCTGATGTCCCTCTCTCTACCCCTGTCCCTTCTGCATTCTCTGACCCCCCTCTCCACCCCTGTACCTTCCTCATCCTCTGATGTCCCTCTCTCCAACCCTGTACCTTCCTCATCCTCTGACGTCCCTCACTCTACCCCGTACCTTCCTCACCCCCTGACGTCCCTCTCTCCACCCCTGTACCTTCCTCTCTCTCTGACGTCCCTCTCTACACGCCTGTACCTTCCTCACTTACTGATGACCCTCTCTCCACCCCTCTACCTTCCTCATCCTCCTGACGTCCCTCTCCACCCCTGTACCTTCCTCATCCTCCTGACGTCCCTCTCTCACCCCTGTACCTTCCTCATTCTCATGACGTCCCTCTCTCCACCCCTGTACCTTCCTCATTCCCTGACGTCCCTCTCTCCACCCCTGTACCATACTCATTCCCTGACGTCCCTCTCTCCACCCCTGTGCCTTCCTCCCTCTCTGGCGTCCCTCTCTCCAACCCTGTACCTTCCTCATCCTCCTGACGTCCCTCTCTCACCCCTGTATCTTCCTCATTCTCATGACGTCCCTCTCACCACCCCTGTACCTTACTCATTCCCTGACGTCCCTCTCTCCACCCGTACCTTCCTCTCTCTCTGACGTACCTCTCTCCACCCCTGTACCTTACTCATTCCCTGACGTCCCTCTCTCCATCCCTGTACCTTCCTCTCTCTCTGACGTCCCTCTCTCCACCCCTGTACCTTCCTCACTCTCTTACGTCCCTCTCTCCACCCATGTACCTTCCTCTCTCTCTGACGTTCCCTCTCTCCACCCCTGTACCTTCCTCATTCTCTGATGTCCCTCTCTCCGCCCCTGTACCTTCCTCGTCCTCCTGACGTCCCTCTCTCTGCCCCTGTACCTTCCTCATTCTCTGACGTCCCTCTCTCCACCCCTGTACCTTCCTCATTCTCTGACGTCCCTCTCTCCACCCCGGTACCTTCCTCATTCTCTGATGTCCCTCTCTCCACCCCGTACCTTCCTCTCTCTCTGACATCCCTCTCTCCACCCCTGTACCTTCCTCGTCTTCCTGATGTCCCTCTCTCCACCCCTGTACCTTTCTCATCCTCCTGACGTCCCTCTCTCCACCCGTGTACCTTCCTCATTGTCTGCCGTCACTCTCTCCACCCCTGTACCTTTCTCATTCACTGACGTCCCTTGCTTTACCCCTGTACCTTCCTCACTCTCTGACGTCCCTCTCTCCACCCCTGTACATTCCTCATTCCCTGACGTCCCTCTCTCCACCCCTGTACCTTCCTCATTCTCTGACGTCCCTCTCTGCACCCCTGTACCTTCCTCTCTCTCTGACGTCCCTCTCTCCACCCCTGTACCTTCCTCATCCTCCTGACGTCCCTCTCTCCACCCCTGTACCTTCCTCATTCTGTGACTTCACTCTCTCCACCCCTGTACCTTCCTTATTTCAGACGTCCCTCTCTCCACTCCTGTACCTTCCTCACTCTCTGATGTTCCTCTCTCCACCCCTGTACCTTCCTCTCTCTGTGACGTCCCTCTCTCTACCCCTGAACCTTCCTCTCTTTGTGACGTCCCTCTCTCCACCCCTGTACCTTCCTAACTCTCTGACGTCCCTCTCTCCCCCCCTGTACCTTCCTCATTCACTGACGACCCTCTTTCCACCCCTGTACCTTCCTCACTCTCTGACGTCCCTCTCTCCACCCCTGTAATTTCCTCACTCTCTGACGTCCCTCTCTCCACCCCGGTACTTTCCTCATCCTCCTGACATCCCTCTCTCCACCCCGTACCTTCCTCATTCTCTTGACGTGCCGCTCTCCACCCCTGTACCTTCCACTCTCTCTGACGTCCCTCTCTCCACACCTGTACCTTCCTCATCAGCCTGACGTCCCTCTCTCCACCCCGTACCTTCCTCATTCACTGAAGTCCCTCTGTCCATCCCTGTACATTCCTCTCTCTTTGACGTCCCTCTCCACCCCTGTACCTTCCTCATCCTCCTGACGTCCCTCTCTCCACCCCTGTACCTTCCTCACTCTCTCTGACATTCCTCTCCCCACCCCTGTACGTTACTCATTCCCTGACGTCCCTCTCTCCACCCCTGTACCTTCCTCTCAATCTGACGTCCCTCTCTCCACCCCTCTACCTTCCTCATCCTCCTGACGTCCCTCTCCACCCCTGTACCTTCCTCATCCTCCTGACGTCCCTCTCTCACCCCTTTACCTTCCTTGTTCTCTGACGTCCCTCTCTCCGCCCCTGTACCTTCCTCGTCCTCCTGACGTCCCTCTCTCTGCCCCGTACCTTCCTCCTTCTCTGACGTCCCTCTCTCCACGCCTGTACCTTCCTCATTCTCTGACATCCCTCTCTCCACCCCGGTACCTTCCTCATTCTGTGATGTCCCTCTCTCCACCCCGTACCTTCCTCTCTCTCTGACGTCCCTATCTCCAACCCTGTACCTTCCTCGTCCTCCTGACGTCCCTCTCTCCACCCCTGTACCTTTCTCATCCTCCTGACGTCCCTCTCTCCACCCCTGTGCCTTCCTCATTGTCTGACGTCACTCTCTCGAACCCTGTACCTTCCTCATTCATTGACGTCCCTCTCTCCACCCCTGTACCTTCCTCACTCTCTGACGTCCCTCTCTCCACCCCTGTACCATCCTCATTCCCTAACGTCCCTCTCTCCACCCCTGTACCTTCCTCATTCTCTGACGTCCCTCTCTCCACCCCTGTACCTTCCTCTCTATCTGACGTCCCTCTCTCCACCCCTGTACCTTCCTCATCCTCCTGACGTCCCTCTCTCCACCCCTGTACCTTCCTCATTCTGTGACGTCACTCTCTCCACCCCTGTACCTTCCTTATTTTAGACATCCCTCTCTCCACCCCTGTATCTTCCTCACTCTCTGATGTCCCTCTCTCCACCGCTGTACCTTCCTCTCTCTGTGACGTCCCTTTCTCTACCCTTGAACCTTCCTCTCTCTGTGACGTCCCTCTCTCCACCCCTGTACCTTCCTCACTCTCTGACGTCCCTCTCTCCCCCCTGTACCTTCCTCATTCACTGACGACCCTCTTTCCACCCCTGTACCTTCCTCACTCTCTGACGTCCCTCTCTCCACCCCTGTACCTTCCTCATTCTCTTGACGTGCCTCTCTCCACCCCTGTACCTTCCACTCTCTCTGACGTCCCTCTCTCCACACCTGTACCTTCCTCATTCACTGACGTCCCTCTCTCTGCCTCTGTACCTTCCTCTCTGACGTCCCTCTCTCCAACCTGTACCTTCCTCATCCCCCTGACGTCCCTCACTCCACCCCTGTCCCTTCCTCTCTCTCTGGCGTCCCTCTTTCCACCGCTGTACCTTCCTCTCTCTCTGACGTCCCTCTCTCCAACCCTGTACCTTCCTCTCTCTCTGACGTCCCTCTCTCCACCCCTGTACCTTCCTCATCCCCCTGACGTCACTCTCTCTGCTCCTGTATCTTCCTCTCTCTCTGACGTCGCTCTCTCCAACCCTATACCTTCCTCATCCTCTGACGTCCCTCTCTCCACCCCTGTACATTCCTCTCTCTCTGATGTCCCTCTCTCCACCCCTGTCCCTTCTGCATTTTCTGACCCCCCTCTCCACCCCTGTACCTTCCTCATCCTCTGATGTCCCTCTCTCCACCCCTGTACCTTCCTCATCCTGTGACGTCCCTCTCTCCACCCCTGTACCTTCCTCATCCTCTGACATCCCTCACTCCACCCCTATACCTTCCTCACCCCCTGACGTCCCTCTCCCCACCCCTGTGCCTTCCTCTCTCTCTGACGTCCCTCTCTACACCCCTGTACCTTACTCACTTACTGACGACCCTCTCTCCACCCCTCTACCTTCCTCATCCTCCTGACGTCCCTCTCTACCCCTGTACCTTCCTCATCCTCCTGACGTCCCTCTCTCACCCCTGTACCTTCCTCATTCTCATGACGTCCGTCTCTCCACCCCTGTACCTTACTCATTCCCTGACTTCCCTCTCTCCTCCCTGTACTTTACTCTCTCTCTGACGTCCCTTTCTCCACCCCTGTACCATACTCATTCCCTGACGTCCCTCTCTCCACCCCTGTACCTTCCTCCCTCTCTGGCGTCCCTCTCTCCACCCCTGTACCTTCCTCATCCTCCTGACGTCCCTCTCTCACCCCTGTACCTTCCTCATTCTCATGACATCCCTCTCACCACCCCTGTACCTTACTCATTCCCTGACGTCCCTCTCTCCACCCCGTACCTTCCTCTCTCTCTGACGTCCCTCTCTCCACCCCTGTACCTTACTCATTCACTGACGACCTTCTTTCCACCCCTGTACTTTCCTCACTCTCTGACGTCCCTCTCTCCACCCCTGTACTTTCCTCACTCTCTGACGTCCCTCTCTCCACCCCAGTACTTCCCTCATCCTCCTGACATCCCTCTCCCCACCCCGTACCTTCCTCATTCTCTTGACGTGCCTCTCTCCACCCCTGTACCTTCCACTCTCTCTGACGTCCCTCTCTCCACACCTGTACCTTCCTCATCAGCCTGTCGTCCCTCTCTCCACCCCTGTACCTTCCTCACTCTCTCTGACATCCCTTTCTCCACCCCTGTACCTTCCTCATTCTCTGACGTCCCTCTCTCCACCCCTGTACCTTCCTCTCAATCTGACATCCCTCTCTCCACCCCTGTACCTTCCTCACTCTCTGACGTCCCTCTCTCCACCCATGTACCTTCCTCTCTCTCTGACGTCCCTGTCTCCACCCCTGTACCTTCCTCATTCTCTGACGTCCCTCTCTCCGCCCCTGTACCTAACTCGTCCTCCTGACGTCCCTCTCTCTGCCCCTGTACCTTCCTCATTCTCTGACGTCCCTCTCTCCACCCCTGTACCTTCCTCATTCTCCAACGTCCCTCTCTCCACCCCGGTACCTTCCTCTCTCTCTGATGTCCCTCTCTCCACCCCTGTCCCTTCTGCATTCTCTGACCCCCCTCTCCACCCCTGTACCTTCCTCATCCTCTGTAGTCCCTCTCTCCACCCCTGTACCTTCCTCATCCTGTGACGTCCCTCTCTCCACCCCTGTACCTTCCTCATCCTCTGACGTCCCTCACTCCACCCCTGTACCTTCCTCACCCCCTGACGTCCCTCTCTCCACCCCTGTACCTTCCTCTCTCTCTGACATCCCTCTCTACACGCCTGTACCTTCCTCACTTACTGACGACCCTCTCTCCACCCCTCTACCTTCCTCATCCTCCTGACGTCCCTCTCCACCCCTGAACCGTCCTCATCCTCCTGACGTCCGTCTCTCCACCCCTGTACCTTCCTCATCCTGTGACGTCCCTCTCTCCACCCCTGTACCTTCCTCATCCTCTGACGTCCCTCACTCCACCCCTGTACCTTCCTCACCCCCTGACGTCCCTCTCTCCACCCCGTACCTTCCTCTCTCTCTGACGTCCCTCTCTCCACCCCTGTACCTTACTCATTCACTGACGACCTTCTTTCCACCCCTGTACTTTCCTCACTCTCTGACGTCCCTCTCTCCACCCCTGTACTTTCCTCACTCTCTGACGTCCCTCTCTCCACCCCAGTACTTCCCTCATCCTCCTGACATCCCTCTCCCCACCCCGTACCTTCCTCATTCTCTTGACGTGCCTCTCTCCACCCCTGTACCTTCCACTCTCTCTGACGTCCCTCTCTCCACACCTGTACCTTCCTCATCAGCCTGTCGTCCCTCTCTCCACCCCGTACCTTCCTCATTCACTGAAGTCCCTCTGTCCATCCCTGTACATTCCTCTCTCTTTGACGTCCCTCTCCACCCCTGTACCTTCCTCATCCTCCTAACGTCCCTCTCTCCACCCCTGTACCTTCCTCACTCTCTCTGACATCCCTTTCTCCACCCCTGTACCTTCCTCATTCTCTGACGTCCCTCTCTCCACCCCTGTACCTTCCTCTCAATCTGACATCCCTCTCTCCACCCCTGTACCTTCCTCACTCTCTGACGTCCCTCTCTCCACCCATGTACCTTCCTCTCTCTCTGACGTCCCTGTCTCCACCCCTGTACCTTCCTCATTCTCTGACGTCCCTCTCTCCGCCCCTGTACCTAACTCGTCCTCCTGACGTCCCTCTCTCTGCCCCTGTACCTTCCTCATTCTCTGACGTCCCTCTCTCCACCCCTGTACCTTCCTCATTCTCCAACGTCCCTCTCTCCACCCCGGTACCTTCCTCTCTCTCTGATGTCCCTCTCTCCACCCCTGTCCCTTCTGCATTCTCTGACCCCCCTCTCCACCCCTGTACCTTCCTCATCCTCTGATGTCCCTCTCTCCACCCCTGTACCTTCCTCATCCTGTGACGTCCCTCTCTCCACCCCTGTACCTTCCTCATCCTCTGACGTCCCTCACTCCACCCCTGTACCTTCCTCACCCCCTGACGTCCCTCTCTCCACCCCTGTACCTTCCTCTCTCTCTGACATCCCTCTCTACACGCCTGTACCTTCCTCACTTACTGACGACCCTCTCTCCACCCCTCTACCTTCCTCATCCTCCTGACGTCCCTCTCCACCCCTGTACCGTCCTCATCCTCCTGACGTCCGTCTCTCCACCCCTGTACCTTCCTCATCCTGTGACGTCCCTCTCTCCACCCCTGTACCTTCCTCATCCTCTGACGTCCCTCACTCCACCCCTGTACCTTCCTCACCCCCTGACGTCCCTCTCTCCACCCCTGTACCTTCCTCTCTCTCTGACGTCCCTCTCTACACGCCTGTACCTTCCTCACTTACTGACGACCCTCTCTCCACCCCTCTACCTTCCTCATCCTCCTGACGTCCCTTTCCACCCCTGTACCTTCCTCATCCTCCTGACGTCCGTCTCTCCACCCCTGTACCTTACTCATTCCCTGACGTCCCTCTCTCCACCCCTGTACTTTCCTCTCTCTCTGGCGTCCCTCTCTCCACCCCTGTACCTTCCTCATCCTCCTGACGCCCCTCTCTCACCCCTGTACCTTCCTCATTCTCATGACATCCCTTTCTCCACCCCTGTACCATACTCATTCCCTGACGTCCCTCTCTCCACCCCTGTACCTTCCTCCCTCTCTGGCGTCCCTCTCTCCACCCCTGTACCTTCCTCATCCTCCTGACGTCCCTCTCTCACCCCTGTACCTTCCTCATTCTCATGACATCCCTCTCACCACCCCTGTACCTTACTCATTCCCTGACGTCCCTCTCTCCACCCCGTACCTTCCTCTCTCTCTGACGTCCCTCTCTCCACCCCTGTACCTTACTCATTCACTGACGACCTTCTTTCCACCCCTGTACTTTCCTCACTCTCTGACGTCCCTCTCTCCACCCCTGTACTTTCCTCACTCTCTGACGTCCCTCTCTCCACCCCAGTACTTCCCTCATCCTCCTGACATCCCTCTCCCCACCCCGTACCTTCCTCATTCTCTTGACGTGCCTCTCTCCACCCCTGTACCTTCCACTCTCTCTGACGTCCCTCTCTCCACACCTGTACCTTCCTCATCAGCCTGTCGTCCCTCTCTCCACCCCGTACCTTCCTCATTCACTGAAGTCCCTCTGTCCATCCCTGTACATTCCTCTCTCTTTGACGTCCCTCTCCACCCCTGTACCTTCCTCATCCTCCTGACGTCCCTCTCTCCACCCCTGTACCTTCCTCACTCTCTCTGACATCCCTTTCTCCACCCCTGTACCTTCCTCATTCTCTGACGTCCCTCTCTCCACCCCTGTACCTTCCTCTCAATCTGACATACCCCTCTCCACCCCTGTACCTTCCTCACTCTCTCTGACATCCCTTTCTCCACCCCTGTACCTTCCTCATTCTCTGACGTCCCTCTCTCCACCCCTGTACCTTCCTCTCAATCTGACATCCCTCTCTCCACCCCTGTACCTTCCTCACTCTCTGACGTCCCTCTCTCCACCCATGTACCTTCCTCTCTCTCTGACGTCCCTGTCTCCACCCCTGTACCTTCCTCATTCTCTGACGTCCCTCTCTCCGCCCCTGTACCTAACTCGTCCTCCTGACGTCCCTCTCTCTGCCCCTGTACCTTCCTCATTCTCTGACGTCCCTCTCTCCACCCCTGTACCTTCCTCATTCTCCAACGTCCCTCTCTCCACCCCGGTACCTTCCTCTCTCTCTGATGTCCCTCTCTCCACCCCTGTCCCTTCTGCATTCTCTGACCCCCCTCTCCACCCCTGTACCTTCCTCATCCTCTGATGTCCCTCTCTCCACCCCTGTACCTTCCTCATCCTGTGATGTCCCTCTCTCCACCCCTGTACCTTCCTCATCCTCTGACGTCCCTCACTCCACCCCTGTACCTTCCTCACCCCCTGACGTCCCTCTCTCCACCCCTGTACCTTCCTCTCTCTCTGACATCCCTCTCTACACGCCTGTACCTTCCTCACTTACTGACGACCCTCTCTCCACCCCTCTACCTTCCTCATCCTCCTGACGTCCCTCTCCACCCCTGTACCGTCCTCATCCTCCTGACGTCCGTCTCTCCACCCCTGTACCTTCCTCATCCTGTGACGTCCCTCTCTCCACCCCTGTACCTTCCTCATCCTCTGACGTCCCTCACTCCACCCCTGTACCTTCCTCACCCCCTGACGTCCCTCTCTCCACCCCTGTACCTTCCTCTCTCTCTGACGTCCCTCTCTACACGCCTGTACCTTCCTCACTTACTGACGACCCTCTCTCCACCCCTCTACCTTCCTCATCCTCCTGACGTCCCTTTCCACCCCTGTACCTTCCTCATCCTCCTGACGTCCGTCTCTCCACCCCTGTACCTTACTCATTCCCTGACGTCCCTCTCTCCACCCCTGTACTTTCCTCTCTCTCTGGCGTCCCTCTCTCCACCCCTGTACCTTCCTCATCCTCCTGACGTCCCTCTCTCACCCCTGTACCTTCCTCATTCTCATGACATCCCTTTCTCCACCCCTGTACCATACTCATTCCATGACGTCCCTCTCTCCACCCCTGTACCTTCCTCCCTCTCTGGCGTCCCTCTCTCCACCCCTGTACCTTCCTCATCCTCCTGACGTCCCTCTCTCACCCCTGTACCTTCCTCATTCTCATGACATCCCTCTCACCACCCCTGTACCTTACTCATTCCCTGACGTCCCTCTCTCCACCCCGTACCTTCCTCTCTCTCTGACGTCCCTCTCTCCACCCCTGTACCTTACTCATTCACTGACGACCTTCTTTCCACCCCTGTACTTTCCTCACTCTCTGACGTCCCTCTCTCCACCCCTGTACTTTCCTCACTCTCTGACGTCCCTCTCTCCACCCCGGTACTTCCCTCATCCTCCTGACATCCCTCTCTCCACCCCGTACCTTCCTCATTCTCTTGACGTGCCTCTCTCCACCCCTGTACCTTCCACTCTCTCTGACGTCCCTCTCTCCACACCTGTACCTTCCTCATCAGCCTGTCGTCCCTCTCTCCACCCGTACCTTCCTCATTCACTGAAGTCCCTCTGTCCATCCCTGTACATTCCTCTCTCTTTGACGTCCCTCTCCACCCCTGTACCTTCCTCATCCTCCTGACGTCCCTCTCTCCACCCCTGTACCTTCCTCACTCTCTCTGACATCCCTTTCTCCACCCCTGTACCTTCCTCATTCTCTGACGTCCCTCTCTCCACCCCTGTACCTTCCTCTCAATCTGACATCCCTCTCTCCACCCCTGTACCTTCCTCACTCTCTGACGTCCCTTTCTCCACCCATGTACCTTCCTCTCTCTCTGACGTCCCTGTCTCCACCCCTGTACCTTTCTCATTCTCTGACGTCCCTCTCTCCGCCCCTGTACCTAACTCGTCCTCCTGACGTCCCTCTCTCTGCCCCTGTACCTTCCTCATTCTCTGACGTCCCTCTCTCCACCCCTGTACCTTCCTCATTCTCCAACGTCCCTCTCTCCACCCCGGTACCTTCCTCTCTCTCTGATGTCCCTCTCTCCACCCCTGTCCCTTCTGCATTCTCTGACCCCCCTCTCCACCCCTGTACCTTCCTCATCCTCTGATGTCCCTCTCTCCACCCCTGTACCTTCCTCATCCTGTGACGTCCCTCTCTCCACCCCTGTACCTTCCTCATCCTCTGACGTCCCTCACTCCACCCCTGTACCTTCCTCACCCCCTGACATCCCTCTCTCCACCCCTGTACCTTCCTCTCTCTCTGACATCCCTATCTACACGCCTGTACCTTCCTCACTTACTGACGACCCTCTCTCCACCCCTCTACCTTCCTCATCCTCCTGACGTCCCTCTCCACCCCTGTACCTTCCTCATCCTCCTGACGTCCGTCTCTACACCCCTGTACCTTCCTCATCCTGTGACGTCCCTCTCTCCACCCCTGTACCTTCCTCATCCTCTGACGTCCCTCACTCCACCCCTGTACCTTCCTCACCCCCTGACGTCCCTCTCTCCACCCCTGTACCTTCCTCTCTCTCTGACGTCCCTCTCTACACACCTGTACCTTCCTCACTTACTGACGACCCTCTCTCCACCCCTCTACCTTCCTCATCCTCCTGACATCCCTCTCCACCCCTGTACCTTCCTCATCCTCCTGACGTCCATCTCTCCACCCCTGTACCTTACTCATTCCCTGACGTCCCTCTCTCCACCCCTGTACTTTCCTCTCTCTCTGGCGTCCCTCTCTCCATCCCTGTACCTTCCTCATCCTCCTGACGTCCCTCTCTCACCCCTGTACCTTCCTCATTCTCATGACATCCCTCTCACCACCCCTGTACCTTACTCATTCCCTGACGTCCCTCTCTCCACCCCTTACCTTCCTCACTCTCTGACGTCCCTCTCTCCACCCATGTACCTTCCTCTCTCTCTGACGTCCCTCTCTCCACCCCTGTACCTTCCTCATTCTCTGACGTCCCTCTCTCCACCCCTGTACCTTCCTCGTCCTCCTGACGTCCCTCTCTCTGCCCCTGTACCTTCCTCATTCTCTCACGTCACTCTCTCCACCCCTGTACCTTCCCTATTCTCAGACGTCCCTCTCTCCACACCTGTACCGTCCTCATCCTCCTGACATCCCTCTCTCCACCCCTGTACCTTCCTCACTCTCTCTGACATCCCTCTCTCCACCCCTGTACTTTCCTCATTCCCAGACGTCCCTCTCTCCACCCCTGTACCTTGCTCTCTCTCTGACGTCCCTCTCTCCACCCCTGTACCTTCCTCATTCACTGACGTCCCTCTCTCCGCCACTGTACCTTCCTCTCTGACCTCCCTCTCTACACCCTGTACCTTCCTCATCCCCCTGACGTCCCTCTCTCCACCCCTGTACCTTCCTCTCTCTCTGGCATCCCTCTTTCCACCGCTTCACCTTCCTCTCTATCTGACGTCCCTCTCTCCAACCCTGTACCTTCCTCATCCCCCTGACGTCCCTCTCTCTGCTCCTGTATCTTCCTCTCTCTCTGACGTCGCTCTCTCCAACCCTGTACCTTCCTCATCCTCTGACGTCCCTCTCTCCACCCCTGTACCTTCCTCTCTCTCTGATGTCCCTCTCTCCACCCCTGTCCCTTCTGCATTCTCTGACCCCCCTCTCCACCCCGTACCTTCCTCATCCTCTGATGTCCCTCTCTCCAACCCTTTACCTTCCTCTCTCTCTGACGTCGCTCTCACCAACCCTGTACCTTCCTCATCCTCTGACGTCCCTCTCTCCACCCCTGTACCTTCCTCTCTCTCTGATGTCCCTCTCTCCACCCCTGTCCCTTCTGCATTCTCTGACCCCCCTCTCCACCCCTGTACCTTCCTCATCCTCTGATGTCCCTCTCTCCAACCCTGTACCTTCCTCATCCTCTGACGTCCCTCACTCTACCCCTGTACCTTCCTCACCCCCTGACGTCCCTCTCTCCACCCCTGTACCTTCCTCATCCTCTGACGTCCCTCACTCCACCCCTGTACCTTCCTCACCCCCTGACGTCCCTCTCTCCACCCCTGTACCTTCCTCTCTCTCTGACGTCCCTCTCTACACGCCTGTACCTTCCTCACTTACTGATGACCCTCTCTCCACCCCTCTACCTTCCTCATCCTCCTGACGTCCCTCTCCACCCCTGTACCTTCCTCATCCTCCTGACGTCCCTCTCTCACCCCTGTACCTTCCTCATTCTCATGACGTCCCTCTCTCCACCCCTGTACCTTCCTCATTCCTTGACGTCCCTCTCTCCACCCCTGTACCATACTCATTCCCTGACGTCCCTCTCTCCACCCCTGTACCTTCCTCCCTCTCTGGCGTTCCTCTCTCCAACCCTGTACCTTCCTCATCCTCCTGACGTCCCTCTCTCACCCCTGTATCTTCCTCATTCTCATGACGTCCCTCTCACCACCCCTGTACCTTACTCATTCCCTGACGTCCCTCTCTCCACCCGTACCTTCCTCTCTCTCTGACGTACCTCTCTCCACCCCTGTACCTTACTCATTCCCTGACGTCCCTCTCTCCACCCCTGTACCTTCCTCTCTCTCTGACGTCCCTCTCTCCACCCCTGTACCTTCCTCACTCTCTTACGTCCCTCTCTCCACCCATGTACCTTCCTCTCTCTCTGACGTTCCCTCTCTCCACCCCTGTACCTTCCTCATTCTCTGATGTCCCTCTCTCCACCCCTGTACCTTCCTCGTCCTCCTGACGTCCCTCTCTCTGCCCCTGTACCTTCCTCATTCTCTGACGTCCCTCTCTCCACCCCTGTACCTTCCTCATTCTCTGACGTCCCTCTCTCCACCCCGGTACCTTCCTCATTCTCTGATGTCCCTCTCTCCACCCCGTACCTTCCTCTCTCTCTGACGTCCCTCTCTCCACCCCTGTACCTTCCTCGTCTTCCTGATGTCCCTCTCTCCACCCCTGTACCTTTCTCATCCTCCTGACGTCCCTCTCTCCACCCGTGTACCTTCCTCATTGTCTGCCGTCACTCTCTCCACCCCTGTACCTTTCTCATTCACTGACGTCCCTCGCTTTACCCCTGTACCTTCCTCACTCTCTGACGTCCCTCTCTCCACCCCTGTACATTCCTCATTCCCTGACGTCCCTCTCTCCACCCCTGTACCTTCCTCATTCTCTGACGTCCCTCTCTGCACCCCTGTACCTTCCTCTCTCTCTGACGTCCCTCTCTCCACCCCTGTACCTTCCTCATCCTCCTGACGTCCCTCTCTCCACCCCTGTACCTTCCTCATTCTGTGACTTCACTCTCTCCACCCCTGTACCTTCCTTATTTCAGACGTCCCTCTCTCCACTCCTGTACCTTCCTCACTCTCTGATGTTCCTCTCTCCACCCCTGTACCTTCTTCTCTCTGTGACGTCCCTCTCTCTACCCCTGAACCTTCCTCTCTTTGTGACGTCCCTCTCTCCACCCCTGTACCTTCCTAACTCTCTGACGTCCCTCTCTCCCCCCCTGTACCTTCCTCATTCACTGACGACCCTCTTTCCACCCCTGTACCTTCCTCACTCTCTGACGTCCCTCTCTCCACCCCTGTAATTTCCTCACTCTCTGACGTCCCTCTCTCCACCCCGGTACTTTCCTCATCCTCCTGACATCCCTCTCTCCACCCCGTACCTTCCTCATTCTCTTGACGTGCCGCTCTCCACCCCTGTACCTTCCACTCTCTCTGACGTCCCTCTCTCCACACCTGTACCTTCCTCATCAGCCTGACGTCCCTCTCTCCACCCCGTACCTTCCTCATTCACTGAAGTCCCTCTGTCCATCCCTGTACATTCCTCTCTCTTTGACGTCCCTCTCCACCCCTGTACCTTCCTCATCCTCCTGACGTCCCTCTCTCCACCCCTGTACCTTCCTCACTCTCTCTGACATTCCTCTCCCCACCCCTGTACGTTACTCATTCCCTGATGTCCCTCTCTCCACCCCTGTACCTTCCTCTCAATCTGACGTCCCTCTCTCCACCCCTGTACCTTCCTCACTCTCTGACATCCCTCTCTCCACCCATGTACCTTCCTCTCTCTCTGACGTCCCTCTCTCCACCCCTGTACCTTCCTTGTTCTCTGACGTCCCTCTCTCCGCCCCTGTACCTTCCTCGTCCTCCTGACGTCCCTCTCTCTGCCCCGTACCTTCCTCCTTCTCTGACGTCCCTCTCTCCACGCCTGTACCTTCCTCATTCTCTGACGTCCCTCTCTCCACCCCGGTACCTTCCTCATTCTGTGATGTCCCTCTCTCCACCCCGTACCTTCCTCTCTCTCTGACGTCCCTATCTCCAACCCTGTACCTTCCTCGTCCTCCTGACGTCCCTCTCTCCACCCCTGTACCTTTCTCATCCTCCTGACGTCCCTCTCTCCACCCCTGTGCCTTCCTCATTGTCTGACATCACTCTCTCGAACCCTGTACCTTCCTCATTCATTGACGTCCCTCTCTCCACCCCTGTACCTTCCTCACTCTCTGACGTCCCTCTCTCCACCCCTGTACCATCCTCATTCCCTAACGTCCCTCTCTCCACCCCTGTACCTTCCTCATTCTCTGACGTCCCTCTCTCCACCCCTGTACCTTCCTCTCTATCTGACGTCCCTCTCTCCACCCCTGTACCTTCCTCATCCTCCTGACGTCCCTCTCTCCACCCCTGTACCTTCCTCATTCTGTGACGTCACTCTCTCCACCCCTGTACCTTCCTTATTTTAGACATCCCTCTCTCCACCCCTGTATCTTCCTCACTCTCTGATGTCCCTCTCTCCACCGCTGTACCTTCCTCTCTCTGTGACGTCCCTTTCTCTACCCTTGAACCTTCCTCTCTCTGTGACGTCCCTCTCTCCACCCCTGTACCTTCCTCACTCTCTGACGTCCCTCTCTCCCCCCTGTACCTTCCTCATTCACTGACGACCCTCTTTCCACCCCTGTACCTTCCTCACTCTCTGACGTCCCTCTCTCCACCCCTGTACCTTCCTCATTCTCTTGACGTGCCTCTCTCCACCCCTGTACCTTCCACTCTCTCTGACGTCCCTCTCTCCACACCTGTACCTTCCTCATTCACTGACGTCCCTCTCTCTGCCTCTGTACCTTCCTCTCTGACGTCCCTCTCTCCACCCTGTACCTTCCTCATCCCCCTGACGTCCCTCACTCCACCCCTGTCCCTTCCTCTCTCTCTGGCATCCCTCTTTCCACCGCTGTACCTTCCTCTCTCTCTGACGTCCCTCTCTCCAACCCTGTACCTTCCTCTCTCTCTGACGTCCCTCTCTCCACCCCTGTACCTTCCTCATCCCCCTGACGTCACTCTCTCTGCTCCTGTATCTTCCTCTCTCTCTGACGTCGCTCTCTCCAACCCTATACCTTCCTCATCCTCTGACGTCCCTCTCTCCACCCCTGTACATTCCTCTCTCTCTGATGTCCCTCTCTCCACCCCTGTCCCTTCTGCATTTTCTGACCCCCCTCTCCACCCCTGTACCTTCCTCATCCTCTGATGTCCCTCTCTCCACCCCTGTACCTTCCTCATCCTGTGACGTCCCTCTCTCCACCCCTGTACCTTCCTCATCCTCTGACATCCCTCACTCCACCCCTGTACCTTCCTCACCCCCTGACGTCCCTCTCCCCACCCCTGTGCCTTCCTCTCTCTCTGACGTCCCTCTCTACACCCCTGTACCTTACTCACTTACTGACGACCCTCTCTCCACCCCTCTACCTTCCTCATCCTCCTGACGTCCCTCTCTACCCCTGTACCTTCCTCATCCTCCTGACGTCCCTCTCTCACCCCTGTACCTTCCTCATTCTCATGACGTCCGTCTCTCCACCCCTGTACCTTACTCATTCCCTGACTTCCCTCTCTCCTCCCTGTACTTTACTCTCTCTCTGACGTCCCTTTCTCCACCCCTGTACCATACTCATTCCCTGACGTCCCTCTCTCCACCCCTGTACCTTCCTCCCTCTCTGGCGTCCCTCTCTCCACCCCTGTACCTTCCTCATCCTCCTGACGTCCCTCTCTCACCCCTGTACCTTCCTCATTCTCATGACATCCCTCTCACCACCCCTGTACCTTACTCATTCCCTGACGTCCCTCTCTCCACCCCGTACCTTCCTCTCTCTCTGACGTCCCTCTCTCCACCCTGTACCTTACTCATTCACTGACGACCTTCTTTCCACCCCTGTACTTTCCACTCTCTCTGACGTCCCTCTCTCCACACCTGTACCTTCCTCATTCACTGACGTCCCTCTCTCTGCCTCTGTACCTTCCTCTCTGACGTCCCTCTCTCCACCCTGTACCTTCCTCATCCCCCTGACGTCCCTCACTCCACCCCTGTCCCTTCCTCTCTCTCTGGCATCCCTCTTTCCACCGCTGTACCTTCCTCTCTCTCTGACGTCCCTCTCTCCAACCCTGTACCTTCCTCTCTCTCTGACGTCCCTCTCTCCACCCCTGTACCTTCCTCATCCCCCTGACGTCACTCTCTCTGCTCCTGTATCTTCCTCTCTCTCTGACGTCGCTCTCTCCAACCCTATACCTTCCTCATCCTCTGACGTCCCTCTCTCCACCCCTGTACATTCCTCTCTCTCTGATGTCCCTCTCTCCACCCCTGTCCCTTCTGCATTTTCTGACCCCCCTCTCCACCCCTGTACCTTCCTCATCCTCTGATGTCCCTCTCTCCACCCCTGTACCTTCCTCATCCTGTGACGTCCCTCTCTCCACCCCTGTACCTTCCTCATCCTCTGACATCCCTCACTCCACCCCTGTACCTTCCTCACCCCCTGACGTCCCTCTCCCCACCCCTGTGCCTTCCTCTCTCTCTGACGTCCCTCTCTACACCCCTGTACCTTACTCACTTACTGACGACCCTCTCTCCACCCCTCTACCTTCCTCATCCTCCTGACGTCCCTCTCTACCCCTGTACCTTCCTCATCCTCCTGACGTCCCTCTCTCACCCCTGTACCTTCCTCATTCTCATGACGTCCGTCTCTCCACCCCTGTACCTTACTCATTCCCTGACTTCCCTCTCTCCTCCCTGTACTTTACTCTCTCTCTGACGTCCCTTTCTCCACCCCTGTACCATACTCATTCCCTGACGTCCCTCTCTCCACCCCTGTACCTTCCTCCCTCTCTGGCGTCCCTCTCTCCACCCCTGTACCTTCCTCATCCTCCTGACGTCCCTCTCTCACCCCTGTACCTTCCTCATTCTCATGACATCCCTCTCACCACCCCTGTACCTTACTCATTCCCTGACGTCCCTCTCTCCACCCCGTACCTTCCTCTCTCTCTGACGTCCCTCTCTCCACCCTGTACCTTACTCATTCACTGACGACCTTCTTTCCACCCCTGTACTTTCCTCACTCTCTGACGTCCCTCTCTCCACCCCAGTACTTCCCTCATCCTCCTGACATCCCTCTCCCCACCCCGTACCTTCCTCATTCTCTTGACGTGCCTCTCTCCACCCCTGTACCTTCCACTCTCTCTGACGTCCCTCTCTCCACACCTGTACCTTCCTCATCAGCCTGTCGTCCCTCTCTCCACCCCGTACCTTCCTCATTCACTGAAGTCCCTCTGTCCATCCCTGTACATTCCTCTCTCTTTGACGTCCCTCTCCACCCCTGTACCTTCCTCATCCTCCTAACGTCCCTCTCTCCACCCCTGTACCTTCCTCATTCTCTGACGTCCCTCTCTCCACCCCTGTACCTTCCTCTCAATCTGACATCCCTCTCTCCACCCCTGTACCTTCCTCACTCTCTGACGTCCCTCTCTCCACCCATGTACCTTCCTCTCTCGCTGACGTCCCTGTCTCCACCCCTGTACCTTCCTCATTCTCTGACGTCCCTCTCTCCGCCCCTGTACCTAACTCGTCCTCCTGACGTCCCTCTCTCTGCCCCTGTACCTTCCTCATTCTCTGACGTCCCTCTCTCCACCCCTGTACCTTCCTCATTCTCTGACGTCCCTCTCTCCACCCCGGTACCTTCCTCTCTCTCTGATGTCCCTCTCTCCACCCCTGTCCCTTCTGCATTCTCTGACCCCCCTCTCCACCCCTGTACCTTCCTCATCCTCTGATGTCCCTCTCTCCACCCCTGTACCTTCCTCATCCTGTGACGTCCCTCTCTCCACCCCTGTACCTTCCTCATCCTCTGACGTCCCTCACTCCACCCCTGTACCTTCCTCACCCCCTGACGTCCCTCTCTCCACCCCTGTACCTTCCTCTCTCTCTGACGTCCCTCTCTACACGCCTGTACCTTCCTCACTTACTGACGACCCTCTCTCCACCCCTCTACCTTCCTCATCCTCCTGACGTCCCTCTCCACCCCTGTACCGTCCTCATCCTCCTGACGTCCGTCTCTCCACCCCTGTACCTTCCTCATCCTGTGACGTCCCTCTCTCCACCCCTGTACCTTCCTCATCCTCTGACGTCCCTCACTCCACCCCTGTACCTTCCTCACCCCCTGACGTCCCTCTCTCCACCCCTGTACCTTCCTCTCTCTCTGACGTCCCTCTCTACACGCCTGTACCTTCCTCACTTACTGACGACCCTCTCTCCACCCCTCTACCTTCCTCATCCTCCTGACGTCCCTTTCCACCCCTGTACCTTCCTCATCCTCCTGACGTCCGTCTCTCCACCCCTGTACCTTACTCATTCCCTGACGTCCCTCTCTCCACCCCTGTACTTTCCTCTCTCTCTGGCGTCCCTCTCTCCACCCCTGTACCTTCCTCATCCTCCTGACGTCCCTCTCTCACCCCTGTACCTTCCTCATTCTCATGACATCCCTTTCTCCACTCCTGTACCATACTCATTCCATGACGTCCCTCTCTCCACACCTGTACCTTCCTCATCAGCCTGACGTTCCTCTCTCCACCCCGTACCTTCCTCATTCACTGAAGTCCCTCTGTCCATCCCTGTACATTCCTCTCTTTCTTGACGTCCCTCTCCACCCCTGTACCTCCCTCATCATCCTGACGTCCCTCTCTCCACTCCTGTACCTTCCTCACTCTCTCTGACATCCCTCTCTCCACCCCTGTACCTTACTCATTCACTGACGTCCCTCTCTCCAACCCTGTACCTTCCTCACTCTCTGACGTCCCTCTCTCCACCCATGTACCTTCCTCTCTCTTTGACGTCCCTCTCTCCACCCCTGTACCTTCCTCATTCTCTGACGTCCCTCTCTCCGCCCCTGAACCTTCCTTGTCCTCCTGAGGTCCCTCTCTCTAGCCCTGTACCTTCCTCATTCTCTGACGTCCCTCTCTCCACCCCTGTACCTTCCTCATTCTCTGACGTCCCTCTCTCCACCCCGGTACCTTCCTCTCTCTCTGATGTCCCTCTCTCCACCCTGTCCCTTCTGCATTCTCTGACCCCCCTCTCCACCCCTGTACCTTCCTCATCCTCTGATGTCCCTCTCTCCACCCCTGTACCTTCCTCATCCTGTGACGTCCCTCTCTCCACCCCTGTACCTTCCTCACCCTCTGACGTCCCTCACTCCAACCCTGTACCTTCCTCACCCCCTGACGTCCGTCTCTCCACCCCTGTACCTTCCTCTCTCTCTGATGTCCCTCTCTACACGCCTGTACCTTCCTCACTTACTGACGACCCTCTCTCCACCCCTCTACCTTCCTCATCCTCCTGACGTCCCTCTCCACCCCTGTACCTTCCTCATCCTCCTGACGTCCGTCTCTCCACCCCTGTACCTTACTCATTCTCTGACGTCCCTCTCTCCACCCCTGTACTTTCCTCTCTCTCTGGCGTCCCTCTCTCCACCCCTGTACCTTCCTCATCCTCCTGACGTCCCTCTCTCACCCCTGTACCTTCCTCATTCTCATGACATCCCTCTCACCACCCCTGTACCTTACTCATTCCCTGACGTCCCTCTCTCCACCTCGAACTTCCTCTCTCTCTGACGTCCCTCTCTCCACCCCTGTACCTTACTCATTCCCTGACGTCCCTCTCTCCACCCCTGTACCTTCCTCTCTCTCTGACGTCCCTCTCTCCACCCCTGTACCTTCCTCACTCTCTGACGTCCCTCTCTCCACCAATGTACCTTCCTCTCTCTCTGACGTCCCTCTCTCCACCCCTGTACCTTCCTCATTCTCTGACGTCCCTCTCTACACCCCGGTACCTTCCTCATTCTCTGATGTCCCTCTCTCCACCCCGTACCTTCCTCTCTCTCTGACGTCCCTCTCTCCACCCCTGTACCTTCCTCGTCTTCCTGACGTCCCTCTCTCCACCCCTGTAACTTTCTCATCCTCCTGACGTCCCTCTCTCCACCCCTGTACCTTCCTCATTGTCTGCCGTCACTCTCTCCACCCCTGTACCTTTCTCATTCACTGACGTCCCTCGCTTCACCCCTGTACCTTCCCCACTCTCTGACGTCCCTCTCTCCACCCCTGTACCTTCCTCATTCCCTGACGTCCCTCTTTCCACCCCTGTACCTTCCTCATTCTCTGACGTCCCTCTCTCCACCCCTGTACCTTCCTCTCTCTCTGATGTCCCTCTCTCCACCCCTGTACCTTCCTCATCCTCCTGACGTCCCTCTCTCCACCCCTGTACCTTCCTCATTCTGTGACTTCACTCTCTCCACCCCTGTACCTTCCTTATTTCAGACGTCCCTCTCTCCACTCCTGTACCTTCCTCACTCTCTGATGTTCCTCTCTCCACCCCTGTACCTTCCACTCTCTGTGACATCCCTCTCTCTACCCCTGAACCTTCCTCTCTTTGTGACGTCCCTCTCTCCACCCCTGTACCTTCCTCACTCTCTGACGTCCCTCTCTCCCCCCCTGTACCTTCCTCATTCACTGACGACCCTCTTTCCACCCCTGTACCTTCCTCACTTTCTGACATCCCTCTCTCCACCCCTGTACTTTCCTCACTCTCTGACGTCCCTCTCTCCACCCCGGTACTTTCCTCATCCTCCTGACATCCCTCTCTCCACCCCGTACCTTCCTCATTCTCTTGACGTGCCTCTCTCCACCCCTGTACCTTCCACTCTCTCTGACGTCCCTCTCTCCACACCTGTACCTTCCTCATCAGCCTGACGTCCCTCTCTCCACCCCGTACCTTCCTCATTCGCTGAAGTCCCTCTGTCCATCCCTGTACATTCCTCTCTCTTTGACGTCCCTCTCCACCCCTGTACCTTCCTCACTCTCTCTGACATCCCTCTCCCCACCCCTGTACGTTACTCATTCCCTGACGTCCCTCTCTCCACCCCTGTACCTTCCTCTCAATCTGACGTCCCTCTCTCCACCCCTGTACCTTCCTCACTCTCTAACATCCCTCTCTCCACCCATGTACCTTCCTCTCTCTCTGACGTCCCTCTCTCCACCCCTGTACCTTCCTTATTCTCTGATGTCCCTCTCTCCGCCCCTGTACCTTCCTCGTCCTCCTGAAGTCCCTCTCTCTGCCCCGTACCTTCCTCCTTCTCTGACGTCCCTCTCTCCACGCCTGTACCTTCCTCATTCTCTGACGTCCCTCTCTCCACCCCGGTACCTTCCTCATTCTGTGATGTCCCTCTCTCCACCTCGTACCTTCCTCTCTCTCTGACGTCCATATCTCCACCCCTGTACCTTCCTCGTCCTCCTGACGTCCCTCTCTCCACCCCTGTACCTTTCTCATCCTCCTGACGTCCCTCTCTCCACCCCTGTACCTTCCTCATTGTCTGATGTCACTCTCTCCAACCCTGTACCTTCCTCATTCATTGACGTCCCTCTCTCCACCCCTGTACCTTCCTCACTCTCTGACGTCCCTCTCTCCACCCCTGTACCATCCTCATTCCCTGACGTCCCTCTCTCCACCCCTGTACCTTCCTCATTCCCTGATGTCCCTCACTCCACCCCTGTACCTTCCGCTCTATCTGACGTCCCTCTCTCCACCCCTGTACCTTCCTCATCCTCCTGACGTCCCTCTCTCCACCCCTGTACCTTCCTCATTCTGTGACGTCACTCTCTCCACCCCTGTACCTTCCTTATTTTAGACATCCCTCTCTCCACCCCTGTATCTTCCTCACTCTCTGATGTCCCTCTCTCCACCGCTGTACCTTCCTCTCTCTGTGACGTCCCTTTCTCTACCCTTGAACCTTCCTCTCTCTGTGACGTCTCTCTCTCCACCCCTGTACCTTCCTCACTCTCTGACGTCCCTCTCTCCCCCCCTGTACCTTCCTCATTCACTGACGACCCTCTTTCCACCCCTGTACCTTCCTCACTCTCTGACGTCCCTCTCTCCACCCCTGTACTTTCCTCACTCTCTGACGTCCCTCTCTCCACCCCGGTACTTTCCTCATCCTCCTGACATCCCTCTCTCCACCCCGTACCTTCCTCATTCTCTTGATGTGCCTCTCTCCACCCCTGTACCTTCCACTCTCTCTGACGTCCCTCTCTCCACACCTGTACCTTCCTCATCAGCCTGACGTTCCTCTCTCCACCCGTACCTTCCTCATTCACTGAAGTCCCTCTGTCCATCCCTGTACATTCCTCTCTCTTTGACGTCCCTCTCCACCCCTGTACCTCCCTCATCCTCCTGACGTCCCTCTCTCCACCCCTGTACCTTCCTCACTCTCTCTGACATCCCTCTCTCCACCCCTGTACCTTACTCATTCACTGACGTCCCTCTCGCCAACCCTGTACCTTCCTCTCTCTCTGACATCCCTCTCTCCACCCCTGTACCTTCCTCACTCTCTGACATCCCTCTCTCCACCCCGGTACTTTCCTCATCCTCCTGACATCCCTCTCGCCACCCCGTACCTTCCTCATTCTCTTGACGTGCCTCTCTCCACCCCTGTACCTTCCACTCTCTCTGACGTCCCTCTCTCCACACCTGTACCTTCCTCATCAGCCTGACGTTCCTCTCTCCACCCGTACCTTCCTCATTCACTGAAGTCCCTCTGTCCATCCCTGTACATTCCTCTCTCTTTGACGTCCCTCTCCACCCCTATACCTTCATCATCCTCCTGACGTCCCTCTCTCCACCCCTGTACCTTCCTCACTCTCTCTGACATCCCTCTCTCCACCCCTGTACCTTACTCATTCCCTGACGTCCCTCTCTCCACCCCTGTACCTTCCTCTCAATCTGACGTCCCTCTCTCCACCCCTGTACCTTCCTCACTCTCTGACGTCCCTCTCTCCACCCATGTACCTTCCTCTCTCTCTGACGTCCCTCTCTCCACCACTGTACCTTCCTCATTCTCTGACGTCCCCCTCTCCGCCCCTCTACCTTCCTCGTCCTCCTGACGTCCCTCTCTCTGCCCCTGTACCTTCCTCATTCTCTGACGTCCCTCTCTCCACCCCTGTACCTTCCTCATTCTCTGACGTACCTCTCTCCACCCCGGTACCTTCCTCTCTCTCTGATGTCCCTCTCTCCACCATGTCCCTTCTGCATTCTCTGACCCCCCTCTCCACCCCTGTACCTTCCTCATCCTCTGATGTCCCTCTCTCCACCCCTGTACCTTCCTCATCCTGTGACGTCCCTCTCTCCACCCCTGTACCTTCCTCACCCTCTGACGTCCCTCTCTCCACCCCTGTACCTTCCTCTCTCTCTGATGTCCCTCTCTACACGCCTGTACCTTCCTCACTTACTGACGACCCTCTCTCCACCCCTCTACCTTCCTCATCCTCCTGACGTCCGTCTCTCCACCCCTGTACCTTACTCATTCCCTGACGTCCCTCTCTCCACCCATGTACTTTCCTCTCTCTCTGGCGTCCCTCTCTCCACCCCTGTACCTTCCTCATCCTCCTGACGTCCCTCTCTCACCCCTGTACCTTCCTCATTCTCATGACATCCCTCTCACCACCCCTGTACCTTAATCATTCCCTGACGTCCCTCTCTCCACCCCGTACCATCCTCTCTCTCTGACATCCCTCTCTCCAACCGTGTACCTTACTCATTCCCTGACGTCCCTCTCTCCACCCCTGTACCTTCCTCTCTCTCTGACGTCCCTCTCTCCACCCCTGTACCTTCCTCACTCTCTGACGTCCCTCTCTCCACAAATGTACCTTCTTCTCTCTCTGACGTCCCTCTCTCCACCCCTGTACCTTCCTCATTCTCTGACGTCCCTCTCTCCGCCCCTGTACCTTCCTCGTCCTCCTGACGTCCCTCTCTCTGCCCCTGTACCTTCCTCATTCTCTGACGTCACTCTCTCCACTCCTGTACCTTCCTCATTCTCAGACGTCCCTCTCTCCACCCCTGTACCGTCCTCATCCTCCTGACGTCCTTCTCTCCACCCCTGTACCTTCCTCACTCTCTCTGACATCCCTCTCTCCACCCCTGTACATTCCTCATTCCCAGACGTCCCTCTCTCCACCCCTGTACCATGCTCTCTCTCTGACGTCCCTCTCTCCACCCCTGTACCTTCCTCATTCACTGACGTCCCTCTCTCCGCCTCTGTACCTTCCTCTCTGACGTCCCTCTCTCCACCCTGTACCTTCCTCATCCCCCTGACGTCCCTCTCTCCACGCCTGTACCTTCCTCTCTCTCTGGCGTCCCTCTTTCCACCGCTGTACCTTCCTCTCTATCTGACGTCCCTCTCTCCACCCCTGTACCTTCCCCATCCCCCTGACGTCCCTCTCTCTGCTCCTGTATCTTCCTCTCTCTCTGACGTCGCTCTCTCCAACCCTGTACCTTCCTCATCCTCTGACGTCCCTCTCTCCACCCCTGTACCTTCCTCTCTCTCTGATGCCCCTCTCTCCACCCCTGTCCCTTCTGCATTCTCTGACCCCCCTCTCCACCCCTGTACCTTCCTCATCCTCTGATGTCCCTCTCTCCAACCCTGTACCTTCCTCATCCTGTGACGTCCCTCTCTCCACCCCTGTACCTTCCTCATCCTCTGACGTCCCTCACTCCACCCCTGTACCTTCCTCACCCCTGACGTCCCTCTCTCCACCCCTGTACCTTCCTCTCTCTCTGACGTCCCTCTCTCCACCCCTGTACCTTCCTCACTCTCTGACGTCCCTCTCTCCACCCATGTACCTTCCTCTCTCTCTGACATCCCTCTCTCCACCCCTGTACCTTCCTCATTCTCTGACGTCCCTCTCTCCGCCCCTGTACCTCCCTCGTCCTCCTGACGTCCCTCTCTCTACCCCTGTACCTTCCTCATTCACTGACGTCCCTCTCTCCACCCCTGTATCTTCCTCACTCTCTGACGTCCCTCTCTCCACCCCTGTACCTTCCTCACTCTCTGACATCCCTCTCTCCACCCCTGTACCTTCCTCACTCTCTTACGCCCCTCTCTCTACCCCTATACCTTCCTCATCCTCTGATGTCCCTCTCTCTACCCCTGTACCTTCCTCATTCACTGACGTCCCTCTCGCCGCCTCTGTACCTTCCTCTCTGACGTCCCTCTCTCCACCCTGTACTTTCCTCATCCCTCTGACGTCCCTCTCTCCACCCCTGTACCTTCCTCTCTCTCTGGCGTCCCTCTTTCCACCCCTGTACCTTCCTCTCTCTCTGACGTCCCTCTCTCCACCCCTGTACCTTCCTCTCTCTCTAAAGTCCCTCTCTCCACCCCTGTACCTTCCTCATCCCCCTGACGTTTCTCTCTCCACCCCTGTACCTTCCTCTCTCTCTGGCGTCCCGCTTTCCACCCCTGTACCTTCCTCTCTCTCTGACGTCCCTCTCTCCACCCCTGTACCTTCCTCTCTCTCTAACGTCCCTCTCTCCACCCCTGTACCTTCCTCATCCCCCTGACGTCCCTCTCTCTGCTCCTGTATCTTCCTCTCTCTCTTAAGTCGCTCTCTCCACCCCTGTACCTTCCTCATCCTCTGACGTCCCTCTCTCCACCCCTGTACCTTCCTCTCTCTCTGGCGTCCCGCTTTCCACCCCTGTACCTTGCTCTCTCTCTGACGTCCCTCTCTCCACCCATGTACCTTCCTCTCTCTCTAATGTCCCTCTCTCCACCCCTGTACCTTCCTCATCCCCCTGACGTCCCTCTCTCTGCTCCAGTATCTTCCTCTCTCTCTTACGTCGCTCTCTCCACCCCTGTACCTTCCTCATCCTCTGACGTCCCTCTCTCCACCCCTGTACCTTCCTCATCTTGTGACATCCCTCTCTCCACCCCTGTACCTTCCTCATTCTCTGCCGTCCCTCTCTCCACCCCTGTACCTTCCTCGTCCTCCTGACGTCCCTCTCTCTGCCCCTGTACCTTCCTCATTCTCTGACGTCCCTCTCTCCACCCCGGTACCTTCCTCATTCTGTGACGTCCCTCTCTCTACCCTGTACATTCCTCTCTCTCTGACGTCCCTCTCTCCACCCCTGTACCTTCCTCATCCTCCTGACGTCCCTCTGTCCACACCTGTACCTTTCTCATCCTCCTGACGTCCCTCTCTCCACCCCTGTACCTTCCTCATTGTCTGATGTTACGCTCTCCACCCCTGTACCTTCCTCGTTCACTGACGTCCCTCTCTCCACCCCTGTACCTTCCTCACTCTCTGACGTCCCTCTCTCCAACCCTGTACCTTCCTCATTCCCTGATGTCCCTCTCTCCACCCCTGTACCTTCCTCATTCTCTGACGTCCCTCTCTCCACCCCTGTACCTTCCTCTCTCTCTGACGTCCCTCTCTCCACCCCTGTACCTTCCTCATCCTCCTGACGTCCCTCCCTCCACCCCTGTACCTTCCTCATTCTGTGACGTCACTCTCTCCACCCCTGTACCTTCCTCATTTCAGACGTCCCTCTCTCGACCCCTGTACCTTCCTCACTCTCTGACGTCCCACTCTCCACCCCTGTACCTTCCTCACTCTCTGACGTCCCTCTCTCCACCCCTGAACGTTCCTCTCTCTGTGACTTCCCTCTCTCCCCCCCTGTACCTTCCTCACTCTCTTACGTCCCTCTCTCCCCCGTACCTTCCTCATTCACTGACGACCCTCTCTCCACCCCTGTACCTTCCTCACTCTCTGACGTCCCTCTCTCCACCCCGGTACTTTCCTCATCCTCCTGACATCCCTCTCTCCACCCCTGTACCTTCCACTCTCTCTGACGTCCCTCTCTCCACACCTGTACCTTCCTCATTCGCCTGACGTCCCTCTCTCCACCCCGTACCTTCCTCATTCACTGACGTCCCTCTGTCCATCCCTCTACATTCCTCTCTCTTTGACGTCCCTCTCCACCCCTGTACCTTCCTCTTCCTCCTGACGTCCCTCTCTCCACCCCTGTACCTTCCTCATTCTCAGACGTCCCTCTCTCCACCCCTGTTGTAATTTAGCAGTGATTAGATTAAGCATTAGCAGAAGACATCTTGTATTTAGTTACTATTGTAAACATTTTGCAGAATCCATTTTGTATTCATGGCAGCCATTTTCTTTGCTACATGCTGCCATGTGCTCACCATGTGCTCTGTCCTACCTTTCTTTTAACTGCTCTTGAAATCTTCCTAGTGACAAGTTATATTTAGCATCTCTTACTTTCGCACATGCTCAGTAAGGTCTGCAGCTGTTAGTCCTTGGAAACTGTTAGCTCCTCCTACCTGTCGACTGTGCATTTTCCACATGACCTTACATGTATACAAGTCTTGTTTCCATAATTGTACCATCTCCTTTTGGCCCCCGCGTGGGTATAAAAGGACCATGCTCTCTCAGTTCAGGGTGCTACTTCAGACATTACCAAAGGGTGCTGTCTGAATTGTAGTACCACCTCATGAGGTTAATAAACTTATGTCTTTTATTCCAGTTTCCGTGCCATCTTCTTCCTACATGGTCTGAGGACTTTGTGCAGAGAAAGGTGAACCCCTTGCACTAGTAGGCCTTGCTGAGGCTTACTTCAACAAATTGGCGCCCGAACAGGGACTCATCGGCGACTCGGGTGCCCAATGGATTGGTCGCGACGAAGGATTGGAATCTCGCTGCGGACGATCAATGCCTGAGGAGACCCGAGTCTTGGCAACCACAGCGTTTTTCCTTTTTTTCTGATTTGACCATCCAGGTGGCGCCGGTCCTCGACTGAGATCCTTTTTTGTTCATTCGTCATGCAGTGACCATTTGGTCGATTTTAGAACTTGGCAGTTGGAACCTGGACACCCTGTGATTGGTAAGAGCCGTTTTTCGGCACTTGCTGTGGGTTTTGATGCCTGTGTTTGGTAATGTAGTTAGTACTACTTACTGTGGCTTTTGTGATTTGGGTGACTAGTCAATTTGTATTCTTTGGATTTGATATATAAATTGCAATTTATATAGGCAGGTAATGAGGAGAATTCTCTCCAATTTGATTTTGATTTGAACGGCACCTTAAGTGCTACTTTGATTATAATATTGCATATTCTGCACTATTTTTGGCATGCCTGTTTTTAGCGCACTTCGTAGGATGTGTTGCTTTTGTAATGGTACCAATTTGAAACTGGAAGAATCGCAACCGGCACCCCCAGAGGGGACGCCAAATAGAGATATGTATGTTAAACATGGTCTTTCTTCTATAATGTACAGCACATTATGGAATAAATACACCCGCGCTGGATCCTGAGTTACGTTGGCCTATGCATGGGTCATATGATTTGCGAAAGATTGAGTATGTGGAACAATGTATGCGTAAGCGAAAGTCTAGGCAAGATATGTTTGACAGTGTACGAGTGTGGGAGAAAGAAGCGCGTGGACGAGTGAAGCGTGAGCAAGCCTTGCCTGAGAAAAAGCAGCGGAAAAATGTATATGTGAAAGCATTGGAAATGAGAAAGAAAGAAATGACTTAAAGGAGCTAGAGGAGAAAGAACGTAAGCTACAGGTAACTGGCCAATACACTGTTAGGCAACCCCTCTATCCTATCCTTAATAAACCACATGATAATTTATTGTTACTGGATCGCCCTCCACCTCCGTATGTCGTCCTTTCTGCCCCTCATGAGTTACCTAAAGTCTCCAGTTCGGAGCAACAGAAGATGCGGGACAGTCGCTCTATGCTGCCTGCTGACCGTGCGGCTGAGCTTAGATCTATTGCTCGTAAAACAATTCGTAGCGCTGTTTCTGCTTCTGAACTTTTAGACGACATGAAAGGGTGGACGGAAAAGGAGCAGCTATATTTTACTGAGGCATTTGGCTCAGAAGTTATTGAACTATACCGGAAATATTCTGATGAGTTAGAGCCCGATGATGTAGCAGCTGATTATAAGCAAATGCGTGATGGTCTTTTTGTTTTCTCCCAGGTGGCTGATGCAATCAGGCGTTTAATGAAATTACGTATTGTGGCAGTCCGTTTGCAAGAAGAGAAAAGGGCTGCGGACGCAGTTGCACGAGCATCTCAGACTGAAGGGGCGCAAGCTTCCATCTTTGAAACAGATAAGACTATGATAGTTCATGCGAAACCAATGCGGGAGGCCGCGCCTTTGTATGTTCCTCCTAAAGGATTGGGTACAAATGATGATAAAACTTCTGCTGATGCTAAGGGTTATTTTATTTATAATTGGGCGTATACTCCTTGGAATAGGGCAGATGTAATGGCACTTAAAACAGCATTACCTGACCCGCGGAAAAATCCAGCCGCCTTTTATGAGGAAGTTGAAGGAGCAATTAGTTCTTGTACTATGACTTTGGCTGACATTGATTTATTTTTCGGATTGATATTACCGCCAGATATGTGGAGAACTGTTCGTAAAATTGATGATCGTACAGTTTTCGGGGCATCATGGAAAGAAATAGAACAGATGGACAGGGATAGGGAACCTGCGAAAAAGCCATATCAGTTGATTCTAGATCTTCCCGCAGCCATATTAGTTAAGTTGAAAACGATTATTCCCCCTAAAAAGATAGATTGGACGGTTTTAGGGTCTTGTAAACAAAAGGCAGATGAATCGGTCTCTGATTTCTTTACACGCTTTGAAGAAGCATTTCATGATTTTAGCGGTCAGTCATTGTCAGATGATACGGGCAGACATTTGTTCGTCGATAAATATGTTGCAAATCTGTTACCAGGAATAGCTAGTCATTTAAAAGCTAGTGAAAGTTCATGGACTACCTCTACTCCGGTTTCTCTTTTGACTATGGCTCAGTATTATGAACGACAGGAATTAGAAGCAAAAGGTAGCGAGGAGAAAAAGATTAAAGAATTAAAGATGAAGGTTATGTTGGCTCAAGCTTATGGTCCGCCTTTTAGAGGCAGTGATAGAGGTGGACGTGGATCTTATGGTTCTTCTTACACTCGTTCGAATTTGTCTGATGATCAGTGTGCGTATTGTAAGAAATTTGGGCATTGGGCTGACGATTGTCCAGCACTACGTGTTCAGCAGTGTCTACGTGGTCGGGGACAAATGAGAAATCGCTCAGGATATTCAGGACCTAGAAGAAGCACGAATGATCATGATAGGGTTGATGCTAATGTACGAGGGCAGGATGGGTTTAACACTTTTGATAGACGGAACCAATACCAGATGTCTAATCATGTGCAGCCTGATTTCCATGATTCTGCTTATGCATAGGATTGCCTCGGATGGGGTAAGGAATCAGTTGAAGTTCCAGTAGATCAGAGGGGTCCCTATGTTACAGCACATGTTTTGGGTTCTACTGATCAGTTTCTGGTTGATACAGGAGCTACTCGTAGTGCCTTGTCTAAACAATTGATTCCAAGGGCTCCCCTGTCTGGCTTAACCATTACATCGATAGGTTTCGATGGAACACCTTCCCCTAGCCCATTGTCACAACCACTTGCATTCCATGTTGATAAATTTACTGCTCCATGTCCATTTTTGCTTTCTCCAAATACACCAGACAATATTGTGGGTCTTGATATGCTCAAGTATTTCAGGGCTACAATACGATGTTCTCCTGAAGGGGTGCGTGTTATTTTAAATGATAATCATCCTGTGATGGAAAGAGTTTGTTTTGTTAAAGAGGATATTGCATTAGCCTCACTCCCTAGTACTTTGTGGGCTACTTCAGATACTGATGTGGGACAAATGATTATTCCACCGGTACATATTAGTGTCAAGGAGGGAGCTGTATTGCCACGTTTGCCTCAATACAAAATTTCACAGGAGGGCGAAGAAGCACTCACACGAATTGTGCATGATCTTATTGCAGTCGGAGTTGTCGAGGAAGTTCTGTATAATGTTTGTAACAGTCCGATTCTTCCTATTTTGAAAAAGGATACTGATACTAGGATTTACCGATTCATTATTGATTTACGAGAAGTCAATATGATTGTGATACCTCCATATCCTGTGGTATCTGACATCACGACACTCCTTACTATGGTTCCCCCGACAGCAACTACGTTCTCTGTGATAGACTTGAAGAATGCTTTCTTTTCGATCCCTATTCATCCTGACAGCCGATATTTGTTTGGTTTTACTTTGAATAAACGATCATATAGATTTTGCAGAGTTCCTCAAGGCTTCACGGAGAGCCCAAGCATTTATAGTCAGGCGTTAAAACGACAACTTGATTCTTTTGTTTTGCCTGAAGGTGTGGCTCTCATACAATATGTTGATGATATTTTGTTGGCAGCTGATACCCCGGAGCAATGTGAAAAGTGCACTTTGTCCTTACTTTCTTTTCTTGCTTCACACCATCATAAAGTGTCACGAAAGAAATTGCAATATTGTAGACCAAAGGTAACCTATTTAGGTCACCTTTTGTCTAAGGAGGGCCCTGCACTTACATCAGATCGTATTCAAGCAATTTTAGACACACCAATACCCTCTACTCAGAAAGATGTTCGTGCATTCCTTGGCCTTACTTCTTTTTGTAGGCAATGGATATTAGGGTTTTCACACATTGCCAAACCTTTGCTAGCACTTCTGACTAAAAATACTCCAATGCCCCTCCCATGGACAGATGAATGTGAGACTGCTTTCCGACAGCTGCGAGAAGCCCTTTGTTCTGCACCAGTGTTAGGTACTCCAGATTACATGAAGCCTTTTGTACTTTATGTACATGAGAAAGATGGATGTGCATTGTCAGTTTTAGTACAGACACATGGCAATAAGCAGCGTCCCTGTGCATATTTTTCAGCAGTACTTGATCCTGTCGCTCGAGCGTTGCCTGGGTGTTTTCGTTCAGTTGCCGCAACAGCTGTCTCAATACGTCAGAATGAAGGGATAGTTTTGTCACATAAGCTGTTGGTGCGAGTACCCCATGCGGTTGATGCTCTGTTAAATCAAACAAAGACACAACATTTAACTAGCGCCCATATGACAGGTTATGAGCTGACATTGTTGGCTCCTCACATTACACTGAAGAGATGTGCGACACTAAATCCAGCCACTTTGTTGCCATATCCGGTGACTCAGCCTCAGTCACAAGAAACACATGATTGTATATTCCTTACCGAAGAACAGACATAGGGTCGTATTGATTTACAAGATACGCCCCTTTTAGATGTAGACGGGGAATTGTGGGCTGATGGGTCTTGTTTGAAGTTGCCAGATGGTACGACCTCAGCTGCATATGCAATCACCACAATACAGACGGTAGTGGAGACAGCTCGTATACCACAGAAGTCAGCTCAAGCAGCTGAACTAATAGCTTTGACACGAGCATGTGAGCTTAGTACTGACTTATATGTGAACATTTACACAGACAGCCGCTATGCTTTTGGAGTGGCTCATGATTTTGGTTTGCTTTGGAAGGAGAGAGGTTTTCTTACATCCCACGGGATGCAGATAATGCACGGAGAATTAGTGCATAACCTCTTGACTGCATTGACATATCCAAAGAAACTAGCTATTGTGAAATGTAGTGCACATAAGAAAGTGACCGATAAGATAGGGCAAGGTAATGCTCTTGCAGACCGTGTAGCACGTGAGACTGTGATGCAGCGAAGTACTACTTCTATGTATGTAGTGAAGTCACAAGCTGAACGATGGCATAATGCAAGACAAGACGTATTAGATATACAGAAATCTGCTTCTGTGAAAGAACGTGAGCAATGGTCTAAAGATGGAGAATTGGATGATGAGGGCTGTTGGCGGAATAAGCAGATGGATAAATGGAAATTGCCTATAGCTTTTGTACAACCTATGGTTCAGATGGCACATGGACTGGCACATGTTGGAGCTTCAACAATAACGAAGTTGCTTACGCAAGTTTGGGAGCATCCAGAAATTTCCAGTACAGCTAAGAGAGTAGTACAGTCTTGTTTGATCTGCTTACAATACAATCCTGGAAAAGGGACACGTACTCCTGCGGGAGGGTTTGCTACACCAACTGCACCTTTTGAAGTTATAAAAATGGATTATATTCAGCTTGAACGCTGCAATAATTTAAAGTATGTCTTGGTGGTGGTTTGTGCCTTCAGTAAATGGATAGAGGCGTACCCCACAAAGGATAATACTGCCATTACCACAGCGAAGGTGCTTTTGAAATAATTTTTCCCTAGGTTTGGTGTTTGCAGACTTTTATGGAGTGATAACGGACCTCATTTTGTTGGGGAAGTTATTAAGTATGTCCTGAAAGGATTAGGGATCAAACAGAAGTTCCATGCGGTTTTCCACCCACAATCAGCAGGGTTGGTGGAAAGGTATAATGCTACATTGAAACTGAAATTAGCGAAGATACAGGCTTCCACATCCTTAACTTGGCCGGATGCATTACCATTGGCATTATTGTCTATTAGGTCAGTACCACACTCCCGACTTTGCCTTAGCCCCTATGAAGTAGTGTTCGGGAGGCCAATGAACATTTGGGGAGTTCCTAAACCAAAATCTGTATATGATGTACCTTGTGTCTTGATGAATGATTATTTGGCACAGTTAACCGACAATTTGGTTTCTATTCATCAACAGGTTCGAGAAGCACTTCCTGACAGATCCACAGGTGAAGGCCATGAACTCCGACCTGGTGACCAGGTGATGATTAAGTCTTTTGAAAGATCAAGCAGCTTGGAACCAAGGTGGCGAGGCCCAGAACAGGTGCTCCTTGCGACAAGGACAGCAGTTCGAGTGACGAATCGAAAGAATTGGGTCCATAGTACTCACTGCAAGAGAGTGCTACCTACCTTGGTGGAACCTGCTGTGCTGACCAATCATCGAGAGATTTTGACTATGGAGAAAGGCCGTACTATATCACCTGACGAATCTGCAGAGGTCTTCTTGGACCATACGACTTCTGGAGTGTCGCTATATAATTTGAGACCAAGGAAAGAAGCTGAAAATTGTTTTGAAAAGACTGGTTGAGCTACCGTCCTGGGTTAGTGAAACGGGGAGCCAATGTGGCAAGGGGGGTGGATCAGCTGTGCATTAGAGTAGTGACACCCGTCTTGGCCCGTGATGAAGAAATCAGCGGCTGCCCAGGGATAAGAGCTCCAAAGATTATTTTGAATTCATTTCTGAAAGGGTCGATTATCGCTCTCTCTGATGTCCCTCTCTCCACCCCTGTACCTTCCTCATCCTCCTGACGTCCCTCTCTCCACCCCTGCACCCTTCCTCACTCTCTGACGTCCCTCTCACCACCCCTGTACTTTCCTCACTCTCTTACGCCCCTCTCTCTACCCGTGTACCTTCCTCATCCTCTGACGTCCCTCTCTCCACCCCTGTACCTTCCTCTCTCTCTGACGTCCCTCTCGCCACCCCTGTACCATACTCATTCCCTCACGTCCCTCTCTCCACCCCTGTACCTTCCTCATCCTCCTGACGTCCCTCTCTCACCCCTGTACCTTCCTCATTCTCATGACGTCCCTCTCTCCACCCCTGTACCTTCCTCTCTCTCTGACGTCCCTCTCTCCACCCCTATACCTTCCTCTCTCTCTAAAGTCCCTCTCTCCACCCTTGTACCTTCCTCATCCCCCTGACGTCCCTCTCTCCACCCCTGTACCTTCCTCATTCTCATGACGTCCCTCTCTCCACCCCGGTACCTTCCTCTCTCTCTGACGTCCCTCTCTCCACCCCTGTACCTTCCTCATTCTTTGACACCCCCGTACCTTCCTCTCTCTCTGACGTCCCTCTCTCCAACTCTGTACCTTCCTCACTCTCTTCAACCCCTTGATCCTGCTGAGATGTTTCTCCTTCTCTCCTCCCTCCCCATGACTCTTTCTCTCCTCTCTGCTGTCCGAGACAAACCCCTCCGCCCCCTTCCTTTCAGCCCTGATTCCTTTCTCCTCTCACATATTTCCCGATCTGCACTCCCTCCCCTCTAGTAACCTTCCCTCTCTTCTCTTCTGCCTCTTACACACTCCCTCATTCTCCACATATCTCTCTCCCTCGCTTTCCTCCTTCCCAGGTCTCTGCTCCCCCTCCCATCCCTGAATCGCAGGTCCTTGCAAACTTATAAACTATGACTATTTACTGCTCGCGTGCAGCCGCACATTGCAGACTGGCCGATGGACAGCGCCGCAGCGCCCTGTGCGTCCGCACACTGCAGACTGGCCGATGGGCGGCGCCGCAGCGCCCTGTGCGTTTGCACCGTTCACTAGTGTTTGTCAAAACGTGAAACACGGCAGGGACGAAGGGAAACCCCGTGGGCACCACAGGCGTTGTACCTGGTACCTGCAAAGAAGGGTACAGCGTTACCGGGTAACCTCAAAGGAAGGGGACGGCGTCTACCAGGTAACTTCCAAAGAAGGGGACAGCGTTACCAGGTAACTTCTAAAGAAGGGGACAGCATTACTTGGTAGCCTCAAAGGAAGGGGACAGCGTTACCAGGTAACTTCCAAAGAAGGGGACAGCGTTACCAAGTAATTTCCAAAGAAGGGGACAGTGTTACCGGGTAACATCAAAGGAAGGGGACAGCGTTACCAGGTAACTTCCAAAGAAGGGGACAGTGTTACCAGGTAACCTCAAAGGAAGGGGACAACGTTACCGGGTAACCTCAAAGGAAGGGGACAGCGTTACCAGGTAGCTTCCAAAGAAGGGGACAGAGTTACCAAGTAACCTGCCGGTAAGGGGACAGCGTTACCAGGTAACTTCCAAAGAAGGGGACAGTGTTATTGGGTAACATCAAAGGAAGGGGACGGCGTCTACCAGGTAACTTCCAAAGAAGGGGGCAGCGTTACCAGGTAACCTGCCGGGAAGGGGACAGCATTACCAGGTAACTTCTAAAGAAGGGGACGGCGTCTACCAGGTAGTCTGCAAGGAAGGGGACATCGTTACCAGGTAACTTCCAAAGAAGGGGACAGCGTTACCAGGTAACTTCTAAAGAAGGGGACAGCGTTACCAGGTAACCTGCTGAGAAGGGGACAAAAACCAAGTACACTATGCAGAGGGTCCGAACAACCACGTTAGTTTTCAGGGGTAAAAATCAGACCACCTAATGCTCTAATTTTTAAGGTAGCTGGTCGAGCAGTTAGGCTAATCCAGGAAATGTGCTAAGTATTTGCTGCACTCACAAATCCAATCATGCACCACACACACTCAATGAATAACTCGAGACCAGAATTTATAAAAATACTTCAGACTTTTATATAATTTTTAAGACCAAAATCTTCAGACTAGGTTAAGTACTTTTCTTGTTATGACTTTTGAAAGTTTTAGGAAAGTTAGTTTTTCTGTGCGTAATTACGCACCATTGGAATCATAGGCAGTCACTTTTAAAAATGCATTAAAAATCGTACAGTTGAGTTACCAGTCTCTTCTTTTGCAGGATAGTCGCAGATGTCGGTGGGCACCCTGTGCCAGCCGGAGAGCTTTGGGCAGCTCCCAGTACCTGGTAACCTGCAAGGAAGGGGACGGCGTTACTGGGTAACATTCAAAGAAGGGGACAGCATTACCAGGTAACCTGGGGGTAAGGGGACAGCATTACCGGGTAACTTCCAAGGAAGGGGACGGCGTCTACCAGGTAACTTCCAAAGAAGGGCACAGCGTTACCAGGTAACCTGCCGGGAAGGGGACAGCGTTACCGGGTAACATCAAAGGCAGGGGACAGCATCTACCAGGTAACTTCCAAAGAAGGGGACAGCGTTACCAGGTAACCTGCCGGGAAGAGGACAGCGTTACCAGGTAACTTCCAAAGAAGAGGACAGCGTTACTGGGTAACATCACAGGAAGGGGACAGCGTTACCGGGTAACATCAAAGGCAGGGGATGGTGTCTACCAGGTAACTTCCAAAAAAGGGAACAGCATTACCAGCTAACCTGCCGGGAAGGGGACAGCGTTACCTGGTAACCTGCAAGGAAGGGGACAGCGTTACCTGGTAACCTGCCGGAAAGGGGACAGCGTTACCTGGTAACTTCTAAAGAAGGGGACAGCGTTACCGGGTAACCTCAAAGGAAGGGGATGGCGTCTACCAGGTAACTTCCAAAGAAGGAGACAGTGTTACCAGGTAACCTGCCGGGAAGGGGACAGCGTTACTAGGTAACCTGCCGGGAAGGGGACAGTGTTACCAGGTAACTTCCAAAGAAGAGGGCAAGGTTACTGGGTAACATCACAGGAAGGGGACAGCGTTACCAGGTAACCTGCTGGGAAGGGGGCAGCGTTACCAAGTAACTTCCAAAGAAGAGGACAGCATTACCGGGTAACCTCAAAGGAAGGGGCCGGTGTCTACCAAGTAACTTCCAAAGAAGGACACAGCGTTACCAGGTAACCTGCCGGGAAGGGGACAGCGTTACCAGGTAACTTCCAAAGAAGGGGACAGCGTTACCGGGTAACATCAAAGGTAGGGGACGGCATCTACCAGGTAACTTCCAAAGAAGGGTACAATGTTACCAGGTAACCTCAAAGGAATGGGACAGCGTTACCCACTAACTTCCAAAGAAGGGGACAGCGTTACCGGGTAACCTCAAAGAAAGGGGACAGCATCTACCAGGTAACTTCCAAAGAAGGGGATAGCGTTACCAGGTAACTTTCAAAGAAGGGATCAGCATTACCAGGTAACTTCCAAAGAAGGGAGTATCGTTATCAGGTAACCTGCTGGGAAGGGGACAGCGTTACCAGGTAACTTCCAAAGAAGGGGACAGCGTTACCAGGTAACCTGCCGGGAAGGGGACAGTGTTACCAGGTAACTTCCAAAGAAGGGGACAGCGTTACCATGTAACCTGCTTGGAAGGGGGCAGCGTTACCAAGTAATTTCCAAAGAAGGGGACAGTGTTACCGGGTAAAATCAAAGGGAGGGGACGGCGTCTACCAGGTAACTTCCAAAGAAGGGGTCAGCGTTACCAGGTAACCTGCCGGGAAGGGGACAGCGTTACCAGGTAACTTCTAAAGAAGGGGACGACATCTACCAGGTAATCTGAAAGGAAGGGGACAGTGTTACCAGGTAACTTCCAAAGAAGGGGAGATCGTTACCAGGTAACCTGCTGGGAAGGGTACAGCGTTACCAGGTAACTTCTAAAGAAGGAGACAGCGTTACTGGGTAACCTCAAAGGAAGGGGACAGCGTCTACCAGGTAGCTTCCAAAGAAGGGGACAGCGTTACCAGGTAACTTCCAAAGAAGGAGACAGTGTTACCAGGTAACCTGCCGGGAAGGGGACAGCGTTACTAGGTAACCTGCCGGGAAGGGGACAGTGTTACCAGGTAACTTCCAAAGAAGAGGGCAAGGTTACTGGGTAACATCACAGGAAGGGGACAGCGTTACCAGGTAACCTGCTGGGAAGGGGGCAGCGTTACCAAGTAACTTCCAAAGAAGAGGACAGCATTACCGGGTAACCTCAAAGGAAGGGGCCAGTGTCTACCAAGTAACTTCCAAAGAAGGACACAGCGTTACCAGGTAACCTGCCGGGAAGGGGACAGCGTTACCAGGTAACTTCCAAAGAAGGGGACAGCGTTACCGGGTAACATCAAAGGTAGGGGACGGCATCTACCAGGTAACTTCCAAAGAAGGGTACAATGTTACCAGGTAACCTCAAAGGAATGGGACAGCGTTACCCACTAACTTCCAAAGAAGGGGACAGCGTTACCGGGTAACCTCAAAGAAAGGGGACAGCATCTACCAGGTAACTTCCAAAGAAGGGGATAGCGTTACCAGGTAACTTCCAAAGAAGGGATCAGCATTACCAGGTAACTTCCAAAGAAGGGAGTATCGTTATCAGGTAACCTGCTGGGAAGGGGACAGCGTTACCAGGTAACTTCCAAAGAAGGGGACAGCGTTACCAGGTAACCTGCCGGGAAGGGGACAGTGTTACCAGGTAACTTCCAAAGAAGGGGACAGCGTTACCATGTAACCTGCTTGGAAGGGGGCAGCGTTACCAAGTAATTTCCAAAGAAGGGGACAGTGTTACCGGGTAAAATCAAAGGGAGGGGACGGCGTCTACCAGGTAACTTCCAAAGAAGGGGTCAGCGTTACCAGGTAACCTGCCGGGAAGGGGACAGCGTTACCAGGTAACTTCTAAAGAAGGGGACGACATCTACCAGGTAATCTGAAAGGAAGGGGACAGTGTTACCAGGTAACTTCCAAAGAAGGGGAGATCGTTACCAGGTAACCTGCTGGGAAGGGTACAGCGTTACCAGGTAACTTCTAAAGAAGGAGACAGCGTTACTGGGTAACCTCAAAGGAAGGGGACAGCGTCTACCAGGTAGCTTCCAAAGAGGGGGACAGCGTTACCAGGTAACTTCCAAAGAAGGGGACAGAGTTACCAGGTAACCTGCCGGGAAGTGGACATCGTTACCAGGTAACTTCCAAAGAAGGGGACAGCGTTATCATGTAACCTGCTTGGAAGGGGGCAGCGTTACCAAGTAATTTCCAAAGAAGGGGACAGTGTTACCGGGTAACATCAAAAGAAGGGGACGGCGTCTACCAGGTAACTTCCAAAGAAGGGGGCAGCGTTACCAGGTAACCTGCCAGGAAGGAGACAGCGTTACCAGGTAACTTCTAAAGAAGTGGACGACATCTACCAGGTAATCTGAAAGGAAGGGGACAGCGTTACCAGGTAACTTCTAAAGAAGCGGACGTCGTCTACCAGTTAATCTGCAAGGAAGGGGACATCGTTACCAGGTAACCTGAAAGGAAGGGGACAGACTGTACCAGATGGAGGGGACAGGGTGTACCAGGTAACTAGAAAGAAAGGGGACATGTATCAGGTAACCTCATAAGAAGGAAACAATATTTACCAGGTAACCTGGTGACTCCAAAAAGGGGCCAGTGTGTACCAGGTAACTTCACAAGGTGGTGACCGTCCATACCAGCATGGATGTCATTTAGGGGTCACAGCTGCGACCCATGGCTTGTCCCTTGCGACCCCTGGCACTGCCTTTGCGACCCCTGGCCTCAGAGGTGGCGAAATCGTGCCTGGAACACAGGCCAGCTCATATTTAAAAAATGCTTTTAAATGTATGCTGTGTGCCTGCTTGCAGGTGGATGGGTGTGTTTACATGAGTGTGTGTGTGTGTGAGTGACAGAGCGTGTGTAGGTGTGAGTGTGTGTGTGTGTGTGTGTGTGTAGCACGTGTGTGAGAGAGACATTTAAGGATAAAGGGCGTGTGAGGGGCGTGCGATGTCCCTTCTGCTGCCCCCGGTGAATTGAAGTTAAATTGTACCAGGTCATTTGAAAAGAAATGGACAGTGTGACCCAGGTAACCTCACAATAAGGGGACACTGTGAATCTGGTCACTTCAAAAGGAGGGGACAGTGTGTACCCCGTAAACCCACAAGTAGGTGACAGTGTCTCAAAGTCTGTGGAGTTTGTTTACTGGCTCCAGGAAGGTCATGCTGTCTCTTAGGTTTAGAGGTATCAGTCACCCAAAATGGAAATGTCACGCTTCTTATGGCCCTAGTGGCTGCAGGCCACACGTGCCACACTCAGGGTCCCATCCTCTATGGCGATGGGGGCACACCACGTCCGGTCCACAGAATCAGATGCATGCTCAAATTGTAATTGTATTTATATAGCGCTTACTACCCCTGGCAAGGCATTGAAGCGCCTTTAGGTGACTAGCATGCTACTCTGGAACCAAAAAAGGATTAGTGGTGGATTAGTATACGGAAATAATTTGAGCGGTGCACATGCAAGTCTGTTAGTTGGATTGAATAGAACGATGGAGGCACAGAAGAGGGAAGAGTCTCAGAGTGTTATTTGGGAGACCATAGTAGTAAGCTCAAAGCCACAAAGGGCCAGCCACAGACCACACAGACCTCTCTCAATGTGAACAGCCGAGGGCAGACGGCTACTGGGACCAATGCAACAAAAGTAATGTCCCTTAAGACAAAAAGACAGTGCTCTGAGTTAGTGAGCTCACCAGCGGAGTCATTACCGAGGTCACCTGCACCAGGAACAGAAGAGTTCTTGGGGCGGGTCCTCCTGTGTTTGGTGAGGAGTTGAGGGGGCTTCTAGGTGCTGTGTCAGGGTCGCTGGACTCCTCAGGCTGGCTTGGGCCTTCAATGCAGGCAGGGCCAGAAGAGCTGTGGCAGGACCTACGGTGCTTGTTTATCACATCAAGGATGATGGCAGTACTTACAGTCACAGGTCGATGTTACTAGGTGGCTCAGTGAACTGAAGGGTATATGGTTGGGCAGCACCTAAAAGACGGTATGACAGCTGTAGCTTGTTGGGTGGGCACTGCAGCAGGTCTCTCCAAGCTCAGGTGGGCCATGAGTGATGTGCTGAGCATCAAAACCACTCCTTATAGCCGGACCGGACTGTAGGGATTACTGTACTCTCTCTAGTGGACTAGCGAAGCAGTCTCGTTTACCTGTTTTTCTTCCTGTATGGTCTACATAAGATCACTCTTATTCCTCACAGTTACAGGCGCTCCCCGGTCCAGGCACTCATTGTTTCTCTTTACCAGCTCTCTGTAGCCAAGCGGGCTTCTTTAAAAGACTTTGGGGCAGATTTACTTAGAATTGACGCAAAACAGTGCTGCAAAGCAAGTTGCAGCGCTGCATTGCGTGAACGGGAGAGAGCTGAAAAGCATCATATTTACTCAGACATTGCATTCTTCAGGTCACTGCAAGTAATGACATACATGAGGCTGCCAAGCACCAAAGCAGGCACCCTAGCACTGCGGTGCCTGCGTGACGGGCAGGATTGCTTTTGTGCAGGAAAGGATACCTTCCCGCACATAAACAATTCTTACAGGCATAGTGCTCTTTCTATGCGTGCTGCAGAAGAGAAAATTACGTCATTTCTCCTCGTTACATCACGCTTGGGTAGACATAGCATTTTCTTGCATTTCAAGGTTTACTGGCTTTAGTAAATCTGGTATGCACCAAAATCTATGGGTGGATGCGTGGGGACGCCCATGCTCCACCCATGGAACGCCTGCCCAATACAAGTTAACGCAAGGCAGTGCTGTGCACTGCATTGCGTTACTTTGCATTTACTAAACTGCAAAAAGTCATGCAAAGTTAGGGTGACCAGACATCCCAGATTTGCCAGGATAGTCTCATCTTTTCACCAGCTGTCCCGGCAGATTTTGGGAAATTTTGCTCCTATCCCAGTTTTTCGAGACAGTTGACTGAAAACAGTGGGAGGGGTCTTTCTATGTTTTCCAAAGCAGGAATAGTTAGCAGCTGTTATAAGAAAGCAATTTAATTACCAGCTATGATACTCGCTTTAAAAATTGCCTTTTATTTATGTTCTTAGTGCCTCTGCCGTAATTCTATGCTGATAAGCGATGTCATTCTGCATGCTGGGGTTTAGTGAAACTTTAGTTCTTTTTTTCTATTTTTATTAAATATCCTGGTTTTTGATGTTGAAATTCTGGTCACCCTATGCAAAGTGGCTTTGGATGGCTTAGTAAATAACAAATAAAATTTTGCATCAGGGCTGCGCCATAAAAGTGACACAACCCCAACATAGATTGATAGTAAATCTGCCTCTTTGTATTTTCCACTGTGTAGTGCCGGACTGAGAACGAAAAGCAGCCCTGGCAAATTCTGCCAGACCCGTCCCCAGACTGCATGTAGCGAGCGAGGGCAGCAGGCAAGCCTGACCACCGCAGGTGGGGCACTGGGCTGTTCTTCCCCAAGAATATTTTTTTTTTTAATGCAAATATGTTGCGTTTTACAAAACATTTTTATAGAACCTTGCCCAGTCATTGAATGGCTGGAACGAGACTGGAAAAGGGACTCCACATAAGCAAAAGGCTATAATATTAGTCCATCTAAAACACTGATACCCAAAGTACGGCCCGGAGGCCGCATGCGGCCCTCCTGAGCTTTACGTGTGGTCCCCTTGTGTACACAGCACTCTGCTGCTGTTTACTCAGAGAGATGCAAAGTGTAAGCGTAGGGGTAAACATATGATTAATTCCCTTAAAAATTCAGAAAGTGTATTTAATTAACCTGAAGAACCTTTTTACATTAGTACATCAGATTATATCAGCTCATTGAGAAGTATTATTTTGAAAGTGATAGTTTTCAAACATGAATTTAGAAACATAATTTCTTCCCCCTACCCGACACCAATAGCAATTGTGAAATGTGGCAAGTAGGTTGTCATGTGCACCCTTTGGGTGACCTGGGTTCCTATTATACAAGTAAAACATTGTAGTTTTTTTAATCAAACATAGGAGAAGGTTTTGTACAGCGGACGTTCTGAAGTCATGTATTTTTAGGTCCGGTTTATGTGATAATGAAGGGAAGTGAAATAAAACTAATGCCTAGGATCACACAATTTGGTAAAGTGTGGAAGCCGGGATTAATCCCAGGTTTTCTGGTTTCACATTGTGCAATTCAGCAACTACATGTGTAGACTTTGCTTCCCCTGCACCCACCTTACCAGCAGTGTCCCCCCCACGACCGGCCCAACTACCCCCCGCTGACATCAATGCGGCCCTCAGACATATCACAGACCACACCTTTCGGCCCCTGGGAAAATGTTTGTGAGTACCCATGATCTAAAGAAACACATCAGGCCGTGCGTACGGGACAAAAGACAGCTTTCCTCTTGGTTCACTAATAGCACAGTTGTCATGGTGGTGGTGGGGCACAAATGATTCTCAGTTCATGATTAGAAAGTGTCACTTCTAACAATTGCCACTCAATGCAATAGTATAATTAAATATATGAAAATATATAAAGAAATACACTGTTTGATTTTTGCAGAGTTTTTATCATATATGTACTCGACTGGACAAGCAACAACAGACCGCTGCCCCCTCCTCCAAAAACCGCTGCTTGTGGTGACCCTGCAGGAGAAAGGAGGGAACCAAATGCAAACACAAAGAGTTTTGAAGTGATTGCTTTCAAGTCATTTGCTTTGTATTGTTTAATTTCAAAGCACTATGGGCTGCAGCTAGGAGACACTGCTGAACCGGCCCCTAGAAACTATACTGGACCCAACCGGCAGTGAAATCGACCCGACCCTGCCAGCCCACCAGGAAAACACCCAGTACCCGTAGAGCCAGCCCAGGCATACCACTGTGTTTTACAAACACTGAATAGCTAGTCCTAAGCAGCACCTGGTCCTGTGAACCTCCTAGAACATTATGGCCCAGCTTGACCATCCTTCTTAAAGTGGTGCGCGCTCACATGGGTGGATGTTCCTGCTCCTATCTGGCGGTCAGCGCTCAAACTCTTTCACGCTGATTTTTGTACTACAGCCAATCATCTGGATTTTAGAAAGCACATGAAGATCCAACTTTTCCCAAAATTGCTGACTCTTCTCCTGACTTCTTCTCCCAGATGCATAGAGTGAGGGGCTTCTCAGGGCAAGGGGCCACAAAAACTCTGGCAAAAAGCAAAAATGCAGAGGACCTTGGGACAAAAACAGAAAGTGATAGCTGTTTGGATGGAGCTGGACTATCCACTCTTCAGTCACACCCTGAGCTGGTGTACAGCAGAGGGTCAAGAGATCTCTTACTTAGGTCTGTCGAACCATAGATTCCATTTCCACTGGCTTCCCTGGGGTGTCACGAGCGACTGACACATGTAACAACAAACATTAGCAAAGCAAATAGGTCTGGCGTTTGCTACCAATCTTTTGACTTTGCCAAGACTTCTTTTGTTTTTTCTTGGTTTTTGTAAAAATGTATTGTTGGAGGATCTGCCTGACTCTCTATAAGCAAATATATGTTTTTGATCTAAAAAGATCACCCATTGTCCTAGCAATCCCTGGCACTGAAACAAACTACTTTGTGTGTGGATGTGCTCTTTGTGAAAGGGCAGAATGCCGTCACTCACAGTGAAGCTAACCAATGGTTAAAGTGGGCTGACCCACTGCCCCATGTTGTATGCTGTAGTGGGTGGAACAAAAATTGTGAATGACACAACAGCAGACCAATGGATGAAGCCCTCTATTAGTACACATCGTATAGATATAATTTTTGTAAAATTGATAAATTCTGGCTAACATCAGACCTAACAATGAGAAACACTATAATGTGTGAAATAATGATTTTCATTCTCAGGCATGCCTCAGTACTGCTGAGCGCATTTTACTGCCTAGTAAAAACAGAATCCAAAATTTAATTAATTGTCATTTTTATGTTTTTGAGATTTGCAGGTTGTTATAAGATGAATGTGGGGTATTGATCAATTTGTGACAACTCTATCTGGGTTTTTTATATCTGTGCCACTCATTTACAGACTTTTTTTCTTTAACTGGTGATTGTTCTCCTTGAGTCTGGCCTGACAGCGCAGTTATCATTCGACCTTATGTGATTAATAAAAAAAAGAATTCCAAGTACTATTGAGAGAGGGGCCTAGACTCCACCTGCATGTCGGTTCCCCTGAGTACAGGATTTAATTGGGCTGAAGTTGTGTGCTTCCACTGAAAAGAGTACATGTATTGCACATTTTGGCTTATGGTAAAGCATATACTCAATACATCAGGACTTACGGCCTCATTACGAGTCTGGTGGGCTTCAAACCGCCAGACTTCCAGTGGCCGGTCGGACTGCCGTAGATTTGATGGTCTGACTGCCAAATTATGACTTTGGCGGTTGGACTGCCAAAGGACTGTCCCCGCTCAGAACATGGTTCCCGATGGCATGGTCAGACATGCTGATTACAGCCCCCCATTCTGCCAACCTTTTCATAGCGGGCACTCTGCCATGAAAAGGATGGTGGAGAGGTAGTGCAGGGGGACCATAGGGGGGCCCTGCACTGCCCATGACTATGCAGACAGTGCGCATTCTGTGGGTGCTGGTCGGCCCCCTCTGTGCTACGAGATAGCACTCGGGTCCTGTAAGGGAGTTGAGTGCTATCTCGTAACAATGTTCCTGCCGTTCTGACTAGTGGGAATGTTGTATTGCAATGTTCCCACTGGTCAGACCGACTGGAACATTGTAATAGGGTGGGGGACACCACTGCCATGGCGGTGCCGTTCTCCCCACAAGTTTGGAGGTCCTGTTGTGAGACCACCAAACTCCTAATAAGGCAGTTAGTTGGTTAAGGGGGCAAGCCAATGATTATGGCTATGGGCCGGATCTGTTTATTTTGAAATGTTATGATGAAGGCACCACACCTGACATATTTATGGTGAAAAACAAAATGTTAACATTAATCCATTTATTTACTCTGTATAAAAGACTTTTGCCACATGAATCTTACCGATTACTGTAGCAAGCAAAGGTTTTGGGTTAGTTACCCTGTGTGGAAGTTTTGCTCTGTTAGGATCCTTGTTAGGCCCTCTCAGGAGAGATAGTATTTTGCTTAGTCAACTGTAAATTTTTATACCTTTCTAATTCTATGACTGTGCGCAATGGTGGATGCCTTGTTGGAAACTTTCAATCAAAACAGTCGACTTGAGTTGGTTATGGTGACAAGATAAAAGTTTCAATGGTTATGTCCAATGCAAAAGGGCTGATCTGCTTATTATGAAAGAAATGACAAAGGCAGTAGGCCTGGCCTATTCGTTGTGTAGAGCATTTGTTAAAAACAGTGAGACTTTATCATTGAATTGTTAGCACATTGTGTAACCATCTCTACACAGGTATTTTCTCACATGTAAACTCGCAGATATCCCACTGTGTTAAGATGACAGCATGTTCTCTTGTTTCTACTTGTATTCTTTCCGTTTATCTTGTACATGTTGTTGAGTGTACAAGTTGTATTGTGGTTGTGTCAGATAGTGAATACAAGAATGAGTCAGTGGTTCCATGAATGGATGCATGAGTGCAAAGATGAGTGACAGATTGCATACATGATAACATGCATGTATGATGACTTACTGAGTGCCTAAAACAATCAAGGACACAAAAGGCACTTTTAATTATATGCCATTCCTATTGGCATTGTCAATGCTTGTTCTACGTGCTGGGGCGATGCTCTTCTGGGCATTGGAAAGTGCATTATAGTGGTACATTGTGCAGTAATTTCTAGGTATGTCTGTTCTAAATTATTTTATTGTATACACAGAAACCCTTTGGATAGTTGAACACCTAAGGCTCGGCAACAGAGGGACCAGGCAGGGACAGATGGTGTCATTCAGAGAACATACTTGAAAGCATGTTGGACATTCAGTAGCATTGCCTGTGTTTCACTCCTCCTAAAGCATTTCACTCATGTTACACTGATGAGAACCAAGGAGAGCTAAACATGTCTCTGGTGGCTGAGCATCTTTGAGAGAAGATGCTGACAACAGAATGTGCCCTTAGGAGCCCATGACGGGTTATCCTATAACTACAATGGGATATGCTGGGTCCAAACTTAATTATTCTGGCTGGTGACTCCACACCAGTTATAGACCATCACAAATTCCTGGGCATGAAATGGACAGATGGGAGACGTTGGATTATTAGTTGGGGTAGTTGTGAGTCTTCGTCAAGTAAAAATGTCACTGTTCTGTATGAGGTCCAGGCAGGTTTCTTTAATTACACCCTTGCTCTGTGCTGAGTAGCTGTGGCTCAGAGTAGCTAGGCTTAACTCAAAGTAGACAAGTCTAAAGCATTTATCAGTACCAAAACAGCCAATAAGTTAAAAAATGCAACATACTAAAAATGCCACTCCAAATGATAAAATCTGATAAAGGGAACCGGAGTTGTGATTTTTGCAAGGTTTTCATAAATCGCTGCAAATGTTGTAAATCACTGCTTTTCAGTCTAAGCGAAGGTCAATGAGCCTCAAAAGCAAGTGTCCGGGTCAAAGGACAAGTTTCTCGCTGACTGTGATGGAGCACAGGATTGGATGCAGGTCCCGGGATGGTTACAATGAAGATTTTACCTCCCCCCTATTAACTTTCCCGGTTCTTCTTCTTGGTGACGGAGCAGTAGGCAGGTTTCTCTGCAGCTTGAGTCCAGAGGTGGGCTTGGCGTGGGCAGGCAGGTGAAAGCCTTGGCTGTGTACCAGCAGGGAGCAGTAGTCTATGAGCCTCTGTTTCTCTGCCTAAACATTGTTTTATTTTGATGTATGCGCTCAAGTTGCATTTCTGTGAGAAGAGAGAATGCACCAGCCAAGGGTTCAGGACCTGGGGGCACCTCTTAGGGGCTAAGACTCAATCTCGGGGTATACCAGCGGAGTCCAGGGCAAGTCCAGTGGCAACTGGTCAGCTTGGCACTGTGCAGCTGCAAGCTTCTTTACCTGAGGCCGGGTCCCTGCACGCACCAGGCGGGGCTCCTTGTTAAGCACATCCGCACTTGCAGGACGGGAAGACGCCCCCATATTCCGAGCAAAGAAAAGCGTTTGTTTAACTTGTTAGACGGTGAAATATAATTCAATTAACACAAATTTAAAGCCGTTCACACTCGGAGAAGGAGCGCTGTGCTATAAATAGGCCACGTTTGCTATTTTAAAGCCGCCTTTTGACAGCAGTGAATGTACAGAGGTTCACTGCTCATTCGCAGCAGCACAGACGCTCAACTCCTCTGGAAGGGCTCGTTAGGTGCAGGCCAGGGGGCACCCCCGGCGAGGAAGCCACTCATACCCCGCCTGGGTATAGGACTGTACCCCGGAATATCATGACCTTTCTGTGGGCGTGCTCCGCCTCCGGCCCGGCCTTCAGCATGGGCGAGGTGGGCACAGGCCCAGGGCACCAGTGCCCTGAGGGGCGCACGGAGCTGTGTGCATTAAGGTTATGACTAGGGAGGGCTTTTAGCATGGGCAAGTGGGGCCCAGGGCGCAAGTGCTCTGAGGGGCACATGGAGCAGTGTGCATTAAGGTTATGACCAGGGCCGGCCTTTAGCATGGGCGAGGTGGGCCCAGTCCCAGGGCGCCAGTGTTCTGAGGGGCGCTGGAGCTGTGTGCGTTAAGGTTATGACCAGGGACAGTCTTTAGCATGGAGGAGCTGGGCCCAGTCCCAGGGCGCCAGTGTTCTGAGGGGCCCTGGAGCTGTGTGCATTAAGGTTATGACCAAGGACAGCCTTTAGCATGGGCGAGCTGGGCCCGGGCACAGGGCGCCAGTGTTCTGAGGAGCGCGTGGAGCTGTGTGCATTAAGATTATGACCAGGGCCGGCCCTTAGCATGGAGGAGCTGGGCCCAGGCACAGGGTGCCAGTGTTCTGAGGGGCGCTTGGAGCTGTGTGCATTAAGGTTATGACTAGGGCCGGCCTTTAGCATGGATGGGCTGGGCTCAGGCCCAGGGTGCCAGTATCCCGAGGAGCTCACGAAGCTGTGTGCATTAAGGTTATGAGCAGGGCCGTTCTTTAGCATGGGCAAGCTGGGCCCAGGCACAGGGCGCCAGTGTTCATAGGGGCGCGTGGAGCTGTGCGCATTAAGGTTTTGACCATGGCCAGCCCTTGGCATGGGCGAGGTGGGCCAAGGCCCAGGGCGTCAGTGTTCTGAGGGGCGCTGGAGCTGTGTGCATTAAGGTTATGACCAGGGACGGCGTTTAGCATGAAGGAGCTGGGCCCAGGCCCAGGGTGCCTGTGTCCTGAGGGGCGCATGGAGCTGTGTGCGTTAAGGTTATGACCAGGGACAGTCTTTAGCATGGGCGAGATGAGCACAGGCCCAGGGCGCCAGTGTTCTGAGGAGCGCGTGAAGCTGTGTGCATTAAGGGTATGACTAGGGCCGGCCTTTAGCATGGATGAGCTGGGCCCAGGCACAGGGCGGCAGTGTTCTGAGGGGCGGGTGGAGCTGTGTGCATTAAGGTTATGACTAGGGCTGGCCTTTAGCATGAGTGAGCTGGCCTCAGGCACAGGGCGCCAGTGTTCTGAAGGGCGCATGGAGCTGTGTGCATTAAGATTATGACCAGGGACAGCCTTTACCATGGGCGAGGTGAGCACAGGCCCAGGGCACCAGTGTTCCGAGGGGCGCAAGGAGCTGGGTGCATTAAGGTTATGAGCAGGGCCGTCCTTTAGCATGGGCAAGCTGGGCCCAGGCACAGGGCGCCAGTGTTCTGAGGGGCGCTCGAGCTGTGTGCATTAAGGTTATGACCAGGGACGGCGTTTAGCATGGAGGAGCTGGGCACAGGCCCAGGGCGCTAGTGTTCTGAGGAGCGCGTGGAGCTGTGTGCATTGAGGTTATGACTAGGGCCAGCTTTTGGCATGGATGAGCTGGGCCCAGGCACAGGGCGCCAGTGATCTGAGGAGCGCGTGGAGCTGTGTGCGTTAAGGTTATGACCAGGGACAGCCTTTGGCATGGGCAAGCTGGGCCCAGGGCACCAGTGTTCTGAGGGGCGCATGGATCTGTGTCCATTAAGGTTATGACCAGGGCCGGCCTTTAGCATGGGCGAGGTGGGCACAGGCCCAGGGCGCCAGTGTTCCGAGGGGCGCGCGGAGCTGTGTGCATTAAGGTTACGCCAACAGCAGCGTCTTCTCATCCTGCTCCAGCCTCGTCCTTGTCCTCCTGTTCCTTTCTGTCTGATTTGCCAGTTTTAAGTGGTTTTAGTCCTTCATTATCATACTGTGGGTGATGTTTTTAACACCCTTTAGCCCCCTTCCTTGCCCCCCTTCACCCTCTGACCCCTGCTGCGACACATCAACAAACCATCATCTGGTGAGGCACCAGAGCTATCCATGATTTAGGGGAGCTGGGGAAGGTCTGGGGGTGTTTGTGTCCAGGGGTCAGTCCCTTCTCATCCGGGTACTGACCAGTGAGCGCAAATAGGACCCCCTGCTGCCTCATTTAATTCACTACCATCAGCGAGGGTGCCCCATCTCTCTCCGCCCACGCCCTGGGTGCCACCCTAGCAGAGGCCGGCTCCTGGTGGAAGCAGGTGGGAGCAGGCAGACAATGTCTGGGGGAGGACCCTGGCTCAGGACCCACGTGCGACAGGACTCAGTATTTCTGAGTCAACTGTGTTGTTACCCATTCTGAGGCCTAAAACATGCAATGGCTGGTAACTGGGAGAGGGGTGGAAGGTACCAGCTCAGGCCCCTAACTGTGGCTCACTTAGTAACCCTATTAACTACCAGGCATCTGGTAATCAGGGCCTCCGAAGGAAAACACAGTGACTTCTTCCAAAAACTTCTCACATCGAGCTTTCAGACCTTGTCCTCAAGCCTGGCCTAAAATCACAGCCCTAAACTCAGCTCTAAACCTTCAGCTCTAAACCTTCAGCTCTAAACCCTCAGCTCTAAACCCTCAGCTCTAAACCCCAGTTATAAACCCCAGCTCTAAACCCAGCTCTAAACCTTCCGCTCTAAACACCAGCTCTAAACACCAGCTCTAAACCTTCAGCCCTAAACCCTCGGCTCTAAGCCCCATCTCTAAACTCCAGTTATAAACCCCAGCTCTAAAAATTCAGCTCTAAACCCTCAGCTCTAAACACCAGCTCTAAACACCAGCTCTAAACCTAGCTCTAAACCTAGCTCTAAACCACAGCTCTAAACCCTCAGCTCTAAACCTTCAGCTCTAAACCCTCGGCTCTAATCCCCATCTCTAAATTCCAGTTATAAACCCCAGCTCTAAACCTCAGCTCTAAACCCCAGTTATAAACCCTCAGCTCTAAACCCCAGCTCTAAACCCAGCTCTAAACCTTCAGCTCTAAACCCTCAGCTCTAAACCCTCAGCCCTAAACCTAGCTCTAAACCCCAGCTCTAAACCCCAGCTTTAAACCCTCAGCTCTAAGCCCCAGCTCTAAACCCCAGTTATAAACCCTCAGCTCTAAACCCCAGCTCTAAACCCCAGCTCTATACCCTCAGCTCTAAACCCCAGTTATAAACCCCAGTTATAAACCCCAGCTCTAAACCTTCAGCTCTAAACCTTCAGCCCTAAACCCCAGCTCTAAACCCAGCTCTAAACCCCAGCTCTAAACCCCAGCTCTAAACCTTCAGCTCTACACCCCAGCTCTAAACCCTCAGCTCTAAGCCCCAGCTCTAAACCCCAGTTATAAACCCTCAGCTCTAAACCCCAGCTCTAAACCCCAGCTCTACACCCCAGCTCTATACCCTCAGCTCTAAACCCCAGTTATAAACCGCAGTTATAAACCCCAGCTCTAAACCTTCAGCTCTAAACCCTCAGCCCTAAACCTAGCTCTAAACCCAAGCTCTAAACCCCAGCTCTAAACCCCAGTTATAAACCCCAGCTCTAAACCTTCAGCTCTAAACCCCAGCTCTAAACCCCAGCTCTAAACCCCAGTTATAAACCCAGCTCTAAACCCCAGTTATAAACCCCAGCTCTGAACCCTCAGCTCTAAACCCCAGCTCTAAACCCCAGCTCTAAACCCAGCTCTAAACCCTCAGCTCTAAACCCTCAGCACTAAACACCAGCTCTAAACCCCAGTTATAAACCCCAGCTCTAAGCCCCAGTTATAACCCCAGCTCTAAGCCCCAGCTGTAAACCCCAGTTATAAACCCCAGCTCTAAGCCCCAGTTATAAACCCCAGCTCTAAACCCTCAGCTCTAAACCCCAGCTCTAAACCCCAGTTATAAACCCCAGCTCTAAGCCCCAGTTATAACCCCAGCTCTTAACCTTCAGCTCTAAACCCCAGTTATAAACCCCAGCTCTAAACCCCAGTTATAAACCCCAGCTCTAAGCCCCAGCTGTAAACCCCAGTTATAAACCCCAGCTCTAAGTACCCAGTTATAAACCCCAGCTATAAACCCTCAGCTCTAAACCCCAGCTCTAAACTCCAGTTATAAACCCCAGCTCTAAGCCCCAGTTATAAACCGCAGCTCTAAACTCCAGTTATAAACCCCAGCTCTATACCCTCAGCTCTAAACCCCAGCTCTAAACCCCAGCTCTATACCCTCAGCTCTAAACCCCAGTTATAAACCTCAGTTATAAACCCCAGCTCTAAACCTTCAGCTCTAAACTTTCAGCCCTAAACCCCAGCTCTAAACCCAGCTCTAAACCCCAGCTCTAAACCCCAGCTCTAAACCTTCAGCTCTACACCCCAGCTCTAAACCCTCAGCTCTAAGCCCCAGCTCTAAACCCCAGTTATAAACCCTGAGCTCTAAACCCCAGCTCTAAACCCCAGCTCTACACCCCAGCTCTATACCCTCAGCTCTAAACCCCAGTTATAAACCGCAGTTATAAACCCCAGCTCTAAACCTTCAGCTCTAAACCCTCAGCCCTAAACCTAGCTCTAAACCCAAGCTCTAAACCCCAGCTCTAAACCCCAGCTCTAAACCCCAGTTATAAACCCCAGCTCTAAACCTTCAGCTCTAAACCCCAGCTCTAAACCCCAGCTCTAAACCCCAGTTATAAACCCAGCTCTAAACCCCAGTTATAAACCCCAGCTCTGAACCCTCAGCTCTAAACCCCAGCTCTAAACCCCAGCTCTAAACCCAGCTCTAAACCCTCAGCTCTAAACCCTCAGCACTAAACACCAGCTCTAAACCCCAGTTATAAACCCCAGCTCTAAGCCCCAGTTATAACCCCAGCTCTAAGCCCCAGCTGTAAACCCCAGTTATAAACCCCAGCTGTAAGCCCCAGCTATAAACCCCAGCTCTAAACCCTCAGCTCTAAACCCCAGCTCTAAACCCCAGTTATAAACCCCAGCTCTAAGCCCCAGTTATAACCCCAGCTCTAAACCTTCAGCTCTAACCCCCAGTTATAAACCCCAGCTCTAAACCCCAGTTATAAACCCCAGCTCTAAGCCCCAGCTGTAAACCCCAGTTATAAACCCCAGCTCTAAGCCCCAGTTATAAACCCCAGCTCTAAACCCTCAGCTCTAAACCCCAGCTCTAAACTCCAGTTATAAACCCCAGCTCTAAGCCCCAGTTATAAACCGCAGCTCTAAACTCCAGTTATAAACCCCAGCTCTAAACCCCAGCTCTAAACCCCAGTTATAAACCCCAGCTCTAAACCCCAGCTCTAAACCCCAGTTATAAACCCCAGCTCTAAACCCCAGCTCTAAGCCCCAGTTATAAACCCCAGCTCTAAACCCCAGCTCTTAGCCCTGTAGTGAATCCTAATTTGTTTTAATGGGATAACAGGAGTTAGCTTAGCCTCTGGCTTGCAGACTCGTGCCCCCGTCACCTAGTGACTTTTAACCTACTTAGCTTGCTCTGTCTTATTTAATTCATCTAAGATGGCTGCCTTGTTTATAGTTAGGCCGCTTGTTGTGCTTTGAATTATCAGTGCCACCGTGCTAAGGCGTCAAGATCAAGTGACAAAGACAAACAAACAGTAGGTGTTCACACTTAGGGATTTTCCCTCTCTATGCTTTAGAGGGATTGTTTATATTAATTGCCGTCCCAAGCATGTCTGTTATCTATTGTTTGGGAACACACCTACGTCAGGGGTCCCGGTAGATCTGTATAAATACATCACACTTTAGACAGATAATCAGAGGGATTCCGACCAGAGGGCATCGCCACCATCACTGATACCGATGCTGCCGTCGTCTTGACGCTGACCCAGTCTTCGTGTCCCTGCGGAGTCTGAGATGGACACCTCATTCCAAGGTAACGTGGGTTGGTGGCTCCTCTCATGGACATGGCATTGGCAGATTAGGTTTAGCAAACCCAGCTCTCCTTTAGGTAGGAGGTTAGACCTCTCACGTTAGGGTATTAGGGCATATTACATCTCGAATGTCTTTTACATGCACTGCAAGATGGTGGGGGTCTTTGTAATAATGACTCTCGTCTTCACAATTCTGTTCCTTGCATTATTCATTATCATAATAATTGCAGCCCATGCAACTTATCACAAATTGCAGTTGTTAAATAAAAACTATTGAAACTTTACTGCATCTTTGTCATTGCTTTTGTTTGTATGAGACATGATATATCTGTGAGAAAGGGGTAATCTCAGTTTAAACACGACGCTCCCTGAGATGTCTTATTCTCGAGTCCATTCGTAAAGGCTGCCACAAATCACCTTTTTACTATTCTGTTTTTGGTGAGGTGCTGCTAGTGAGCTGGTAAGGTTGGGACAACAGTTGCGAATTGTTGTAGGATAGGCATAGTCGCCTGCAAGCGAAAGTACTGTCATCCTTTAACCAGCAGTCTTGCCTAGAGCAAGAGTCCAAACTATGAAAGCCACAGCTCAAAACCCAGTTCTAAACCCCAGCTCTAAACGCAAGTTATAAACCCCAGCTCTAAACCCTCAGCTCTAAACCAAGCTGTAAACCCAGCTCTAAACCCTCAGCTCTAAACCCCAGCTGTAAACCCCAGTTATAAACCCTAGCTCGAAACCCCAGTTATAAACCCCAGATCTAAACACTAACTGTACACCCCAGCTCTAAACACCAGCTTTCACCCCAGTTATAAACCCCAGCTCTAAACCCCAGTTATAAACCCCAGCTCTAAACCCCAGCTTTAAAGCCCAGCTCTAAACCCAGCTCTAAACCCCAGTTCTAAACTCCAGCTCTAAACCCCAGTTATAAACCCCAGCTCTAAACACCAGCTTTAAACGCCAGTTATAAAGTCAGCTCTAAACCTCACCCTTTAAACCCAACTCTGAATCCCATCTCTAATCCCCAGCTTTAAACCCCAGCTCTAAGCCCCAGCTCTAAACACCAGTTATAAAGACAGCTCTAAACCTCACCCCTTAAGCCAAGCTTTGAATCCCAGGTTTAAACTCCAGCATTAAATGCCAGTTATAAAGTCAGCTCTAAACCTCACCCCTTAACCTCAGTTCTGAACTCCAGCGCTAAGCCCCAGCCCTTAACCTGAGCCCTTACCCCCAGATCTGAACCCTACCTCGAAACTCCACCTCGAAACCCCAGGCTCGAAACCCCACCTCTAAACACAAACATTGAACCCCAGCTCTACACCCAGTTCTAAACAATAGCTCTTAAAACAGCTCTGAACCCCAAATCTATACCCCAGATCTGAACACCAGCTCTGAACCCCAGCTCCAAACCCCAGCCCGAAATCCTATCTTGAAACCCCAGCTCTGAACCCTAACTCTAAATGCCAGCGCTAAACTGCAACTTTAAACCCCAGCTCTAAACCGCACTATAACATCAGCTCTGAGCCCTAGCTCTAGATTCCAGGCTCTAAACCACTGCTGTAAACATCTGCTCTGAACCCCAGCTGTAAACCCCAGCTGTAAACCCCAGCTCTAAACCCCATCTATAACACCAGCTCTGAGCCCTAGCTCTAAATTCCAAGCTCTAAACCACTGCTGTAAACATCCGCTCTGAACCCCAGCTGTAAACCCAAGCTCTAAACGCCAACTCTGAACCCCAGCTCTAAACCCCAGCTCTAGACCCCATCTATCAACTGTAGTGAAAACGCTGAGTGCTGTTTGCAATATAAATGTAAGTTTATTTCCATAACAGGTGCCACATTGGAGCACAAAATTCATCGCTCCGAAATCCACGACTTCGCTGCCCAACTGTTGTTTCGAGCCCCATCGAACACCTCACATTTAGAACGCTGCACACCACAATGACTCGTACGAGTCTTGCAGAGGCAGCGCACATTACATGAATATCCTTTCCATTATCCCTTCGCTCTCATAACTACAAAGCTAAACATTAGGTAAAATAAAAAAAAAACAAATAAAAAAAAAAAAACATTGTCTCATTAATACATGAGAATCAATCAGCACCTTACAAAAGAACACTAAAGTGAGTTAACACAGTATAAACTAAAAAAACAATTAGAACTGGGTTTGAATGAAAGAAAACCTTAAGAAAAGAAAACAAAATATTTACATTAACATCATGGACAAGAACGATTGCAACAGAGGATTTGCACCAACAGGCGCCACAACTTATTGTCAATACCTCACGGAAAGAGAAATCAGGCGTTTTCTTCTAATGGGAACATCCTATGCTTCAAGCAGTACGTTATCAGAATGATCAGGAAAAGTAGGTACATTTTCATCTATATTTCTTCCTACTGTGCTCTTTATCTTGAACACCCTTGCTTTGTTCCACCAGAACTTCTTGTCAACACGAATGGCATTTCCACATACCTTATCAACCACTTTCGGTTCACAATACTTTGATATCCTTTTTTTTTACATGAAAAGGAGCTTTTATACACACAACGTCCCCCACACTAATAAGTTGTTGGGAAACTTTTTTTCTAGAATCAAAATATTGTTTTTGATATTCTTGTGAGCTTTCAACATTCCTTCGCACCACTTCATCTGTTCCTTCAATGACATCCATCTTCACCTATTTGGACATCCATCCTGGCTAAATTTTTGTTAAGGGTTTCCTACCTTTTAACAGCTGAAATGGAAATACCTTAGTCGAGGAATGTAGAGTGCTACGGTAAAATCACAGAATTGAACGTAGAGCATTTTGCACAACACAGCCATTTGCAACCGCCCATTGCATACAGTTCAACCAAACCATTGGTTCATGGATGATAAAGTGAGCTTCTACAATGTGTAATCCCCCTTGGTTGAAGAAACGTTGAAATTCCGAACTGACAAACTGAACATCATTGTCAGAGACAATGGATGAAGGAAAACCCTCTCTTAGGAAAATATCCTTTAGAAAATCCACAATATTCTTGGAATTAGGTTGACTCATGAATCTCACTTCAGGCCACTTTGAATAATAATCAATGACTACCATATCTAGATGTAAATGGTAGAATGTTAAACGGGCCTACTAAGTCGATCCCAATTTCTTCCCACGGTCCTTTTGGGTAATCAATTGGCTGCATGGGTGTAATTCTAACCTTGAACCCTTTCTCAGCCTTGGAACATACCACACAATCATCAACCAATTCTTCAACAGACTTATCCACATAGGGCCACCAGAACACCTCACGCAGTCTGCATTTAGTCAAGGTTTTTCCCAAATGTCCTTCGTGTGCTCAATGGATCAGCTTGGTTCTCACACTCTCTGGAGGGACCAGTTTTCCACCAAACATGAGAACTCCATCTTCAGTGGATAATTCACTAGAAACCTTAACATCTGTTTGGAACTGGTAAGAAACATTCTTTTCCCTATGCCAAGTACCTCTCACGTATTCCATCACTTGAAGCAAGACTTCATCTTTAGACAACTCCGCTCTCCATTCTTTGTCACTAATAGCACACATTTTTTCCACATCCACTGAAGCAATGAAACAACTCTCTTGTTCTTCATCCTCAATTATTTCCTCGTCTGTCTCCTTAATAGGAAACCTAGACAAATAGTCTGCTCTTCCATTTTTACTGCCAGGCACAAACGTAATAGTGAAGTCATATTGCAAAAGTTTTGTTGTGAACCTGGCAATGCGAGGGGTTTGATCATTTACCTTGTCTCTGGAAAAAATTGCAATTAATGGACTGTGATCAGTGCGCAGCTCAAAATGGCTTTCCCAGACATGAGGGTGAAATTTCCAGATTGCCCACCAACAAGCCAACAGTTCCTTCTCAATCACAGAGAAATTTAGCTCTGAGCCTCTTAGAACTCTTGACACATAGCCTACAGTGTTTTCTACACCATCCTTATTTTGAGTAAGTATTGCACCAAGACCAAACCTACAAGCATCAACAGTGATAGTACATTTGACACTGGGATCAAAAGGTTTCAAAATTTATGACCCAGCCAATTGCGCTTTAATCCACTCAAAAATGACTTGACAATTCTTATCCCATGAAAAGGGGACTCTCCTTTTCAACATGTTGGTAAAAGGTTGGATCTTGGATGCATAATCTTGTACAAATCTAGAATAGAATTCGCATAATCCTATGAAAGATTTCAACCAGCTTTGTCAACAGGTGCCTTAGCATCTATGATGGCATTGACTAACCCTGGTCTAGGCTCCACACCCTGCTCAGACACCACATGCCCCGAAAACTCCACCTTATTTTTTAGGAAGTGACATTTCTCACTCTTGAGGACCACACCTGTTTCTTGTAATATTCTAAGAACCTGAAACAACGTTTCATCATGTTCCTTTCTAATGTCACCAAAAATTAAAACATTGCCTTGGAACACTACAACCCCACTGATATCCTTCAGCATGTTGAACATGACCCTCTGAAAAACTGCTGCAGCTGATGCCAATTCAGAAGGCATCCTACAATACTGGAACGTACCAATGGGAGACACAAATGCTGTAAAGTGACTTGATGATGGGTCAAGTATGACTTGGTGGTAGGCAGACGCCAAATCCAATTTTGTGAACCATTTGGAACAACCAATCTTATTCAATAATTCTGAAATTTTGGGTAGGGGATGGGAATCTACCCATATGCTTTTATTGAGACTGCGTAGGTCCACACAAACCCATAAGTCCCCATTTTTTTAGCCACTACCAAAGGAGAAAGCCACAGCACTGATTTAATGGGTTCAATTACACCCTTAGCACACAGCTCATTCAGCAGTTTCTCTAATTGCTCCCTGACACTAAAAGGTACACTCCTCAACTAGTGCTTAGCAGGAATAACATAATCCTTAACCTTGATTTGGTGAGCAAACCCCTTGATTGTGCCTAAATGTTCACCCAAAAGTTCAGGAAACGGACTTACAATGTTTTCAGTTAAATCAGTAGACTATACTACAGACACTTGTTCCTTTGTCCCTGGTCTAGGAACCATTTGGAAAATTTCCTGGTGAAACCATCCAAGAATGCACAATACTTGATTGTGACATAAACTTGCCTAAATATTGTCTGCCTTTAAATTTCAAAACATCTTCAAAGAATCCAACCAGATCTATCCTACGTCCTTCATAAGAAACAGGTGCTCTGTCTGGGGGTTTTAATGGTCTATTTTCCCATAAATCTCTAAACAATTCCTGAGTAATCATAGTTATCCTCGCACCAGAGTCCACTAACAAATTTGCTCTCACCAATGCACACTTCAATGTAAGGGTCAACACACGAAGACATATCACCAGTGACAATAGGGTCAACACCCAACACCCACCACCATCACCTTTTCTCTCAAATCATCTTGGATTTTCTGAATGTTATCTAGGTCATCACATACAGATTCAGAATTATTAGCTACATCAATGGTTTTGTTATGTGTCTTATACATTTGCCCATTTCCTCTAAGACGCTTTCTACTTTGCCACACTTTAACAAAGTGGCCAACATTGCCACACATTCTGCAGGTTTTCATTCTTGCAGGACAAGCCTTGAAGCTTTTATTATGTGCCACATTCCCACATCAAAAACAGATTGTTTGAAGAATGGTATACTGTCATATCTTGGTTGCAAAATGTTCCTAGAGTCTTTAAATCTAACAGCTCCTACCACTTCAGTAGTTTTCTCTTCTAACTCTTTAACAGATACTTTGTAAAGTTTAATGCTCTTTGCTGCACAAATAGTCTCCTAGAGAGAAGGATTACCCATGGAATGCAACTTCTGCTGTATCGTTTTGTCCGAGCACTTGCAAATGTATTGATCCCTGACTAGTTGTTCAGTGAGGGCTTCAAATTGGCAGTCAGCACTCAGCTTCCTCAAAGCCGATATGAAAGAGTCTACATCCTCCCCAGTTCTATGCTCCCTTTTGAAAAATGTATGTCTTATGACAACCAAGCTTGGCTGAATGTTGAAACGTAATTCTAATTTTTTACTGCTTCAACATATTCATCCAACTCTTCTTCTTCATCAATGTTCCTTACCAAAAGTGGTAGATGTTTAAAAATGGACCGGCCTTCAAATCCTAATGAATGCAGCAACATGCATTTCTGGGTGTTAGTTTGTTTGGGGTCCTGTTATGGAATAAAAGTAATCTGCTGTAATCCTTTGAGTGCCGCATTCTTGACTCAATTGTCAAACTGGTGTGAAGATTATTGATGGGAATAGATCCTTCCCATATGCAGACACCGACATTAGAAGAGCGAGCCTCTTTGGATCTGTTGGAGCTGATACATATATATATATATTTATATATATATATATATATATATATATATAATAGCTGAAGTTTGATTGGTGTGTGCATCGCCGTGAGCATTCAATAAAACCACTGTGTGAAATACTGGTGCCAACATCGTGAAATTGCACTTCTAAACATGTGCTTAAGTTGGATGACGCGAACCACAGGGAATCCGAACTAAAATGGTTATATTTAATTACTTGGTGTGCGTATCATCGTAAGAAAAGGTTAATTCCACACAGAGATACGTGATTTGTGTCAGAATCAATTATGTTATATTCAAATACTTGGTGTGTGTATCACCGTGAGAAGAGATTCATGCCACACGGAGATACAAGGTTTCAAAATTCTGTCAGAATCAAATTCTCTGTGTGCGTATCGCCGTGATAAAGGTTAAATCCACAAGGAGATACGCGGCTTCCAAGTCATTAGGCTGCACTTGCCAACATGGTAGTTGAAAAGTGCTCCACTCACACATTAACCGGACCTCTGTAGGTGCAGCTGACAGCCTTGTCCATCACACTCATAGCACACCCACAGAACTGGCTTACGAATGTGAGGACTCCTCGTAAAATTGCATCACATCCTCGTCGTCCCAATCTGTGAAGACCTCCTGTGCGAAGTCGGACTCTGGAAGCCCTCGTCTTCAGGTAACCGGAGATGTTCCCAATCGATGTCAGGCGTAGATCATCAAAACAAAACAGAGACGCGGGTCCTCCGGCACCTGTCAACTTGTCGCCAATAATATTGTAGTGATAGCGCTGAGTGCCGTTTGAAATATAAATGTAAGTTTATTTCCATAACAGGTGCCGCGTTGGAGCACAATATTCGCCCTCTGAAATCCACGACTTCGCTCCCCAACTGTTGTTTCCAGCCCCATCGAACAGCTCACATTCAGAACGCTGCACACCACAATGACTCGTACAAGTTTTGCAGAGGCAGCGCACATTACATGAATAGCCATCACATGAACCCATGCTCTGAATCCCAGCTCTGAACCCCTGCTTTTCACCTCAGCTCCAAATCCATGCTCTCTACCTCCTCTCTAAACCCCAGTTCTAACACCTAAATCTGAAACATAGCTCAAAATCTCATCTCTAAATGCCAGCTGTAATCCACAGCTCTAAACTACAGCTCCAAACCATAGCTCAAAAAGCCAGCTCTGAACCCTCAGCTCTAAACTCCAGCTCTAAATCTCAGCTCAAAACTCCAGCTCTAATCCCAGCTGTAATCCACATCGCTAGGTCCCAGCTGTAAACCCCAATTTAAACCCCAGCTCTAAATCTCAGCTCTGACCCCCAGCTCAAGTCCCCAGCTCTAAACCCAGGTGTAAACCGCAGCTCTAAACCTCAGCTCTAAACCCAAGTTCAGATCCCCAGCTCTAAACACTGCCAGGGTCGAAATGAGACCCTTTATCTCTGACTGGTATCTGAATATTGACTGTGAAATGACCAGTAGACCTGGACTTGGGCCCAAATCCCAGTTCTAAACAGGGGTAAAGCATTAAACTATAGAATCGTCCCCATAACTCCGATGAAAAAGCCTTTATCCACCCCCAAGGCCAGCGAGTGGCTCAGGCCTTTGGTGCATGGCTACTACATTGAGCATGTAAAGTCAGGTGACCAACTGGGCTCCTCTTAGGTCGACTCAAAGTGGCTAACAATCTTCATTGTCCCACAGGCTGGCCTGTGGTATAATAAGGAGATTTTCTAACAAGCTGGTGCTTCAATAAAAACATGTAGGGCTGAGACAGAGTCAGTCGCATGTGGGGGTGCACATTTTAACTTTGCCGGTGTCGCCAGGCAAAGCCTGTCAACTTCACCCTCGGCAGAAGGCAAAGTTATCCGACTTCACCCGAGGGTGGGTCCGAATCACACACACCAGTTGTGCGTTTCTTACCACTGGGAGTCCTGCAGGGCATCTGGCTGAAAGGAATCGCTTCTTGAGACGTGAGGTCAGGTCTCTGCAGCAGCCACTGTGCCCTCTGAGCACAAGCATTGATGCTTTAATTAAATAATTAGATGGTTGATGCCCAGGATTGGGGCTGTCTGAGCCTTTGTAAGTCCCAGGCTGTCTTCGTAATAATAATGGGCCACGTCAAGAGGCTGGAAGTCCTAGGACTGCCAATCTCGAGGTGATGGTCAGTCCGCTGCAACTGTGACGGCCCGACAGCCACATCACAAATCTGTTAGGCAGTCCCACCAGGGGACCACCGTCCCTGACAGGAATATGGTTCCCAACGTGGTAACGGCAGTCTGAGTTGTAACCAGCCAGGGTGGCGCTGAACTCAGCACTGCCTGGCAGATTACAACCCCAGTTTCCTGGTGTGGACCCCTCAATGAAAAGGCTGGCAGAAGGCCAGTGCTGAGGATCCCGGGGGGGCCTGCTCTGACCATGCCCATTGCACCATAGAAATGCATACTGTCTGCACTGCAGACAGTTCGCATTCCCAAGGTGCTGGGCTGCAAGGATATTGGTCTAAACCCCCTTTAAGGAGCTGAGGCCAATATCCTAGCAGTGCTCTTGCTGGTCAGCCCAGCTGGAACGCATATTGCAATGTTCCCGCCGGTCAGCCCAGCTGGAATGCATATTGCAATGTTCCCGCCGGTCAGCCCAGCTGGAACACATATTGCAATGTTCCCGCCGGTCAGCCCAGCTGGAATGCATATTGCAATGTTCCCGCCGGTCAGCCCAGCTGGAACGCATATTGCAATGTTCCCGCCAGTCAGCCCAGCTGGAGCGCATATTGCAATGTTCCCGCCGGTCAGCCCAGCTGGAATGCATATTGCAATGTTCCCGCCGGTCAGCGTGGCGGGACATTGCAATGCGCTCGGGGGGAGCGCCACTGGGATGATGGTGACATCCTCCTCACAGCTTTGGCGGTCCGCTTTTACGACCGCCGAAGTCGTAATGAGGCCCTAAGTCTTAGGACAATTAATAAAACCTTCTCAGGACAAAAGTTTACAGTCTGCATAGTTTTAAAGGATAAAAAGTCCAAGTATAAAGTGAGTGAACAGACTATCATAGTGTCTGTTCCCTAAGAAGTAAGCCAAAAGACTGACACATTTCCCAAAAACAAGGCATTTTAAAGGGTTTTAGGCATAAAAAACACACATTGACATAGTGTGAAATGACATAATACGGCTGGATTAAAAAAGATATCCATGAAATAACCAGGGTCTACTCAAAAACACAATCTACCCCAAATAAGTGAGATCGAGTAAACACCTACTTTACTGAATATAGTTTTTTACGTGCAGAGGAAAGGAAGGAAATGTTAGTGCGCTTATGTGTCCTAATAAACAATAATACATTCAGAGCATGATTCGCTCTCCCATTTGAGCCTAGGCAAGGGGATTTAAATATTACAAAATACAGCAGCATCCCGGGCACAGCTTCCTCGTGCAGAAGGCACATTAATACAATTGTATTTTAGCAACTTACAAACACCCTGAAGAGAGCTTCTATTTCTCTTATGTTTCTAAAATGGAAAAGCACATGTGGAAAGGCTGGTTCCTGTAAAACAAAAGGGCAAATTTCTTTCTAAATGGATGTCAATGGAAGCTGGCTGTGGCCTTGTCATTTCGACTGCAGTCCGGTAACACTAAATTAAACACATCTAAATTAAACATTTATTTATTCTTATTAAAAACACTCCTACAATTCCCCCCTTTGATGATTTCTGAAATCATCACTAAATTAATACTCTACACCAGTGGTTCCCAACCTGTGGTCCGGGGACCCCTGGGGTCCACAAAGCCTCTTCAGGGGTGTTCCGCGACGGCTTAGAAAATTAAATAATATTATTATATTTGGTCCCCAGCTTTCAGTAAAGACTTAGTAGGGATCCCCGGATTCCAAAACTGATTCTGTGGGGGTCCCCGAGTTCCAGTTATGCTACAATGGGGTTCCACAGAAGTGAAAAGGTGGGGAAACACTGCTCTACACTACACTTCATTAATCATTTTCGGCTACTTCAAGTTTGCCTTCTGGAAGACCTTCAATTTGTCATATGTCACTAATTTGAGGTCATCACGTTTGATCTCCTTTCTTTTTCTGGTTGTCTTCTTGCATTCACAACCATCTTTCAATCCTCCTTTAAAATAAATATCTTCCAAAATGTTCAATACTGTGGCTAGGCCCATTGGACTTAAAATTCTAATTATTAGTAGGATGAGAATTTTCTTTAGTATACCACCACCAACACGTCCAAACCATTCACCCATTTTTCCAAATTGCTCACCAATTTTACTAAACTATCCGCCAACAGTTTTCCAAACACCAGTTTGTCGAAGAATAAACTCTTTCACATTGTTAGTTATGTTATTAGTATACTTATTAATAGCCACTCTATTATCAGACACCAAAGTACAACAATGTTGGGCCTTAATTGCATGACACATTCCTCTCATTAGGGTAGTTAGTCTTTGAATTAGAAAACAAAATGAGACTATTGTAAGTGCAAACTACGTTGCATAAATGGCCGGAAGACAGTGGTAGGTGGATATAGGACCCCCCTTCTGAAACAGAAGTAGGCAAGTGTCTGTGGATTTAACAGTAAGAGACATTCATTATACTCTTACAGTCATTAGGAAGATTTGCATAAGTATTCTCATAATTTCCATTAAAGCAATTACTATGATTGAATCTACTTTCGCTAGTAATGTTATTTTGTTATGTATTATTTAGATGGATTGAGGCCTGTCCATCAGGGAAGTATAAACTCATCAAGAGTCCAATGAACACTATCAAAATAAAAATTATAAAAACGAATTTTAGAGCCAAGCAAAATCTTTCTTTACATGTACCCGTCTGTAGTGATGTTTGTGTTTTGACCACTGACACCGTGTCGTACCACTTTGCACTTGGCTTAGCTGCCCACCGTCACATTAGTGGTCACAAGTTACAGACTTCATTTTGTATTCAGCTTAGTCTTAGCTTCACCGCCAAGTTAAATGTGCAAGTAGTTTTCCATTCAAAACATGTTACGCAACGTGTTTTCTCATTCATGTTTTTATTCTGCGTGTCTGCGTGTTCCTTCTCACCAAGGGCTAGGACCTAACGTACAGGAGTCAGTCAGTCGGCAAGATAAGGAAGTAGTAGGGTGTTTATGGTACAGCAGGAAACGGTTTAGTTTTGGGAGCGACACCTTGGGAACTTGGCCATTTCCAACGTGTTTCTTTCAAAACTGACTTGAAGTAGCCAGCATTTTTTAACACTTTTTATGGAGCGAGAGAGGTTTTCTAGAAATCTCCTTCCTGGCTTGTTTAAGGTATATAAGAGACCTAGGTCGACGATGGAGAGCTCCGGAGACCTCAATCAGGATTGAGACGTCAAATGCCTGATAATTCCCGTGAGAGTAGGTCTCTCTTTTGTTGTTGCAGTCAAACTGGGGTCAACGACTTGCTGGCAGGAGAAAGATGAATGAGCAACTGTGCCCCATGGTGATGAATTTTTACCAATTATTTGCTTTGCATTGTGTAAGAATATATATCTCCAAATATAGGTATTTGTATCTTTGCATGTATATATCTGCTGTTTATAGATTGAAGATTCTTTGTACATGTTCTCACTTTATTGTTGCGCACATTTTGAAGGTTGTAATGACCTTCCTTCACGAGCCTTGCAGAGTGATTCAATAAATGTCTTCTTTAGACTAAGAAGCGCATTCCAGAGATTCTTTTTGACTCTTTTCAGTGTGTATATTTTGGCTCGGTCAGCAGTAAAGCAAAACACCGTCTTCTTTCTATCAAAACAGTCTCTGAATAAAAACTCAGGGCCTGATTGAGATCTTGGTGGACGAGTTACTCAGTCACAATGGTGACGGAGAGCCAGTCCACCAAAATATAAATCCCATCATGTCCTATGGAATTTATATTTCTGCAGACGGAATATCCGTCACCGTTGTAACAGAGTAACTTGTCCACCAAGATATCAATCAGGCCCTTGGTCTCAAAAACAAGGTACAAAATTCCAAAACTCTCCGAAAATTTTTAGACTCATTATGATACGGATATTAGTTAAATAGCCCTTAAAGCAATGAATGCAGGCAACTCAAGAAAAATGTTCAGGCAAAAATAATCTTTGAAGATGTTGATGCGGACACAAAAATATAGAAGCGAGCAAATCGTTTAATCAATTCAGATATTTGCCAAAGTTATGCAGACAGAGGAAAGCACAAGTCATGTAGCGTTTCAGTTCAAATGTTCACAACAAGCTCTGCAAGAATGAAAACCTTATCTTCAGCTAAAAAATCTCAGTAGGAACAAAACAAGTCTTCTTCAGAATGTGGGAATATTATAAAATTGTAATCTAATAAAAAAAATCTATTCTAAGAGAGTTGTGCGGGAACAAAAAAATCTCAAAAATTCAGTTCCGTTTCTCCATCAGGGAAAAAAATCAATATTGATCGTCCTTAAATTCAGTTCATTTGTCAGTTCATGGAAGTTCTTTAAATATAAGCTGATAACTTCTCAAGTCAATATCTCTTCCCGAAGCCACGACAAGTGGTCTACTCTGGATAAGACTCTTTCCTCAGTAAAATTAATAGTAAATAAATTACTATAAACAATTAAAGTTAAGTGGTAAATCAGCAAATCACAGACATAGCTGCTCTATATGCAGGCAGCAATTTAATTAAAGAAATCAATTAGTACATATTGCTGGTGAGGTTTCGCCCTCTGGAGTTACTTAACGAGGTATCATCGGAAGAACAAATTAGGACATTTCTGTATGGATGAAGACAGGTGGCCTTTGAAAGTGGGCCCCCATGGGGGGTTACAGCAAATGTAGCTAAATTCATAAACATTTGGTCAGTGGTGAGAATGAGGGCACACAGAAATTGGGATCAACCAAACCTGTAGGACGTAGTTGCTGGCTAAATCCTGTCGACCAACTGCAAGATAAGGCCAGGGAGAGACAACCGACAGGGACACCCCTGTATTTATTTTTTGCAGTTGTATACAGCACAAATTTGGCCCAAAGGCATCTGAAAACTTCACATTAGCAGCATATTACATTACACAGGGTTAGATCTCTTTTTTGGCACAGGAAGATTAAAGGCCTCATTACGAGGCTGGCGGGCATTGGACCGACAGCCCTGCGGTGGCGGACAGGACCGGCGCTACTGTGGCGGTCCTACCGCCACATAAAGACCCTGGAAGTGAGACTGCCAGCGGTTCCGCCAGCACCACGTGGATCGATGATCCTGACGGCCCAGTGGTGTTGGAGATCGTAATCTCTACCATGCAGCGCTGCCCTGTGGATTATGACCTCTTCTCTGCCAGCCTTTTCATGGCGGTTTCACCACCATGAAAACGCTAACGGGGAACAGGTGCAGCGGGCCACAGGGGGGCATGGGCAGTGCAGGGTTCCCCTGCCCAGCACCATCGCAATGTTTACTGCCTGCTGTGTAGCCTATTTTCCTCTAGGCCAGTGGGCAGAAGCCGAGGTTTCCTCCTGCCGGCCTAGCAGAAAACTCCAAATAGGTCCGGCAAAGTGATTGCCACAAAGGCGGCAGCCACTCTGTCTGGAGTTTGGCGGACGGGCTTTCCCGTCCCCCAAACTCATAATGAGGGCCTAATGAATTTGCCCAACATCACAGGATGTTGAGCCACCACCACGACTTGACCATGACTCTCCAGTTCCTGAGTCCGCACCGTTGCAACGAGGTGGAATCTCCACCGGTTATGGTGGCATGGACTCACAGCTCAGGATTCAGAGAGGTGGCAAGCGTATGTCACTGTCCACCTGTCGGATGACACACATGTGTCGACAATACAACATTCAGACTTGGGGCCTGATTTAGCTTTCGGTAGACGGGCTATCCGTCCCCGTTGTGACAGAGTAACCCGTACACAAACTCTAAATCAGGCGCTAGGTCTTTGAGTACCATTTGTTGGCTGAGCTGTGTACTGTTCCATTCTGTTACATGCGGCTCTATAGCTCAGGCCACAGGCATCTGTTTTATTTCCTATATATTACACACACACGCGTTGTGAGTCTTACTTCTCTGGGTGATCACGGGGACACTGAGCACACCCCTTCAGTCGTTTTGCTACTTGATTTCATGAGTATATACACTAATCGATTTCTTTAATTAAATTGCTGTCTGCATATACAGCGCTAAGCCAGTGGTTTGCTAATTAAGCAGGTCACCTTAATTGTGTATAGTACTTTACTTGTTATTCATGTTGCCTTCTCCTGATGAATGAGTTGTTGGTGAACCATGACCTTGCCAGGGGTAGCCGAAGTTACATCACACACCATTTGACCTTTAATTTGCACTCACATACATGAGGTTACGTATACACACACATTCACTCATACATGCATTCTGTTACATAAGCACACTCACTCGCAAGCACACATACAACACACATTTAGAAGCATGCTTTCCTTCCCTCAGCTGCCAGGGAGGGTCATATTCCAGCTGACTGTACTCCATTTTATTACACTAATAGTGAATTATATGATATTATTCCCTATTTGTGTAATAAACAAAAGTGACTGAAAACAAGGGAACTGGAGCCCAACCAACGTCTATAATGAGCTGCCCCTGTGTTCCTGGCACTGATTTTGCCACCTCTGAGACCATGGGTTGCAAAGTCAGTTCCAGGGGTTGCAAGGGGCAAGGCAGGGGTCGCACCTGAGACCCCTGGTGACCTCTAAATGATGCAAATACTTACATATTCATAACTACCCAAGTTCTCCTTAGGGTGACCTGGCGTCCCGGCTGTCTCGGGACAGTCCCGGTGTTCCACCATCTGCTCCTGTAGATTTTTGGGTAATTTACCTATATGTCCCGGTTTTTAGAGGGGGTCGACTGAAAACAGTGGGAGGCGTGTTTTTTTGTTTTCTAAAAAGGGATAGTTAGCAGCTGTTATAGGACAGCAATTTATTTAACAAGCATGATTCTGGCTTTATACATTTATAAATCTGTAATTCTGTGCTGATTAGAGCTGTCATTCTGTGCACTCAGTTCAACTAAAGTATAGTCCTTCTTCTATGTTCGAGAAGTGTCCCGAATTTTTGGTTTCAAAGATCTGGTCACCCTGTCCTTGGCACAAAGGGATGCTCTTGTTTGTGGCGATAAACCTGGGTAAGGCCATTGTCATGTGGGAGGCACCCTCCTGGGTGGCCTGAAGCAGCCAATGGACATCAGGTGCACCATACATCCACCAACCAAAGCAAAGCGTGGGATCACTAACCAGGCCCCAGCCCTACAACCCTATTAAAGGCACAGACTTGGCTGAAAATACTGTCACGTTACCTGCACGGGTGCCTGCCCCACAGACCTTCCACAGCCAATTTCAACGTCTCGCATGCCTCCAGTAGGCCATGGACCCCCACCGGAGAGCAGAGATGCAAAAATGCCGTCAAAGGAGACCCCTCCCTGAGGCCCCATTTCTAAAGGCCTACCATTCTGGGTCCCCTAAGGTGGTCTGCAGAACTCCGTGCCTCAATCCTGACTTTAGTAGCGCATTCTTCTAGGCCACAAACCTCATACACCCCCAACAATACACCCCGTATCCCAGCCTTACATACAAATGCTTAAAAAGTGCACCTCTGTGTAACCCACAACATGTCTGTTATTCCAACATTAGGGTCCCTCAAAATAGCTCTGCCAATGAATCTTAGTCCTGACCCGCGATGCCCTTTCGGATCTGCCAGTGCACCTCTGTCTTGAGTTCCTACACAAGTGCTTAATTTGAGCAGGTGTTCGCCAGGACTCAGCACCGAAACTTTATTGCAGCGCGGTTTAAGTGAGGTAGGAGATTGCACTGATGACTGGCTGCCTGTGCAGAGCCAGTCAGTCATAGATGAGCATTAAAAAACTACAGGCCATATTTACAAAACTTTTTAGCAGTCGGAAACGGTCCAATTCGCAGAATCAGACTGTTTGCGACCGTTAAAAAGCATTTCTGTCTGTAGGAAGGTCCTATTTGCGATTTAGTAACCTATTACCGAATTGCAAATAGGGTATGCAAATCGGTATTAGAAAGGGGTGTCTTCCTAATACAGAATCGCAGTGGTATGTGTGAATGTTTTGAGACCAAAAAACTTCAAGTAGTTGGTAACTCATTCACAAATGGGAATGGGTCCCCAACCCTTTTCCTTTGTGATCGTTTGTAAAAATATATTTTAAGAGCAAGCAGAGGTCCCACAGACCACTTCCTATTCTTAGAAAATGAAAAGAAAACTTTTGTTTTTATTTTCAAAATGCATCCCGTTTTCTTTTAAGGAAAACGGGGCTGCATAAAAAAAAAATGATTGCCTTATTTAAAAGCAGTCACAGACAGCCTGGTCTGCTGACCCAAGCAGGCCACCGTCTCTGTGATGTATTGCGATTCTCAATAGGTCTCAAAGCAAGACCTACCTCATGAATATTAATGAGGTAGGTCTATTTGCGACCCACAGGGAATCATAAAATGTACAGAAGACACATGGGTGTTTGTGATTAAATTCGCAAACTTTTACTAATTGGTCATCGCAAAGCCAAACCTATGTACATCTGACCCTACATTCCGAAATGTGAGACGTACACACATTTTTACCCCATGAATGATGCTGCTTTCACAGCAAAGGGGCAATGGGGTCAGTGCCTTCCTGGGGCCTACCAGGAAGGGGGGGGCACTGAGTAGCCTCCCGGGGCTGATGTGAACCAGTGGAGCCCTGTGCACCCCTTCCTGCCTGCCCACCCTCATGTATTTAGATATTGGGTGTCAGAGGTTGGAGGTCACACAGCATGTCCCTGTGCACTGCGAAAATATTCCCATCACCCCAGGGATGCTTATCTTTCATTTTCCAAAACCAAGCCGCACATTGTTTTAACATTTCTGTGGTTTGCACTTTGTGACACTTGCACAGTCAAAAAGGTATGGAAAGTCCTTTGATAGTAACTATAGCTCACGGCCTAAGGTAACTAAAACTCAAACCTTCGCCAATCACAGATAATTACTCCATGTAGGAGGCTGGCCCTCTATGTAGTGTGCAAAGCTAGGGACACTGGGTAGAGTGTCAAGGCAAACACACATTGGTTTTCAGAGGTAAAAACTAGATCACCTAATGCTCTAATGTTTTTGGTAGCTTGGTTGAGCAGTTAGGCCAGTCTTGGAGAAGTGCAAGTCATCTGTGGTACTCACAGTATCGATCATGCAACTCACACATTCAAAGGAATAACTCAAGGACAATTTATAAACATATTTCAGATTCTTATATAAATTTTAAGACCAAGATTATCAAAATTGATTAGGTACTTTTAAAGATATGGATTTTTGAATTTTTAATAAATGCACTCTTTCTGTGCGTAATTACAAATCACAGGAATCAATGGGAAGACACCTTTAAAAATGCATATAAAGTCACACAGTTGCTTTACCAAGTTCTGCTTTTGGAGGTAGGGCGAGGTCGTCAGTGGGCACGCTGTGTCAGCTGGAAAAGTTCAGGTGGCTCCCGGCTCCGGCAGGAGCAGAGGTGGAAAGTCTCTTGGAGTTGTTCCAGGGCCATTGATGGGGACCACTTGGAAAAGGCCTGCTCTGGGCAAGTTAAAGGTGGTTCCTTGGGGTCCCCTTGGAGTGTCAAGGTCGCAAGAGGTGAGATATCCTTGGAGCACAGCTGGTTCTTCGTTGCAGGGCACAGGGCGGCCGGGTACAGAGCGAATCTGTGAGCCAGAAGCTGTGCGCAAAGATGCCTTTTGGATCTGGAGGTAGGTCTCTTTGAAGGTTGCTTACAGAACAACGGGGGAACTCTGGTGAGAGGTCCAGGGTGTTCCTGGGGCTTCCACCTGGTCCTTTTTCAGTTCTGGCCGAGCTGGTTTTCCAGGTGTCCGACGTTAGCTGACCAGTACCCAGGGTATTGGCACGATTTGTCCACTAGAGGGCTGTAAAGAAATGGCTCCCTGTTGCAGTTACCCCCCACTTTTTGCCTGATACTGATGCTGACTTGACTGAGAAGTGTGCTGGGACCCTGCTAACCAGGCCCCAGCACCAGTGTTCTTTCACCTAAAATGTACCATTGATCCCACAATTGGCACACCCTGGCATCCAGATAAGTCCCTTGTAACTGGTACCTCTGGTACCAAGGGCCCTGATGCCAGGGAAGGTCTCTAAGGGCTGCAGCATGCATTATGCCACCCTAGAGACCCCTCACTCAGCACAGCCACACTGCTTACAAGCCTGTGTGTGCTAGTGAGAACAAAATTAGTAAGTCGACATGGCACTCCCCTCAGGGTGCCATGCCAGCCTCTCACTGCCTATGCAGTATAGATAAGACACCCCTCTAGCAGGCCTTACAGCCCTAAGGCAGGGTGCACTATACCATAGGTGAGGGTACCAGTGCATGAGCACTGTGCCCCTACAGTGTCTAAGCAAAACCTTAGACGTTGTAAGTGCAGGGTAGCCATAAGAGTATATGGTCTGGGAGTCTGTTTTACACGAACTCCACAGCACCATAATGGCTACACTGAAAACTGGGAAGTTTGGTATCAAACTTCTCAGCACAATAAATGCACACTGATGCCAGTGTACATTTGATTGTAAAATACACCACAGAGGGCACCTTAGAGGTGCCCCCTGAAACTTAACCAACTATCTGTGTAGGCTGACTAGTTCCAGCAGCCTGCCACACTAGAGACATGTTGCTGGCCCCATGGGGAGAGTGCCTTTGTCACTCTGAGGCCAGTAACAAAGCCTGCACTGGGTGGAGATGCTAACACCTCCCCCAGGTAGGAGCTGTGACACCTGGCGGTGAGCCTCAAAGGCTCACCCCTTTGTCACAGCCCAGCAGGGCACTCCAGCTTAGTGGAGTTGCCCGCCCCCTCCGGCCACGGCCCCCACTTTTGGCGGCAAGGCTGGAGGGAACAAAGAAAGCAACAAGGAGGAGTCACTGGCCAGTCAGGACAGCCCCTAAGGTGTCCTGAGCTGAAGTGACTCTAACTTTTAGAAATCCTCCATCTTGCAGATGGAGGATTCCCCCAATAGGGTTAGGATTGTGACCCCCTCCCCTTGGGAGGAGGCACAAAGAGGGTGTACCCACCCTCAGGGCTAGTAGCCATTGGCTACTAACCCCCCAGACCTAAACACGCCCTTAAATTTAGTATTTAAGGGCTACCCTGAACCCTAGAAAATTAGATTCCTGCAAACTACAAGAAGAAGGACTGCCTAGCTGAAAGCCCCTGCAGAGGAAGACCAGAAGACGACAACTGCCTTGGCTCCAGAAACTCACCGGCCTGTCTCCTGCCTTCCAAAGATCCTGCTCCAGCGACGCCTTCCAAAGGGACCAGCGACCTCGACATCCTCTGAGGACTGCCCCTGCTTCGAAAAGACAAGAAACTCCCGAGGACAGCGGACCTGCTCCAAGAAAGGCTGCAACTTTGTTTCCAGCAGCTTTGAAAGAACCCTGCAAGCTCCCCGCAAGAAGCGTGAGACTTGCAACACTGCACCCGGCGACCCCGACTCGGCTGGTGGAGATCCAACACCTCAGGAGGGACCCCAGGACTACTCTGATACTGTGAGTACCAAAACCTGTCCCCCCTGAGCCCCCACAGCGCCGCCTGCAGAGGGAATCCCGAGGCTTCCCCTGACCGCGACTCTTTGAATCCAAAGTCCCGACGCCTGGGAGAGACCCTGCACCCGCAGCCCCCAGGACCTGAAGGACCGGACTTTCACTGGAGAAGTGACCCCCAGGAGTCCCTCTCCCTTGCCCAAGTGGAGGTTTCCCCGAGGAATCCCCCCCTTGCCTGCCTGCAGCGCTGAAGAGATCCCGAGATCTCTCATAGACTAACATTGCGAACCTGACGCTTGTTTCTACACTGCACCCGGCCGCCCCCGTGCTGCTGAGGGTGAAATTTCTGTGTGGGCTTGTGTCCCCCCCGGTGCCCTACAAAACCCCCCTGGTCTGCCCTCCGAAGACGCGGGTACTTACCTGCAAGCAGACCGGAACCGGGGCACCCCCTTCTCTCCATTCTAGCCTATGTGTTTTGGGCACCACTTTGAACTCTGCACCTGACCGGCCCCGAGCTGCTGGTGTGGTGACTTTGGGGTTGCTCTGAACCCCCAACGGTGGGCTACCTTGGACCAAGAACTGAACCCTGTAAGTGTCTTACTTACCTGGTAAACCTAACAAAAACTTACCTCCCCTAGGAACTGTGAAAATTGCACTGTGTCCACTTTTAAAACAGGTATTTGTCAATAACTTGAAAAGTATACATGCAATTTTTATGATTTAAAGTTCCTAAAGTACTTACCTGCAATACCTCTCGAAGGAGATATTACATGTAGAATTTGAACCTGTGGTTCTTAAAATAAACTAAGAAAAGATATTTTTCTATACAAAAACCTATTGGCTGGATTTGTCTCTGAGTGTGTGTACCTCATTTATTGTCTATGTGTATGTACAACAAATGCTTAACACTACTCCTTGGATAAGCCTACTGCTCGACCACACTACCACAAAATAGAGCATTAGTATTATCTATTTTTACCACTATTTTACCTCTAAGGGGAACCCTTGGACTCTGTGCATGCTATTCCTTACTTTGAAATAGCACATACAGAGCCAACTTCCTACATTGGTGGATCAGCGGTGGGGTACAAGACTTTGCATTTGCTGGACTACTCAGCCAATACCTGATCACACGACAAATTCCAAAATTGTCATTAGAAATTGATTTTTGCAATTTGAAAAGTTTTCTAAATTCTTAAAAGACCTGCTAGGGCCTTGTGTTAGATCCTGTTTAGCATTTCTTTTAGAGTTTAAAAGTTTGTAAAAGTTTGAATTAGATTCTAGAACCAGTTGTAGATTCTTAAAAAGTATTCCAACTTTTAGAAGCAAAATGTCTAGCACAGATGTGACTGTGGTGGAACTCGACACCACACCTTACCTCCATCTTAAGATGAGGGAGCTAAGGTCACTCTGTAAAATAAAGAAAATAACAATGGGCCCCAAACCTACCAAAATACAGCTCCAGGAGCTTTTGGCAGAGTTTGAAAAGGCCAACCCCTCTGAGGGTGGCAACTCAGAGGAAGAGGATAGTGACCAGGAGGAAAATTCCCCCCTACCAGTCCTATCTAGGGAGAACAGGGTCCCTCAAACCCTGACTCCAAAAATAATAGTCAGAGATGCTGGTTCCCTCACAGGAGAGACCAACACCTCTGAAATCACTGAGGATAACTCCAGTGAAGATGACCCCCTGTTAGCCAGGATGGTCAAAAGATTGGCTTTGGAAAAGCAGCTCCTAGCCATAGAAAGGGAAAGAAAAGAGATGGGCCTAGGTCCCATCGATGGTGGCAGCAACTTAAATAGGGTCAGAGATTCTCCTGACATCCTAAAAATCCCCAAAGGGATTGTAACAAAATATGAAGATGGTGATGACATCACCAAATGGTTCACAGCTTTTGAGAGGGCTTGTGTAACCAGAAAAGTAAACAGATCTCACTGGGGTGCTCTCCTTTGGGAAATGTTCACTGGAAAGTGTAGGGATAGACTCCTCACACTCTCTGGAAAAGATGCAGAATCTTATGACCTCATGAAGGGTACCCTGATTGAGGGCTTTGGATTCTCCACTGAGGAGTATAGAATTAGATTCAGGGGGGCTCAAAAATCCTCGAGCCAGACCTGGGTTGATTTTGTAGACTACTCAGTAAAAACACTAGATGGTTGGTTAACTGGAAATGAAGTGTGTGACTATGTTGGGCTTTATAATTTGTTTATGAAAGAGCACATTTTAAGTAACTGCTTCAATGAAAAGTTGCATCAGTATCTGGTAGACCTAGGTCCAATTTCTCCCCAAGAATTGGGAAAGAAGGCAGACCACTGGGTCAAGACTAGGGTAACCAAAACTTCCACTGGGGGTGACCAAAAGAAAGGGGTTACAAAAACTCCCCAGGAGAAAGTGGGTGACCCTAGAAACAAAGAAAAAGAGTCCTCTGTAGGCCCCCAAAAACCAGAACAGGTGGGTGGGCCCCAAGACACAACCCAAAACAAAGGTGGGTACCAGGGTAAGAACTGGGATGCCACTAAGGCATGGTGCCACAACTGTAAACAGTCTGGGCACCACACCAAGGACACTTCTTGTCCCAAAAACAAACCCCAGAACAAAATTCCAGGGGTAACCAGTGTAGCCATGGGAGATGACTCCTCAGATGAGGAGGTCTTCATAGCCTTCAACTGGAAACAGGGCCCAACAGGTGAGTTGGAGATTCCAGAGGGAAGTAGACACTTCCACCACCTACTGGTGAATGGAATCCCAACCACTGCCCTGAGAGACACTTGTGCCAGTCACACTATTGTGCATGACAGGCTGGTACTCTCAAACCAGTACATCCCAGGTGAGATGGCCAGAGTAAGAGTTAGCCCAGACAGGGTCACTAATAGGCCTGTGGCTCTTGTGCCCATAGAAGTGGGTGGAACTTTTAGCTGGAGAAGGGTGGTAGTCAGTACAGACCTCCCCCTTGATTGTCTCCTTGGAAATGACTACCCAGAGGTTAGTCAGAGCCTAAGAGAAGAACTGGTCCAGGGCCAGTCCTCTCCCAAGGATTCTGGAGTGCCTGCCTCTGCAGTAAATGCAAGTAGGCCCCAGAAGAAAAAGAAAAGGAAACAGAGTAGGAATGGTGGACAACCTTTAGCCAAGGTTCCAGCAAGCCAAGGAGATTCTGCTCCAGTAGGGGAGAACTCCAAAAATGGCTCTGATAAAGTCCAACCTGACCCACAAGAAGTCCTGGCTAGTCAGGCAACTGTTAAGCCTGAGTGGGTGGCTCCTCAGCTAACAGAAGAAAGAGTGGAAGAAGGGTGTTTACTACAAGATGTGGTAACCCCCCACTCTAATACAGCAGACAGGCACCCTGAACCCAAAGAAGCCTGTAACTTAGCCCCTTCCCTTGTAGGTGAAGAGCTAAAGGTGTGGTTCTGGGCACTGACAGCTGTCAGTGGCCTCTGCTGGGTGTTAGCCTTTATGGCTGCACTATCCTTGGCATGGTGGTCTGACCCCATGCCAAATAACAAGTTAGGCCCCCTGACCCTGTTGGTCATGGTGGGGTTACTCCAGCTCTGGGTAACCTCTTTGGGTAAGCTAGGGGTGACCCTGGCTAAGATAAGATTAGCAGAGGTGGATACCTCTGACCTCAAAATAGAGAGAATGGGTAAAGACATAAAAAGCACAGACAAGAGGCAGTTCAGACTAGGTCCTATCACTGTGGAAGTGGGTCAGTTCCCCAGAGGGAATGACCTGAACAGGAGGATGTAAGGCAGAGTAGGCCCTGCAACAAACCAGCCATTTCCTCTACTCTTCCTCGCCTGACAGACTAGGAAGACTCTTCCAGCGTTGGCTGAGTCTCCTGGCCTGTGGGCTGGGGGGGGGCTTGTGTAAAGAAATGGCTCCCTGTTGCAGTTACCCCCCACTTTTTGCCTGATACTGATGCTGACTTGACTGAGAAGTGTGCTGGGACCCTGCTAACCAGGCCCCAGCACCAGTGTTCTTTCACCTAAAATGTACCATTGATCCCACAATTGGCACACCCTGGCATCCAGATAAGTCCCTTGTAACTGGTACCTCTGGTACCAAGGGCCCTGATGCCAGGGAAGGTCTCTAAGGGCTGCAGCATGCATTATGCCACCCTAGAGACCCCTCACTCAGCACAGCCACACTGCTTACAAGCCTGTGTGTGCTAGTGAGAACAAAATTAGTAAGTCGACATGGCACTCCCCTCAGGGTGCCATGCCAGCCTCTCACTGCCTATGCAGTATAGATAAGACACCCCTCTAGCAGGCCTTACAGCCCTAAGGCAGGGTGCACTATACCATAGGTGAGGGTACCAGTGCATGAGCACTGTGCCCCTACAGTGTCTAAGCAAAACCTTAGACGTTGTAAGTGCAGGGTAGCCATAAGAGTATATGGTCTGGGAGTCTGTTTTACACGAACTCCACAGCACCATAATGGCTACACTGAAAACTGGGAAGTTTGGTATCAAACTTCTCAGCACAATAAATGCACACTGATGCCAGTGTACATTTGATTGTAAAATACACCACAGAGGGCACCTTAGAGGTGCCCCCTGAAACTTAACCAACTATCTGTGTAGGCTGACTAGTTCCAGCAGCCTGCCACACTAGAGACATGTTGCTGGCCCCATGGGGAGAGTGCCTTTGTCACTCTGAGGCCAGTAACAAAGCCTGCACTGGGTGGAGATGCTAACACCTCCCCCAGGTAGGAGCTGTGACACCTGGCGGTGAGCCTCAAAGGCTCACCCCTTTGTCACAGCCCAGCAGGGCACTCCAGCTTAGTGGAGTTGCCCGCCCCCTCCGGCCACGGCCCCCACTTTTGGCGGCAAGGCTGGAGGGAACAAAGAAAGCAACAAGGAGGAGTCACTGGCCAGTCAGGACAGCCCCTAAGGTGTCCTGAGCTGAAGTGACTCTAACTTTTAGAAATCCTCCATCTTGCAGATGGAGGATTCCCCCAATAGGGTTAGGATTGTGACCCCCTCCCCTTGGGAGGAGGCACAAAGAGGGTGTACCCACCCTCAGGGCTAGTAGCCATTGGCTACTAACCCCCCAGACCTAAACATGCCCTTAAATTTAGTATTTAAGGGCTACCCTGAACCCTAGAAAATTAGATTCCTGCAAACTACAAGAAGAAGGACTGCCTAGCTGAAAGCCCCTGCAGAGGAAGACCAGAAGACGACAACTGCCTTGGCTCCAGAAACTCACCGGCCTGTCTCCTGCCTTCCAAAGATCCTGCTCCAGCGACGCCTTCCAAAGGGACCAGCGACCTCGACATCCTCTGAGGACTGCCCCTGCTTCGAAAAGACAAGAAACTCCCGAGGACAGCGGACCTGCTCCAAGAAAGGCTGCAACTTTGTTTCCAGCAGCTTTGAAAGAACCCTGCAAGCTCCCCGCAAGAAGCGTGAGACTTGCAACACTGCACCCGGCGACCCCGACTCGGCTGGTGGAGATCCAACACCTCAGGAGGGACCCCAGGACTACTCTGATACTGTGAGTACCAAAACCTGTCCCCCCTGAGCCCCCACAGCGCCGCCTGCAGAGGGAATCCCGAGGCTTCCCCTGACCGCGACTCTTTGAATCCAAAGTCCCGACGCCTGGGAGAGACCCTGCACCCGCAGCCCCCAGGACCTGAAGGACCGGACTTTCACTGGAGAAGTGACCCCCAGGAGTCCCTCTCCCTTGCCCAAGTGGAGGTTTCCCCGAGGAATCCCCCCCTTGCCTGCCTGCAGCGCTGAAGAGATCCCGAGATCTCTCATAGACTAACATTGCGAACCTGACGCTTGTTTCTACACTGCACCCGGCCGCCCCCGTGCTGCTGAGGGTGAAATTTCTGTGTGGGCTTGTGTCCCCCCCGGTGCCCTACAAAACCCCCCTGGTCTGCCCTCCGAAGACGCGGGTACTTACCTGCAAGCAGACCGGAACCGGGGCACCCCCTTCTCTCCATTCTAGCCTATGTGTTTTGGGCACCACTTTGAACTCTGCACCTGACCGGCCCCGAGCTGCTGGTGTGGTGACTTTGGGGTTGCTCTGAACCCCCAACGGTGGGCTACCTTGGACCAAGAACTGAACCCTGTAAGTGTCTTACTTACCTGGTAAACCTAACAAAAACTTACCTCCCCTAGGAACTGTGAAAATTGCATTGTGTCCACTTTTAAAACAGCTATTTGTCAATAAATTGAAAAGTATACATGCAATTTTTATGATTTAAAGTTCCTAAAGTACTTACCTGCAATACCTCTCGAAGGAGATATTACATGTAGAATTTGAACCTGTGGTTCTTAAAATAAACTAAGAAAAGATATTTTTCTATACAAAAACCTATTGGCTGGATTTGTCTCTGAGTGTGTGTACCTCATTTATTGTCTATGTGTATGTACAACAAATGCTTAACACTACTCCTTGGATAAGCCTACTGCTCGACCACACTACCACAAAATAGAGCATTAGTATTATCTATTTTTACCACTATTTTACCTCTAAGGGGAACCCTTGGACTCTGTGCATGCTATTCCTTACTTTGAAATAGCACATACAGAGCCAACTTCCTACATTGGCACGATTTGTCCACTAGAGGGCTTAGTGCCACTAAACTTGGTACTCTTGTGGAGTTTGTCCACTTAGTCATCGGTGTGTGGTCAGGTCTGGCTGCGACTTCCGGTTCGGGAGATATTGGCCAGTCAGTGAAGTGACCCTCATTGAGTTGTTGGTTCTTGGGTTGTTGCAGATTGGTACCTGCACTCTGGAGGGAATTCTTGGGTGATTGGTGAAGCCTGGGTTTCTTAAGATCAGTCCAGTGTCCAGCTTCTCCGCAGCAGTGATTGTCAGGTCCTGGGTGCAGCAAGCAGGGTTTGACATCTTTTCTTCATGCAGCAGGTCCACAATTCTCTTGCCTAGTATCTTCTTTGTTCTGGTCTTCTTAGTGTCCTTTGAATCTAGTTTCTTAGTCTAGGGATGCTCACTAAATACTGAATTTAGTGAGTGTTTTAGGGGATATGTGGTAGTGTCCAATGGGACACTTACCTTTGGGTGGCTACACCCACTAAGTGACCACTTCCTGCAGGAAGGGTCACTTCTCCAAATCTAATTCACTATTTTCCTTCCATCTAAGATGGAGGAAAATGAAATGGAGTGTCCATCTCACAGGCAACACCTTAGGAGTGGTGCATGCCAGGTGGGGCCACTCCTCCAACCCTTTGTGTGGTTTCCCACCTTTGCTCCCGCCATTAGTGGGGGTTTGCAAAGGAGGAGGCCACCTGCTGCTAGCAGCAGGCCTGGGGTCGAGTTTCAAGGGCGGTAAGCCCTTTGAAGCCCACCGTCAGGACAGTGCACATTCCTGAGGGAGGTGGTGTTAGCTGCTCCACCCAGGAGGGGCATTGTCTTTCATACCGGAGAGGCAGGGCTCTCCCCCAAGGTTTGTATATTGGCTGTCTGGAGGTGGCAGGCTGGATAGAATTAGTCTGCAACCATGCCAGGATAGTTAGCTTTTGCAGGGGGCACCTCTAAGGTGGCCTCAGGGTACATTTAGGGATACATCCAATACAGGCACCAGTTTGTATTTATCATTCTGAGTTGTTTGATACCAAACAACCCAGGATTCAGAGTGGCCATCATGTAGCTGGGAAACTCTTGTTCACCAGTGTCCAGCACATGTATTAAAATCTCTGCTCCGTTCACGCACAATGTCCCAGGTTTGGCAAGGACACAGTGGGGACATATTGCTCATGCAGCTATGCCCTCACATATATTATGGAGCACCGTGCCTTAGGGCTGGAAGGCCTGCCATAGGAGAGTTTTAACCATAGTAAATGCAATGTATGGTGGACAGACACACAAGTAGTGTACCATGTCGAGTTTGTGTTTTAGGTTTGCACAAGGACACTCAGCCTGCAATGGCAGTGCTGGGTGCATCTGGCTGCATGCCCCTAGAGTGTGGCACAATCAGTGCTGCTGCCCTAAGGGGCCTGCCCGAGGTACCCCCTTCCCTGGGTACATAGGTACCCACTTGCTAGGGACTTATAGCAGTAGTTAAGGGTGTATCCAATTGTGCCAAGCATCACAATAGATTTAGGGAAAGAGCTCTGGCCCAGGGTACCTGGTTAGAAGGGACCCTGGGCACTACAAGTTATAGGACACATCCTCATCAGGCAAAAAGTGGGATGATAACTATGTTAAAAAGAGGCCCTCTCTCCCACCTTTATGCTCTACCGCTCAGTCCCTCCAGGCCTGCTTGTTTCCCCCAATTCCTCAGTCACCTCCAGGCTGCACCTGAGCTCATAGAGTGCCCCTGTGCCCCCTTCTGCACTCACTCCCCAGGCTCTCTCGAGGCTGCACCCATGACTCACTGAGTGCCCCTAAGCCCCCTGCTGCACTCACTCCCCAGGCTCCCTCCAGGCTGTACCCATGACTCACTGAGTGTCCCTGTGCCTCCTGCTGCACTCACTCCCCAGGCTCCCTCCAGGCTGCACCTGAGCTCATAGGGTGCCCCTGTGCCCCCTTCTGCACTCACTCCCCGGGCTCCCTCCAGGCTGCACACATGACTCACCGAGTGCCCCTGAGCCCCCTTCTGCACTCACTCCCCAGGCTCTCTCGAGGCTGCACCCATGACTCACTGAGTGCCCCTGTGCCCCCTTCTGCACTCACTCCCCAGGCTCTCTCGAGGCTGCACCCATGACTCACTGAGTGCCCCTAAGCCCCCTGCTGCACTCACTCCCCAGGCTCCCTCCAGGCTGCACCTGAGCTCATAGAGTGCACCTGTGCCTCCTGCTGCACTCACCCCCAGGCTCCCTCTTAGCTGCACACATGACTCACTGAGTGCCCCTGACCCCCTGCTGCTCTCATCCCCAGGCTCCCTCCAGGCTGCACCTGAGCTCATAGAGTGCACCTGTGCCTCCTGCTGCACTCACTCCCCAGGCTCCCTCCAGGCTGCACCCATGACTCACTGAGTGCCCCTGACCCCCTGCTGCTCTCACTCCCCAGGCTACCTCCAGGCTGCACCTGAGCTCATAGAGTGCCCCTGTGCCTCCTGCTGCACTCACTCCCCAGGCTCCCTCCAGGCTGCACCCATGACTCACTGAGTGCCCCTGTGCCTCCTGCTGCACTCACTCCCCAGGCTCCCCCCAGGCTGCACCCATGACTCACTGAGTGCCCTTGTGCCCCCTGCTGCACTCACTCCCAGGCTCCCTCCAGGCTGCACCCATGACTCACTGAGTGCCCCTAAGCCCCAAGCTGCACTCACTCCCCAGGTTCCCTCCGGGCCGCACCTCACCGGAGCTCATAGAGTGCCCCTGTGCCCCCGGCTGCACTCACTCCCCAGGCTCCCTCTTAGCTGCACACATGACTCACTGAGTGCCCCTGTGCCCCCTGCTGCACTCACTCCCAGGCTCCCTCCAGGCTGCACCTGGGCTCATAGAGTGCCCCTGTGCCCCAAGCTGCACTCACTCCCAGGCTCCCTCCAGGCTGCACCCATGACTCACTGAGTGCCCCTGTGCCCCCTGCAGCACTCACCCCCAGGCTCCCTCCAGGCTGCACCTGAGCTCATAGGGTGCCCCTGTGCCCCCGGCTGCACTCACTCCCCAGGCTCCCTCCAGGCTGCACCCATGACTCACAGAGTGCCCCTAAGCCACAAGCTGCACTCACTCCCCAGGCTCCCTCTTAGCTGCACACATGACTCACCGAGTGCCCCTGAGCCCCCTGCTGCTCTCACCCTCAGGCTCCCTCCAGGCTGCACCCATGACTCACTGAGTGCTCCTGAGCCCAAAGCTGCACTCACTCCCAGGATCCCTCCAGGCTGCACCCATGACTCACTGAGTGCCCCTAAGCCCCAAGCTGCACTCACTCCCCAGGATCCCTCCAGGCTATACCCATGACTCACTGAGTGCCCCTGTGCCCCCTGCTGCTCTTACTCCAAAGGCTCCCGCCAGGCTGTACCCATGACTCACTGAGTGCCCCTGTGCCCCAAGCTGCACTCACTCCCAGTCTCCCTCCAGGCTGTACCCATGACTCACTGAGTGCCCCTGTGCCCCCTGCTGCACTCACTCCCAGGCTCCCTCCAGGCTGCGCCTGGGCTCATAGAGTGCCCCTGTGCCCCAAGCTGCACTCACTCCCAGGCTCCCTCCAGGCTGTACCCATGACTCACTGAGTGCCCCTGTGCCCCCTGCTGCACTCACTCCCAGGCTCCCTCCAGGCTGCACCTGGGCTCATAGGGTGCCCCTGAATCCCCTACTGCTCTCACCCTCAGGCTGCACCTGAGCTCATAGAGTGCCCCTGTGCCCCCTGCTGCACTCACTCCCCAGGCTCCCTCCAGGCTGCATCCATGAGTCACTGAGTGCCCCTGAGCCCCCTGCTGCTCCCACTCCCCAGGCTCCCTCAAGGCTGCACCCATGACTCACTGAGTGCCCCTGAGCCCCCGGCTGCTCTCACTCCCCAGGCTTCCTGCAGACTGTACCCATAACTCACTAAGGCCCTCATTACAACCCTGGCAGTCGGTGTTGAAGCTGCGTTAATACCGCCAACAGGCCAGTGGTAAAAAAAAATGGATTTTGTCCCTGGAGGTAACCGCCATCAAAGACCGCCACTTTAACACATCGACCGCCCGCCACGAAAACCATGGCGGTAGGCACTATTAGTGCCTGGGAATTCCTTCCCTGACAATGATAGGGGTCTCCCCTACCCCCCTCCACAGAGCCCTCCCACACCTTCCCCCTCCCTCTCCTGCCCCCCACACTTATACACACCCGCACGAGCACCCATATACACACATGCACGCACGCATACCCACCACCACTCACGCATGCACACATACATACCCACACACAGCAACACACACCAACATACCTTGTCACACACATGCATTCACAACACACAACACTCACAATCACTCATTCACGCATGCATTCAACTCGACTCACACCCGCATGCATGCATTCCAAAGCATACACACACACCCCTCCCCCACATACACACAACACCCTCCACCCCCTTTCCTGTCAGAGAACCCGACTTACCTGCTTGCAGGGGGTCCACCGGCTGGAGACGGTCCGCAGCGCTGCTGTCAGCAGCAACGTCTGCCAGCAAAACACCGCCAGGCTGTATCATTGGTCATGATACGGTTGGCGGTGTTTTGCTGGCGTGGCGGTGGTGCTGTCAGCAGCAACGCCTTACCGCCGTCCAGCGCCATGACCGTCGGCGTTGTTCCCGCCAGCATTCTGGCAGTATACCGTAGGCGGTCATGATACACGTAGACAGCTGGTAGCCACAGGGGCGGTATGTTGGCGGCCGTCGCGGTAGGCGGTAGTTACCGCCAATGTTGTAATGAGGGCCTTAGTGCCTCTGAGCCCCCTGCTGCTCTCACCCCAATGCTCCCTCCAGGCTGCACCCATGACTCACTGAGTGCCCCTGAGCCCCCTCCTGCTCTCACTGTAGGAAAGTACCATCTTGCCTGGCATGTTACCCCCATATTTCACTGTATGTATGTTGATTTAGTCTATGTGTCACTGGGACCCTGCCAGGCAGGGCCCCATTGCTCATAAGTATGTGCCCTGTATGTGTTCCCTGTGTGATGCCTAACTGTCTCACTGAAGCTCTGCTAACCAGAACCTCAGTGGTTATGCTTTTCTGCTGTTCAAATTTGTCACTAACAGGCTAGTGACTGAATGTACCAATTCACATTGGCATACTGGTACACCTATATAATTCCCTAGTATTTGGTACTGAGGTACCCAGGGTATTGGGGTTCCAGGAGATCCCTATGGGCTGCAGCATTTCTTTTGCCACCCATAGGGAGCTCTGACAATTCTTACACAGGCCTGCCACTTCAGCCTGAGTGAAATAACGTCCACGTTATTTCACAGCCATTTACCACTGCACTTAGGTAACTTATAAGTCACCTATATGTCTAACCTTCACCTGGTGAAGGTTGGGTGCAAAGTTACTTAGTGTGTGGGCACCCTGGCACTAGCCAAGGTGCCCCCACATTGTTCAGGGTAAATTCCCCGGACTTTGTGAGTGCGAGGACACCATTACACGCGTGCACTATACATAGGTCACTACCTATGTATAGCGTCACAATGGTAACTGCGAACATGGCCATGTAACATGTCTAAGATCATGGAATTGTCACCCCAATACCATTTTGGTATTGGGGGACAATTCCATGATCCCCCGGGTCTCTAGCACAGTACCCGGGTACTGCCAAACTGCCTTTCCGGGGTCTCCACTACAGCTGCCAACAACCCCTCAGACAGGTTTCTGCCCTACTGGGGTCCAGGCAGCCCTGGCCCAGGAAGGCAGAACAAAGGATTTCCTCTAGGAGAGGGTGTTACACCCTCTCCCTTTGGAAATAGGTGTGAAGGCTGGTGAGGTGAGGCTGGTGAGTAGCCTCCCCCAGCCTCTGGAAATGCTTTGATGGGTACATCTCTGCATAAGCCAGTCTACAATGGTTCAGGGATCCCCCAGCCCTGCTCTGGCGCGAAACTGGACAAAGGAAAGGGGAGTGAACACTCCCCTGACCTGCACCTCCCCTGGGAGGTGCCCAGAGCTCCTCCAGTGTGCTCCAGACCTCTGCCATCTTGGAAACAGAGGTGTGCTGGCACACTGGACTGCTCTGAGTGGCCAGTGCCAGCAGGTGACGTTAGAGGCTCCTTCTGATAGGCTCTTACCTCTCTTGGTAGCCAATCCTCCTTCCTTTGTAGCCAAACCTCCTTTTCTGGCTATTTAGGGTGTCTGATTTGGGGAATTCTTTAGATAACGAATGCAAGAGCTCATCAGAGTTCCTCTGCATCTCCCTCTTCACCTTCTACCAAAGGATCGACCGCTGACTGCTCAGGACGCATGAAAAACCACAACAAAGTAGCAAGACGACTACCAGCAACATTGTAGCGCCTCATCCTGCCGGCTTTCTCGACTGTTTCCAGGTGGTGCATGCTCTGGGGGTAGCCTGCCTTCACCCTGCACCGGAAGCTCTGAAGAAATCTCCTGTGGGTCGACGGACTCTTCCCACTGCTGATGCAGGCACCAAAAGACTGCAACACTGGTCCTCTGGGTCCCCTCTCATCCTGACGAGCGTGGTCCCTGGAACACAGCAACTCTGTCCAAGTGACCCCCACAGTCCAGTGACTCTTCAGTCCAAGTTTGGTGGAGGTAAGTCCTTGCCTCCCCACGCTAGACTGCAAAGCTGTGTACCGCGTGATTTGCAGCTGCTCCGGCTCCTGTGCATTCTTCCAGGATTTCCTTCGTGCACAGCCAAGCCTGGATCCCCGGCACTCCTTCCTGCAATGCACAACCTTCTGAGATGTCCTCTGGAGTCGTGGGACTCCCTTTTGTGACTTCGCGTGGACTCCGGTTCACTCTTCTTCCAAGTGCCTGTTAGGGTACTTCTGCGGGTGCTGCGTGCTTCTGTGAGGGCTCCCTGAGTTGCTGGGCGCCCCCTCTGTCTCCTCCTCCAAGTGGCGACATCCTGGTCCCTCCTGGGCCACAGCAGCACTCACCCTTGGAGCTAGTAAGGCTTGTTTGCGGTCTTTCTGCATGGGAACACCTCTGCAAGCTTCATCACGACGTGGGACATCCGTCTTCCAAAGGAGAAGTCCCTAGACCTCTTCTTTCTTGCAGAACTCCAAGCTTTTTCCACCCAGTGGCAGCTTCCTTGCACCCTCAGCTGGCATTTCCTGGGCTCCTGCCCACTCTCGACACTGTCGCGACTATTGGACTTGGTCCCCTTGTCTTACAGGTACTCAGGTCTGGAAATCCACTTTGGTTGCATTGCTGGTGTTGGTCTTCCTTGCAGAATTCCCCTATCACGGCTTCTGTGCTCTCTGGGGAACTTAGGTGCACTTTACACCTACTTTTCAGGGTCTTGGGGTGGGCTATTTTTCTAACCCTCACTGTTTTCTTACAGTCCCAGCGACCCTCTACAAGCTCACATAGGTTTGGGGTCCATTTGTGGTTCGCATTCCACTTTTGGAGTATATGGTTTGTGTTGCCCCTATACCTATGTGCACCTATTGCAATCTACTGTAACTTTACATTGCTTGCATTACTGCCTTTTGCTATTACTGCATATTTTTGGTATTGTGTACATATATCTTGTGTATATTTGCTGTCCTCATACTGAGGGTACTCACTGAGATACTTTTGGCATATTGTCATAAAAATAAAGTACCTTTATTTTTAGTATATCTGTGTATTGTGTTTTCTTATGATATTGTGCATATGACACAAGTGGTATAGTAGGAGCTTTGCATGTCTCCTAGTTCAGCCTAAGCTGCTCTGCTATAGCTACCTTCTATCAGCCTAAGCTGCTAGAAACACCTCTATTCTACTAATAAGGGATAACGGGACCTGGTACAAGGTGTAAGTACCTCTGGTACCCACTACAAGCCAGGCCTCCAGGACGCACCCCGAGCTCACATTGTGCCCCTGAGGCCCCTGCTGCTCTCACCCTCAGGCTCCCTCCAGGTTGCACCCATAACTCACCGAGTGCCCATAAGCCACCTGCTGCTCTCACCCCCCAGTCTCCCTCCAGGTTGCACCCATAACTCACTGAGTACCCCTGAGCCACCTGCTCCTCACACTTCCCAGGCTAAAGTCTCCCTCCAGAACGCATCCTCACCCCCTCCAGTCTTGCTACCCCTCAGCCTCCCTCCTGGCCATACCCAGGACTCAGAGGGTGTCCCCGTACCCCATCCTGCTCTCACTCCCCACGCTCTAGTGTCTCTCCAGGACGCACCCCGGCTCACAGGGTGTCCCCGTACCCTCTCCTGCTCTCACTCCCCAGGCTCCCTCCAGCCTGCAGCTGAGATCACAGGGTGCAACCGTACCCCCTTCTGCTCTCACCCCCCAGGCCCTAGTGTCCCTCCAGACCGCACCCCGGATTACAGGGTGCCCCCGTACGCCCTCCTGCTCTCACTCCCCACGCTCTAGTGTCTCTCCAGGACGCACCCCGGCTCACAGGGTGTCCCCGTACCCTCTCCTGCTCTCACCCCCAGGCTCCCTCCAGCCTGCAGCTGAGATCACAGGGTGCACCCGTACCCTCTCCTGCTCTCACCCCAGGCCCTAGTGTCCCTCCAGGCCGCACCCCTTTTCATAGGGTGCCCCCGTACGCCCTCCTGCTCTCACCCCCCAGGCCCCAGTGTCCCTCCAGACCGCACCCCGGTTCACAGGGTGCCCCCGTACGCCCTCCTGCTCTCACTCCCCACGCTCCAGTGTCTCTCCAGGACGCACCCCGGTTCACAGGGTGCCCCTTACCCCCTCCTGCTCTCACCCCCCAGGCTCCCTCCAGCCTGCAGCTGAACTCACAGGGTGCACCCGTACCCTCTCCTGCTCTCACCCCAGGCCCTAGTGTCCCTCCAGGCCGCACCCCTTTTCACAGGGTGCCCCCGTACCCTCTCCTGCTCTCACCCCCCAGACTCTGGTGTCCCTCCAGGCCGCACCCCGGTTCACAGGGTGTCCCCGTACCCCCTCCTGCTCTCACCCCCCAGGCTCTAGTGTCCCTCCAGGCCGCACCCCGGATCACAGTGCCCCCCCTACCCTCTCCTGCTCTCACCCCCAGGCCCTAGTGTCACTCCAGATCGCACCCCGGTTCACAGGGTGCCCCAGTACCCCCTCCTGCTCTCACAGGGTGAGAGCAGGAGAGGGTAGGGGGGGGCACTGTGATCCGGGGTGCGGCCTGGAGGGACACTAGAGCCTGGGGGAGGCCCTAGTGTCCCTCCAGGACGCACCCCGGTTTACAGAGTGCCGCCGTACCCTCTCCTGCTCTCACCCCCAGACTCTGGTGTCCCTCAAGGCTGCACCTGAGCTCACAGGGTGCCCCCGTACCCTCTCCTGCTCTCACCCCCAGACTCTGGTGCCCCTTCAGGCCGCACCCCGGATCACAGTGCCCCCCCCTACCCTCTCCTGCTCTCACCCCCAGGCCCTAGTGTCCCTCCAGGCCGCACCCCGGTTCACAGGGTGTCCCCGTACCCCCTCCTGCTCTCACCCCCCAGGCTCTAGTGTCCCTCCAGGCCGCACCCCGGATCACAGTGCCCCCCCTACCCTCTCCTGCTCTCACCCCCAGGCCCTAGTGTCACTCCAGATCGCACCCCGGTTCACAGGGTGCCCCAGTACCCCCTCCTGCTCTCACAGGGTGAGAGCAGGAGAGGGTAGGGGGGGGCACTGTGATCCGGGGTGCGGCCTGGAGGGACACTAGAGCCTGGGGGAGGCCCTAGTGTCCCTCCAGGACGCACCCCGGTTTACAGAGTGCCGCCGTACCCTCTCCTGCTCTCACCCCCAGACTCTGGTGTCCCTCAAGGCTGCACCTGAGCTCACAGGGTGCCCCCGTACCCTCTCCTGCTCTCACCCCCAGACTCTGGTGCCCCTTCAGGCCGCACCCCGGATCACAGTGCCCCCCCCTACCCTCTCCTGCTCTCACCCCCAGGCCCTAGTGTCCCTCCAGGCCGCACCCCGGTTCACAGGGTGTCCCCGTACCCCCTCCTGCTCTCACCCCCCAGGCTCCAGTCACTCCCCGCCACCACTAGGCTCCAACCCCGGGCCCCCGCCACCCCGGCCGCTGCTGGCTCATCCGGCCCGGCCTGGCGGAAGGAACATCTCGGCCTGGCGGGGCCTGGGAACGCTGACCGTGCACGGGGGGGGGTGGGGGGATCAATTCCGTGTCCTTGAGAGCTTCTTTCTCGCCTTCTTCCCTCCATCCCTCGCCAGAGCTCTCCCCTCTCCTCCCCGGGGACCCTGACGGCATCCTTCCGGAAGCTTCTCCGGGCCGAGCTGTGGCAGTCACAGCGCTGTGTGAGCCCCGGAGGCCTGGGGGGTCGGTGCTCACAGGTGGGCAGGGGGAGGAGCTGGCACTGCTGGGCAGTATGAGGAGCTGGCACTGGTGGGCAGAGTGAGGAGCTGACACTGGTGGGCAGTGTGAGGAGCTGGCACTGGTGGGCAGGGGGAGGAGCTGGCACTGGTGGGCAGTATGAGGAACTGGCACTGGTGGGCAGAGTGAGGAGCTGGCACTGGTGGGCAGAATGAGGAACTGGCACTGCTAGGCAGTATGAGGAGCTGGCACTGGTGGGCAGAGTGAGGAGCTGGCACTGGTGGGCAGTATGAAGAGCTGCCAGGCACTGGGTGCAGTATGAGGAGCTGGCACTGCTGGGCAGTATGAAGAGCAGGCAGGCATGGGGTGCAGTGTGAACAGCTGGTACTACGGGACACTATGAAAATCTGTTACTACTGGGTAGTATGAGGAACAGGCACGCACTGGGGTGCAGTGTGAGGAGCTGGCAGTGGTGGGCAGAGTGAGGAGCTGGCAGGTGTGGTCAGAGTGAGTATGTGGCAGTCACAGCTGTGTGTGCTACAGAGGCCTCGGGGGTCGGTGCTCACAAGTGTGCACTAGTGTGAGGAGGTCCCACTACTGGTGGGAAGTATGAGGAGCTGACCCTGGTGGGCAGTATGAGGAGCTGGCAGGTGTGGGCAGTATGAGTATGTGGCAGTCACAGCTGTGTGTGCTATAGAGGCCTGGGCAGGGGGGGCGGTGCTCACAAGTGGGCACTAGTGTGAGGAGGTCACACTACTGGTGGGTAGAGTGAGGAGCTGGCACTGGTGGGCAGTATGAGGAGCTGGCAGGTGTGGGCAGAGTGAGTATGTGGCAGTCACAGCTGTGTGTGCTACAGAGGCCTCGGGGGTCGGTGCTCACAAGTGTGCACTAGTGTGAGGAGGTCCCACTACTGGTGGGAAGTATGAGGAGCTGGCCCTGGTGGGCAGTATGAGGAGCTGGCAGGTGTGGGCAGAGTGAGTATGTGGCAGTCACAGCTGTGTGTGCTACAGAGGCCTCGGGGGTCGGTGCTCACAAGTGTGCACTAGTGTGAGGAGGTCACACTACTGGTAGTTAGTATGAAGAGGTGGCACTGCTGGGCAGTATAAGGAGCTGGTACTGCTGGACAGTATGAAGAGCTGCCAGGCACTGGGTGCAGTATGAGGAGCTGGCACTGCTGGGCAGTATGAAGAGCTGCCAGGCACTGGGGTGCAGTATGAGGAGCTGGCCCTGCTGGGCAGTATGAGGAGCTGGCACTGGTGGGCAGAGTGAGGAGCTGGCACTACTGGGCAGTATGAGGAGCTGGCAGGTGTGGGCAGAGTGAGTGTGTGGCAGTCACAGCTGTGTGTGCTACAGAGGCCTCGGGGGTCGGTGCTCACAAGTGTGCACTAGTGTGAGGAGGTCACACTACTGGGGGTAGTATGAGGAGCTGGCACTGGTGGGCAGTGTGAGGAGTTGGCACTGGTGGGCAGTATGAGTATGTGGCAGTCACAGCTGTGTGTGCTATAGAGGCCTGGGCAGGGGGGGCGGTGCTCACAAGTGGGGACTAGTGTGAGGAGGTCACACTACTGGTGGGAAGTATGAAGAGGTGGCACTGCTGGGCAGTATAAGGAGCTGGCACTGCTGGCTGGGCAGTATGGAGAGCTGCAAGGCACTGGGTGCAGTATGAGGAGCTGGCACTGCTGGGCAGTATGAGAAGCAGGCAGGCATGGGGTGCAGTGTGAACAGCTGGCACTACTAGGCACTATGAAAAGCTGTTACTACTGGGTGGTATGAGGAGCTGGCACTACTGGGCAGCATGAGGAACAGACACGCACTGGGGTGCAGTGTGAGGAGCTGGCACTACTGGGCAGGATGAAGAGCTGGCACTGCTGGGCAGTATGAGGACCTGGCACTACTGGTCAGGATGAAGAGCTGGCACTGCTGGGCAGCATGATTGACAGGCACGCACTGGGGTGCAGTGTCAGGAGCTGGCACTACTGGGCAGCATGAGTGACAGGCACGCACTGGGGTGCAGTGTGAGGAGCTGGCATGTGTGGGCAGCATGAGTGACAGGCACGCACTGGGGTGCAGTGTCAGGAGCTGGCACTACTGGGCAGCATGAGTGACAGGCACGCACTGGGGTGCAGTGTCAGGAGCTGGCATGTGTGGGCAGCATGAGTGACAGGCACGGCACGCACTGGGGTGCAGTGTGAGGAGCTGGCATGTGTGGGCAGCATGAGTGACAGGCACGCACTGGGGTGCAGTGTGAGGAGCTGGCATGTGTGGGCATGGTGAGGGGATGAGAAGATGGGGCCGGTGCACAGCATGCAGTCTTGGAACCGTGGGCAGTATCAGGAAATGGCCCTTGTTAAAAGTGGTAGGTGCTGCCTTGAATGGTCACACAGCGCAAAGACCTGGCAATGTGGTCAGTGTGAAGCGCTGCACTGGTGGGCAGTTTAAGGCGCTAGAAATGTGAGCAGTGTTCGGGTTGCCACTAATGGGCAGAATTAGAAGCTAGAACTGCGTCCGGTATCAAGAACTGGCTTTCTGTAAGAGTCTGAGGGGCTCATCTTATGGGCATCGCAGTACAAAAGGCCAGCAATGCGGGCAGTGTGAGGAGCTGCACCGGTGGGCAGTATAAAGCGCTAGAAATGTGATCGGTGTGAGGGACTGCCACTGGTGGACAGTTTGTGGAGCTTGAAATGTGGACAGTGTAATGGTCTACATTGGTGGGCAGTATGAGGTGCTTGAAATGTGGGCAGTGTGACGAGCTGCACTGGTGGACAGTTTAAGGCGCTAGAAATTTGATCGGTGTGAGGGTCTGCCACTGGTGGACAGTTTGTGGACCTTGAAATGTGGACAGTGTGAGGATCTGCACTGGTGGGCAGTATGAGGTGCTTGAAATGTGGGCAGTGTGAGGAGCTGCATAGGTGGGCAATGTGAGGAGCTAGAAATTTGGTCAGTGTGAGGAGTTGCACTGGTGGACAGGTTGAGGAGCTAGAAATGTGATCAGTGTGGGAGGCTGTCACTGGTGGGCAGTTTGTGGAGCTTGACATTGGGCAGCGTGAGGAGCTGCGCTGGTGGACAGTTTAGAGAGTTGGCATGAGTTCTTAAAGATCTGGTTGTCGATACAAACCAGTTAAAAGCAGCTCTGAACCACCTGCTAAAGCCTGTAAAGTGCCTACAGATTATCACGGTTGCAGCGAGCGCTACATAAGAAAACTCTCAGTGCTAAATTATCAAGAACTCGGTGACTCATTGGCGGATTGATTCACTGAATTCCACACTCATTCATTCATTCCCGCCTCTCCTCAGTCTCCAACACATGCGTTTACGCAATACTTCATTCAACCCCCTCCACACTGAGCCCCCCAGTAATCTACGCCGTTGCTAACTCGGCAGAGCTCCCACGGCATTTTCTCCACAAGGGGTGGTGGGGTGCCCTGAGTAGCCCAGCCTTGTAGGGCCTCTAGGCACTTCCATGGTGGAAGCTGGGTGGCCTGAAAACTCTCACAGGTGATAAGCAGGAGGGTGACTTTGTCGCATGCATATATCTAGTGAGATACCGTGTCTTGTAGTCTAGAGATCTGACTTCAAGTCGCTATGCATGACAGCATAGTGAGCAGAGGTTACCTAAGACGGTACAGAGCGACCTGAAGACTAGAGGTCTGAGGTCTAACCGCTTCATCGGAAGTGGGGTTCCCAGTACTGACCAGGGCCAAACAAGTGAACCCTTGTATCTGACCAGGGCCTCGTGTGCAGCCCAAGGGCCCAGGACAGGCGGAATGGCGTGTTTCTACTCAGATCACACTGTGCATTCATGCACTGTGTTAATTGGTGGAAGTCGGCCCGGCAGGGTCTCTGTCAATGCTTAATTTGTAATTAAAACGTGCAGGTCCCCAAGGCTCTCCTCTGAAACTCGCGGTTGCTACAATTACACATTCGAGCACTGACTACTGAGGCAGCGTAATCCTGAGGCCATCTTGTGCCTCTTCAATCCCTTTACATCCACTCCCTGCTCCTTCAGCTCACTCTTGCAGCTTTCTGCTTTCTCCCATTGTGACGCTTTTCCGTCTTTCTCTTCCTCCATCTTTCCCATATGTGTCTTTTGCTCGCAGTAAAAGCTTGAGTCCTCAAATATAAGCGCCTGTGCCCCCGCACCGGCAACCACCGGCTCAAATTAAGCACTGGGCTCTGTCCTCTAAATGGAGCCACACTTAAGTTTGAATTAGTGACGATAAGAAGGTGCAGAGCTCATGTAGTGCTTATCCTGGCCGCCTCGAAGCGCTGTCACTGCCGGGTGATATTGATCTTGATTCAGTGTAAGGTGTATACCGAAGGTCTTTCTTCTATTCCAATGCAATCCTTCCAAACAAACACAGCAAGCCTCCATCTGTCTCCCCCCTCCGCCCCCCAGTCTGCCCCTCCAGCCGCCCCCCTCCCCCCCCCCCCCCCCCCCCCGCACACTCAGTAGCTAGGAAGGACTCTGGTGCGAAAGAGGCGCTTGACAGCACCGTTCCGCCGGTCTGCGGTCCTCCTGCACACCATATGGTCTTGTTTATATATTCATAGCAAGGTTTGGTGCCAGAAAACTTCATGTTCGAGCTGCTGCCGACAAAATACTTCTGAGGGACGAACAGTCACTTGTGACCGATAGATGACGAGTCTGTGCAGAGATGTGTGCTGTCGGCCTGTCCGTCTGTAAGGCGTGCAGATCTGAGCTGTATCCTGTCGGTCTGTCCCTCAAGTAAGCTGCACAGATCTGAACTGTGTCCTGTGGGTCTGCCCGTCTGTAAGGCCCACAGATCTGAGCTGTGTCCCGTAAGGTTGTCCATCTGTAAGGCGCACAGATCTGAGCTGTATCCTGTGGCCCTAGCCGTCTGTAAGGCGTACAGATCTGAGCGGTATCCTGTTGGACTGTCAGTCTGTAAGGCGCACTGCTATGAGCTGTATCCTATAGGACTGTTGTAAGGAAATGCCTCCTCGGCATGGTTACCCCCTGACTTTTTGCCTTTGTTGATGCTAAGTTATGATTTGAAAGTGTGCTGCGACCCTGCTAACCAGGCCCCAGCACCAGTGTTCTTTCCCTAAACTGTACCTTTGTCTCCACAACTGGCACAACCCTGGCACTCAGGTGAGTCCCTTGTAACTGGTACCCCTGGTACCAAGGGCCCTGATGCCAGGGAAGGTCTCTAAGGGCTGCAGCATATCTTATGCCACCCTAGGGACCCCTCACTCAGCACATGCACACTGCTTCACAGCTTGTGTGTGCTGGTGGGGAGAAAATGACTAAGTCGACATGGCACTCCCCTCAGAGTGCCATGCCAACCTCACACTGCCTGTGGCATAGGTAAGTCACCCCTCTAGCAGGCCTTACAGCCCTAAGGCAGGGTGCACTATACCACAGGTGAGGGCATATGTGCATGAGCCCCGGCTCGACCACACTACCACAAAATAGAGCATTAGAATTATCTCTTTTTGCCACTATCTTACCTCTAAGGGGAACCCTTGGACTCTGTGCATGCTATTTCTTACTTTGAAATAGTATATACAGAGCCAACTTCCTACATTGGTGGATCAGCGGTGGGGTACAAGACTTTGCATTTGCTGGACTACTCAGCCAATACCTGATCACACGACTAAATTCCAAAAATTGTCATTAGAAACAGATTTTTGAATTTTGAGCTATTTTTCTAAATTTTTAAAAGTCCTGCTAGGGCCTTGTGTTAGTCCCTGTTAGCATTTCTTTTAGAGTTTAAAAGTTTTGTAAAAGTTTGGATTAAGTTCTAGAGATAGTTTTAGATTCTTAAAAAGTATCCCAACTTTTAGAGAAATAATGTCTACTGCAGAAGAGATGGTGGTGGAGCTCAACCTCACCCCTTACCTGCATCTTAGGATGTCAGAGTTAAGGGATCTCTGCAAGATCAAAAAGATAAAAACTGGATCAAACCCTACCAAAGTACAGATCCCGGAGCTCTTGGCAGAGTTTGCTAGCGACAACCCCTTTCAAGATAACCTTACAGAGGATGAAACTAGTGAAGTGGAGGACAATTTGCCCCCTCCACTCCTAGTTAGGGAGACCAGGGTTCCTCCAACCCTGACTCCATAAGTGATAGTCAGAGGTGCTGCTTCTCCCACAGGGGAGTCCAACAGCTCTGGAAGCACTGAGGGCAGCCTCAATGAAGATGACCTCCTGGTAGCCAGGATGGCCAAAAGATTGGCTTTGGAGAGCCAGCTCCTAGCCATAGAGAGGGAAAGACAAGAGATGGGCCTAGCTCCCATCAATGGTGGCAGCAACTTAAATAGGGTCAGAGATTCTCCTGACATGCTAAAAATCCCCAAAGGGATTGTAACAAAATATGAAGATGGTGATGACATCACCAAATGGTTCACACTTTTGAGAGGGCTTGTGCAACCAGAAAAGTAAACAGATCTCACTGGGGAGCTCTCCTTTGGGAAATGTTCACTGGAAAGTGTAGGGATAGACTCCTCACACTCTCTGGAAAATATGCAGAATCATATGACCTCATGAATGCTACCCTGATTGGGGGCTTTGGCTTCTCAACTGAGGAGTACAGGATTAGGTTCAGGGGGGCTCAAAAATCCTTGAGCCAGACCTGGGTTGATTTTGTTGACTTCTCAGTCAAAACACTGGATGGTTGGATTATTGGCAGTGGTGTAAATTATTATGAAGGGCTGTACAATCTGTTTATGAAAGTACACCTTTTACGTAATTGTTTCAATGATAAACTGCATCAGCATCTGGTAGACCTAGGTCAAATTTCTCCCCAAGAATTGGGAAAGAAGGCAGACCACTGGGTCAAGACTAGGGTGACCAAGACTTCCACAGGGGGTGACCAAAAGAAAGGGGTCACAAAGCCTCCCCAGGGGAAGAGTGTTGAGACATCCAAGGGAAAAAGTAGAGTCTTCTACAGGGCCCCAAAAACCTGCTCAGGAGGGAGGGTCCAAAGCCTCTTCACAATCCTCATTTGGGTACAAGGGTAAAAACTTTGATTCCAAAAAGGCCTGGTGTTGTAGCTGTAATCAGCAGGGACACCAAACTGGAGACAAGGCCTGTCCCAAGAAAGGTTCCACTTCTACTACTACTCCAGTTAGCACTGGAATAGCCAGTCTTCAGATGGGATCAACAGTGTGCCCAGAGCAAATCAGGGTCCACACTGAAGCTACATTAGTCTCTGAGGGTGGGGTGGATTTAGCCACACTAGCTGCCTGGCCGCCTAACATGCAAAAATACAGGCAGCAGCTCTTTATTAATGGGAATAGTCTAGAAGCCCTGAGGGATACGGGTGCCAGTGTCACCATGGTGACAGACAAACTGGTTTCCCCAGGACAATACCTGACTGGACAAACTTATCCAGTCACCAACGCTGACAATCAGACTAAAGTACATCCCATGGCTATGGTAACTTTAGAATGGGGAGGGGTCACTGGCCTGAAACAGGTGGTAGTCTCCTCTGCTATCCCAGTAGACTGTTTGCTTGAAAATGACCTGGAGTCCTCAGCATGGGCTGAGGTAGAACTCAAAACCCATGCAGCCATGCTGGGTATCCCTGAACTGGTGTGTGTCAAGACAAGGGCACAGTGCAAGGCTCAGGGTGAAAAAGAGGTGTTGGAGTCTGGAATAATGGCCCAACCCTCTAAGAGAAAAGGAAAGAAGACTGGGGAACCAGCTTCAACACAGCAAAAGAAAAATAACCTCTCTTCCCAGGAAGAAGTTCTACCCTCTGAGGGAACTAAGCCTATGGAGTTGGAACCTTATCAGGTTGAACTCTTAGGCCCAGGGGGACCCACAAGGGAACAGTTGTTTAAGGGGCAAGAAACCTGTCCCTCTCTTGAAGGCCTTAGGCAGCAAGCTGCTGAAGAGTCCAATAGAAAGATAACAGGAACACATAGGGTCTATTGGGAAGATGGACTCCTTTACACTGAGGCAAGAGATCCCAAACCTGGTGCCACTAGGAGAGTGGTAGTGCCTCAGGAGTTTAGGGAGTTCATTCTGACCTTGGCCCATGATATTCCACTTGCTGGGCATTTGGGACTAACCAAGACATGGGAGAGGTTAGTCAACCATTTCTATTGGCCCAACATGGCCCAGAAAGTCAAGGAGTTTTGTGCCTCCTGTGCCACCTGTCAAGCCAGTGGTAAGACAGGTGGCCACCCAAAGGCCCACCTCATTCCACGTCCAGTGGTGGGGGTTCCCTTTGAAAGAGTGAGAGTGGACATAGTGGGTCCACTTGAACATCCCACAGCCTCAGGGAATCAGTATATCCTAGTAGTAGTGGATCATGCTACTAGGTACCCTGAAGCAATTCCCCTTAGGTCCACTACTGCCCCTGCAGTAGCCAAAGCACTCATTGGTATCTTTACCAGAGTGGGATTTCCTAAGGAGGTGGTTTATGACAGAGGTACCAACTTCATGTCAGCATACCTTAAAAACTTGTGGAATGAGTGTGAGGTGACTTACAAGTTCACCACACCATACCATCCACAAACCCATGGTCTTGTTGAAAGGTTTAACAAGACATTGAAGGGCATGATCATGGGGCTCTCTGAAAAGCTCAAAAGGAGATGGATGTCCTCTTACCATGTCTGCTTTTCGCCTTCAGAGAGGTGCCTCAGAAGGGAGTAGGGTTTTCCCCCTTTGAACTTCTGTTTGGCCATCCTGTAAGGGGACCACTAGCTCTTGTGAAAGAAGACTGGGAGAGACCTCTTCATGAGCCTAAGCAAGATATAGTGGACTATGTACTAGGCCTACGTTCCAGGATGGCAGAGTATATGGAAAAGGCAAGTAAAAACCTTGAGGCCAGCCAACAACTCCAGAAGATATGGTATGACCAAAAGGCTGCTATGGTTGAGTTTCAGCCAGGGCAGAAAGTCTGGGTTCTGGAGCCTGTGGCTCCCAGGGCACTTCAGGGCGGATGGAGTAGCCCTTACCCAGTGCTAGAAAGAAAGAGTCAGGTCACCTACCTGGTAGACCTAGGCACTAGCAGGACCCCCAAAAGGGTGATCCATGTGAACCGCCTCAAACTCTTTCATGACAGGGCAGGTGTAAATATGTTGATGGTTACAGACGAGGACCAGGAAGCTGAGAGTGAACATCTCCCTGATCTCCTCTCCACTGACCCTAAAGATGGGTCAGTAGATGGAGTGGTCTACTCATACACCCTCTCTGGCCAACAGCAAGCTGACAGCAGGCAAGTCCTACAACAGTTTGCTGAGCTCTTTTCCCTAACCCCTGGTCAGACACACCTGTGTACCCATGATGTGGACACAGGAGACAGCATGCCTGTCAAAAACAAAATATTCAGACAGTCTGACCAAGTTAAGGAAAGCATCAAGGTGGAAGTCCACAAGATGCTGGAATTGGGAGTCAATGAGCACTCTGACAGCCCCTGGGCTAGCCCAGTGGTCTTAGTCCCCAAACCTCACACAAAAGATGGCAAGAGAGAGATGAGGTTTTGTGTGGACTACAGAGGACTTAATTCTGTCACCAAGACAGATACCTATCCCATTCCAAGGGCAGATGAGTTAATTGACAAATCGGGTGCTGCCAAATACTTGAGTACCTTTGACTTGACAGCAGGGTACTGGCAAATCAAAATGGCACCAGGAGCAAAAGAAAAGACAGCATTCTCCACACCTGATGGGCACTACCAGTTTACTATAATGCCCTTTGGTTTAAAGAATGCCCCTGCCACCTTCCAAAGGTTGGTGAATCAAGTCCTTGCTGGCTTGGAGTCCTTTAGTGCAGCTTATCTTGACGATATTGGTGTCTTTAGCTCCAGCTGGCAGGATCACCTGGTCCACCTGAAGAAGGTTTTGCAGGCCCTGCAAGCAGCAGGCCTCTCTATCGCGGCATCTAAATGTCAGATAAGGCAGGGAACTGTGGTTTACTTGGGACACCTTGTAGGTGGAGGCCAAGTTCAGCCACTCCAACCCAAGATCCAGACTATTCTGGACTGGGTAGCTCCAAAAACCCAGACTCAAGTCAGGGCATTCCTTGGCTTGACTGGTTACTATAGGACGTTTGTGAAGGGATATGGATCCATAGTGACACCCCTCACAGAACTTACCTCTACGAAAATGCCCAAGAAGGTAAACTGGACTGTAGAATGCCAACAGGCCTTTGACACCCTGAAGCAAGCTATGTGCACAGCGCCAGTTCTCAAAGCTCCAGATTACTCCAAGCAGTTCATTGTGCAGACTGATGCCTCTGAACATGGGATAGGGGCAGTTCTGTCCCAAACAAATGATGATGGCCTTGACCAGCCTGTTGCTTTCATTTGCAGGAGGTTACTCCCCAGGGAGCAGCTTTGGAGTGCCATTGAGAGGGAGGCCTTTGCTTTGGTCTGGTCCCTGAAGAAGCTGAGACCATACCTCTTTGGTACTCACTTTGTAGTTCAGACTGACCACAGACCTCTCAGATGGCTAATGCAAATGAAAGGTGAAAATCCTAAACTGTTGAGGTGGTCCATATCCCTACAGGGAATGGACTTTATAGTGGAACACAGACCTGGGACTGCCCATGCCAATGCAGATGGCCTTTCCAGGTTTTTCCACTTAGAAAATGAAGACTCTCTTGAGAAAAGTTAGTCTCATCCTCTTTCGTGTGTGGGGGAGGGGTGGGAGGGTTGTGTAAGGAAATGCCTCCTTGGCATGGTTACCCCCTGACCTTTTGCCTTTGCTGATGCTAAATTATGATTTGAAAGTGTGCTGGGACCCTGCTAACCAGGCCCCAGCACCAGTGTTCTTTCCCTAAACTGTACCTTTGTCTCCACAATTGGCACAACCCTGGCACTCAGATAAGCCCCTTGTAACTGGTACCCCTGGTACCAAGGGCCCTGATGCCAGGGAAGGTCTCTAAGGGCTGCAGCATGTCTTATGCCACCCTAGGGACCCATCACTCAGCACATACACACTGCTTTCCAGCTGGTGTGTGCTGGTGCGGAGAAAATGACTAAGTCGACATGGCACTCCCCTGAGAGTGCCATGCCAACCTCACACTGCCTGTGGCATAGGTAAGTCACCCCTCTAGCAGGCCTTACAGCACTAAGGCAGGGTGCACTATACCACAGGTGAGGGCATAGGTGCATGAGCACTATGCCCCTACCGTGTCTAAGCAAAACCTTAGACATTGTAAGTGCAGGGTAGCCATAAGAGTATATGGTCTGGGAGTCTGTCAAACACGAACTCCACAGCACCATAATGGCTACACTGAAAACTGGGAAGTTTGGTATCAAACTTCTCAGCACAATAAATGCACACTGATGCCAGTGTGCACTTTATTGTAAAATACACCCAGAGGGCATCTTAGAGATGCCCCCTGAACACACACCCGACTTCCAGTGTGGGCTGACTAGTTTTTGCCAGCCTGCCAAACACCAGACTTGTTGCTGGCCACATGGGGAGAGTGCCTTTGTCACTCTGTGGCCAGGAACAAAGCCTGTACTGGGTGGAGGTGCTTCTCACCTCCCCCTGCAGGAACTGTAACACCTGGCGGTGAGCCGCAAAGGCTCACCCCGTTTGTTACAGCGCCACAGGGCATCCCAGCTAGTGGAGATGCCTGCCCCTCCGGCCACTTCCCCCACTTTTGTCAGCAAAGCTGGAGGAGATAATGAGGAAAACAAGGAGGAGTCTCCCCCCAGTCAGGACAGCCCCTAAGGTGTCCTGAGCTGAGTTGACTCTTACTTTTATAAATCCTCCATCTTGTAGAAGGAGGATTCCCCCAGGAGGATTAGAGATGTGCCCCCCTCCACTCAGGGAGGAGGCACAAAGAGGGTGTAGCCACCCTCAAGGACAGTAGCCATTGGCTACTGCCCTCCCAGACCTAAACACACCCCTAAATTCAGTATTTAGGGGCTCCCAGAACCGAGGAAGATAGATTCCTGCAACCTAAAGAAGAAGAAGGACTTCTGACCTGAAGCCCTGCAGTGAAGACGGAGACGACAACTGATTTGGTCCCAGCCCCACCGGCCTGTCTCCCTACGTCGATGAAAACTGCACCAGCGACGCATCCAACAGGGACCAGCGACCTCTGAAGCCTCAGAGGACTGCCCTGCATCTAAAGGACCAAGAAGCTCCTGAGAACAGTGGCCCTGTTCGAGAAACTGCAACTTTCTGCAACAAAGAAGCAACTTTAAAGACCCCACGTTTCCCGCTGGAAGCGTGAGACTTTCCACTCTGCACCCGACGCCCCGGCTCAACCACACTACCCAAAATAGAGCATTAGAATTATCTCTTTTTGCCACTATCTTACCTCTAAGGGGAACCCTTGGATTCTGTGCACACTATTACTTACTTTGAAATAGTATATACAGAGCCAACTTCCTACAACTGTCCTTCTGTAAGGCACACAGATCTAACCCGTATTCTGTCGGCCTGTCCCTCTGTAAGGTGCACAGAGCTGACAAGTATAGGACTGTCCATCTTTAAGGCGCACAGATCTGAGCTGTGTCTTGTGTGACTGTCCTCTGTAAGGCGCACTGCTCTGAGCTGTATCCTGTGGGACTGTCCCTCTGTAAGGTGCACTGCTCTGAGTTGTATCCTGTGGGACTGTCCCTCTGAAAGGCACACTGTTCTGAGCTGTATCCTGTGGGACTGTCCTCTGTAAGGCGCACTGCTCTGAGCTGTATCCTGTGGGACTGTCCTCTGTAAGGCGCACTGCTCTGAGCTGTATCCTGTGTGACTGTCCTCTGTAACGTGCACTGTTCTGATCTGTATCCTGTGGGACTGTCCTCTGTAAGGTGCACTGCTCTAAGTTGTATCCTGTGGGACTGTTCCTCTGTAAGGCGCACTGCTCTGAGCTGTATTCTGTGGGACTGTCCCTCTGTAAGGCACACTGCTCTGAGCTGTATCCTGTGTGACAGTCCTCTGTAAGGCGCACTGTTCTGAGCTGTATCCTGTCGGACTGTTCCTCTGTAAGGAGCACTGCTCTGAGCTGTATCCTGTGGGACTGTCCCTCTGTAAGGTGCACTGCTCTGAGTTGTATCCTGTGGGACTGTCCCTCTGAAAGGCACACTGTTCTGAGCTGTATCCTGTGGGACTGTCCTCTGTAAGGCGCACTGCTCTGAGCTGTATCCTGTGGGACTGTCCTCTGTAAGGCGCACTGCTCTGAGCTGTATCCTGTGTGACTGTCCTCTGTAACGTGCACTGTTCTGAGCTGTATCCTGTGGGACTGTCCTCTGTAACGTGCACTGCTCTAAGTTGTATCCTGTGGGACTGTTCCTCTGTAAGGCGCACTGCTCTGAGCTGTATTCTGTGGGACTGTCCCTCTGTAAGGCACACTGCTCTGAGCTGTATCCTGTGTGACTGTCCTCTGTAAGGTGCACTGTTCTGAGCTGTATCCTGTGTGACTGTCCTCTGTAACGTGCACTGTTCTGAGCTGTATCCTGTGGGACTGTCCTCTGTAAGGTGCACTGCTCTAAGTTGTATCCTGTGGGACTGTTCCTCTGTAAGGCGCACTGCTCTGAACTGTATTCTGTGGGACTGTCCCTCTGTAAGGCACACTACTCTGAGCTGTATCCTGTGGGACTGTCCCTCTGAAAGGCACACTGTTCTGAGCTGTATCCTGTGGGACTGTCCTCTGTAAGGCGCACTGCTCTGAGCTGTATCCTGTGGGACTGTCCTCTGTAAGGTGCACTGTTCTGAGCTGTATCCTGTGTGACTGTCCTCTGTAAGGTGCACTGCTCTGACCTGCACCCTGTGGGACTGTCCGTCTGTAAAGCGCACTGCTCTGAGCTGTTCCCTGTGGGACTGTCCCTCTGTAAGGCGCACTGCTCTGAACTGTACCCTGTGGGACTGTCCTCTGTAAGGTGCACTGTTCTGAGCTGTATCCTGTGTGACTGTCCTCTGTAAGGTGCACTGCTCTGACCTGCACCCTGTGGGACTGTCCGTCTGTAAAGCGCACTGCTCTGAGCTGTACCCTGTGGGACTGTCCCTCTGTAAGGCGCACTGCTCTGAACTGTTCCCTGTGGGACTGTCCCTCTGTAAGGCGCACTGCTCTGAACTGCACCCTGTGGGACTGTCCCTCTGTAAGGCGCACTGCTCTGAACTGTTCCCTGTGGGACTGTCCCTCTGTAAGGCGCACTGCTCTGAACTGTACCCTGTGGGACTGTCCCTCTGTAAGGCGCACTGCTCTGAGCTGTATCCTATAGACTGTCCGTCAGAATTAATTTTGAATTGAATGTCCTTTATTTTGATTATAGAAAATAATCATAAAAGTAAAAATTTTTTTACAAATGACATACTTCATGCAGTGAACAATCAGACATGTTAAAAAACCATAAAACGTTAAAAAGAAACATGGCCATATCACGACCATGGGTTCTTAAATAAAAAAAATACAAAATCACATGTTCTGTCTCAAAAAGCCACAGAGATGTAAGGCCCAAACCTCATAATCTTGTTCCAGAGCAAGGCATTTTTTAAGAAGTTAGAAACTGCCACTGCAACCATGGTATCATTCAACATTTGTAGATATATAAAAGCAGGCTGATATTGATAAAATCCTTTGGTTTTAAGAATGGGCAGAAGAAATCTTTTTCTGAATGAGTCAAAGATTACTGAACAAAACCAAGTGTTCTAGGGTCTGGAATGCAACATTATCACAGGGGCAAATTTTGATGGCAGAGGGCTCATATTAACCAGACGGGAAGCATAAATTACAAAGGATAGAACCCAGTCTGAACTTGGTGAGAAGGACTCTTTTCCATGGGTTTCTGACAAAGGAAAGATAGGGTTCTTGGCCTAGAGTAGGATTTAAAATCCTCAGGGCCCTGGCTGAGTTACTGCCCAAGGCCACGTTTTCTCTACTTTCGCTGAGCTGTGTTAATAGCGGTTCCTTCACGTTCTTTTTGTTGGCCCGTTTCAACGTTACAGGATTCGAGAATATTTCTGGGTGTCCCAGTGATAAGGCTAAAGATCTAATATAGTTAAGCCATGGGATTTTATGGCCTAAATCCAGTGCTTAATTTGTGATTGTTCTTTCCGGTGCTGAGCACCGGCACTTATTTTTGAGGGCCGGGGCCTATGCCTCAACCATTTGCTGCAAACAAAAGACACACATGGGAAAGACGGATGAAGGGAAAAACGAAAAAGCGTCACAAAAGGAGAAAGTAAAAAGCTGCAAGAGTGAGCTGAGGGGACAGCGAGTGGCTGTAAATGGATTAGAGAGGCCGGAGATGGCTTCAGGATTACGCCGCCTGAGTATTCCATGTTCACACATTTAATTACAGCAGCCGCATGTTTAAGAGGAGGGCTTTGGGCACCGGCACCTCTGTATTTACAAATTAAGCACTGCCTAAATCACAACTGAGGCAGTCCTCAATGACTTCCCTGTTAAAAGTTGCCTTTTTCCCAATCCAGACTGATATCCACAACAACATAGGCGCAATTTTTGCATAATCTTCTGCGAGTTCAGACCCAGCTCCTGATGCAAAAACAGGCTTGGACTAGCCGGTCCCACCCCTAATAGCTTTCTACAAAAACGATTTTCTTCGTGCTGAGTAGATAAACAGAATACCGCCAGATTTTGGCGCCCTATAAGAGTACAGGTAAGCATTTCATCTTGTACATCTGCAGCAGCGGTGAAACGGGCTTGCTCCCAAATAAACGAGCAGATCTAAAGAGCGCCCATACGACTGGTCAAAGCGCAGACAGTGGTTTGCGAGACATTGGGCCCACATACAGAGCTCATCAAAGGGGACACCCAGATATGAGAAGGAGGTTACCCTTGTTATCACATGATCTTTAATTGTGATCGGTCTAAGTTTCGGGTTCCGCTTCCCACAAACCATAAAATGCATCTTTCGGATATAAACATCCGGTTGCAGGTCGCCCATAACATCAACAAACAGACCCACCAGAACCTTAAGACCATCCAGTGTGCCAGAAACGGTGACGGCGTCATCTGCATATAGTACAGAGGGGACAGGGCTATTTTTGACTTTTAAAAAGTTTTTACCATGGGTAGATAGATGTGAATTCAGGCCATTGAGATATAATAAAAATAAAATTGGCGCCATAACGCACCCCTGCCTGACTCCCCTTGCATGGTTAAAAACATCAGAGCATTCCCCTTCATTACCAAATCTAACTGAGGCGTTAACATCTTGATGGAGCGCCCGAAGGAAATTTACCAAAGATTGGGGCAACCCAAGACCTTCCAGGATTGACCATAGCTTTGAACGAATAACCCTATCATAAGCACAGCTCAGGTCCATGAAGGCCAGGTAGACAGCGCCCTTCTTGGCCACCACATATTCACCTACCAATAGATTAAGATTAAGGCACTGTTCCATTGTCCCTATGCCCTCTCTAAATCCATATTGGGCCAGGCAAATAATATTATTTGCATGAATCCATTCTTCAATACGAAGAGGGGCAATTCGCCCCACTATCTTAACCGTGGAGTCCAGCAACGAAATGCGGCGGTAACATGCTGACTCCTGCCTAGACCCTTTTAAAAAAAAAGCACTATTACTGCTGACTTCCATGAGCTAGGAAAACCGGTTTGCGTTGCAGCGTTAAGTACATTCGTCAATAGCAGAGCCCACAGGGCAGCTTTTTCCTTACATAAGTCCATAGGGACACCATCCGGGCTGGGGGCTTTATTAGAGGGGCTTCCCAAGATGGCAACCTGAACTTCCTCCGAATGAATGTGTAAACACAATGGAAAGGGAACAACAACATCCACCTCCACCAATTGTTCTACACTATCCAGTGAGTAGACCCTCTAGATGTGGGGAACCCATTTTTGGGCGGGTATGGTGGTCCCTACAATGTCAGGGGAAGCTTGGTAAACACGCTTCCCATTCACTATGTTCCAGAAGGACCTCACATCCCGAGCTTTCAAGTGCCCACTAACTGCTCCCATCTCTCTTCTTTGAGATATTGCTTCCTAAGTTTTGTTGCCTGCTTGTAAGCAGCCCTAGCTTCACTGATAGAATGGGGGTTCCTTGGGTGGTCCTTGAGGACTTTGTGGAGGTGCTTACTAGCCCTGCGGCAATTCTTGTCAAACCATCCCTCTTCATGGACTTTTAATGGTCATCGAAGATCCAGCATAATGGATCTGAGGCTGCTATTCTGGGACTGAAAATCGGCCAGAATAACCACTGGTGGGGCCTCATATATTAAGAAGGAGCTAAAAAACAAATTCCCACATCTCTTAACAACCTCTACCAATAGGATAGGGATCAAAACTTTCCACCAGCTGAGCCTCCTACCCTGGCTTTTTGGAATCAGCCCAAACACATCTGGAGTCAAGTCCACAATCCCTGCAGCGGGAATAATCATTCTAGTTTTGATAGCATTATGGTCACTAAACAATTGGTTACGGATCAACACCTTGGTAAAACACTCAGCAAAACTATTAGAAATAAAAATATAATCAATTATGGTCCCTTTCCCCCACCCAACAAATGTGGGCTTGAATAAGTCACAGCCTGCCACTCTCTCCAGCATATTGCAGAGACCGGCGCAGGACGATACCCATTCTTCCATGAGGAGGGGATCTACGTCCAGAGGGCCCGTTCCTATCTTGGCATTAAAATCTCTAGATAAGAGGACACTGAAAAAACCCAGCTTAGGAGCCACCCGCCCTTCCAGGGTCAAAAGTGCTTGAAATAGACTCCTCATCTGATACCCCAAGTAACATACTGAGTAATAAAAATTAACAACAAACAAGTGAAACTTTTCAGGCACCACAACCCAAAATATCTGTATGCCACTGTGCCTGGGAGGAACTGGAACAACTCACAGCTGTGCAGTTACTCGAAATACTAGAGCCAAACCACCACTAGCTCTTGGCCCATGTGAGGCAGTTGCTAATACAGCGTGGGTCTCAAAACCCTCCACAGACAGCATCTCCTGAGCCCATGTATATTGAAGTAATGTAATGTCACACTGGGAGAGGAACGGATTCCACTGAGGGTCGGAGTGTTTTTTCCCCCAGACCTGCACAATTCCACGAAAGTAAGCTTAGTTCCCTGGATGCGCCTGTGGAAATACCCTCCTGATGGCTGCAACCATCTGGCTTAACCCCAGCCGGAACCCCCAAAGGTGCAGTGATAGTTTGTCAATCTATTTCACCGAGATCAAACAGAAGGGTGACCCCATTTCTGGTGGGTATCGTGGGAACGGAGCACAGCCCTGTTCTCTGCTCCAGATAATTAAAACCCTTAGCTACAGACGGGTGGTGGGGTTATAGAAAAATCCTAATAGCAAAATCCTGATGCCAGGTCCCATCATAAAAGGTTGCCTGGCAGTGAAAATCAACCTCCCCGCCATATCCGGGGTTCTACAATTAATCACCACGCAGTCACCCTCCATGGACCTATTTGTAGGTCTGATCCACTCAACCCTCCGCACACATAGTCTATTCCTAGATTCCATGGGGTGAAAAGTTGTATTTTGGCTTAGCCAATGACAGACCTTATTCTGTAGGTTTTCAGTTGACTCTCCGTGGGGAGGCTCAAGGGGGGACACAAGCTAATACTGCCACATAAGGGCAGCACTCAGGCGGCAAATTCAAATGGAGCAGTCTTATGGATGGCACAATTCGAGCATCCTTGCCCCCGTTATTTCTAGGGACCCCCTCTATGGATTGCCCCTGATTCACCATACCCCTCCCATCCTCATGAAACAGGGGGCCCCTTATAATACCTAATGAGGAGCCTGCAGCACGAGATTGGGAGGACTGAACATTAAATGGAGCTGAGAGCAAACCTCCTGAGAAAGGACGGGCCCCTCCCTAAGCTCTGGATAACTAACAGCTTCTCCTCGCAAGCAACTATCCTCACAACTTCTTTCATCCAACACAGGGGTCCCACGAGTGGTCAAAGCGGGATCTGGCCCGTTCAAATAGGAGATCGACGTCTCCAGGTTAGATAACCTTTCTACGACTGGAGCCAGACACAGCTCGACAATGTGCTTAAATTTGTCCAGTATGTGATCCCCTCCTGGCTGCCGACCGGGACCCTTACCGTGCTGCTTAAAAAACCTCTTCTGTCTGATTGCTTGGGCAGTCGCTTCCCTTTTACTGGTGCGGCACTCACTTTGGTTGTAGGGGGGATCTGAGCTAATGAGTCGTCCAAGTGCTCCCTCCCGGCTTCTACCTCTCTTGGGTGGGTGTCATTGGGGAGTCCGAAGTGCAAAATACTCAGGGACCCTATGGGATAGTGGAGGGAACTTGGGACCGTGGAAGGACCCTACAGTAATCCACCGCTCAGGCCCTCCCCCGGATCCACAGATAACCTTCTTTTGTGATCATGCCCATAGCCCGGGTTAGGAAGGAGTCAATTGTAGATCCCTTTTGAGGCTTGGGGATGCTCCCTTACTGTACTGTACTGTAACCCTAAGGCTCTGTAAGCCTCAATACACCTCTATGAAAATAAGGATGGATTTATGGGGAGTGCAGGCCCTACTATTTGCTTATGCCACACAACAGAACTCAAATAATTTAATATTGGTGGGAGCCAAAACCAACAGGGCAGGCCCAGCCCAACCTCCTTCAGGCTTTGACGGGTGTGGATGGGTGGCCCTTGGCCCGGGCTTTGCCTGTGCACGTCCGGCGCTACGGTGTGCCCCCTTGAGCTTCATAGCGCTTGTTGCAATGGCAAGTGGGAGCAGGAGATGCAAGATGGCCGCCTCCTGGGACCTCAAAGCAGTCTGTGATATGTACTCCCTCTTGTCAAGAGTTAGCGCTTCCCGTACTGCGTTGCGCCCCCTCGCTCTGTATAGCGCTCGTTGGAATGGCAAGTTCGAGCAGGTGATGCAAGATGGCCGCCTCCTGGGGCCTCAAAGCAGTGTGGGATATGTAGGCCCGCTTGTCAAAAGTTAGCGCTTCCCGCACTGCAGTGTGCCCCCTCGTGCTTCATAGCGCTTGTTGCAATGGCAATTGGGAGCAGGTGATGCAAGATGGCCGCCTCCTGTGGCCTCAACGCAGTCTGGGATATGTAGTCCCTCTTGTCAAAAGTTAGTGAATGATACTTAAATAAATATAGACTTAACTGGAATATAGCGCCTTTGTAACAAAAACAAGCTTTGCATCTCAAATGCTTGTCTCCTCAATAGCCTGAAAGGTACAAACAAATCAGGAGACGAACACGATCCTGCGTCACATCGCTGTTATCATAAACAGAGTTGAATATGCCAGGGACAACATACCACTCTTATTTGCTAAAAGTCTGTGACCGAGAAAAAATGCAAGGAAGAAAAGTAGAGGGGCCGCCGCGTGCCCAAACAGAAATCCGAAACGCGGGACACCACATAATCCTGGTTGCTCCAGTGTCTCACAAACAAATTAAATGGACACCATTCTGTGTACCCGGAAAAGATGCGCGCGTGTACGCACTGTCCATCTGTAAGAGGCACAGATCTGAGCTGTATCCTGTAGGACTGTCCATCTGTAAGAGGCACAGATCTGAGCTGTATCCTGTAGGACTGTCCATCTGTAAGAGGCACAGATCTGAGCTGTATCCCCAGATCTGTAAGAGGCACAGATCTGAGCTGTACCCTATAGGACTGTCCGTCTGTAAGGCGCACTGCTATGAGCTGTATCCTGTGGGACGGTCTATCTGTAAGAGGCACAGATCTGACCTTTATCCTGTAGGACTGTCAGTCTCTAAGGCGCACAGATCTGAGCTGTATCCTGTAGGACTGTCCATCTGTAGGAGGCACAGATCTGAGCTGAATCCCATAGGACTGTCTGTCTGAGAGGCGCACAGATCTGAGCTGTATCGTGTAGGACTGTCCATCTGTAAGGGGCTCAGATCTGAGCTGAATCCCATAGGACTGTCTGTCTGAGAGGCGCACAGATCTGAGCTGTATCCTGTAGGACTGTCCATCTGTAAGAGGCACCGATCCGAGCTGTACCTTGTAGGATTGTCCGTCTTGAAGGCGCACTGCTATGAGCTGTATCCTGTGGGACTGTCCATCTGTAAGAGGCACAGATCTGACCTTTATCCTGTAGGACTGTCAGTCTCTAAGGCGCACAGATCTGAGCTGTATCCTGTAGGACTGTCCATCTGTAAGAGGCACAGATCTGGCCTTTATCCTGTAGGACTGTTCGTCTCTAAGGCGCACTGCTCTGAGCTGTATCTTGTAGGACTGTCCATCTCTAAGGCACACAGATCTGAGCTGAATCCCATAGGACTGTATGTCTGAGAGGCGCACAGATATGAGCTATGTCCTATAGGACTGTCCCACTGTGAGGTGCGCTGCTCCGAACTGTGTCCTATAGGATTGTCCGTCCGTAGGGCGCACATATCTGAGCTGTATCCTGTGGGACTGTCCATCTGTAAGGCGCAATGCTCTGAGCTGTATATCCTGTAGGACTGTCCATCTCTAAGTCGCACTGCTCTGAGCTGTATCCTGTAGTACTGTCCGTCTACGAGGCGCACTGCTCTGAGCTGTATATCCTGTAGGACTGTCCACTGCAAGGCGCACAGATCTGAGCTGTATCCTACAGGACTGTCCGTCTACAAGGCGCACAGATCTGAGCTGCATATCCTATAGGAGTTGTACCCTACGGTATTATTACTGTCTGGAGAGCTCAGTCCCACAGGACTTCAATAGTTATTATAGGAAAAGTAGATAGAGCTTTATTCCATTGTAGGGCCGCGTCAATGCGCTGGGAGCAGCAACGAAGACAAAGAGGGGCCGGGAGAAAGGGGCCGAGGGCACGAGTTGTAGGGAGGGAGGGAGGCAGCTGGGGTCTGCTCCGCCGGCAGCTGACCTCAAGCCCCTGGGCACTGGGAGAAGGGGGCGGGCGGGGGGGGGGGGGGGGGGATGGAACCCGAGGGGGGAGTGGGTAGAAGCAACAGTTCACATGGGCAGGTACTGTCCATTACTGAGTACCTGCACTGAAAGGGAGAGTGCCTGCACTGCTCAGTACTGCAATACAGGTAATGAGAGAGTACCAGCACTTCTGAGCACTGCTGCAGTACATTTAATGGGAGAGTGCCTGCACTTCTCAGCACTGTTGCAGTACATTTAATGGGAGAGTGCCTGCACTTCTCAGCACTGCTGCAGTACATTTAATGGGAGAGTACTGGCACTTCTCAGCACTGCTGCAGTACATTTAATGGGAGAGTACCTGCACTTCTTAGCACTGCTGCAGTACATTTAATGGGTGAGTACCTGCAGTTCTGAGCACTGCTGCAGTACATTTAATGGGAGAATACTTGCACTTCTCAGCACTGCTGCAGTACATTTAATGGGAGAGTGCCTGCACTTCTCAGCACTGCTGCAGTACATTTAATGGGAGAGTACTGGCACTTCTCAGCACTGCTGCAGTACATTTAATGGTAGAGTACCTGCACTTCTTAGCACTGCTGCAGTTAATTTAATCGGAGAGTATTGGCACTTCTCAGCACTGCTGCAATACATTTAATGGGAGAGTACCTGCACTTCTCAGCACTGCTGCAGCACATTTAATGGGAGAGTACTGGCACTTCTAAGCACTGTCGCAGTACATTTAATGGGAGATTACCTTCACTTTTGAGCACTGCTGCAATACATTTAATGGAAGAGTACCAGCACTTCTCAGCACTGCTGCAGTACATTTAATGGAAGAGTACCTACACTTCTAAGTACTGCTGCAATACATTTAATGGGAGAGTACCTACACTTCTAAGTGCTGCTGCAGTACATTTAATGGGAGGGTACCAGCACTTCTCAGCACTGCTGTAGTACATTTAATGGGAGAATATCGGCACTTCTCAGCACTGCTGCAATATATTTATTGGGAGAGCACCAGCACTTCTCAGCACTGCTGCAATATATTTAATGGGAGAGTACCAGCACTTCTCAGCACTGCTGCAGGAGATGTTGGAGGCAGCATGTTCTGGTTGGCTAAAGCAAGGCCTCAGCCACGCAGAACCCACCACTCCCATCAGGGGTGGGCGATTACACTCACTGTATAACCTGTGCTCACCCTTGGATAGCGTGGCACTGAGCAGTCAGGCTTATCTCAGAGGCATTGTGTAAAGCAAAGACACAGCACTTTGCTGCCACAGCCATGCTGTGTAGCACAAAGGAGGCTTCACACCCAGTGTATCCATAAAAAGATTGTATTCAACACACACATGGTTAACACAGTAGGATTAGAATGTCACTCTAGGCCCATACCCTAATTAGCTATAGAAGTCAGGAAAGGAGGCCCAACTCTGTTAAACATTAGCTACTGTATATACACATGAGGAAAAGAGTACATTCCCTCCCCACACCCACATAAGTTGCCAAACGTTGTCAGCATGAGACCCAATCTAGAAGTCCCCACAATCCGTGTAACATAAATTCAGGGTGCACTCCAGCAAAATGAAGTACAAGGTTTGCAACACTTTCACATAGCACTGCGGGCGAGGCCGCACTAGTAGGTCGTAATGCCAACTGTAAGGACTCCCTGACACAATAAACGTAACCAGGAGCACCACAATACTGCTTCCGTATTTATCCACACCCACTCCCGCGCATCCACTCTGTAACGTTGAGCAGTGCCATGTGTATCAGTCGGTGCGTGCACACAGTCACTCTTATGCACTCACTCCCAGCAGCCTAATGTGGTGCCCTGATATCCGGATAGTGGATGCCACTGTGTTTGCAGACACCCTGGGTCCCAAACCACCCTTCACCCACCAACCTTCTTCGTGTATACAGCCCCTCCACGAACCAAAGATCGCATCAATCTTTCCAATCTTTCCAGGGTTACCAGGCTGTTCGCGGCCAAGTCACACTTCTCAGGATTCCAGGGTCAAGGTGGGGGAAAGGAAAGAGAACAGTGAGTAAACAAGGAGTAAGGAGAAGTTCAGGCTCCCTACCAGAGGTTCACTCAGAGGTGTGCAAAACACGGAAGGGTTACTGGGGCCGCCGCGAGACACCAAGGCGCCCATCCCAGGCAGGCAGTCCAATATTACCAAACAGTTACCAGTTTCAGCACCTCTGGAACGGAGTGGTGCCGTCTATGCTTGTTGACTCGAGTCGCCTTTGACACTTCCAGTTGCACACCCCAAGTTACTAGGCCCGCACCTCCTGGTCCAGGAGATGATGCGTCTGGGGCACAAAGACTCAAGTGATGACAGATACAATCCACATAAGTGCTTAGTGTGTATCTCCACAAAAAGGATGCACAACGTCAGGGGTCCGATGATCTCAGCCGCCCTGACTGTACGTTTACTCACAAGCCAATTCCCAATGTGGCACCTCCTCAGAAAGAGGCACTATTCTGGTGCGTGATGACTTGAACCGCACTAGACAATCCCAGACTCTCCCACGAAGGAAGTAAATCCTGCACCCGTCTGGAAGGTACAAAGTCTTGCGCACAATTACTTAAACCATCTGGTCACACTCAGAACATGGTTTCCATACCTCTCTGGAATGAGGCACATTGTCTAGTACGCAATGACAGTAGTCGTACCAGAATCCCCAGTCAACTCCCCAGTAACACACTTAGATGCAAGTTCAGCTGTGCCATACGAGGCCGAGTACAGCACAACTCAGGTTGCACCCCGACCTCCGAGGGTTGTAACCAATTAACAGGGCACCGCGTGCAATGAACATGCATCTGAGACATGAGAAAAATGCAACACACTCGACAATAGCTGGTCCCGAGGGGTCCCGCACCAGGTGATCCTGTTCACACAACGCAAGACGTTTCGATGTGCATGGATCGCCACTATAAAGAACCACTCACCTGAAGTGTGGGCAATACCCCGCACCAGGCAATTCTGGCCTGCCGACACAATACTTAGGCCACGCTACCGCCGCTGCTGCCAGGTGGAGTCCAGCATACGATGTGTGCGCAGCAGAAGGCGCCGCTCTCCAGATATTACTGGTGGTCGATGGAAGTCCCTCACAGGAGGCCTTTGATGATGTCCCTGAGACCTGCTCAGAGGACAGGGTCAAGCCAACCTGCCCTTGGAGAGTTACTCTTCGGAGTGCTACACAGCTCAGGCACGCCTCTAAGCAGGAAGGGGGGGGCGCGGATCCCCTCCTCGGACAGTTATCCTCCTGGGCACAACAGATTCCTCTGGCAGTCTGCCCGTACGGTCCAGCAGCACTGGTCCCATGTCAATGTAAAGGCCACTCTGCCTTGCAGACGTTGAGTACCCCTAGTTGTACTAGATTCCTGTGAAGCGGGGGATGAATCGAAGGGTTCTCCTTTGAACCACAGATATATCCTCTAAATGTTCTCCCTGTCCACCCTGAGGCTCTGGAATGTAGATCTTTATCTTTAGGGGCCATGGCCTGGCCCAGAGAGGCCAAGTGTCAAAAAACCTCTCCCCCAATTTATTTAGGCCCCAAATGGCAGGGATCTGTCCAACTTTTATAGCAGTCACCTGGGGAATGCGCGGATGTGCTCTTCCCCATGACCTGTGGAACGAAGCCTAATTTACAAGACACAAGAATCCTTTCAGAACCCAGAAATGCCCATTTCCGAGGAGTGGCATTTCTAGAGAATTGATGACAAAACCACCTTTCCCATCAGAAAGGGTTTGCCAGTCTGAATCCAGCAAAACTAAACATCGTGAGGCTGCTCCCCTGCAATCCAATGTTGCATCCAGACCAAGACTCACTCTCCCATGTTACTTTATGGGCAGAGCAGCATGGGTATTCGGCACCCCCTGGGCACATATGCCCTGGCGCACGCCCAAGCCTACCGGGGCAGGTGGGACACTTTAGTTAAATCCACCATAAAGGTGCAAGTGCACAAGCAGTGGCCTGGCTCAGTTCCTATATTAGAATACCCGTGCACAAATGTGCACACCCTGGCAAGTGATGCCAGCTTCAGTACCTATATAGGAAACCACCCGGGTGCAAGGATAGGTAGAAGGATGGCGGCAGAACTATCACTGTACTTCCTATGGGAAATTGCTCAGTGCGGCAGGCCCCTTTGTGAGAACCAGCAAAATGTCCTAGAGAAAAGTGAAAAACGTTGGGGAACCACTACCTCCTCGTGTCAGGTCTAAGAGGAGAGTACCTGCACTTCTGTGAACCTCTGCAGTACATTTAATGGGAGAGTACCCACACTTCTCAGCACTGTAGCAATACATTTAATGGGAGAGTACCCGCACTTCTCAGCACTGCTGCAATACATTTATCAGGGGAGAACTAGCACTTCTCAGCACTTCTGCAATACATTTAATGAGAGAGTACCCGCACTTCTCAGCACTGCTGCAATACATTTATTGGGAGACTATCTGCACTTCTCAGCACACCTGCAGTACATTTAATGGGAGAGTACCCACACTTCTCTGCACTGCTGCAATACATTTAATGGGAGAGTACCCACACTTCCCAGAACTGCTGCAATACATTTAATGGGAGAGTACTGGCACTTCTCTGCACTGCTGCAATACATTTAATGGGAGAGTACCTGCACTTCTCAGTACTGCTGCAATACATTTCATGGGAGAGTACCCACACTTCTCAGCACTGCTGTAATACATTTAATGGGAGAGTACCCGCACTTCTCAGCACTTCTGCAATACATTTAATGGGAGAGTACCCACACTTGTCAGAACTGCTGCAATACATTTAATGGGAGAGTACCCGCACTTCTCAGCACTTCTGCAATACATTTAATGGGAGAGTACCCGCACTTCTCAGTACTGCTGCAATAAATTTCATGGGAGAGTACCCACACTTCTCAGCACTGCTGTAATACATTTAATGGGAGAGCACCTGCACTATTTAGCACTGCTGCAGTTCACCTAATGGGAGAGTACTTGTACTTCTAAGCACTGCAGTAATACAGTTAGTGGGATATAACCGGCATTTCTCTGCACTGCCGCAATAGATTTAATGGGGGAGTGTCTGCACTTCTTAGCATTGCTGCAATAAATGTAATGGGAGAGTACCAGCACTTCTCAGCACTGTTGCAATACATGTACTGGGAGAGTCCTGTCACTTTTAAGTACTGCTGCAATACATGAAATGGGAGAGAACCAGCACTTTTAAGTACTGCTGCAATACATGAAATGGGAGAGTACCAGCACTTAGTACTGCTGCAATACATGAATTGGGAGAGTACCAGCACTTATTAGTACTGTGCTGCAATACATATAATGGGAGAGTACCAGCACTTTGAAGTACTGCTGCAGTACATTTAATGGGAGAGTACTGGCACTTTGCAAGAGCAAACATGTATTGTTGATAGTGAGCACCTGCACATCTATATTTCCATTTAAAGCAGTGGATAGAAGAAGGTAAAGGAAGTTGGAACTGGCACAATTTAGACTCTGATTACCACCTTGGTGGTAATTCCATTTTAGGTGCAATCTCCCAAGTCTAGCAGCATTTCTGGATGTGATATTTACTCCATTGCTTTCTCTCCTGTGTTCTTCTCCCACTCACTCTACATTGCTCTCTTGGTGATTCTCCCCACCCCAGCCTCTGTGTTGCTTTCACCCACCCCTTGTTGCCAGCTCACCTACGTTCTCCCTGCGGTACCAACTTGCTCTCTCCTCCTATGCTTCTTCTCCGCCCACCCGCACCCTTAGTGGTGTTTCCACCAGTGATGTTTCATACCCTCTCTCCTTACCACCCCCTGTTGCTTCCCCGGTCAGCTTTTGCAGGTCTTTTCTTTTTAGCTAATGATTGAGCTCGGATCAGTAATTAATCAGAAAACAAAAAGTGCCTTCAACATTTTGTAGGCAAGTGTGTGTTGTGCCCGCTCCTACAAAATTATGAGGATGGCCACGCCAAAGGTTATTGTTTTTTATTCTTTAGCCACGCTGCACAGCATCAGAGATGCTGTGCAAATGGATAAAAAAAACTCTGGCGATGCCAATAGGCCCCAAAGGTGAAACCTATTGGTTTCACCAATGCTTGTTGTTGCTGTTCTCCAACTGACTTCGGTATCGCTCTTGTACTGTATTGTTCTTTGATATCCTGTTTATTCACCTTGTGAAATACTACTTTTGTTGCCCTTGATGCCTTGTGGTAAATGGATAATATTGGCTATTTGCTGCTGTATCTGTTGGCCTGTTTCTGATTTCTGGCTGTGCAGTGCTCTGATCCCCAGCCGGCCCTATGTACGTCAATATATAAATAAAATGAACAACCAGAGTCTGTAGAGTCGCATGACTTTCCAGAGATGGTATAGGGATTCTGAGGCGCTGCGTGACTTTAATTCCCAACAAAACCATAAGGACAAATTGGTAGGTCCCTATTGAACAAGTAAGGTAAGAAGGAGTTCACAGTGAAAATGGAGAGGAAGTGGCTTTGAATGGAATTGCAGAGGCTGCGACACAGAGGGAGAAGTGTGGAAAATCAGTATGAGGTACTAATGAAAGACGACATTTAGCTCCAGAACAGTTCTGGGCTAATTAAAATTCAAAATAAATATGTGTGCAGTTTTTTTGACACCTCTAGGACCTTTATTCATTCGACTTAATCCAAATATTGATTGGGAAAAGAGATCAGTTATGAGTTGGTCTTTTGTAATGAAGATATTATGTCTTCATCTGGTCATTTGGTGCCCATTTTAGTGGAAAAGAATGATACTTTCATAAGATCTGAAATTCTAAAGCTGACACCTGCTATTGACGAACCATGCTAACTCCCGGCTGCTCACAGTTACTCAAATGTTTTTATGGATCTGAAATAATCCAGTTTGCAACCTCGTCTAGAATATTAATGCAAATAATGTGGCTCAGTGGTGTCATTTGGACAAACCAATTCATTGAATTCCAGAAAAAAATATACATTTTCTTAAAGACAATTTAGATGACAATTTAATTGTTACTTCTTATTTGGCTGCACATGCAACATTGTTTTTTGTGCCTAGCATACTCTGGATGTTTGGCCTTGCATTGATTATAGAGAACTGAAGAGAATCAAAAAGTCAAAAAGACTGGCCTCTATTACCTCTCAAAGTGATATTTTGGAGGCAGCGGTCCCCGAATAGTAGCAAGTTAGATTGATGTAGACCTCACTACTCAATATTCATTCTCAACATTCTTCTGACTGGCCATGTTTTTAAAGGGTTTTGTTGCAGGAGGTTTTATTTCTGCTCAGGTTTATCTCCATCCTGGTCCTTCTAAGACCTTCCTCATTGAGACCAACATGTCTGCCCGAGCCACAGGTGCTGCACTCTTACAAGTGCAGAATGATGTAGACCATGAGCATCCTACATATAGCCCTTGAGCACTTACTGCTTGTGCTGTTTATTGATGCAGAACTGGCAACTGTACTTCTTCAGCTCAATCTTCTACTGAAGTTTGGAGCTTGTAGACCAGTGCTGTCTTGCTGTTTCAGTACTGTAATTCAGTGCAGTACTGCACTTTTGAGTACTGTACATCAGTGCAGCTCTCAGCGCTTTCATTAATGCATTTCAGCAGCTTGGTGTACTGTCATTGGTCAACTGCTTCCACTTTGAGTGATGTGGGTCTGTGTTCTGCAGCAGTTTAGAGTTCTGTGATCAATGTAGCTGCGAAGTTTAGAGTGATTTGATGAATACGAGTGCAACATTGCAGTGCTGCACATCCATGAAACCATCTACCTTAGAGTGCTGTATGTTAGATTGTGTGTTGTACCCTGCATTGTGCAGGAAGAAGAGTTGCAGTGCTCCATTTTGAAGTACACAGTCGGCTGCCATGCTACAGCCCAGAGGACTCCTACCCTTGCAGTACTGCAGTTGTGAGCGCTGAAGCACAGCACCATCATGTGGAGTGGAGAGCACGGCACGCGTGCAGTGCTGCATGTTTATATGCAGTGTGGTTGTTTTGACTTCTACTTGTGTCTGCTTTGCTAACCTTTGGAGTACTGTGCACCATGCAGTGCTGCTGACCTGCACAAACTAGTGCCACCGTTTGCCATTAATGCATGCAGCGCTACATTTTCTAATCCTGTTAGCTATTGCAGTGTTGCAATTTACAGGGAACACATCACCTCAACTGTGCAGGTTAGAGTGCTGCAGATCGGTGCAATGTTGTCGTGACCAATGCATGATGGAGTAAAGTGAGCATTTTAGAGTGCTGCATGTCAGCGTAGCACTATGGAATGCTATTGTGCATTTCAGTGCAGTGTCTTGAGTGTTGCAGATGTGAGCTATGCTGCAGGTTGGGTGCTGTAACGCTCTTTACTTGGGAAACAACGGAGGTTTGACTGCCAGGGATCAGTATAGTGCAGTTGTTTGTTGTAACTTTGATCCATGCTGTGCTGCAGGTTCAAGTACGGCAGGAAGTGTTCAGTATTGTAGAGACTTGAAGTGCACTGGTGCAGTGCAAAGTGCTGTAGATGGGTGCAACTGAGTATTTGGAGCAGATACGGGCCCAGTTGTGCATTAGTACCACGCAGAGGCTTGGAGACCTGTGATTAGTGCAGTGCTGCTGTTTCACATACTGCCCTTCCATGCAGCGCAGGAGTTCAGAGTGCTGTGGTATTGTGTCCAGTTTTGAAGTGCTACAGATCACCCTACTGCCTCTCCGGGCCTGTGTATGTTTAAGTTACAGGGAACACCCCACACTTGTTAGACTGTCCTGTGCTGGCCAGCTGGAGGGCAGGGCCAACTGCATTGGAGTAAATCCGTAGATTTCAACCTCTAGTGGTGAGCTAATTATTCAGAACAGGAGCTCCAAATTACTCAGTGTAGTGCTGCACATACAGAGCTGCGCATCGCTATAGTACTGCACATGGAGAGCTGCTAATCAGTGTAGTGCTGCACATACAGAGCTGCTCATCAGTGTAGTGCTGCACATGGAGAGCTGCTCATCAGTGTAGTGCTGCACATGGAGAGCTGCTCATCACTATAGTGCTGCGCATGGAGAGCTGCTCATGTCTATAGTGCTGCACAGTGAGAACTGCTCATCACTGTAGTGCTGCACATGGAGAGATGCTCATCATTGCAGTGCTGCACATGGAGAGTTGGTCATCACTGTAGTGCTGCACATGGAGAGATGCTCATCAGTGCAGTGCTAAACCTGGAGAGCTGCTCATCAGTGTAGAGCTGTACATGGAGAGCTTCACATCGCTGTTGTGCTGCACATGAGAGCAGTTCATCACTGTGGTGCTGCACATGGAGAGCTGCTCGTCGCTATAGTGCTGCACATGGAGAGCTGCTGATCACTAGAGCTGCATATGGAGAGCTGCTCATCGCTGTAGTGCTGCGGGTAGAAGGCTGCTCATCAGTGTAGTGCTGCACATGGAAAGCAGCACAAGGAGAGCTGCTCATCAGTGTAGTGCTGTACATGGAGAGCTGCTCATCATTAGTGTTGCACATAGAAGGCTTCTCATCAGTGCAGTGCTGCACAGGGAGAGCTGCTCATCATTAGTGCTGCACATAGAAGGCTGCTCATCAGTGCAGTGTTCTGTTTGGGTTCCTCTAGATGTGTGCATGACTGAACTTTGGAATACTATAAATCATTGCAGTGCTGCATTTTGGAATGATGTAAATAATTGCAGTGCTGTAGTTTGGAATGTTGTAAATCCTTGCAGTGCTGCAGTTTTTTAGTGATGTAAATCTTTGCAGTGATGCAGTTTGGAGTGATGTGAATCGCTGCAGTGCTGCAGTTTGGAATCATGTAAATCATTCCAGTGCTGTGGCTTGGAATGATGTAAATCATTGCAGTGCTGTAGTTTGGAATGTTGTAAATCATTGCAGAGCTGCAGTTTAGAACCATGTAAATAATTGCAGTGCTGCAGTTTGGAACAATGTAAATCACTCCAGTGCTGTAGTTTGGAATGATGTAAATCATTGCAGTACTGCAGTTTGGAATGCTGTAAATCATTGCAGTGCTGCAGTTTTGCACAATGTAAATCACTGCAGTGCTGCAGTTTTGAATGATGTATACCATTGCAGTGCTGCAGTTTGGAATGCATCAAATCATTACAGTGCTGCAGTTTTGAACAATGTAAATCACTGCAGTTAGGAATGATGTAAATCTTTGCAGTGCTGCAGTTTGGAATGCTGTAAGTAATTGCGGTGCTGCAGTTTTGAACAATGTAAACCACTGCAGTGCCACACTTTGCAATGATGTAAATTATTGCAGTGCTGCAGTTAGGAATGCTGTAAATCATTGCAGTGCTGCAGTTTGCAATGTTGTAAATCACTGCAGTGCTGCAGTTTTGAACGATGTAAATCATTGCAGTGCTGCAGTTTGCAATGTTGTAAATCACTGCAGTGCTGCAGTTTTGAACGATGTAAATCATTGCAGTGCTGCAGTTTGCAATGTTGTAAATCACTGCAGTGCTGCAGTTTTGAACGATGTAAATCATTGCAGTGCTGCAGTTTGGAATGCTGTAAATAATCGCAGTGCTGCAGTAAGGAATGCTGTAATCACTGCAGCGCTGCAGTTTTGAACAAAGTAAATAATTGCAGTGCTGCAGTTTGGAATGCTGTAAATAATTGCAGTGCTGCAGTTTTGAACGATGTAAATCATTACAGTTTAGGTTCTTCTAGGTGAGTGCAGTCATGCTGCCCAGAGTGTTCTAAATTAGTGCAGTGCTGCCATTCAAAATATAGTCCATGCACTACTGCAGTTTGGAGTGCTGTATGCCGGTCTCTTGATACACATGGGATGCCGCAGTTCTGAGTGACAACAAATAGATGAGATCGAAGCTCAAGTTTGCAACAACATCCCTCAGCCAAAGCGATGCAAAGTTTTTTGTTGAGGGTTCTCATCAGGCGTTCCTCGTGGTTTTGGATGCTCCTCAGCTTCAGGTACTCAGAGAGCTCCTGGACAGAAAATGGGGTTCCATTGTCAGTGCATAGTTTTTGTATGAACCTATGCGTTGCCAAGATTTTTTCAAAGTGAGGAATTGTTTGATTTGCTGTTATTGATTCCATGATTTCCACTTCAGGATATTTGGAGAAATCATCCACCACAGCCAGCATGTGGTGCCCATCTGGGAAACTGTCAAAATTCACGCTGGCTTGGTGCCAGGGAACTGGAGAAATGAGCATTGTGAGATGGCTACAGGTGGCCCTGTAGGATGGCTGCTTGGCACATGGAGCACTGGCTGACTGTCCATTCCACTAGGTCGTTGACGCGGGGAATCACACTTTGCTCCATACCTTGGAATTTGTCTTTGCGACGCCTTGATGTGCCAACTGAGCCAGGTCCACTACTCATTGTTGGAGGGCCCTCAGGATCATGATGCGGGCCCCCATAGAAGACATCCTTCCGGGGAGATGACAACCTCGTTCTGGACCTGCCATAGAGATGTAAAAGTTTGTTATGCTTCAATTGTTTGGATGGACAAATTGTATGTCACTATGTCTCAGTTTCCGGATAATACAGCGGACATTGCCCGCTATAGTCAGTCATCTGTTTTGGTTTCCTCAACAGTGTCCGATAGGGAGACAGGCAGTGGTCTCGATCTTTCTACCACCAGCTTCACATATTCATTGATTTCCTGGAGGAGTACCCAGAGAAAAGCGGAAGGAGGGGCTTGTGGTCTGTGTGCACCGTGAATGGGTGGCCATATAGGTAGAGGTGGAAGTGCCAACACCACCAGTGGATTGCAGTGGCCACCTACTCTATGTGGGAGTATCTCTGTTCTGTTTCCGTCAGGGCTCAGCTTGCATACACTACTGGTGACCACCCTATGTTGTTCTGTTTTTGAGAGAGCACGGCCCTTCAGCCTGGCAGGCTAGCTTCTACAGATAGCTCTGACTCCAGTCATGGATCGAAATAGGCTAGCATTGTGCTCTCCGATAAAGTGTTCTTCATTGCCTGGAAGGCATTCTCCTGAGAAGGGCCCCAATCCCAGATGGTGTTGCACTTGGTCAGCTCAGGAAGAGGGGCTGTCAGAGAGGTAAGGTTAGATACAAAACATCCACAGTACGTCACCATCCCTAGGAAACTTGGAATTTGTAACTAAAGAAACTGATTTTCCTCTTGAGGAATGCACACTTTTCTCAGTGCAATATGAGTCAATTGTCAAGAAGTTGTTAGAATGTTGCTCATAATCTCTTGAGATGTTACTCCAGGGCCGGGGCATGTATCAAGATGTCATCGCTGGCATTGAGGACTCCAGGAAGTCCTACCAGGACCCCCTGATCATGTCTTGAAACACCTCAGCAGAACTTGAGTCCCTGAAACTGAGGCGCTTGAACCATCTGAGGCCTACGTGGGTGTCAGGATCAAGGCTGTGCGCGGTCCAGGTACCACCCGAAGAACCGCTGCGCAGATTTGTGTTGCTTTATGCACACCACTGGTCATCCCCGCTTGTTCCAAGAATGGCAGACAGCGTTGTTTGCCCTATGGTAAAGCTCACATAGCTGCAGGTTCAGGCAATTGGTGGTCAAGGTGCACTTATCAGTGCTATTCTATGAAGAGACTACATTTCCCATGTGTTTAGCGGCGGTGGCCATCTTGGGGTGTGGCTGGCCTATAAAGCTCAGCCACACCCAAGCTTGTGGCTCACTATTTTGAAGACTTCGATGCAGTCAGACCTCAAGGGACCTTCCTCTGGAGCAAAGCAGAATTTCTTCAAGGCAGCTTGGCAGTAACTCGAAGGTTCCTATTTTTCCATTTGGAATTCAGACACGAGTAGGTCGTACTCGTGGGCGGTAAGGTCGTGAAGAGCCCAAGTCAGAAGGGAGTTGTTTCTTCCTAACTTTCAGCATTTCCCTAGCCTAACGAGCATGGCTTTTTAGGCCACTTGAGCTTAGCGCTTCAGTTCACGGCAGCAACGAGCCTAGGAAAAGCACTTCAGTTCACGGAAGCAACACGATTAGGAAAAACGCTTCAGTTCACGCAGCAACGCGCTTTGGAAAAGCGCTTCAGTTCACAGCAGTAACGCGCTATTGATAAAGCGCTTCAGTTCACAATAACAACGCGCTTTGGTACAGCGCTTCAGTTTGCATGGAATAAAGCGCATAAACACAACGCTCCAATTTCACAGGAATAACGCGCATTGGCATAGCGCTCCAATCGAGAGGAATAACGTGCATTGGCATGGCGCTTCAGTTTCAGAGGAGAAAAAAGCGCATTGGCCTCAATGTTCAAAAGCCCTTCAGTTCACAGAAAGTAAAGCGCCCTTGGCTCAGTACTTAAAGCGCTTTTCATTTACAGGAGAACATTTATAGAAAAAAGTTTCAAAGATAAAGAAATCACAGTTTCATTGTTTTAGGATGCATGATATGTGAGATACATTTTAAGGTGTTTTATATTATGTGAAAAACTCCTTTAAGTGTTTACAAGTTTCTAAACTGAGATCTAATGTTTAGAGTTTTATCAATGCATAAGTGGTTCCATGATTGATATTTAAGAGGATGTCCATAGTCTAAAACCTCTAGTCTTCTTGGGACTCTGAGGTCTAAGTTAATTCTGGTTTTGTGATTTACAGAAGGGGCTATTGCCCAATTCATAAAGAGTTTCAATCTGGTATTATGGAGATGCATGCACGCAAAGGCTCTAATGGTGAATTAGATTGTCATGAATGAGTATATGCATATTTGTTCTAACTTTTTCCTTTCAGATCTCTCTCCCAGCTGTTCCCTACCCTAAATCCCTTCCCCTGCCTGGCTTCATCATAACTCTGTGCCATTAAAGCTTTCTGAGTTGGTGACGCCGGGAGGTGGGCTTGCTTGTTCGGCAGTGTGCAGATCCCGAGGAAAAGACACCGTGACAGTGGGTGAAGAAGGTGGTGATTGTTCTCAATTCTGGTGCCAACATCAACTGGTGGAACCCTGCCCTGCGGTCTACTTTGGAAAACTATTTGGAGCCACTTACTTCAGCCACTAAACTGTCCACCATGGATGTCAGATGTCTTTCTCGCCAAATTTCTATGTTGGGAATCCACATATCCACACATATCCGGAATTCACCTGGCTGTTTGGGCTTTCGAGCTACAACTATTGGGGATACCCACAGGGTGGGGCCATCTACTTCTTTGATGGTATCAGCTTCTTCAAGCTTCTTCATTTCAGTCTCAACCCTTTGGCGGAGGTGGAAGGCTACCCTCCAGTGACGGAGGGCAACTGGTTGTATTGACTCATCTAGGTGGAAATGTACCATGCAATCTTTGAGACACATGATTCAGTCAAACAGCTGCTCATACTCTTCCAATAGGGTATCAATAGCTGATAGGTGAGCAATAAAAGCGAAGGTGACCAATTGAAGGCATTCAGCCGGCTTGCAGCCTAAGAGCATCCCAGACCCTCCTTGAGTAACATATACTCCTGCTTTAGTCGTGCTGGCATCATGAGTGATGGTGGTTGTGAAAACTCCCACTAGTGGTAGCGGTGTTGAGAAGCTGAATGCATATACTTGAGTTGCAGTGGGTCACAGTGTTGGTTGGCATGGGCGAGTTCAGAAAATTGGCTGCGCCATGATGTTGATGGAGGTGTCGGTGTCAATCAGCGCCAAAATGGGGTGTCTGCCTACTGCAACTGTGCACTTGGAGATGCGCGTCCCTTACATTTTTCCGGATGTATGGTGTGGATGACATGTATAGCGCCCTCAAATTCATCGTCATCCATGTCTTCCTCATTGTCTGGAGCATCTGATGTCTCTACAACATGTACGGCCTTGGCCTTCGGTGGTGGTTTGTTCGCTGTGGATTTGCAGACTTTGACGAAGTGGTTTAACTTGTTGCACACTTAAAACTTTTTCCATGTGCTGGATAGATTCCTTGGTGTGGATATGAACCACCACACCAGTGACAGGTTTTCTGTGTTATGGATGGTTTTGGGTAATTCTTTTGTTTCTCTAGGCGTGTGCTGGTGACTGTGTTGATGGGCTCTGTTTTTGCGGGCCGTTGGAGTGCGGCTTCCCTTTGCGCTGCCCATTCTTTCGATAGCTGCTTGGAGAGGCCCAACGTCAATATGTTGGCCGTCGACATTCCTGGCACGTGGAGAATGTTCTCACGCAGTTTGGTGGGGAGTAGCCCTGTCTGAATTGTGCTCTGATTTTCTCCTCTGCGTTCGGCAGGGTGCATATGCTTGCTAACTCCTTGATGCAAGCGTAGAATGCGTCATCTGATTCTTCTGGTTGTTGTCTGGCTTGACGTAGTCGGAATCACTTGTAGTTGGGATTGGCAAGCGGCTCAACATGGGTTGTGAGGGCTTGCTTTAACGTGTTGTAAGTGTAAGGCTTCCTCGACAGTATCCGATAGGGAGACGGGCAGTGGTCTCGATCTTTCTACCACCAGCTTCACATATTCTTCGACTTCTTCTGCTTCAAATTACTCGCCCACAGTGACTGGCCTGGCATGTCAGGAGAGATAATTCGCCGGGTTCTGGGTCCCTGGTCAGTAGAACACCAAGAAATGGTATTCTTGGAGCTGGAGGATCCACTTTTCAATCCTCAGTGGGGGCTTGGAGGAGGATCCAGAGACTTTGCGATCATGTGTATGGCAGCACCTCCTAGGTGTAGGAGCAGGGGGTATTTCCTGTCATTTTCAATTGCCACAGTAGCAAAGTATGTTTCTAGATGGTCAAGCAAGCCTCTCCATTTTGCTGCAGAGCATCGCACACAAACAGTTCAAGAGTGGGGATTGATGCCATCATGATATCGTGTTAGCTGATGTCTCCATAGTGACGTCCCTGCGGTGTTCTAGCCACACATGCACGTCCCCCTTGGTGATGGTGCAGTCAGCCCTCTGTTTTGTTTCAGTCTTTGTCTCCCCTCTTCTTTTTATTCAGGAAAGAAGCACAATGAGGCTCCCACTGTCTGCTGGTGGACTGTGGAGTGCAAGGGTAAGGCAGTACTCACTGGTTCCTTCTGGAGTCATGCACTGCTGTGAAGGAGGAGCAGGCTCTTGGTGTCAGGCAGGAGGGCCTGAGCATGCCCCTAACGTCGTGTTCCAGGCCTCTATGGTCGGGGCTGTGAGCAGAACCAGGCGTGGTCGCTTCGAGGAGACTTGGGGGCTGGGCCAAATCGCTGACAGCGGCCTTTCCCTGCACGTGCGTCAGGGGCGTGGTAAGACGAAGCTCCAGCATGTTGGCAACAGCAAAACCCCCCCAGTAGGCAAATGTAATACGGGGGCCACCAGGTGAGGAGACCGTCACGCCACGGGGTCTCAGAAAAGCAGCGAGTCGTCCGGCGTGATGCAGACTGTCAGGATGCCTGCAGGGGTCACGCATGCAGGTAGCGGGAGGCTTTGTCCACTCACATCTCGCTTCACCCGGGGCAGCGCTGGCTGACAGCTGTAGGGGGTAGGTCCTGCTATCTGAACCCTCGTCTCCAGTTGTTGTGTGCCGGGCCAGACATACCCAGATTTCTTTTGTTCGCCGAGTCACGGCCTGCGCAGCGATGATTGGCTGAGGCACGGCTATAGTGCAGACACACACACCGGACACCAAGATGGCGGGTAAACTAAACTTCCTGGCGGGAAGTTTCCACATTTATTTACTTGGTCCTGATTATAAGGTCAGGATCACAATGCTTCGATGTAGTAGGGGCTTTCTACTGAAGACCCCTTGCGTACAGTGCCAAATGGTGTGCCCCAGACCACACAACATAACACTGTGGTTCATAAATTCTAGGCCAACAGTGGAGCAGATAGACATCAGGGAGAGTTAAATGAACAGGACTAAGGGGGTCATTCCAACCCTGGCGGTCGGTGTTAAAGCGGCGGCCAACCCGCCAACAGGCAGGCGGTCCAAAAAATGGAATTCTGACCCTGGCGGGAACCGCCAACACAGCCCGCCACTTTAACACTCCGACCGCCACGGCGGGGCAAACAAACAGCGCGGCGGTCACCGCCAACAGACAGGCGGCAGACAATGTACCGCCCACCCTATCACAACCCACCAATCTGCCACCTTTTCCGGGGCGGGAGCCCCGCCGATAAAAACACGGCGGAAACAGATCACGAACGGGAAAACGCTCACCTCTATACAGTCCACGAGGAATCTGGACAGCATGGAACCCGAATTAAACATCCTACCAGCGATTGTCTACCTGCTCCTCTACCAGGAGCACGAACGCCGCCGCAGGAGACAACGGTGAGTACTGCACCTATGACACAGGGGAGGGGGAGGAGAAAAGATTACGGGCACACACATACGCGACACCCCCCCCCCCAATCCCCACACACCAATGCAGAGCAACAAGTCAGATCTACACCCCCCACACCCCCCAGAATAATTCAAAGACAAAATAAAATTATCATTAAAATAGAAGTATATTAAAGCATATGTGAACTTAAGTGAAATATTAGATTATTAAAAAAAAAAATCACAACTTGAAGAATATTAACATAGTCCAAAAGTCCGGCACATATTGGCTACATGCCATTGTCCGTGGGCCAATGTGCATAAACACATGGGCAAAGCCCACACACGAAACCCGATTCCATTGGAGAGAACACTGCTGGGGCATCAGATAATAAAACCACAGGCACCTCAGGGGGAAGGGAAGGGGGGGCACCTCAGCTACATGAGTCCACGACGCCAGATCCACGAGGGGCCTCCATGCCCACTGTCCCATCCTGGGGAGTGCAAAGCCACAGTCTCACAAGTCTCTACAGTGGGTGGATTGCCCACTGTACCATCCTGGGGAGTGCAAAGCCACAGTCTCACAAGTCTTTTCAGTGGGTGGATTGCCCACTGTACCATCCTGGGGAGTGCAAAGCCACAGTCCATCTGGTGGATTACAGACTCCACTGGTTATGGAGGAGGTATGGTGCCCAGAGTGCTTCGTGAAGCCCTGCCCGACACAGATCCGGCCCTTCCAATGGGCCAGCGGTGCCTGAGATGAAGGCCCCACCGGAGCGGTGCTTGAGATGAAGGCCCTAGCGGAGCGGTGCCTGAGATGAAGGCCCCAGCGGAGCGGTGCTTGACAGGAAGGGCCCAGCGGAGCGGTGCTTGACAGGAAGGGCCCAGCGGAGAGGTGCTTGAGAGGAAGGGCCCAGCGGAGCGGTGCGTGACAGGAAGGGCCTAGCGGAGCGGTGCAGAGACGGCGGGGCCAAGCGGAGCGGTGCTTGAGAGGAAGGCCCCAGCGGAGCGGTGCTTGACCGGAAGGGCCCAGCGGAGCGGTGCTTGAGAGGAAGGCCCCAGCGGAGCGGTGCTTGACAGGAAGGGCCCAGCGGATCGGTGCTTGAGAGGAAGGCCCCAGCGGAGCGGTGCTTGAGAGGAAGGCCCCAGCGGAGCAGTGCTTGAGAGGAAGGTCCCAGCGGAGCGGTGCGTGACAGGAAGGGCCCAGCGGAGCGGTGCAGAGACAGCGGGGCCCAGCGGAGCGGTGCTTGTGAGGAAGGCCCCAGCGGAGCGGTGCTTGACTGGAAGGGCCCAGCGGAGCGGTGCTTGAGAGGAAGGCCCCAGCGGAGCGGTGCTTGACAGGAAGGGCCCAGTGGAGCGGTGCTTGACAGGAAGGGCCCAGCGGAGCGGTGCTTGACAGGAAGGGCCCAGCGGAGCGGTGCTTGAGAGGAAGGGCCCAGCGGAGCGGTGCGTGACAGGAAGGGCCCAGCGGAGTGGTGCAGAGACGGCGGGGCCCAGCGGAGCGGTGCTTGAGAGGAAGGGCCCAGCGGAGCGGTGGTTGAGAGGAAGGCCCCAGCGGAGCGGTGCTTGACCGGAAGGGCCCAGCGGAGCGGTGCTTGAGAGGAAGGCCCCAGCGGAGCGGTGCTTGACAGGAAGGGCCCAGCGGAGCGGTGCTTGAGAGGAAGGCCCCAGCGGAGCGGTGCTTGAGAGGAAGGGCCCAGCGGAGCGGTGCTTGAGAGGAAGGCCCCAGCGTAGCGGTGCTTGACCGGAAGGGCCCAGCGGAGTGGTGCCTCTCACGGCGGGGCCCTGTTCAGCGGTTCTTCTCACGGCGGGGCCCTGTTCAGCGGTTCTTCTCACGGCGGGGCCCTGTTCATCGGTTCTTCTCATGGCGGGCCCTGTTCAGCGGTGCTTGTCTTGTGTTCCTAGGGCACCAGATCTGGGCAATCATTCCCGCTCAGTCGCCATCCGACCTATCGCTTGCGGGCCCTCCTGTGTTGGACTCCTGGGCCCGTGGGTGTCCTCCGTCACACCCCAAATGGGGCTGGTGGGGCCCTCCTGGGCAGCTCGCCTGCTGCCGGACTTCTTCGCCCTGCTGCCCTTGCCCTCCTTGGACGAATCTCTGGGGCCCTTGCCTCCCTTGGAAGTTTCTCTGGGGCCTTGCCTTCCTTGGAAGTTTCTCTGGGGCCCTTGCCCTCCTTGGATGAATCTCTGGGGCCCTTGCCTCCCTTGGAAGTTTCACTGGGGAGCTTGCCCTCCTTGGAAGAATCTCTGGGGCCCTTGCCTCCCTTGGTGGATGGGCCAGGTGACGGTGCAAGGCTGGTGTCCTTGGGGGCAGCCGTCTCAGGCCTGTGGCACCGGCCCCTGACTTTTTTGCTTCTTTTCCCAGGGGGTGGGCTGGCTGTCCCCTTGCTGCTGGCCGATGTTCCTGCCCTAGGAGCTGGTGGACTCCAATAGCCCTGAACGATGGTCCTAGTAGGTGCAGGGCTTGTGGTGGCTGAGGTGCTGGTTGGACTCTTACGAGATGGAGGGGGTGGGTCAGTTGTTGGAAAGAGGTCAAGGTTGGAAAGGAAAATCAAGTTCGAAAGACAGGGACGGGTAGTTGTAGTGGGTATGGGAGTGGAGGAAGAGGATGTGGTTGTAGGAGAGTCAAGTGTGCTGTCTTTGGGTGCAGGTGCTTGTGACGGAGGCTGTCGTGAGGTGGATGGCTGTTGGGTGGGTGGCTGCCTGCGTTTGTGTGGTTTGGAAGAGGGGGTGACAGACACACTGGGAGAGGACACAGGGGACGTGTAAATGGTAGTGGGGGTGGTGACTGCACGTGTGCGGACTGTTCTGGTGGGTGTGGTGGTGATGGACGTACTGGCTGATGGTGGTGTGCATGCAGGTGTGAGTGGAGACGTCACAGGGAGGGAGGAGGGAGACGAGGAGGAGGGGGACACAGTGGAGGCAGTGGGTGTTGCTGTGTCTGCATGTGGATGTTGCTTGGGTGAATTCTTGTGTGATCTGTGGTGCTTATGTCTGGATGAGCTGCCCTTGGGTGTTGATGTGTGTGCAGGCTGGTCTGTAGGTGTGTCTAGGATAGGCAGAGGAACAGGGGAGTGGGACTGGGTTGGGGAAGTTGGAGGGGGGAGGCTAGACACAGGGACAATTGCTGCCGTCAGTGCTGAGGCCAGTGCGTTGAACGATCGCTGATGGGCAGCCTGACCCGAATGAATGCCCTCCACGGATGTTGCCGCCACCACAAGGGAGCTCCCTTCCGAGGACGTGTCGGTGTCGCTGACGTCTCCACGGGTCCCCGTTGTGGAGCCCCCCTCGCCCTCCGTCTCACTGGTTAAGTCCGAGTCGGTTGCAGGGCCCTCCGGGCCCATGTGAGATGCAGCTCCCTCGTGCGCCGATGCCACTTCTCCTCCGCCTGATGATGCTAATGCACACATGAGCAGGAAAACCAAGAAATAAGGGGGGGAGAGAAGAAAGAAAGACATGTTGAGTGCATGCATTGGCGGCACCGTTGGCGGAGAGGACAGACACAGAAGCCCCCTGCACTACGCCGCGCACTCAGGGTACACTACTCAATTATTGTGACTTGGCCTACAAGTCTATGGATGACAAATGCACACATAGGTGAGCCCGGGCCATGGATAGCTGTACTTAGCACCCTACAGAGGTGGGGGGCGGGGGCACAGGGCCATGTCTAACGGAGGGGCCTAGCCTACAGATACCGCCCTGGCCTAGAGATAGCCACAGCCCTCCTCCCCCACCCAGACGCCTCCACTGTGCGCTAATATAGCAGAATGTGCTGGTTCTCACCCCCTTGTGTCTGCTGTGATGTCCTCACGCGCCCATCCAAATCGGGGTAGGCCACCGCCAGGATCCGGGACATCAGGGGGGGTCAATTGACTACTGGCACCCCTCCTACGTTGGGAGGCCATCCCCAGCAGAGCCTCGGCGGTCTTTCTGCTCCCGCGGCGGATGTCCTCCCACCTCTTGCGGCAGTGGGTGCCCCGTCTGTTGTGGACCCCCAGGGCCCGGACGTCCTTGGCGATGGCACGCCAAATGTCGATCTTCTGATGGGCGCTGACCTATGTGACATGGACAGGGTGGAAAAAGAAATATCATCCCTTTTCTGCATGGTCAATGTGAGTGGCCCCCCCTCCCCAACCTTGCCATGTGGCACATGCTCTCATCTGTCGTGCGTTGCTATCCTCATACGCTCGCCTCCCAACCATCTTACATCCACCCCACTCAACACAGGCATAGCCCATACTACGTGCTCCCAGTGTACTTACCTGTTGGTCTGGAGGACCGTAGAGTAGCGCATACTGGGGGAGGACCCCATCAACGAGTTTATCCAATTCCTCAGATGTGAAGGCAGGGGCCCTTTCCCCAGTCGCAGCAGCCATTGTCTCTTCCAGACCGAGTTCACAGCAGCACTTGCAGTATAGGTCCTCTCCTGTGGATGATCAGGTCTCAAGTGATTAAGCAGTTAGAAAATGGCGGTCACGCCCGCGGCGGTGCGTACCGCGGCGGTGCGTACCGCGACCGCCGGCGCACATCGTCATTGGCTCCTGAGACCCATAGGGTTCTATGTTAACCAATGCTGCTTTGCGCCGCGGTCTTCGACCGCCTACCGCCACGGTGTGCCACGCCAGCGCATTGACCTCACATCCCATTGTCACACTTCACAGGTCAGGCAGCCGCCATTTCAAGGGCCCACATGGCTGAATTTCTACGGCGTCACACAGGCCTAGGCCTTGCATTGCCACTCATACAAGCCATTCAATGCATAGCGAATCGTGTACTGTGCAAGCTGTGGTTACGTACCTGTGGGTTGCTTGACTCTGTGCTCCATGTTGTCCTTCCTAGGCACCGTCCGCTGGGACTTGCGAGGAGATGGAGGAATCCTCCCGTGTACAGACCGCTGGTGGACCTGTCGACAATGGAAGAACGACATCTCATACTGACATACAGACTTGACCGAGCCACTATACAGGAACTGTGTGCCCAGCTGGAGCCAGACCTGATGTCCCCCATTCGCCAACCCACAGGGATTCCCCCTCTGGTGCAGGTTCTGTCAGTACTCCATTTTTTGGCAAGTGGATCATTCCAAACAACAGTGGCCATATCATCAGGGATGTCTCAGCCTATGTTTTCTAAGGTTTTGTCCAGAGTGTTGTCTGCCCTGATGAAACACATGCGGAGCTACATTGTTTTCCCTGAGGTGGCCGATTTGGCTACAGTGAAGGGTGATTTCTCTGCCCTTGGACATATCCCCAACATCATTGGGGCCATTGATGGGACACATGTGGCCTTGGTTCCCCCCAGTGGCAGTGAGCAGGTGTACAGGAACAGAAAAAGTTATCATTCTATGAATGTCCAGGTGGTCTGTTTGGCTGACCAGTACATCTCCCATGTAAATGCCAAGTTCCCTGGGTCAGTGCATGACGTGTACATCATGCGAAATAGCAGCATCCCTTATGTGATGGAACAGCTACAGAGACACCGTGTGTGGCTAATAGGTGACTCTGGTTACCCCAACCTGTCGTGGCTACTTACCCCAGTGAGGAATCCCAGGACAAGGGCAGAGGAACGCTACAATGAGGCCCATGGGCAAACTAGGAGGATTATAGAAAGAACCTTCGGCCTCCTGAAGGCCAGGTTTAGGTGCCTGCATATGACAGGGGGATCCCTAATGTACTCACCAAAGAAGGTGTGCCATATCATCGTGGCCTGCTGTATGCTTCACAACCTGGCTTTGCGACGCCAGGTGCCTTTCCTGCAGGAGGATGGTCCAGATAGTGGTGTTGTAGCAGCTGTGGAGCCTGTGGAGAGTGAAGAGGAGGAGGACGACGGGGACGACACAGACAACAGGGACACAGTGATACAACAGTATTTTCAGTAGCACACAGGTACGACTCAACCCCGCCATTTTACATTTACTTAAAGTCTCCTGCCTCTCTACTGTCTGAGTTCCCCCCCAGTTCCTGTTAACTGAGTTGTGACTTTCCCTTCCGTTTTCAGAGCTGTGGGCCCCACTGCGTGACCTCTGCTTTGTTTGCCCATGGACTACAGCTGTGTGACAGTGGTATGTTGTCATCACAATGTAACTGAACATTTTGGCACCATTATGTCTAATACATTTGTTCAAATTACATGCAGACTCCAGATTTTTTAGTGCAAAAAGTGATTTTATTCAAGTGCTAAATTTATGGAACATGATTGTAAAACGGTGATGGGTGATGGTGGAGTAATGTCCATGGCAGAGTCCAGTTCTCAGTCGCACAGGTGCATTGTCCATATGCCTGTGGAAGGATGGAGCAGGGGCAGTTCAAGGTTGGACAGGGTGACAATGTGGGACAGTGGGATGACATCAGGGGGTATCGTTTGCTGGCGGGGGTCTTGCAATCCTACTCTGTCTTCTTGAGAGATCTCAGGTTCCGCTTGCGGGGTGGTTCTTCTTCTGCAGGAGGTGGGGTTCTGGTGGCCCGTCGTTGTGTGGGGGCCTCCTGTCCACTAGCGCCGGCGGAGGTGGTAGGCTGTTCCTGATCCAGGCTAGTGACAGGGGCCCTTTGTGGTGCCACATGGTCCCGCAATGTGGTGACTATCTGGGTTAGGGCCACGACGATGGTCCCCATTGCGGAACTAATGTTCCTCAGTTCCTCTCTGAACCCCATGTACTGTTCCTCCTGCATGACCTGGATCTCCTGGAACCTGGCCAGTACCGTAGCCATCGTCTCCTGGGAGCGGTGGTATGCTCCCATGATGGAGGAGAGGGACTCTTGGAGAGTCGGTTCCCTGGGCCTGTCCCCCCCCTGTCGCACAGCAGCCCTCCCAGTTCCCCTGTTTCCCTGGGCCTCTGTCCCCTGCACGGTGTGCCCACTACCACTGCCCCCAGGTCCCTGTTGTTGTTGGGGTGGTGGGTCAACCTGGGTGCCCTGTAGTGGTGGACACACCGCTGATTGACGTGTCCTGGAGACAGAGGCATGGGCCCGCTGGGTGGGAGCTGTGCTGTTGTTCCCAGAGGGGGTTAGGTCTGGTGTAGCCTGTGGCTGTCTGTGGGGAACCGACTGTCCCGAGGTCCCCGATGGGCCGGGCTGGTCATCAGGGTCCAGGGAGACAGAGCTGCTGTCATCACTGGGGGCCTCTTCTGGGGTTGGGATGGACATCTCTGGACCCTCCGTGGCGGTGTGGTGGCGTTCGGGTCCTGCAGGGGTATAAGAGTATGGTTATTGCTTCTGTGTGTGGCATTTCGTGTAATTGGTGGGTGGCCGTGTCCCCCAGTGCTGGCATTCCCTTGTGGGGGCTTTTGTGACGGTGGCTTGTGGGGGTGATGGGTGTGTGCAGTGGGCATGCTTTGGGGATGGATGTCCATGCTTTGGGGAGGCATGCAGGGCTGGGTTTTGGGATGGGTGGGTTGTGATGGTGAGCCATTAGCAAGGAGTCGGTGTGATGGGGGTGGGGGTGAGGGTGGGGGTGTGATTTGGCATGCAGGTGGGGTGGGGGGAATGAAGTAGTGAAGATTTGCCTTACCAGAGTCCATTCCTCCGCCTACTCCTGCGAGGCCCTCAGGATGCAGGATGTGCAAGACTTCCTCCTCCCATGCTGTGAATTCTGGGGGAGTAGGTGGGGGTCCGCCGCCAGTCTTCTGCACCGCAATGTTGTGCCTTGATACCATGGAACGCACCTTCCCCCGTAGGTCGTTCCACCGCTTCCTGATGTCGTCCCGATTGCGTCGATGCTGTCCCACAGCGTTGACCCTGTCCACTATTCGTTGCCATAGTTCCATCTTCCTGGAAATGGTGGTGTGCTGCACCTGTGCCCCGAAGAGCTGGGGCTCTACACGTACTATTTCCTCCACCATGACCCTGAGTTCTGCGTCAGAGAACCTGGGGTGTCTTTGGGGTGCCATGGGGTGGTGTGGATGAGGTGAGGGGTGGTGTATGTGTTGTAGAGTGTGGTGAGTGTGGTGGTGTATGGTGTTTTGTGCGTGGAAAGTGTGTGGGTGATGTTGTGATTTGCCTCTGTGTGATGGTGTACTCTATGCTGTGCTCTCTCTCTGTCCTTCACTCGCAATTGTGGTCGTAGGGGTTTGTGGGTGATGTGGGTGTGTGTTTTATAGTTAATTGGGTGTGTGGGAGTGGTGTGTGTATGTGTCTCAGGTGTGTGTATTTTGAATTATCCAATGTGGCTGTGTTTTGTAAAGGTGTGTGTATTTTGACCGTGGCGGTGTGTACCGCCAATGGAATACCACGGTTGAAAGACCGCTGCGGGGATTTGTGGGTCGGAATGGCATGGGCGTATTTCTGTTGGCGTGACGGTGGAGGTTTGGTCATCGCCAGTTTCCCGCTGACCTTTGGTGTGGCGGAATATTGTGGATGTCGGGTTTTTGGCGGTTTGCCAGTTGCGGGTCAGAATGACCGTGGCGGTTTACCGCGGCCGCGGCGGTGTTATGGCGGCCTTCTGGCCAGCGGTAAGCGACTTTTACCGCCGAGGTCGGAATGACCCCCTAAATCTCCTTAAATACAGGCATATGTCATCAAATGTTTGTATATAAGGTTCACATTTAACTGTGGGTGTTATGTTTTGTTAAATTTGGCAGTTTAATTAGCTACAATGTGGCAGGTATCAAGTATCAGTGCATGCTTATCAGTTAAATTAATGCAGAAATAGACCATTTTACGTCTCCATTTATTCTCAAAACACAAAATGAATATTGATAAATACCAATAAAATGGCCGCAAGATAACATATGGATAAATAGAGATGGAAATGTTTAAAAAAACAAGGCTCTGATTTATGCCAAAGTGGCACAGCGCGGTGCTGCGCCACTTTTGAAACATAGAGATGAGGCGGTGCTGAATTAAGCTGCCTACGCCAGCGCAGGCATCCTTGCGCGATAGTTGAAGGGTGTCTGCGTTGAGGGGATAGATTGTTTATATGCAGGGAGGTGTCCCTTGCTGCACATAAACAACCTATAATGGCATTTTGCTTCTTTTGTGTGTGCTGCGGGATGCAGGATGCAGCACACATAGAAAAAGCAAAAAACGAGGAGGAAGAAAAGTATTTCCCCTTGTGCCGTGCTAATGCCACACCTGGGGTGGCGTTAGTTTTTAGCTCTGCCATAGATTTACAATTTCTCTTAAACGTGGGGCAGCGTCAAAGAGCAATGGGGGTTGCGGTGGAACGCCCACAGCAACACCCATTGTATGCCCCTCTGCTGCAGAAAACTGGATTGGGGCAGTGCTTAATTTGTAAATAAAAATTTGCCAGTGCCCAAAGCTCTCCTCTTAAACACGCGGCTGGTGCAATTAAATGTGGGAACGCGAAATACTGAGGCAGTGTAATCCTGAAGCCATCTCGGGCCTCTTCAATCCATATAAAGCCACCCCCTGCCCCTTCAACTCAATGTTGCAGCTTTCTGCTTTCTCCCTTTGTGACGCTTTTTCGGTTTTCCCTTCTTCCGTCTTTCCCATATGTCATTTGGTCGCAGAAAATGCTTGAGACAGAAGAATAAGCCCGGCCCTCAAAAATAAGTGCCGGTGCTCAGCACCGGAAACAACAAGCACAAATTAAGCACTGATTTGGGGGCACATTTACAAGGCAGCATAAAGCCACAACAAGTGGCCTTACACCTCCTTGTAAATATGGAGCAGTGAGTAGCGCCACCAGAGCGTCATGAAAAGTGACACTGCGTGGCCTAGGGGTTCTTAAATCTGCCACTAAACACCATAAAACCAGAAGCCCTATATGAGGTGGCAACAGTGGCAGCCGCTTGGAATCCAGGTATTCAGGGCGGGGGCCTCACCCAGAGCGATGCATGGCATGGCTTGAAGTGCTGTGGTCCGTGCAGGCCTGTGCTGTGGAGTGCTGTCACTCAGTGCAGTGCAGCTGCAGTCACTCCTGCCACTGACTGCCTTCCGCCTGTGTAATGCAAACCTGCAAGGTCAGAGCCCGTCAGGCGCACGCGGCCCTTTCCGGTCCAAAAATAGTCTGTGTGCAGGGAACAGGATCTACCCAACAGGACATGCTGCCCGGCTGTGCTGCACGTGCGTAAAAATAGCAGTGTGGCCTGTGGAATGGGACAGGAGGGGGCAGTGTGCTGTCCGGATGTGCTGCACGTGCGTAAAAATAGCAGTGTGGCCTGTGGAATGGGACAGGAGGGGGCAGTGTGCTGTCCGGATGTGCCGCACGTGCGTAAAAATAGCAGTGTGGCCTGTGGAATGGGACAGGAGGGGGCAGTGTGTCTTCATGTGCGTAAAAATAACAATGGGGAATGGGACGGGAGGGGGCAGTGAGCTGCATGTGTGTGACTAAAGCAGTGTGGAATGGGACAGGAGGGGGCAGTGTATCTGCATGTGTGTAAAAATAGCAGTGTGGTGTGTGGAATGGGACAGGAGGGGGCCGTGTGTTCTCCAGTTGTGCAGCATGTGTGTAGAAATAGCAGTGTGGAATGGGACAGGAGGGGGCAGTGTGCACTTCGGCTGTGCTGCACGTGTGTAAAAATAGCAGTGTGGCCTGTGGAATGGGACAGGAGGGGACAGTGTGTCTGCATGTGTGTGAAAATACCAATGCGGAATGGGACAGGAGGGGCAGTGTGCTGTCCGGATGTGCTACATGTGTGTGAAAATACCAATGCGGAATGGGACAGGAGGGGCAGTGTGCTGTCCGGATGTGCTGCATGTGTGTAAAAATAGCAATGCAGAATGGGACAGGAGGGGGGCCCTATTACACATAGGGCGCAGTTTCTCAGGTTGTACTGGGTGTACCTTAAAACAGGTGCCCTAGGTGCCATATTACATTGAATGCGCTGCCCCAGGCCAGCCTCAAACTGGCACTGCCCTGGGGGCAGAGCATTCTAGTGAAAAATGGAGCAGCTTTGAAGAAGTCACGCCGGGTTTCACTGCGCAGGCCGAAGCCCACCTTCACCTTTAAGGGGGGTTAGAGATCCCCGTGCAGGCAGGTGCAGTGAGTGATCCCACGCCCCCATGCAAATGAGGGAACACCCGCTGGTGATAGCGCTGGCCCTATTTATGCACCAGCGCTCTCTGTAGTACAGAAAGGGTCGCACAAGCACCTGCAGCCCTTTCTGGATCACCAAAGTGCACCTTGGAGCGTGCAAATCGGGCGCACATGCTTCTTGCACCCCCTTCTTGTATATTACAGCCCCTGGTGAGCCTTCATGTATGTGAAAATAGCAATGGGGGCTTGAGCAGGAGGGAACAGTGCATTGTTGAGGCCCCCCCCCCCGAGACCTGCGTGCGTGTGTCAGGACTGCGCTCCATGTGTGCGTAACAGCAATGGGGGTTCGTGAGTGTAAGGTAATGTGTGTTGATCACAAGAACCTTAGCGGCATATTTACAAACCCCTTTCTACACCTAGCGCCACATTAGCGCCATTTTGTTTATGCTAATGTGGGGTTAGATAGGCATTTCTGACGTGCCATATTTGCAAAGTGGCACAATGATTGCATTGCCCCACTTTGTAGACCCATTATGCACAGGGGAGGCCAAACAAATGGTGCAGTGACATCTACAAGATTTCACTGTGCCTTTTTTTTCCATCATTTTTAACACCTGCCTCAGGCAGGTGTCAAAATGATGCGCCCATATTAGTCTATGGGCCTCCCTTTACTTTGCACGATTAGCACCATAATTTTTGGCGCTGATCCGGCAAAGTGCCACAAGAGCATCAAAATCTTTGATGCTATTGTTCTAAGTGGGCCATGGTGCACCGTATTGTAAATACTGCACACACATTGGGCCTGCTGATTCTAACTTTGGAGGACGGTGTTAAACCGTCCCAAAAGTGGCGGATATACCACCTACCGTATTACGAGTTCCATAGGATATAATGGACTCGTAATACGGTAGGTGGTAAATCCGTCACTTTTGGTCCTCCAAAGTTAGAATCAGGCCCATTGTGTCGTTAGGGTGACGCAGGGCAACGCAAGTGAAGTGGTACATCGGAAGAGAAGGGTCACTTTCTTGTAAATATGCCCCTAAGTTTTCTGAAGTGCATGAAATTTGTTTGACCACCAGTAGTGTGCCCAGAAACTTGAGAGTGGCGCAGCTTGCAAAGCCTTCTACGGCCAATGTTTGTGAAATCCAAAACACAGTAAATTTGCGCTCATTCTATAGATGCAGATTTCCTACTTTTTTGGTGATCCTGTCAGCATAGATATTTAAGATCCTGATCCAAAAAATTAGCAAGTTAAAACTCCTTATTGGAATGAGGACAAGGAGAAAAACTAACAGAGACTTAACAGATGCAACACGGGGCCCCCAGACCCAACTACAAACCAAGAGTGCCTTTGAGGGGTGTCACACCCCAAACACCCCCTTTGGAGCTACACCCCTGCTAGTCCCACCGGGGCCTCGTAGTTCACCCCGGAACCCATGACAATCCATGACAATGGTCACGTACCACACAACGGCCTTGAGCCCCTGCCTGACATAATTTATTTTAATAGTACTTTCAGTGTACACACTCATTTTTCATCTCTGCTACAAGAAACCTTGATAGTAGAGCTGTCAAATCCATGCATGTGGGACGGGCTCTGTGTTTCTAGTAGGGGTGGGTGCAGCTGATGGAGTTCCACTCCACAGAATTCTGCACAGTTGGTTAATAACTCCATGGAATTCTGCAGAGGATTAGTTTCGTGAGCCTCGGAGTGGACCTGAATGCGCCCGATCTCGGAAGCGCTAAGCAGAGTCAGGCCTGGTTAGGCCCAACCCTGCTTATCGCTTCTTAGATCGGGCACATTCATGACAGGGCCATAGGCAGCAAGAGCTGCCTTTTCAGGCCTGTTGTGCACCGGCCTGTCCCGTGTGCAATGACTGCACATGGGGCAGGCCGGTGCACAACAGGCCTGAATCAGCAGCAAAATCAGCCATTTCAGGGCTCTTGTGCATCCGTGTGCACATTAAAAAAAACAAGGACTTACCTGAGTCCTCGTTCCCAGGGGGTCCTCGTTACCAACCACCTGCCTGGTTCTCTTTCTTCTGGCCTTGGATCCGCAGCTGCTGGCCTGGGCCGCTGGCAAGCAGCTCCACGCCGCGTCGAGTGAGTGCGCACTGCAGCCGAGTTATGGGCTACACAGCGCAAGCGCAGATTGTCTCTGGCAGGCCTTATGTCCCTAAGGCGGGATGCACTATAATGCATGTGATGGTATATGTTTGCATGAGCACATATGCCCCAACTCTGTCTTTACAAAACCTTAAAGCATAGTAAGAGCACAGAGAAGCCATAGCAAGTACATGTGCTGGACACTGGTCATTACTAGTTCCCCAGCTACATAATGGGTACTCTGAACCCTGGGTTGGTTGGTATCAAACTCAGGGTAATATGTCCTCACTGGTACCAGTGTAGGATTTATTATAAAATGTACCCACAGGCCACCTTAGAGGTGTCCCTGCAAAACCTACACCACCCTGGCACAGTTGCTGGCTAGTCCAAAGCAGCCTGCCACCCCAGACATGATTCTGGATCCATGGGGTGAGACCTCTGCTTTCTGGGACCAGGAGACAAAGCTCTTCCTGGACAGAGGTGTCACACCTCCTCCCCCAGGAAGGTGCCCTGCTCTGGCAGGTAGCATCAAAGGCCATGCTGCCTTTGAAGCACCACTCCAGCCATAGAGCAGCAGATCGCCACCCCCTACCCCTCCTCCAGTCTGTCCCAGACTCCATTTATGGTGGGAGGAATGGAAGGAAAACTCACAAAGGATAGGGGGATTGACCACCCTCAGCCTGCACCACCCCTCAGGTGTGGCAGGAGAGGCAACCACTCCGTTTCATTTTCCTCCATCTTGGAAGGCAGGAAAATAGACAAGCAGGGTTAGGGATGTGACCCCTTCCCACAGGAAGGGGGTCACATAGTGGCTGTAGCCACCCAAAGGTAAGCAGCCCATTGGCCACTACCAAGAACTCTCTCTAACACCAATAAAATACAGAATTTAGTGGGCATCCCTAAACCTGTAGATCAGAATTGACATGCACAAGAAGGCCATTGACAAAGAAGCGCCAAGACTCGAGAAGAGAACTCCTGCTGCCAGAAGAAAAAGGCACCAAACCCGGCCTGCTGCACCCAGGACTGGGCAATCGCCACTGAGAGGTCGACTGGACATTGGACGGACTCTAAGAAACCCCAGAGGACCACCAACCTTCTAAGAATTGCCAAGAATCTCCCTATGAGTGAAGAAATGACTCCCTGCACCCCACAGGCAAGAAACCAGTGAAGTCCAGTTCACTGACCGGCCGTTGACTAACAAACTGGGCACAGCAGCCCAACAAAATCCACCCAATGGACACAGAGGACAAACCCTGCAAGTGTGCCAAGTTTGGTGCTACTGCAGCCTCTAGTGGCGGAGATGTTCCATAGCCCAAGCTAGTGGACCCCCAAGGTCGGACACCCAGAAGAAAAGTCCTTACCAGACTCTCCAAGGAGCAGAAGCAAGCACCAGTCAAGGGTCTTCAGGACACCCAGGAACTGCCCCCCAGAGTGGCCCTGCTAACCCGCAATCCACCCTCAAAGTGACCCGCATCTGGCTCCAAATGCTCCTTGATGCACATATCTGCTCTCCACCCAGCCTCCCTGGCCCCTGCATCGGAGACCAGGCTGTGCTGTAGGGGTCCCTCACCCCTTGCAACCTCCACCCTCCCAGGGAACCCACTGAACGTACCTTTAAGTCCCCCTGTGCAGTGTGTTTCCTAGTGGTCCCCTTCCCTGCGGCTCACTAGCTCCAAGACATTCAGTTGCAGCTCCCGCCGGAACTGGGAGCCGCTCGAACTTCTCCGGCTGACCCACAGGACATCTCGATGATTGCGACCTAGAAACAAAAGGTGACACTTGTGAGAGCGTTGCCTGATTTTTATATGCAATTTTAAAATGTTTTCCCATTGATTCCTATGGTGCATAATTACGCACAGAGAGAGAACATTTTCTAAACTTAGAAAAATCATAATTCAAAAAGTACTTACCTGATTTTGATGATCTTGGTCTTAAAAATTGCATACAAATCTGAAGTATTTTTGTAAATTGGTCTTGAGTTATTCTTCGGAGTGTGTGTCCACATATATTGATACTGATAATACAACAAATGATCAGCACATCTCCTGGATTAACCTGCTCAACCAAGCTACCACAAAAACAGAGCACTGGGTGATCTGTTTTTGCCTCTGGATACCAAGGTGTGGTTGCTCGGGCTGCCTGCACGGTGAAGATCATTTTTGTTCACTATATAGAGAGCCAGCCTCCTACACTCTGGAGGCAGTGATTAGGTCTTGGGCCAAGTGTGGACCCATGATGATTGTGTGACTATGGGGTACACTTCCCTCCGGAGATCCCTATGGGGCACCAGGCGTCCACCAAATAAGTGGGCCCACTTCTAAGAAAGGTTATTACGGTAGTGTTCAGTGGAAGTGTGTGGCAAGGTATGAATGGTTAAATAAATAACAGCCATCATTTCCCAAAAGGCTATTAATAGAGACATACCGATCCTGACGAAAGCCACTAAATTGGGGTACGTGGCCGAAACTAGTTGATCACACTTAAGGGCCAAGGAGTGATAGGTATTCCAGCTAGTATGTTTTCCCCTTTTTTAAACCTTGCTAGACGGACCCGTGAATAAATACTGATTTGTGCACCACCTAGGCAATTTTAAAGATTAGGGGCCTGCTTACAACCTTGGTGGAGGGGATTACTCCATCCCAAATGTGACGGATATCTTGTCCGCCGTATCACAAGTTCCATGGGATATAATAGAACTTGTAATACAGCGGGCGGGATATCCGTCACATTTGGAAGGGAGTAATCCCCTCTGCCAAGGTCGTAATCAGGCCCTACCTCATATAGGTCCCATCCCCCTTTTATTTAAAAAGTGCTCCCTTGTAAGGAAAGAGGTCGCAGCACGCCCGGTCCTCAGTGGTCAGTAAGAAATCAATGAAGAAGCATGTCACTGGATAACATTCAGTGAGTGAGAGCTCCTTTAAGAACAAGCATTTGCAATGCAATGTGTCTAGCGTTTGCTCGAGTAAGAGCTATTAACGTTGTAAATTCCTAACTGGACTTTTCTTGCCACATAAACAGAAAATAAAAAGTAAAACAGTTGACATTAGCAAGTCGATTGAAAGCGCCGCCGCGAGCGCAAAGTAGAGAGACAAAAGGAAAAAGAAGTTCGCTCGCAGCCAAAGTTATCAGCAAAAGTGCAATTATCCATGTCACAAGGTCGGTGTCGAAGGCGGTAACAAAACTGCCACAAGGAGGGACAAACGTAAAGTATTTACCAATGAAAGCAGAGGATTTTTGAAAGGCAAACCCATGAACAAGTGGTAGTGATGGGCGCGCAGTGGGCGTGGTTAAAAGCCAAGATACATTCCAACACGTCAGAAAAGCAGGGCTTGCGCGCTGCTATGCTCGACCTAAAAAAGGTCTTTCCCCTATACCCATGGGGCCCACCCTAGATGACTCGAGGCTGACTCTCTTGATGTGTCTGTGAGACAGACCCACACAAAGGGCTCCTCCAGCGTGGAGATGGGGTGCAGAGGATACTCACGGTGCTTAGTTTGCCTGTGGTTGCATCTGGGGCCCATCAGCACTTATTTTGGGGGGGGCTGGCATTTATTCTTTTACAAATTAAACACTCCCCACAGTCTCTGCTCCCACTGAGCTGGCGCCGCAGGGCTTCCTGGGGCCCCTCCCTAGCAGGAAGAAGGGGTGCACAGCCCTGCCAAGTTTCCCAGGTCCAAGCCTGATGTGCTTCTGTAGTCCAGGGTTTTTATTCGAACTGTAGGACTTCTGGTCTTGTTTTTCCCATTATAAAACATGACTTCAAGTCCCAGAATTCAAAGGAAAAATCCTGGCTGGAGCAGCACATCACACACTTGGCAGCTATGAGATTTCTCATGGCTTTGCGGACTAGCTCATAAAGGCAGGGTTTACATTGCATTCTGGGACGTGTAGTCCTGATGATATAACAGGCGAAAGAGGACTGTCAGTCCCAAGATGGTGAGCAAAGGCCTGGACTGCACGAGCTGCTCCCTCATGGACCCGGATACTTAAGAGCCCCGGCCCGGTGCCAGGCTCCCTCCGCCCTGGCACCGGGGTGCTCTCTGGGGGCGCCCCGAGATGCCAGCTTTGCATTTTGCCTTCATCTTTATCAAACCTTAGAAGAAGTAAATAGAAATAACGCTGTCAGAGACAGAGCAGCCGGGCCTCCCGACTCCATCTGAGTGAGTAAGGAGGACGCGATCCCATGGAGGAGATGCAGTGTCAGGAGCGGGGGGGTCTAATGACTGCGCCGAGCTCCCGGGGGAGGGGCGCTGAGAGCAGCTGCTTTTATTGACAGAATGCGCATCGATCCCCCGGATCGATACATTTAAGAGCTGGCTCTAGATCGCCCATCTCAGAAGATCAGTTTCCATTCACCCTGACAGGACTATTCCCAGTCCTGTGACAGTCAGACACTCCCAGAGGTGAGGTCAGACACCTGCAGAGGGGAGGTCAGGTATCTGCAGACAGGTGAGCTCAGGTATCTGCAGAGAGGTGATGTCAGACACCCGTGGAGAAGTGAGCTCAGGTTTCTGCAGAGAGGTGAGGTCAGACACCTGCAGTTATGTGGGCTCTTGCATCTGCAGTGGTGAGGTGAAACAACTATAGAGAGGAGAGCTCAGGTATCTGCAGAGAGGTGAGATCAGACACCTGCAAAGAGGTGTGGTCAGTTATCTGCAAAGAGGTGAGCTCAGACACCCACAGAGAGCTCAGGTATCTGCGGAAAGGAGAGGTCAAACACGTGCCAAAAGGTGAGCTCAGGTATCTGCAGAGAGGTGAGGTCAGACACCTGCAGAGCTCCGGTATTTGCAGAGAGGTGAGGTCAGACACTTGCAGAGAGGAGAGCTCAGGTATTTGCAGAGAGGTGAGGTCAGACACCATACAGAGGTGAACTCGGGTATCTGCAGAGAGGTGAGCTCACACACCCACAGAGAGGTGAGCTCAGGTATCTGCAAAAAGGAGAGGTCAAACACGTGCCGAAAGGTGAGCTCAGGTATCTGCAGAGAGGTGAGTTCAGACACCTGCAGAGAGGTGAGCTCAGGTATCTGCAGAGGTGAAGTTAGACACCTGCAGAGAGGTGAGCTTAGGTTGCTGCAGAGAAGTGAGGTCAAACACCTGCCGAAAGGTGAGCTAAGGTATCTGCAGGGGTGAGGTCAGACACCTGCAGAGAGGTGAGCTCAGGTATCTGCAGAGGGGTGAGGTCAGACACCTTCAGAGAGGTGAGCTCAGGTATCTGCAGTAAGGTGAGGTCAGACACCTGCAGAGAGGTGAGCTCAAGTATCTACAGAGATGTGGTCAGACACCTGCATGAAGGTGAGCTCAGACACCTGCAGAGAGGTGAGCTCAAGTATCTACAGAGATGTGGTCAGACACCTGCATGAAGGTGAGCTCAGGTATTTGCAGAAGTGATGTCAGACACATGCAGAAAGGTGAGCTCGAGTATCTACAGAGGTGAGGTCAGACACCTTTCGAGACAGGACCTCAGTTTTCTGCCGAGAGGTGAGGTCAGACACCTGTAGAGAGTTGAGCTCGGGTATCTACAGAGAGGTGAGGTCATACACCTGTAGAGAGATGAGCTCATACTTATGCAGAGAGGTGAGGTCAGACACCTGAAGAGATGTCAGGTCAGTTATCTGCAGAGAGGTGAGGTCAGACACCTGCAGAATGGTGAGGTCAGATTCCTGCAGAGAGGTGAGCTCAGGTATCTGCAGAGAGGTGAGGTCAAAGACCTGCCAAAAGGTGGCCTCAGGTATCTACAGAGAGGTGACGTCAGGTATTTGCAGAGAGGTGAGGTCAGACACCTTCAGAGAGGTGAGCTCAGGTATCTGCAGTAAGGTGAGGTCAGACACCTGCAGAGGGGTGAGCTCAAGTATTTACAGAGGTGAGGTCAGACACCTGCAGGGAGGTGAGCTCAAGTATCTGCAGAGGTGAGGTCAGACACCTGCAGGGAGGTGATTTCAGGTATCTGAAGAGAGGTGATGTCAGACACTCGCAGAAAGGTGAGCTCCGGTATCTGCATAGAGGTGATGTCAAGCACCTGTAGAGGTGAGGTAGACACTTGCCAAGCGGCGTAGTCAGTCACCTGCACATATATAAGGTCAGACAACTAGGGAGAGATAAGAAGAGACACTTTCAGAAAGATGCGGTCAGACACCTGCAGAAAGGTCACCTCAGGTATCTGCAGAAAGGTGAGGTCAGACATCTGCAGAGAGGTGAGCTCAGTTATATGCAGAGAGGTGAGGTCGGACACCAGAAGAGAGGTGCGCTCAGACCCATGCAGAGAGGTGATCTCGAGTATCTGCTGAGCGGTTAGGTCATACACCTGTAGGTATGTGAGCTCAGACGTATGCAGAGAGGTGAGGTCAGACACCCGAAGAGATGTGAGGTCAGTGTTCTGCAGAGAGGTGAGCTCAGGTTTCTGTAGAGCAGTGAGATCAAAGACCTGCCAAAAGGTGAGCTCAGGTATCTGCAGAGAGGTGACGTCAGGTATTTGCAGAGAGGTGAAGTCAGACACCTTCAGAGAGGTGAACTCAGGTATCTGTAGTAAGGTGAGGTCAGGTATCTGTAGTAAGGTGAGGTCAGACACCTGCAGTGAGGTGAGCTCAGGTATTTGCAGAGGTGAGATCAGACATCTGCAGGGAGGTGATTTCAGGTATCTGAAGAGAGGTGATGTCAGACACTCGCAGAAAGGTGAGCTCAGGTATCTGCAGAGAGGTAAGGTCAGACATCTGGAGAGAGGTGAACTCAGGTATCTGCAGAGCGATGAGGTCGTACACCTGTAGAGATGCGAGCTCAGGTATCTGCAGAGAGGTGAGGTCAGATACCTGTAGACAGGTGAGCTCAGGTATCTGCAGAGAAGTGAGGTCAAACACCTGCTGAAGGGTGTGCTAAGTTATCTGCAAGGGTGAGGTCAGACACCTTCAGAGAGGTGAGCTCATGTATCTGCAAAGAGATGAGGTCAGACACCTGCAGAGAGGTGAGCTCAGGTATCTGCAGTAAGGTGAGGTCAGACACCTGCAGAGAGATGAGCTCAAGTATTTACAGGGGTGAGGTGAGACACCTGCAGAGAGGTGAGCTCAGGTATCTGGAGAGGTGAGATCAGACATCTGCAGGGAGGTGATTTCAGGTATCTGAAGAGAGGTGATGTCAGACACTCGCAGAAAGGTGAGCTCCGGTATCTGCAGAGAGGTGATGTCAAGCACCTGTACGAGGTGAGGTAGACACTTGCCAAGAGGTGTAGTCAGTCACCTGCACATATATAAGGTCAGACAACTAGGGAGAGATAAGAAGAGACACTTTCAGAAAGATGCGGTCAGACACCTGCAGAAAGGTCACCTCAGGTATCCGCAGAGAGGTGAGGTCAGACATCTGCAGAGAGGTGAGCTCAGTTATATGCAGAGAGGTGATGTCAAGCACCCGTAGAGGCGAGGTAGACACTTGCCAGGAGGCGTAGTCAGTCACCTGCACATATATAAGGTCAGACAACTAGGGAGAGATAAGAAGAGACACTTTCAGAAAGATGAGGTCAGATACCTGCAGAAAGTTCAGCTCATGTACCTGCAGAGAGGTAAGGTCAACTCAGGTGTCTACAGAACGGTGAGGTTTGACACCTGCAGAGAGGTGCAATTAGACCCATGCATAGAGGTGAGCTCAAGTTTCTACAGAGGTTAAGTCAGACACCTGCGGAGAGAGGACCTCAGTTTTCTGCAGAGAGGTGAGGTCAGACACCTGCAGAGAGGTGAGCTCAGGTATCTGCAGGAGGTGAGGTCGTACACCTCTAGACAGATGACATAAGACTCATGCAGAGAGGTGAGGTCAAACACCTGAAGAGATGTGAGGTCAGGTATCTGCAGAAAGGTGAGGTCAGACAACTGCGGAAAGGTGAGGTCAGACTCCTACAGAGAGGTGAGCTCAGGTATCTGGAGAGAGGTGAGGTCAAAGACATGCCAAAACCTGAGCTCAGGTATCTGCAGAGAGGTGAGCTCAGATATTTGCAGAGAGGTGAAGCCAGACACTTGCAGAGAGGTGCGCTCAGGTATCTGAATAGAGGTGAGGTCAGACACCTGCAGAAAGGTGAGCTCAAGTATCTGCAGAGAGGTAAGTTCAGACACCTGTAGCGAGGTGAACTCAGATATCTGTGGTAAGGTAAGGTCAGACACCCGCAGAGAGGTGAGTTCAAGTATCTACAGAGGTGAAGTCAGACTCTTGCAAGGA